>NC_045717.1:8478444-9078444 GCF_009834535.1 Camelus ferus | reverse complement strand
CCTCCCGGTTGGGTCTCACAACGCCCTGTTTTGCAGAAAAGGCAAGTGAGGTGTCCAGCATCCCATCTCTAGGCTCGGCTCTGAACCCAGGCAGGTCTGTCCATGCCCGTAGTGACCGCTGGTGATGCTGCTTCTTTGTAAACAGCCCAGACTCCCTAGCGAGGCGCTGCCCCACCCCCCCACGCACCGTGGGGAAGTACCACACCTCTCGCACGTTTCTGTGCCCCACTCACGCTGGTCTTTACCCCGCTTCCTCCGTTCGGGGAATCCCTTCCCTTCCCTCAAGACCTTCCTCAGAGGCCACATCCTCTCTGAAACCTGCCTGTGAAAACTCGGGCAAAATGAACCGCTCTTTCCAAATCCTCCTGACCCTTCGGGCCTCCCTCCACGAGAGCATGTATTTTTCAGCAGGAGGACTAGTTGCAAACACAAGAGGGAAACCAAGGTTCAGAGAGAGGTTACGTAGCATCTTCAAGGCAACTCAGCTAATATACATCGGAGGGTCAGGTTCAGACCTGTCTTCCTGATCCAGGAGCCTCAGGGCTTACCCTCCACGCTATCCCACTGCTCTCTGACGTTCATAGTGCAAGGATGGGAAACCTGTAATAAGACTGTGCAGACTTAACTCACTTCGGTTGGAAAGACGCTGGCCAGAAAAGTCACAGTTTGGTCTTGGCACATGTCACTGGGACCCAGTAGCTTTCACTGGCCTGCAAGCATTCTGACCCAGAAGACAGTAGATGAGGGCAGTACACTTCATAGTGTCCCCTCGCTGTCCCCTGGGTGTCTCTGAATTAGATTTCCTGGGAGTCCCACGCCACGGGACTTTTAGAATCCTTGGGGAAAGCAGACTGATTTTAGCTCCAGTCACTGAGGATAATGGGAAAGTGCCTACATCCCTCCGGAGATGCTACAATCCCAGATCGCTTATTGGGGCCCGATGGGTGGACTCCCAACCCGGCTGCAACAGCTTACTGCTTTCTTGAGCTGGGAGGTGAGGCACATCCAGGGAAATGACTCTGCTCCAGGCAACTGGCAAACTGCACAGATTTTAATCAGTCTTTCCTGGGCCTGGCCTTCCCCAGTGGTGACACAGACTTGTCTTCCAAAGGTGTACAAGCCCCAGGTCCTGAAACAACGGGGCAGCACTCGCCAGGTCGTGCACTCGGATGTGCGGGGTCAGTGGCCATTAGCCAGGCGTCACTCAAAGGTATCTTTGCGGCGGCAGAAGCCAATTAAAATGTGTCTTGTAAGCTCGGTGTAAGGGGATATCAAGGTCCCTGTAATTAACTGCCGAAAAAAGGGGCATCAGAACTCAGCAACATGGGCAGTGCTGATAACTACATCCAATCCAGCTAACGCGCAGAACTGAAAGACTCGGGGAGGAGGCCGGCTGCTCTTCCTTCACGGTGACTCCTAATGAATAATGGATGCCTGGACTCATCGCAGCAGGAGAGCAGGGGCAGGAGCTGCCTTGCTCCCGACTGCACCTGCCTCACAGCACCTGGTGCACAGGAAGGGCTTGCTACAAAACCCGAGGGGGTCCCGAGGAGATACCACTTCATCCCCATGCGGGTGGAAAGGCAAGTGCTGGCAAAGATGTCAAATAATCGGGACCCTCCCACCTGGCTGGAGGGAACGTTAAATGGTGCAGCAGCAGATACTCTGGAAAACATTTTAATGGTTTCTCAAAAAGTGAAACAGGATGACCTGACGACTCACAATTCCACTCCTAGGGCTATACTTCAAAGAACGGAAAACAGGTGTTCAAACAAAAACCTGTACACAAACGTTCGCAGCGCTATTCACAACAGCCAAAAGGCAGAAACGATCCACATGTCAGCCAGTGGGTGAATGGATAAACACACTGCAAGCCGGCCACACAATGGAATATTATTCAGTCATAAAAAGGAACGGAATACTGCTACATACTCCAACATGGATGAACCCTGAAAACATGATGCCAAGTGAAAGGGCCAAACAAAAAAGGACACATATTGTAGGATTCCATTTATGTGAAATATTCAGCACAGATAGTCTATAGAAACAGAAAATAGATTAACCCGTTGCTATGGACTGGGGGTGAGCGGGGAATGGGGAGTGAGTGCTTACTGGGTATGCGGTTTCCTTCTGGGGGGGGGATGAAAATGTTTCAAATATAAATGGAAGTTACAACACTGCGAATGTAATAAACGCCACTGAACTGCATACTTTAAAACGGTGAACTCGATGTTATGTGAATTTTACCTTAAAAAGATTTAAAAAGGAGGAGCTTTATGAGAGCATCACACTGAGGGTAATTTTCCTGTGACAATGTCACAGAGAAAGGCAGGGAAACCCAGGCGCAGATCTTATACTAGGCACAATCAGGCTGCAAACCCAATTCTATCTTACGTGGAAAAGAACATCTCAGCATTTGAAGAGCAATGAGAATGATGGAGAGAAACATGGTAGGGGGGATTATTGGTAGCAAACTGTAAAACTCTGGGGACACTACCAGTCACTCTACACTCAGGGGAAAATAAAGTCGGTTTAAGCAAGGGAACGAGGATGGTAAACTTGATGGAAAGGGGTAAAAGTCACTGGCTTGATTCCCAAGTCAAGTTTATAAAATGTCGGGGGATTAGCCACTATTTTGTGTTTTCCACACCACTGCTGCCTCCTCTCCACTGCTACCAGCACAGATAACTCGGAGGATTGTGTTTGCATTTCAGAAGCTGAGTTCCTCATTTCTTTTCTCAGATTGGTTCTCTGGCTTCCTTCTCTGGGAAGGCTGGAAAGGAGACCTCAGCTGATACCCTCGGGGCAGCAAGAGAAGGTCTCCCACCAGAGGTCGGAGTGGGCTGGGGAAGCAATGAGGAGGGAGGCCAGGTAAAAACAGTGAGTCACTTCCCCGACCGTTTGGCTCCAAACGCCCGCAGGACTCTGGAGCAGCCGCACTGGTCTCACTGAGCTGAATAAATTCCAAAAAGTTGGATAAGAAGGAAGAAGCCAGAAAAACAAAGGAGAGAAAGGCCTAGGAGTTGAAGGGAACTGAGACGGTTTCCCACCCGGGTGCTAAGGTGAGAGTCAGTGTAACCGACAGTCTGGAAGGACCGTTTTTGCGTCTCTCTTGCTGCTATTAGCTGGTCATGTCAAGCCTGAAGGAGGCTTCTAATTCCTCCCCTGATTCCAGAAAAGGGAAATAAGGATATGGCTCCCACTTGAGAACAGAGGGTAAGAAGCCCTTCACTCGGGGGGAAAAAAGAAAAACAAAGATTCTCTTTTTCCCATGTGCCAGCAGCAGAGTTTTTCTTAAGACGCTGTGGTTCGGTGGGGAAGATAAAAACAGTTTGCTCAGGAATCAGGTGACAAGGATCTCTGACCTTGCTGGGTGGTGGCCTAACTTCTCTGGGCTAAAATTTCCCTACCAGTAAAACATAAGTGTGAAATAAGATGATTTCTACACGTCCCTCCTGAGAAGACATTCAGGGCTGCAGGATCTTAATCCAGCCCCTGAATCCTCACATGAGGATTTCCGCATTGTGTTATTACAGGTACTAGCCAAGGAGTCAGATTTTATTTTAACGCAGTATGTTGAGAATGCAAGTGTGAGTTTCCTCTTGTCCGGAACAGTTAAGATACTGAAGGTCTGAATGGTAGGTTGGCAGAGAAATACCAGTATGAATGAACTGTGGTATTAACGTTTGCCAAAATGCTCCACAGGAACCCACCGAGCTCAGACGGCCTCACCAGTGCCCGCCGGGTCGTGATTCGTGGAGCACGTCTGCGGTAGGACACGTCCTGCTCTCTCAAGCTTCTGAATGCTCGTGGGGTCAGAGGTGAGCAGTTAGGCTGCTGTGGCTCCCTCTACCTCGCCTCCTTGAAGTGTCCCGTCTTCCTGGTCAGAAACAGCTGGTCTCAGAAACAGGCTTTCCTCCCATTAGTCGCAGAGGTGACTTTTGAGGAGCGCTGGGTAATTTTTACGGTGGCATCAGGAAGCGAAGGCTAGTCTCCCACGTCCAATGGGAGGCTGACAAAATGGGGAATACAGCCTCTGAAGGCAGAAGAGGAGAAAGCCATTCCCTGGCTGACACCCTGGAGTTGAGTGATTTACTGAGAAGCTTCTGGGAGGTGCCAGGACAGAGAACAAGCCTTCTGGGATTTTCCCAAGATTCACCACTCAAGTACATTATAAATGGGAGTCCTCAACCCTAGAAATGACCTTGGGACTAGCACTGCTCTTTCTGGCAAGTCCACCCTCTTTTTATAGCCTAGCTAAAGGCTAGGTCCCTCACAACCCCTGGAAGTTGGAGCTGAGGGGGAAATGCTCATTTCCAGGTCAAAGTGCTGTGTTTCTAGGCCGTCCAAGCTCCACCTACGTAGCGTGCCAGCCTTTGTCCACAAAGTCTCCCGAAGCAGCCTCCCTGCTTAGGTTCTCCTTTCTTTTATTCCTTAGAAAATTCCTTTTCGAATTCACCACCCAAGGTTTCAGTTTTCCATCCTAGGTTCCTTGAATCCTTACCTGGGCGCCCACATGCTCAGCAGAGGACATGACACATTTAACATCCCGATACACTGGGGTTCCTTCGCCCCTGGCCAGACTAGACACAGGGCGTTCAGGATTCACATGGGAAATGTGAGATGGAGTGACCTCTGCCGTGAGGCTTCTCTAAACAGAGGACAAAGGAAGCCTGGGGTGGGACGAACCCACCAGTCCTGCCACAGTGAGCGATGCCACCTCCCAGGACTTCAAAACTGAAAAGTTGGAACCCATCCGATCAGGGGAAAGGGTTGGACAGTCAGAGCTAACATTTCCTTTGTCTGCGATGGATAGCCACTTTGGAACTATTTCCTGTCCGGATTTATCCTTTGGTCAGCACTGCAGTGGAAGCAGGGGGTGGAGGGATGGGGTCTCTTACGGTCATGACGCGCTATACGAACCCCTCCAAGAAGAGTGCAGAGCTTGAATTGTGTCTGTACAAAAGGTTTGCATTAACTGTAATGAAGCAAATGACAAAATCAATAAAGTGGGAATCGTGCGGCTGTCATAAAGATGATGTAAATCCAGGGTTCACGATGGTTATGAAGCTATTTAGAATTGTAATTAAAACCAGCCCCATTTTTTTTCAAGATAAAAGCCCCTTTGACAACCATAAATGCAAGCTACAGGAAATTTTCAACAAATACATTCAAAATTAATGTATGGCACCAAGATGGCATAAATTAACGGAAGATAATCCATAAGCCCAGGCTTCAGAATGTAAGAGCACTGAGTAAAGAGATTTCGATTTCGCGTTTGGTTTTCAAGCGATGCGGTTTTCAATTTTAATCAAGTTAAAGCTTGACAGAGCACTTAGAGACTCTGAATGAATGGCATATTTCTGACAACTACTTTTCAATGAGACTGAAAATGCTGTCTCTGTATTTGCCCAACTTGAGATCTGACAGCGTGTGCTGTTTTATGCATCCCACGTATTTCAGAAGAGACTTCAGGAGTGTGTGCAGGTGTCTGTGTGTATGCAGAGATGACCTTTTTGTTTCCTTCAGGAGTTGGGAGGGGGATGAAGTGGGAGAGGCAGGGGACGGGATACTCAGTCTTCCAGTCCTAACGAGTTATCTTCCTTGAACTTACTTTCTGAGCCCTGATTGTGAACTGTAACACTGAGATTTCTTGCAAAATATCCACCTCCCTCCCTCCCTAACTACCTATCCAGCCACCTAACTTCAGGGCATCACTGTTGGCTTTCAGGTCATTAACAATATCCCCCACTGTGGCCTTCAGCACTGCCGAAGGAGATGCCAGCCCTCTGGGGGATTATAACTGTGGAGTCACAGAATGTCAGTGCTGCGGGCACTCTGGGAGACCATCAGGTCCAAGTCCCCCATTTTTAACAAAAAAGCAGAAAGTGAAGATTAGAGAGAGAGAGAGTGACTTAAAATCCTAAGATAGCATTCGGCAGAGTAGTCAGGACTTGATCAAGAACCCCTCAGGTCACATGATTTGGGGAGGGAAGAGTGACATATGATACACCAGGGGAAAAAAATAAGACAGAAATGATGATGAATGTGTATTGCCATCAGAATTCAGGGATGCTCGAGTCTTTCAACCCATTTTGGGCTTCAGGTGTGGTGAGATGGTGGTTGGGGGGAGCTAATAAGAAGGAATCGAGGAATCCCATGGGTTTAGGGGTATATTCATGGATTTAAATTTTCTGTATTGTATGATGGTTGACATCTTAGGGGGCCTTGCTGACCGAGGAGAGACTGCCTCTCTCAGAGCTGGTTCATTCCTTGAGATAGTCAACAATTTGTCAGTCATCCCATCTTTCATATACAAACCAACCAACACCGAGTCCATACCCCCAACCACCTCCTTTATCTCTCACACACCAAGCCGATAACACCCCTCCCTAAGTCACCTGGGGGCCAGGTATCAGACCACCAGGGACAGCTCGTATGCCCATGGTCCCACTGGCCAACCCCAAGCTGTTTACTGAGCCCCGCCTTGCCTTTCCAAAGGAAACCTGAGTAAAGGCTGTGGTCTCTGCCTCCCCTCCCTCTTGCTTCTGCCCGCCCTGCGTGGCATGGTGTGCCTCCCATTTCTAGGAGAACTCCGAGGAACAACGAAGTTTTCCTTCAATGGTGCTGACCTCCTTGGGTTCGCACTCGATCACCTTTATAAATTAAGACCCGGACACAGGTCACAGGGACCCAGGTTTTGGCTACAACTCCTGCCTGTGGTCTGAATGATCCTGGACAAGTGTAATCACCACATTTTTCCAAGGAGAGGTGTGGACAGTGTTTTCTTCAAGTCCCTTTCTAGCTTGGCAAGTCTATGACTCTAAGTAGAGCGACCTGAATCCCAAGTCCTCCATTCAACAGGCAGCAGGACTGATGGCAGCAGAGGAGCCGTAATGCCAGCCAAACCACTTAGTACAAAGGCACAGCTCACTCTGGTCTTAGGAGTAGGGCAGGCAAAGAGAAGAATTCATTTCAGGAAATCTAACTGCATTAAGGAGCTGATTCCAGAAAACGGTCTTGGGTGGATAGTTCATTGCGGTGGCTTCTGTGACGAGCAATCCAGCTGAGTAGTTCTGCGCAGCCACAGCTCAGTTACACTGCTTGCCTGCAGGCTCTCCAAACCGTACAAGGGCCACCTTAACTGCCAGCAAGGTGCAGAGGCTGTGAAGCACCTTCACAACGGACCCCAAAGGGAGCTGAATGCCAGCATTCACTTTAAGATGGCCTGAGACACAGACAGAGGCCCCAGGAAGAGACTGATTCAAACCATCCGACCTTTGAGATGCATGATAAGAAAGCCCCTCAAAATTCAAAGCAGGAACCCCTAGCCTGGGGGCCTTGGGGCCTTGGGAACTTAGTGTGCAGGGCAAAGATGGGCCTTTTTTTTTTTTTTAACAATAGCAGCTGGGGCTACAGTGAGAACATCACTTAATGAGCTACAGGAGATGCAATTCGGAGAGACGAGCCTTCTCTTTTGAGAGAGAATAAAATAGGACCATTTCTAAAGCAAAGTGTAGAATCTTGGCTTCGTGGTCTATGTATTTTCCCTGCAGCCGTCTTGGCCGGACACCAGGCCAAAGGAATCCCTTGGGATATTTAAAACAAGGCATGAACAGTAAAAGCAGATTAAAGGGAATGGGGGCAGGGAGACTCTGCTTACGGGAATTTGTGGAAAGTCCCTTTTGTTTAAATCCCTGTGAAATGTCTTAAATTTTGAGTGCAGAAAACTCCAGAAACTGATGACAGTTAAATTGAGGTTTCACTGCCTGGCGGGGTCCTCTTTCTCTGTTATTCTGGGTTGAACCACCAGCACCCAGCCACACCCTCCTCCCCATTCATTTCTTTCTCATCCATAACCCCCAAAGACTGTCTAAGAGAAAGCTGGGTCTTCTCTTCTTCATTGCCTGGCTTGGGTAACCATGTGTGCCGGGAAGGAAGGAAAAAAAACACCACGCGTGAAACAAAATGCTCCAAGACCCAAAGTGCTCATGGACCCAAATTAAACAGCAGAGTTTGCTGCGCCTGACAACTGCGCAACGGCTCCACATCTGTACCTTCCCCGTGAGTCGACGCCCTGGTCGCTTTCAGTGACCGTGCAGAGCGCGCTCTGAATTTGGGTGTGGAGTCTTATTTCAGAAAGACTCAAGCAAACGTTTGCAGGTTGGTGGGCTGAATATGCTTAAGTAGACAAAAGCGATATTCAGGAAGCGATCTAACTGACATTTTACTTGGGCAAGAGAACTGAGGCCGCCCAACGGCAGGCAAATTCGTTTTCCAAAGGTCAAGGGGTTGGCTGCTGGTGGTTCGTTGTTGAAAGATATCTCAGGGCTGGTCAAGGCCACAGTCAGAGATGCCCGTGGAATATAAATAATTCCCCTCATTCAAAACCGGCAGCCAGGACCAGGGGTCAATGCGGTAGTACTTATGCAAATGGTAATGATCACAGTTTCCAGTTATGGAGGGTCAGCCGTGACAGAGACAGGCAGCCTGGGGCACGGCCGGCTCAGAGTCTTGTGAGTTCTTGCTCAGAAAAGCACACTCTGGTACCTCGTACCAGAGAATCAGGTGAAGTAGGAGTGCTCCCATTCTCTGCGTTGAGATCAGATGGGTTCCTTTAACTCACAGCAAAATTTTTTTAGTATATAAATATATGCACACGATAAAGGAAAGTTCAGAGAGCCTCAAAGAGTCCGGAGGAAAAAGCGACACCCTCTCCCGCCCTGTCCCTCCAGTTCTGCACTTTGCTTCCCCAGCAGCAACTACTTGCAGAATTTTCTAGAAATTTGTCCAAAAAAAAATTTCACAAATCTAAAAGCCAATGAGAACAAATACAAGCATGCACTTTTAAAAGCAACGATGGTTAAAAAAAAAAAAAGGCAACGACTCTCTTGCATCTTGTGTTCTCATTTATCAGCTTTGGATGCTGTTCTGTGTTATCTTTAAAGATTATTCTCACGGCCCTTAGCTACCCTGTAATAGTCCAGGCAACGACATACCATGATTCATCTCACTAGTGTCCTCTTGATGGACATTTAGGTGGCTCCCAAGACATTTTCTCTACCAATGATGCTGACCTATACACCTTTTGGGGACTTGGATGAGTTTATTTTTTTAAATAAATTCATAAAAGTTAAATGGATGGATTGAGGAGTATGGGTATTTTCAACTTGGATAGCTGCTGCCAGATTCCTCGTGAAGGGGGTTAAACCAAGCGACACTCCCACCGTCTGTGTGAAATACTGGCCCGCACCTTTGCCAGCTCAGTGTCCTATAAGCTCTTACCAAGCACTCAAGAAAAGAAATCTTTCCAATCACATCTATATTTCATGGGAAGAAGTGGGATGCGCTGCCCTGGCAACAAGAAAATATATTGATTAGAGCTTTCTTTCCCAACTCATGTGAGCTTTCTCAAACCATGGACATAGGGCAGGTTCTCCCTCCTCTGGCATTTGCTATTGTCGTTTTTAAGTAATATATGTTCATTGTAGAAATATTTAAAACACAGGTAAAGTTAAAAAAAAAATAAAATCACTTAGGTGTTTACTCAAGAGAAATGAAAACAAAAGTGAATGTTCATGCAGTTTTATTCACAACAATTAAAACCTGGAAACAATACAAGTGCCCATCAGCAGGGGTATGGATAAACGGATTGTTGGATATCTGTACAGTGGAGTATTTCTCAGACAATATAACATAAGATGAATTTCAAAATACTACGCTGAGTGAGAGAAGCTGGATACACAAGACATCATACTGCATGAGTCCATTTACATGAACTGGTTCTACAGATAAAACTACGGACAGTGACACAGAGCAGGCTGGTGGCTGCCAGGGCTGAGGCATGGGAGAGGGGACTGACTCTGCCGAGATGCAGAGCACATTCTGAGTCCATCAGAATAGACTTGTGAAAATGTGTTGAACTGTGGAGTTAAAATGGGTGCATTTTTTGTTAGTACTTTCTTTATTGAAGCATAGTTGATTTATAATATATTAAAAACATTTATACAATTTTTAAAGGTTACTTCCCATTTATAGTTACTACAAAATATTGGCTACATTCCCCATGTTGAAAATATATCCTTGTAGCTTATTTTATACCTAATAATTTGTACTTTCCACTTCCCCCCACCTCTGTATTGTCCCTCGCCCGCGAACTGGTAACCACTAGCTTGTTCTCTGTGAGTCTGCTTCCTTTTTGTTACATTCACTAGTTTGTTGTATTTTTTAGATTCCACATATACATGATATCATACAGTATTCGTTTTGCTCTGTCTGACTTATTTCACTTAGCATAATGCCCTTCAAGTCCATCCATGTTGCTGCAAACAGCAAAACTTTGGTTTTTTTAACAGCTGAGTAATATTCCACTGTATATATATATATATATATATATATATATATATATATATATATATATATATATACATACATACATACATACACATACACACACACACACACCACATCTTCATCTAGTCATCTGCTGATGGACACTTAGATTGCTTCTGTATCTTGGCAATTGTAAATAATCCTGCTGTGAACACTGGGGTGTATGTATTTTTTCAAATTTGTGTTTTTGGGGTTTTTTTTTTTTTGATATATATACCCAGGAGTGGAAATGCTGGGTCCTATGGTAGTTCTATTTTCAGTTTTTTTGAGAAATTTCCATATTGTTTTCCACAGTGGCTGCACCAAGTTACATTCCCATCAACTGTGTACAAGGGTTCCTTTTTCTCCACATTCTTGCCAACAGTTGTCATTTGTATTCTTTTTGATGGCAGTCTAAAATGGGTGCATTTTAGGGTAAGTGGATTGTACCTTGATAACGCAGAATCTCGGTTTACATCCTTTGGACTTTATTTCCCATGCAAATACATGCATGTATAAAACTATATTCACATTTTATTAATGTACCTTAAATGTATCTTCCATTTTATTTTTTTAATTAAATGGGAGCATATATGGCTTGGTAATCGGATTTTAAAAAATCTTAACGATACATTGACTGGATTCCGTACGAGTTTAATTCCTTATCACGCACGGAAACAGTCAGTAGTTTTGCCCACCCCAGCCTTAGGCAAAAAAAAATCATCCTGGTGGAGTAACCAAGTTCCAGGTAGCACTATGAATTCCGACATCTCTTGTTTTAGACGCCTTCTTCCTTCTCCCTGCAAGATGCGTGGACTAAAGTGGCCTCCGGCTGATGGCAGCCCCTCTCCCCGCCCCTCCGTCCCCCGCTGGGGCCGCGTTTCGCGGTGCAGTGCAGTCAGTCGGGGCCAAAGCTGGGCCAGACTCATCCGCAGCTGGTAGGGCGCTCACACGGAGAAACTCTGAAGAAAACCGGAGGTCCTCCACCCTCCACTGTTTGGGGAAACAAAAGCCTGAACGGACCTGAAAGGGAGGCTTTGTTCTCTGACTTTGCTCCAGGGGAGGCCCTCCCACATTCTCCAACCACCCTCCAATGCACCTCCTCCCCTGACAGCATTCCAAGGGGTTGACAAATTAAGAGCTACAGAGGCTGGGGCACGAGGCACAAAAGGAGGCACAAAAGGAGTCAATGCGAATCACAGCCGACGCCTCCCTCGCCCCCAAAGGAACTCAGGGAAAGCCCAGCATCACAACAGACACTTGCCCAGCATCACGCGGGGGTAGGTGCTCCCCGTTTTTATCCTCCGGGCCTGTTAGCCCTCATTTTAAGAACAGTTAACAACTGGAGTCAGATGAACATAGATTCAAATTTCAGCTCTGCTGTGTGCAATCTCAGCAAACTGCCTAACTCTGCAGAGAGCACATTTTTTTCATCTTTAAATGGGATCATCCTGCCCTCTTCACTTGCCGCCTTAGGTCTGGGAGAATCTTGTGCCCTTTTTTTTGTTTTGTTTTGTTTTTTTTCTTAAGCTGATTTGAGTGTTTCTTTCAACCAGATGGATCCCTAAACATATTGTACATGGTTTATGTAGTTAAGATGCTATTACAGTTTTGTAACTCTTGCTTTTTCCATGTAACGTCTATAATAAATATATCTCCATACCAATAAGAAAAAAAAGGGGGGACAACCCCACCAACCCCACTGGGTTGTTATAACAATTAAATGAGATAATAATAATATTGAAAGTGCTCACTCTGTGTCACTGCTAACTGCTTTACAAACACTGTCTGATTAGGTACGACCTTTAGTCTCCCTGGGGAAAACAAAAGAACAAAAAACCAAACCAAACCAAAACAAAACAAAGCTTCAGCAATTAGCCACTTACTCAAGACCAGCAGGGAGAGCTGGGATTCAAACACAGGTTTCACTCACGTCAGCGCTAAATCCTTATTCAGCATGTCAGTGGCTCTCAATACTGGACCAGCTTAAGAGTGGGTTAAAAACCCAGATTCTTGAGCTTTGATCTGAACTTATGATTCACTCAGTCGTTAACAAGGCTCAGGAATCTGCATTCTTAACAAGGTCCAGAAGATTTAGAAGCAGGTGGTCGCCAAAGCACACATGGAAACAGTGCACACGGTTACAAGGAAACAATATAATCATTACTTTAAAAAACAAAAGAAGAGAAATTCTAGGGTGGGCCAGGGAGAGAGGAAAGAGGGGACCTATAGGATTTGTGAGCTCTGGTCGTTTCTCAAAGAAGAGGCAGGCAGTGACAGGGTTGAGAGGATGCTGGCGACAGTGCAGGCACAGAGATGGATGTGCATGAATTGAGTAAACAGTCTATCTAAATGAATAACCATGACTCAAGCTAAAGAATGTGCCGTCCCAGGGGATCTGGAGGCTTTGGGATGCTTCAGTGAAGATGACCGCTGGGGTGTGACTTTAAAAGGAGCAGAGCAGAGGCATCCACTTCAGGAATGGGCCAAGGCCATACCCTGATGCAGCAAACCCACTTCCTGGCAGAGTATTTGGCCTCAAAACACTATGGGATGTGGTTGAAGGGGAAGTTCAAGTCGAGAGTCAGCGCTCTGCTTGGTGCAATTAGCAACGATCCACACGGTACGGTTTCAGGAGTTTATGCTCCCAAATTTGTCCTTCTCCAGCTTAACTGTCTTAACTGTCACCATTAGAAATACTCTTTCAGGGCCCTTGGAGACAGGTGGATTTTAACTGGATTAAGGAATTACAGCACTACGACCTGCCAACACACTAGTGAGGATCAGATAATTGAAACGTGAGGCTTTGGGACAAACCTCCAGAACCTCCCCATCCTGTGGCAGGCTCACCCAGGGAGTGGGAGGCACCTGCTGCCCGTGGCTGAATCTGACCCACAGATGGTGTGATCTGCCCTGCCCAGTGTAGACACTCAGTGTTTCAAAAGATTTTGCGTTAGATGCCAACATTTCAAAATCAGATGATTCCACGTAGAAATCTAAATTTCTTGCTTTTTCAGAAAAGTGAAAAAATAGTGGTTAAAGCCAGGCTTCTGTGCCTCTGCGGGAGCTGACCAGCAGTGATGCTGAGATGGAGCCCCCATTCTCCAGTTAGCCAGACGTCCCATCACCTCCTGCTCCTCCTCACACAGCACTCAGAATGAGTGTCCAGCTGCCATGTGACAATGCATGGTAGGTATGTTTATAATCCCTTATTGAAGGGTTTACTTTCAGTACACTAGATCACAGAAAATCTCCAAGACCACCAAACCAAACTCCCAAACCGTCCCTTCTCTTCCAACCCTGTAGACCAACAGCACAGCCATGAGATATTCTGTCTTTGTGTCCGTGAAGGTGGAAAGCTGTGTGGGGATAGGTAGGGTACAGAATATGAATATTTATTGAGCATCTGCTCTGTGCCAGGCTCTAGCGTAAGTCCTTCCCGCTTACCATCTCATTTAACTTTCACATGAAAATGTATGGCTTGGTTAAGCTTAAGCTTTTTTTTTTTTTTTTTGAGGAGACGGAGGCTCAGGTTGGGCAGCAATGCCCAACCAGCGAAGCACAAAGAAGAAACCCCGGCTATTGTACCGAAGACCGGGGCTCTTTCCAGGGTAAGAGGTGGGCTCCTAACGCTTCCTTTAAGATGGCTCTGTGCAGCCACGGGGGGTTCTCTACAATCTTGCAGGACTAGTGAGCAGGCCTGCTGGAGACAGGAGCATCTCAGAGAGAAGCCGCAATTCAGCTCCAGCCTGTGGTGCGCAGGCAGGACTGAGCATCCACGGTTAACACGTATGATTTTTCCAGGGAAGCTGGAAATCCAGATTTCTCAAGCAAAAGGTACTGCTGATCTTTGAAACCCCATAAAGAGGAAACAAAACTTATCTGGAGGTGGGATTTGGGTCACGGTTTTTGATTTTCATTAAATGCTTTTCTAAGCTTAGGCAGTATTGCGTAGTGGTTACAGGTTGTAGACATAAACCCTCTGGGTTCAAATTCCAGCTTGGCCACTTATTATCAGCATGGGACTGTGGGTGAATCACTTCAATTCTCTGGGCTTCAGGTTTATCATCTGTAAACTGATGACAGTAATCATAAGGTTGTCATGAGGACTGAACGAGATAATATGTAGAAATTAATACGACGGTGTCTGGTACATGGTCAGGGCTCTATAAACAGAACTTACTACCTGCTCAGAAGAAAGAGTACCTGTGTGAGGCACGACTCCCTTCTTGAGAGAACCTCTGTTTACCCTGGGTGTTGGGTGGAGGCAGAGGGGTAGACAGCAGTGTTTCAGCTACTGTGGGCTTTAGAGGGAATCTCAGGACAAATACGCCATCCCTGAGCCCAGGAAATGGTACTGCCTCCATAAGCAGAACAAGAAGCGCCAACTTTCATAATAAAATGCCAGTTAGCTATAAAATTTTAGAACTGCTCCTGGACCTTGCTCCGTATAAACCAAGCCTTGTTCACCGGGTACTTACTTGTCTGGTGAGGTAGTTTTCCTGGCACACAGAGCACCTGAGAACTGATCATGGGCATTTAGAAGTAATTTAGGTTTGCACGTTATGCTTGGGGACTGGTTATAGAGACAGCTTTAAAGGAGGGTGTTAACAATGGCAAAGAATAGCTGTCGTTTTAAACGGACACATTGTAACACACTGTCCATTTACAGAGCTGAACGCTTGTGGCAGACAACCAAGTACTTTTACTCCTGCATGGCAGGCACTGTGCGTGTGGATTTGTCAGCTCCCCGACAACACGGGGCTCTGCACCGCCAGCTCCCGTAACAGACCACAACCAGCACGAGCAGCGGCAAGGGTCTCGGAGGCTCTGAGCACCATCGTCCTGCGCCCTACATAAACGACTCCTCTATTCACCCAGCAAATAATTTTTGAGCACCGTGGCTGACCAAGTCTTCCCCCTTGAGTCCGTAAGAACTCCCCTTCCCGAATCAGCCTTTCCCGTGAGATGCTTCACAGCTTTCCTGCTGCTGCGAGCAGAAAGGCAGATGGTGCGGGAAACCTGGTTGAACTCAGGCCCTCTGCAGAGATCCCTAAACAGTCCCAAGGATGTCTGAAGGACTTCAGAGGCCCTCAGCCCCATTCCAGAAAGCATCTCCCAGTCAACATCCAACTTTTTCTTTTCCTTTTCTCTGAAGGTAAGACCAGCTCAGGCCTCAACCTTGGTATCCAGCTTCCAGGCATGAAGATCTGGTCTCATTCTGACCCGCCTTTTCTGCTATCCCTAACCAGGCCCCGGTTTCTTGATTCTGCTGCTGAGTTTTGTCTCAGTGACACAGCTTCGCTCCTCCCTGATGGAAGGTGATCTCAGAACTATCACACGAAACAACCTGAACCAACCACAGAGATTGTCTATCTAGTTCCAGTGATTTTTTTTTAAACCTTAAAAAAAAAATACAAACAACTCTTTATTATACAAATCTTAGGTTGAACCTTAATGTCTAAAAGGGACAATTTAAAACTTTATGATTATTGAAAAGCTACTTTTATTGGTGGGCTCTTGGAACGAAAGAGTTTCTCAGAACACACATTGAAATCCACTGATCGCAACACACGTCCGTGATTTTAGCAGACACGGAAACGGAGACCAGGAGGTTAGGTGGCAGCCTGAGGGCAGTGTTAGCATTGGTTTCTTATTGCTGCCAGAACAAATGACCACCCATTTAGTGGTTTACAACAAACGACACAAATGTATTTTCTTAGCGTTCTGGGCGTCAGAAGCTCTAGATCCGTTTCACTGGGCTAACGCTGAGGCGTAAGCAGGGCTGCGTTCCTTCCGGGGGTTCTGGGGGAGCATCTCTTTCCTTGCTTTCTCCGGGATAGGAGGGTCTTCATTCCCTGCATCCCATGGTCCCTTCTCTCTCTGCCTTCAGCACATGTCTTCTTTCTTGTAAAGACCCTTCTGATCACACTGGGTCCACTGGAGTAATCCAGCATAATCTATCCATCTTGAGACCCTTAATTTAATTGCATCTGTAAAGTCCCTTTTGCCACCTAGGGTACACAGTCACCAATTCCAGCGAATAGGGCGTGCACACTTTTGTGGGAGGAGGGGTAATTGTTCAGCCTGTCTGAAATAGGCAGCAGTTAATAGCAGATCTGTGACCAAACCCAGAACTCCTGGGCTCTTTGGGTACCGTCTGAGTCTTGATGGGGACTGGGAGAGGGAACAGGGTAGGGAAGGTGCACCTTCTTTTTATCTGAACTATTTCGTACTTGGCCTATTACAAACCATACACAGAATAGGGCAGCCCCACTGGGAAAAATAAGAGAAGGTGTGATGAAGTCAGAATTTTCAGAGTTAGGAAACAGAGCACCATGAAGGTAACCTTTTTCTTTGGGCATGAATTTGTTTGGGAAGGGAAGATTTAGTCCACTAGATGTGATGATCTGAGCCAAATTAATGCTCAGAGATAGAATAAAGGCAGCAATAATAAGTTACATTAACCTTCGTAACAACACCATGATGAGAGTAATATTATTTCCACTTAACATATGGGGAAACTGAGGCCAAGAAAGAGCTACATAACTTGCTTAAGATGACATAGTTGGTAAGAGTCAGGGTTGGTTTGACTCCAGGCAGCCTGATTCAGGAACCTGAGTACCTAACCATCGTCTAAAGATCCTGGAGTTTGCTGCAGTTTGTACATAACCCCAGGCCTGGGCAGGTTCTTTGAACCACAGGTCTTCCTTGAGGGAGAAGAAATTCCCACACTCCTGCCTCAGGCCCCAGCTTTCCTGCGGATTTGCTCTACGGGCACTTACATCTGCAGGGAGTCCCTTACCCTCTTTCAAAGAAGATAAAAAGAAGACTTGGGCTGAGTCTGAAAAATTGGATAAATATAAGCTATTATGAAGGGCTATGAAAGACATGAAGGGATTTACCTGTTCATGTGGAAGCTCACACTTCAGGGCTTGGCGGAATAGAGGGATGGGTGGGGCACAGGGAATTCTTAGGGCAGTGAAGCTATTCTGTATGCTGCTACAGTGGTAGTATGTGCATCGTTATACATTGATCAAAACCCACAGGGTGAACCCTAATGTAAACTGTAGATCGTAGTTAAAATGTATCAACATTGGGTCAGTAATGGTACCAAATGTACCAGACTAATGCAAGCTGTTAATCATCAGAGAAACCATGTGTTGGGGGACAGGAGGGGTGTGTACTGTGTACTTGCCACTCAATTCTTCTATAAACCTAAAACTGCTCTTAAAAAATAAAGTCTATTAATTAAAAAAAAAAAAACCTCACACTTTCAGACAATCTTGATGGCTTTCTCAAAAATACTTTCCCAATGGTGATCTCAGCTCATTCCTGCCTGGGGTCTTAGCTGGTGCTGGAAACCAGGAATGCCCTTGTAACACCCCCCCACTGATCCGTACCTGCTGTTTCCCACGAGCCATCTCTCTGCTCTGATCAAACCTCAGAGCTTTTTCCTGGCTAACCACTCCAAAAAGCACTGACCAAGACTCCAGACTCATTCCAGACTTGCCGCTTGCCTTGGGAGAATTCCTGAATTTCTTTGAGCCTCAACTTCCCCATCTATATCTAGAGACTAATACAATTTTCCCTAACGATCTGGCAGGGCTGTTGTGTTAATTAAACGAGATACTATCTATGAAGGCTTTGGGCGAACCATAAAGAAGCATTATTCACACATGTAAGACACATACTTTCCCTGTTTTACACCTCACTAGTATTTTTCCCATTTTACAGATTGGGAGACTGAGGCTCAGAAAGGTAAGTCACTTGCTCAAAGTCATGGAAGTCATAAGCAGCAAATTCAGAATTTAAAATCAAGCCTGACTCCAAAACTCATACTCAATCACTACACTACATTGACCAATAAGATAAACAATCAGAACATCAATCGTAGCGTCTCAAAGTGTGATCTCCACCGTAATAGTCGCCTTCCCTCTTCTCAAGACCCTTCATTTCTCTTTGGAGACACAAATCTCCAGGCAAAAGCTCAGTCCAACAGCGAATGCCTTGTTGACACTGCTGAACCCAACCCCGAGGGGCCCAGAATCATTGTGCCTTTTTGCCAGGACGCAGAAAAGAAATGGTTCTGGTTTACATGCTTGTTTTAAACCCCTCGTTTGCTGTGCATTTAGTGCCTAAAGGGGTTA
Source organism: Camelus ferus (assembly GCF_009834535.1). Lineage (NCBI taxonomy): Eukaryota > Metazoa > Chordata > Mammalia > Artiodactyla > Camelidae > Camelus > Camelus ferus. The sequence goes on along the minus strand of NC_045717.1, from coordinate 9,059,923 downwards.
AAAAAAAAAAAAAAGAATTCTGCCCACAAACAAAAATGTCCCAGATCGTAAATTTCAGAGCTGGAGCCAGAATAATGGTCTCCATTATCTTCTACAGGCTGTTTTTCCTTTGTTACAAGACACAATCTTGCACTCTCACTCAGGGTTTTAGCAGTCCTCTAAGTGCTGGAGTCTCTTTCTCCTGAAAGTCTCCACGGATTCATTGTTTACTGAGCACCTACTAGGAACCAGGCATAAAACTAACTCTTTCAAATAAAACAGTAAATAAGATAGACTCAAATTCTCCGTCGACACACCTTGCAGGCAGGTGCAGGAGAAAAACTTCTCAGCAGGCAGTTACCACTGAGGGCAAGATGTAATCAGAAATGCCCAAAGCCCGACAGAGGACCTCTAACACAGTCTACAGAACTGCAGTCTCAGCCTAGAAAGGGTTCTCCTCGTCACCCATACACCCTCCAGGTCCAGGCACAACTTGCGGGAGGGGACGCTGACCACCCCACCCGTTTGCCGTGGGATCACACTGCATCAAATCCTTTCCAGAACAAGGGAGTCTCATTTCCCAGTTTCTTTTACTTTTGTTCTCATTTCAGAGGATTTACTTTAAATAAATCAACAGAGTATTCATTGAGCACTTACACAGTTGGCCGTCGGGGCAGAGAGGAGTGCTCTAGGCGAGTGTTTGTCCTATTATATACACCCTTTGTGCATCTGTTTGCCTCCTTCTGTGACGAAATGTGTCAAAAGCAGGGACTTCGCTTATTCATCTTTTTATTTCCAGGACTTGCTTGGGGTCTGGTGAGGGGAAGGGCTCAATGATGATTTGTGGAAGAAAGAATGGAAAATGGAAGAGAGGAAAGAAAGAAGGAGGGAAGAAACGGAGGAAGGGAAGGGAGCGCAGGAAGAAGGGAGGGACGAAGGAGAGAAAGAGGGAGAGAAGGGAGGAAGAGGGGAGGGGGAGGCAGGCAGGTAGGCTGCCATGATCCCTTCGTTTTTTTTTTTTCTTAAGAAAGGAAAACACTTTTCAAATGCTTAAAAAATTTTTTTCTCTTTCCTTTTTTTTGTGGGGGTGGGGGTGGGAAGGTAACTGGGTTTTATTTTATTTTTTTAATGGAGGTACTGGGGATTGAATCCAGGGATTGAATAGTGCATGCTAAGCACGCGCTCTACCACTGAGCTATGTCCTCCACTTACATGCTCTCTCTTTCTTTAAACAGCTCATTTGGGCAGCCCTCAGCAGACCGGGGTCCAGTCCAGCTTCCTCCAGCAGCACCTCTGAAGCTGACACACATAGCCACAGAAGGAAAGGCTGGAAAACCGGCTGCACCTCGAGAAGGTGATGCTCGGCACCTGCTTGCCTCCTGCGGGCAGCTTTTCCCCAACACCCCCCCCCACCACCACCAAGGCGCAGCATCACCTTCATCACGAGAGGCAGGCGCTCTTCCCTTGTCGGAGTCTGCAGAGATGCCGTGCCTAGAAGGCGGCCCCTGCCTCTGCCCGATAAGCCCTGGTGACAGGCACTCAGCTCATCTGTCCAGTCAGCCCCCCACGGGGCCTGCCGGCTTTCTCCCGCAGGTCTCTGCAGTTTGCTGCTGCCTCTTTGGGTCCAGTTTGCCTGCCTGATTCAGGACCATAAGCTTCCAACAACCGCACAGATCTCCTCGCTGGCCACCCTGACTTCAGTCTCGGAGACCCACCCTCCCCACTGCTGTTGGAGCTGTCTTTCTGAAATAAAAATCTGATCGCGCTGCTTCCCTATTAAAAGCTTTTCAGTGGATCCCCATTGCCATTTGGATCAGGCATTCAAGGCCACCCTGACTGTCACTCCCTACCTCCTGCCTCCCCACTGCACAAATCTCACTAACCTCATCTCTCTTCACGGTTCCTCTCGCTCGCAGTGCTCCAGCCATGAATCTTTGACAAGCGTCAACTCTTCCAGACACTTCTGTCCCTTTGCACAGATTGGCGATTTTTCACGTGCTGTTCCATCTGCCTGCAGTGCCCTTCCCCTGGGTGAACTCCTATTCACCCCTCACGACCCGCTTCATGTCACTTCCTGAGTAAAGGTAGAATCAGGCCTGTCTCGCTGGACTTCCCCACATCTTTGTCCTAACCCCCAACTGAGCCCTGGCCCCAGTCCTGCAACCACTGGTTTACTAGTCTTCCCCGTCACTTGACTGTGAGTTCTCCAAGTGCAAAGACAGTGCCTTATTCTGTGATATTATTTTCATATTAAACATCTTAACAATCGTGAATGATTTCTTATATGTAACAGGCCAACTACAAATACTTGAGGAATGAAAGAACAAATACCTTAATTGGATGTATTTTTAGTCAGTCTTATTTGTGCACTGGGGATTCCACAGTGTTCGAGACAGGCAGGGTCCCTGTGTGACATCCAGACACACGGTGACCAATAGATGATTAAGGTCATTTCAGAGGGTCGTAAGTGCTCTGAAGAAATATAACTGGGTAGTGGGATACAGAGGAAGGGCAGAGAGGGCTGGGATGCTGTTTTTGAAGGGCTAAGGAAGGTCACTTAGAGGAGGTGAGAACTGAAGGATCAGAAGGAGCCGAATCTGTGGAGGTCTGAGGGCTTAGCAGCCCGTGCAAAGGGAACAGTAAGTGCAAAGGCCCGGAGGCAGGAAGGAGCTTGGGGTGTTCAAGGGATGGACTGCCGCATGGGAAGCATGGGATGAGTAAGAGAGGGGCCGGGCTGTGTAGAGTCTTGCAGGTTATGACCAGGAGTGTGAACTCTGTTCCAGGTGCAGCGGCGCAGTGAACGGCGGCTGAGATTAGCAGACGGAGATGCTACCCACCAATGGGCGCTGTGTGTCCCTCCCCACCCCTCCCTCACCCTCACACAAGATTACCGCCTGCTCACGGGGGCTAAGACAGCCCTCATTAATCTCAGGAAGCGGGAGGGCAGGCTCGGGCAGTGCGGCAACTCAGACTAACTAGGAAACACAAAGGCCGCCTGCCCAGCTTTGTTTTGAAACCGTCAATTCCAAATTCTGCTAGCTGGCAGAGACAGGGGTTATTGATTTTCCCTTCTGGAATGCATGTCCTACAGAGTCCTCGCAAATAGAAACTGAAAAACAGAGAAAAACATAACCGCTGAGAAAGATACAGCAAGGGGACATTTTTTTTTTTAAAGAAAAACAATCTATTTTGGTTTTGTCTTTTTCTTAAGATGCTTTGTTGGATTGTGGCCTGTCATCTCTCTTTCTTCCAATTCATTTTCTTCTTATCTCTATGTCTTACGATGACCTCTCTCTCCTTTCATCTTTTTCTCACTGTGTCTTCACCCAGCCCGTACCACGGTACTTGCATATGGTGGGCAGGGAATGCTGGCTTGGCAAATGTTGTCAGTCTACCCGAATGTTTCTTTCTCCAGATCAGTCTGTCCATCTAACTGTCTCTCTTTAAATAGAGCACCTCTCTCCCTCCCAGACAGGCAGCGGAGCGGGACCAGCCCATAAAACCAGCTTTTAGTCACTGCGTAGAGTGGTATTCCCAGCTAATTAGTTCTCTCTTTTTTTTCCCTGGAGAAGGAGGAAGCAATTAGAGGCTTCCTTCCTCTGCCTGGTTGGGGTGGGGCACCAAATCCCTTCAGCACCAGTATCACACTGGTGGCTCTGCATTCCTCCAGGGTTCAAATCCTGCCTGGGTCCCCTCTCTCTCTGCACTAACAGAAGTCACCAGCCTGCCTGCTTGCCTCCATGAATCAGGCCTCCACTTGCCAGCAGCATCCTCGGTTACTTCTTCCTGCTCCCTGTTGCTAGCATGGCTGAGCAGGAGCAATCAGGGCAGAGAGAAAGGGCCCTGGATCGAGTCCAGGAGACGGTGGGCTGTGTTACTAAGGGCAGGCTAAGTGCGGAGGCCTAGGTCCAGTGGCGTCTGCCGACTTTTACTCAGTTACGCACACTGATCGAAACTTAATTTTGTCATCTGGAAGAGGGCGGTAACAGTCTCTTCCTTCTGGAAGGGATGTCAAGACAAGCCAAGAGAACTCTTGTCAAAACTCCAAAATTAAAACCTAAAAACAGCCAGTCTTTGAGTTTCTCCCCTTAATGAATATACGGTATCATAAATGGGCCCAACTGTCATCTCACAGCCTGATATTCCAATAATTTATCATCTACTCCTATGTTATGTAAGTAACAGTAGAAGAGTGGTTAGACATCAGGTGAGGGAGAAGGTTCGCGGGCAGGCAGGTGGTTCTCACACAGACGGGTGGCAGCGATGTACGATAAAGATGCGGTGCATTCACACGTCTGCACGTGGGTAAACGAAGTCTGGTCGGAGGAGGGGAGTTTCCTTAACAGGTTTTATACAAACGTCATGTCTGCAAAGTGTCTCCTATTTTACATGTACTGACGCACGTTTAAATGTACAACTTCGACCATCAACCTTTACCCAGATGCTTCCCTTCTTGAAATTGCTCCTCGGCTCTGGTCCTGTAGCTCCAATTCCCCACATGACATTTTCTTTTAAGGTTGTAAGATTAGTTTTACTCCCTCTTAGTAACACCGTCCGTGTAGCTGTGGCCCACAGACCAACCAGCCAGAACAGGATGGGATGTCAGGGTCGCCAATTTCCTAACACACAGAAGATGCTCCGTCCACACTGTCTGTGGAGGACTTGACATCGCTTCACGTCCAACTCATGGTTGTCCCGCCTGGGTCTTATTCCCGATCTTTCGATCTCCATGGAGTGGGGGATCCACGAAGGCAGAGCTCACAGGTCTACGTGTCCTACTTCCTGTGGTTTCCTCCGGAACTGGGATTTAGTAGGAGCTCAGAAAACATCACTTGCCATCACTGTCTGTATCATCTAAACTCGGAACTCATCATTTCCCCCTTCCTTTCCCCAGCCTCTAATAACCTGTGGATTGCCAAGTTCTCTGGACTTGGTCTCTGCTGGTGTCTCACTGTGGACTCCTCCCTCACTCCTGACTGCGAGCCCGGATCCCTCGTGTTGGACTACACCGCCTCATCTCCCATCCCCTGTCCTTTTCCCACCTTCTGTCCTAGGTTAGATCTTCTTCCAGACGTTTTCATCGTGACCGTTCCCAGGTCGGAAGGCATCCACATTCTCAGGACCCACAGCTACAGTCCATATACCTGGCCTCTCCCTCTCTTTCTGACCTGATCACCTGTCACTCTGCCTCATAACCGCCCCACTCCCACGAGATGGCTCTGTCTGTGTCCCCTGAAACACACCTTCCACAGGTTTGCCTCCACACTCTGCACACCCTACTGGCCGGTTCACTCTGTGAATTCCAATCATCATTTGGGCTCAGCTACAGTCTTGACAATCGTAACAAAGGAAGACAGCAGTAACAGTGGCTAGAACTTTCTAAGCACCTTCCACGTGCCAAGCGTTGTCCTGAGTTACTCATATGCCATATTTCATTAACTTTCACAAACCCCCTAGGAGGTTCAGTACAATTCTTACCCTCCCCTCACAGTGGGAGAAATCTGGGCTCGGAAGTGTCAGGTACTAGCTGAGGTCACAGACTCAGGATGCAGAACAGCTGGAGGTCAGACCCGGAGCTATCAGACGGCCTGGAGCTACTCTAACCTGCCGGCTACTCTGCCTAAAACTACTGCTCTTCTCTGAGCCCTGCCGGCCCCTTACCACGCATGGCCGCTCACTCGCCAGTTTGGCTGTGGACTGTTACCTCCCTAAACATTGTCTCGTATGCACACATCTTTCCCGTCCCCAGTTAGACTGTAAGTCACCTGAGAACATGAATCAGACTTCTGGGCCTTAGAGGTTCTGGCCACCGACAGAGTGCTGGCTGCACTGATGAGGAGTGTAAAGGAATCCACCCCGTTCAGCTTTGCTGGTCAATTCATCCTTTAAGCAGTGTGCGTACTCCCTTCCCCCACCCCCACCCCCCGCCCCCTGCCCCCAATCCTGGCTGTTCGGGTCCTTGAGGGACACACATCTGCGTGGCCTGGAGAAGGCGGGCTGACTGTAGCTCCCGAGTTTGCAGACTCTTGACGCTATTCGCTCCCGAGGCCTCTGTGAAGTCGGAGACAGTACAGGAAAACAGCAGTAAACCGCCCCCCCAGCCCCCGCAACTGCCGAGGACGCCTGTGCCATTGAGTCTCCTTCTTGAGAGCCAAAAACGCAGTCGGTATTTACACAGACCTGCTTATCCATCGCTGCAGTATGTTTTTTTGTTAGCTGGCCCACTTAAAATCAGAGCCAGGAGATAGGACCGGCACACCACTTATGCATGTAAAATGTAAATTTAGGGCTCAGCCATCAAGCAGCTGGTTGACTCTGAGTTAGTCGCTGCCCTTCTCTGGTCCTCAGTTTTCTCACGGCTGATCCGTGGGGCTTTAGAGGATCTGTAAAGCTCCTCCCTCATCTTGCCTTTCTGGGATGCTAATCAACACGACTTCTCAGTTTTGTTTTACGTGCATGATCTAGAGTCACATTTTTCACAAATTTGTCTGCTCCTCCTGGCCCTCTCCAGCTCCTGGGCAAACGCTCCCAGATGAAGCAGTGGGCAGCCTACTGTCTGGGATCCCCTTGCAAAGTCCTCTCTGTCCCCTGCCCCCTTCACCCCAGATGACTCTGCCTCTTGCATGCTTTGCATGTTAAACACCTAAAGCTTTCCGCTCAGTTCTCAGCAAAAGGGAGGCAGAGAGCCTGTATCAGGAAGCCATCATCAGCTTCCCAGCACACGCAGATCCCTGCAGTCCATATAGGGAAAAGTAAGAGCTAAACTAGTTTTTGTTTTTTTTTTTTTAAAAAAAAAACCTCCTTCAGGACTTTTTCAAGTTAAATGTGAGCCTGGAGAGGAGGTCAGAAATGCCTCCTCTGTACCCCTGTCCAAACACATGTTTGTAGCCCACGGACACAGTGGCGTGGGTAGAAAATTCAGAAGACATACTCCTCGTGAAGGGAAGGGCCCAGGAGTCATGATAAGAAGCAAACAGACGGGGCCAGGTGGGAAACGACAAAATTCCTTATTTGACAAGTTCAAAAAAGTGATGATGGAACAGTTCGGCAGCAATGGGCAACGGAATCTGCACGTGACAAAATTACACAGAAGTGCACGTGCTCACGTGTGCACACAGATACAAATGAGTGAGTGTGAACCCGGGACGTCGGAAGAATGAGGTCTGTGGACTGCACCCAGGTCTGCTTCCTGGCTTTGCTGTTATACTATGGTTATATAAGATGTTACCACTGGGAAAAAACTGGGTAAAAGGGTACACAGACCAATCTGCTATTTTTTTAAGCTTCCTGTGAATCAATAATTATTTCAAAATAAAAATTGTAAAAAACCACCCCAAGCACCTCGTGCAGATCTGGCTATTTCTCCCCACGATCCTGGGACACAAGTCCCAGGGCTCTCCCACAAGATCCCATTTCTAACGGTGAGCTACACCTTCACCATCACGATCTTGAGCGTCATCAAGGCTCCCACGTAGTGAACACTTACAAACACGAGGCACTAAGTGTTTAAAACACGTTCTCATTTGCATCATTACCCCACCAGGCTATCATCCCCATTTTACAGACGGTAATGACCTTGGGAGAAGCTGAGTCGAGCTCCAGGCCACAGGCCCCTCTGGGGCCAGGCTGTGACTCAGGTCTGGGACTCCATGCTCACACTTGAGGATGAAAAACCAGAGAAAGGCAGGACTCTGTGGAGCTGGCGATCGACGCGTGTTCCCTGGAAACCACGGAAGCACATCCCTCAACCCGCCTCAGAGGCTCCTGGATGGAGGCAGCACACAGCACGGCGACACCGCCTTCCCGTCCAGTCCCCCCGCCCTGCTCTGGCCAGAGCATCACATCTGCATCGAAGGAAGGAAAACATCACTTACAGGTTCTTCACGTCGGCGATGCCTCGGAACGCCTTCCTGGGGATGCCCACGATCTGGTTCTCGCTCAGGTCTCTAAACAAGAAGAGAAGACGCACAGGCGTTAACCACCCGGCCTGGCTTTATCTGCATCTCATTACGATAACAAAACCCCTCGGAGGCTGCCTCTGTCGTCAGGGGTGCCTGGGGGGCTGTTCAGTCGCAGGCCGCAGGCTGCTGCAAGCCTTCACTTTGCTCCTCTGGTGCCGGCCTTTGCTGAAATGGTTACCAGGCGGAGCGGTTCGCCTCCAGGAGGGCTCTGTGGGTGGTCTCGCACCTCCAGGCCACGAGCCAAGCTGCTGGGTTATTTGTCGCACACACGTTCTGCACCCAAGTCTCTGTTTTGCCACCTCCCAGAGTTGACCCCTTCCTCTCCCCTCCCCCACAGCGTCCCTCCCCCACCACAGGGTCAACACCACTCCGTCTCCCATCTCTCAGGGACTCTCTGTCTTTGCCATCTGCGATTGGAACGGAGCCTGGCCATCCTGCTTTTCTGACAGGGGATGACCATCTCTGCTTTTATTCGTGCTCCAGAGAGACCTCTGGGGGTCTCCTGGATCATCTCTGTGATAGGCGTGATGAATTCAACTTTCATTTCCACAAACCCATCCAAAATGGGGGTCCCACTGCACCTCATCTCGGATTTAGCCCTGCGAACACGTTGCTTTGAGCAAAGAAGGGAAGGGACAAAGTGTCACGTCCTGAAGCTGGCTCAAACCCAAGTCCTGCACCAAGGTCCTCTTTATGAATCCCCAAAGCCTCAATTTCCTTTCCTAAGACCCATGCTTTTTTTTTTTTTTTTCCATTTTGTTTTCCGGTTTCATTTTTTGCTGGACCAAACACACACACTTGTTTCATTCATACCTCATGCTTGCTTGGGGTCTTAGAGATTAATCAAGTATGTGCATGTGTATCAATCACATCTATATCTATAAATATGCATTCCTGTTATTTCGGAAAAAACACAAAAACCTTCACATATTAAGGTAAAAAAATTACCTACCCAGACATAACCACTGTTACCAATTAGGAGTAATATATATAAATTTCACCAATATGATCTCACAGTACAGAGTCTGTCATAACCTTTTTTTTTTGCTTACTATATTGAGACCATCTGTTCATATCATTAACTATACATCTACACTGACATTTTTAATGGCTGTATATCATCCAATTCTATAAACGGCTATATGATCCCGCATTGCTGGGTATTTGTTTGCCATTTACCGAAACACTGGGGTGAACTTCCCTGCCTGTGCATTCTGGGGACACTTGTTTGGCTACTTCCTTGGTATCAAGTCCCCTGAGGCGAATGCACTGGGTCAACACCTCCTGCTCTTGTCTGTTGAGGGGCCACATGCTGAGCAGCTGGCCAAAAGGAGATGCGCGGGGACTGTCCGGGGCCACTGTTAGGCTCAGAGTTGCAGCAGGGTTCGGAGATGGATGCTAGCGGCTTCTGGGGCTGAAGAACAGAGTGCTCCCCATCGCAAATCCACTTTCCTCTGCCTGCAGCAGATGTAAGTAAATTCAGATGCACGGTGAGTCCCGTTGCAGGCTCCCCCGGCTGGGCCTGATTCAATGAGCAGGGCTCCAGCCTTGAGTCAGGGCGCTGAACAAAGCCCACGATGACAGCAGAGGTCAGGCAGTGTCACCGAGGCCACTCCTCTGCTCTCCATCAGCCTCCAGGAGAAAGGGGCCCAGGTCCTGTCATCTGACTAATGCAATTTCCATGACATCTGGGCCGTACCCAGGGCTCCGGGAGCCACAATGGGCCCAGTCTTCTCTGCAAATGACAGCAAGCCCCTGCCGCGAGCCTCCCAGGCCTGGCTGCTAGCTGTGGCCGCTCTGGGAAACAGCTCAGGCCACACTCTCGGCAAATGGCTGATGATCAGAATCAGGGGCAGGTGGAGGAAACAGGAGAGAGGTTTAGAATGATCACCCTTAAGCCCGCTGGAAAGCCAGAAGAAGGGGTACATAGTCCAGTAATGCATTAATCCTCTGAGGTTAAGGCACCCCAGTCTACCGAAGGAACAGCGACTGTATGGGAGTTCTGGTTTGCAGTACAGTGGGAGGAAGAGAGGCGAGCCATGTCTAAGCAGAAAAATCTGGTGGAAAATCTCCCAAGGAACACTCACACAGACAAAATCCCGCGCTTGGATGGGACAGCCACTTGGGTTTCTGCTCGCTGTTTTTTTTTTTTTTTTTTTTTTTGCTGTAAACAGACCCAGTCTTGCCCCCATCTTAAGGAGCCCCGTTTAAAGCATAGCACCTCCCACCTCCCCGCATGGATTTCCCCCTACAGCAACTGAGCAAGGCAGTAGATTGCAGGGAATTTATCTGTTCTCCATGACAATCTGCTTGTAAATTTTATTAATTTTATTTTCCATTGAGTCTTCCTTCTCCGGCTAACAATACCGCTCCCATCCATCTGCAGGATTGTATATTGATTTCATAAATACCTCCAGTGGGCTGACAAACTGACAGCTTTAATGGTGTTACTGATGGGGCGTGGAAGAGGGTTCAGGGCTGGGTGCTTCATTTTTGGTAACTGTCCCTTCACAATTATCTCCCGGGCCTTTGTGAGGGTTCCTAATAGTGTGTTTATCTCAGCGTGATGCCAGAGCATGAAGCGATGGTTAAGTACTATCCTTGAGAGAGACAAGAGCCACCATTTTCGGCTGACACTTAAATAAAAATAACAAAATCTATCCGTAGGGCCCAAGAGCCTAGTTCCAGCCAATTGCTTGTTGGTAGGGGTTGAGTGCCTCCCTCTTCCTGGGGGAAAATGCTTGAAAGTGACCAGGGAAAGGGAACTTGCTTTTTTTTTTTTTTTTTTTTTCCTTCAATCCTTAGATAAAAGGTATGAGGTTGGAGTTAGAATGAAAAAGAGGGGTGTGCCGGGATTTTCTGGGGGAAACAAAGGAAGATGGCTGGGTGGGAAGTGGGGCTACAGATCGGGATGTCTTTTTAAATAATTAGGGCTCTGAAAGAAAGGAGGACTGCATTAGCTAAAGTGCATTTTCCTGCTTCCGGAAAATGATTAACGGACTGATTATTCCGTCCAAAAACACAAGACCAAAGAGGACTTATTAAGGAGACAGTAAGTCAAATAGGAGTTGGCAAGAACCAATATATCCCCCTTCCAGCCAACACCTGCCCCCCTCCCCACCTTTTTAATTTACTAAAATGCTTTGGACACAGATTAACTTTCTTTGCAAATTTATTATTGCTTCATCTACCTTGAAGTGGGAACTGCAGACACTTTGATAAATGGATTGAAAGGTTGTCTAGTTCCAGTGGCGCTTTTGACGTGCTTCCCGGGGCTCTCCCTGCAATGTCAGGCGTGCTTTGTTCTCAGACCGACAGTGAATGACAGTCCCCACCTTCACCCCACCCCTGCCTCCCATGCTTACCAGCAAGACCAAAGGCAAGAAGCAAGAAAACGCTCTCCTCTTTGCCCTGGTGGGGACAGTGTGCTTGTCTCGGTCACCGTCATGCTACCAGCAAGTCCCGTCTGTGTTGCATGACAGTTTATGGGGGATTTGCTCCCAGAGGTCAATCTCGAATCTTCCCAAAGGTACAAAACGGGGCTTGGAAGCACCCTGACCTTGGAGAATTCTTGTGTCTAAAGTAGGTAGAGCCAGTGACAAGCTGTATGATCATGCAAACTACTGAAATGCTCTATGCCTCAGTGCCCCCATCTTTACAGTGGGACTATTAATTTTGGTGACCTCACAGGTTAACAGTGAGGATGAAATGAGTTGGTATGTGTGCACTGTGGACAGCACCTGGAACCGTGGAGGCATTCGATGAAAGGCTGCATTTATTTCTTGGACTTTCCCCCCATTTAGCCCTGGATTTACACTGTTGAAAACCCCTTATCGCCATTCTCAGAACATACACCGACAGCTCTGCAAGGAATAGAACACCTACACGTTGCTAATATTCTTTCTGTAAAATCCGAGGGAGATCAAAGTTTCACACATCTGTCATCTGGACAAGAGTATCTGTATGGGAGTCTAGATTCTTTTGGATAAAACAAGAGCGCCTGACTCGGGAGGAAAGGTCTGTCTTAGGTTGGGCTCTCTCAGAAGCAGTTGCTTAGCCAAGTGATGGATTCACAGAGTGCTCCTGGGAGAGACAGGTAAGGGATGGAGGAAGCAGGATGGAGAAGAAATGAAGGACAATTAGGTAAAGGGCTGGCCTTAGCCCGGTACCCTGGGAGTTCCTGCCTCTAACCAAGGGATCTGGGTCTCTGTGGCCCAGCACCAGACACTCCTTGGTTACAGCACCCAGGGGAAATGCAAATTCCCTACCTCTGCCTGCTCTCCGTAAGGCTGGATGAAGTGGTTCCAGCAGCTCACAGATAGATTGCTGAAGAGGTTCCCAGCCGTGACTTTTTAACAGCAAGGCCCAAAGAGGCAGGAGATGGGAGCCAATGTCTGTAAAGGGACCCAGAGGATCCAACCCAAAGCACTCATAAGAGAGTTCAAGGACAGTTCTCCTAAATCAGAAAGTTCTCTGAAGGTTCAGAAAAATCACTCCCGAAAGGTAACATGTCCAGGATCAAGAGGCCATGGAGGAAGCTAAGTGAGCAAAGGAAACTGGGACGACCCAGTCAGGTACCTTCTTTGTCTACCTCCCCAAGCCCCTTGCACGGAGACCAATCAGGTGCCTTTTTAGTAACATTTTAAACTATCCATCAATTCTTGATTAGCCAAATGAAAAGAGAGGATAATCTAAAAGCATTTATATTTAGAACCTTTATTGGATTCGGGATCAGGGCAGTGGATTGCCATTCTGATTCTCTTTGACCTGAGTATGCATTAAAATTATTTTCCTAGTCACTCGCTGCCTAGCAGGAAGAAACGGCCCATTGGTGCAGTAGGTATCAATCAAAACTCATTTAGGGATTTAAAAAATGAAGGCTAATCTATGAGTCTAACGTTTCTTGTGCTCTCAGTACTAGCATCCTCTGCGAAGCTGAGCCTTGCTCTTCTACCCCCAGCTCCTAACACACGTAGCTGGGACTGACTCATCACTCTACTCTAGGACTCAGAGAGAAAGATCGTTTTGCTTACCTTATTCTATATAGCAGGAGGGACAGATATGCAGGAAAAGTTATTCCCTGGGGATTTTATAATGTGGGCTTCAGGGAGGATTTATCTTAAAAAGGTAAATCTCTTGTGCAGGCAATTTATCTTAATAAGCAAGATTATATGTTTGCAGTTGGGTCACCATCAAAACCAAATGAGCCCCAAACATATGTCCCAGCTCTGAAGCCCTGGTACCACCCGCTGGGTGTCTGGTCAGTGGCATCCTTTGTCTGAGGGAGATTACAGTGGAGTACCAGGAGCATTTCCTGAAAGAAATGCCAGAGACTCAAAGTATTAATGGAGGGACAAAAACAAAAACAAAAAGCAACAATGATTTCCCACTGCTCCAGTCAAGTTTCTATTTCACTGCAGTAGGAGCTGACATTGCCTGCTCCCTTGATGTTAAAAAGTTACTGAATGAAAGACTTCAGTAAGAGCTCCTTCCTCTCTGCCTTCTCTGACAAGCTCGTCAGCGCAGTCCTAGTCATAGCACCCAGATGTTTAATGCTGGTGGCTTAAATGTCAGCTCAGATTCTGATTTTACTCAACAACAACAAAATGAATTGAGCACCTACTATGTGCTACTCTACTGAGATACAGAAGTAAACAGAACCAAGCTTCTGTCCTCCTGGAATGTGCATCTCATCGACCCCAGACACAAATAAGCAGACAAAGCAGACACCTGTACATACATGAGAACGTAAACATCCAGACACCTCAAAAAGTAACAGCTACAGTTTCACTTTTCTTTCCTTTTCAACAAGAAGGAAGCCTGTGTCTAAATTCACACCACAAGATTGTTCCTAACCACCAAGGAAAATAATTCACAGGTTTGTTTTACTCGCGATACAAAATCTTTTTAGTTTTTTGGGGGAAGGGAAAGCTGCCAATCTGAATCGCTGGGACTTGCAGGGGTGCAGATTTGTTTCATCAAGTACTTTGGTTTTGTCTTTCAAAGTGGACAGTTTGATAAAAATCAGGACAGTTCGAAGATGTTATTAAGAGCTGGCATGGCAGAGCTGCCGTTCTCACAGCGGGGTTCACCGTCTACCTGATCAGAATTTACTTACTGATGGTGCCTTGAAAAAATATAGATCCCTGATTTCTAAAGTAATTTAGATACGATCATGGTATATAATGTCATGCTTTTGATGTTTTAAAGTGTTTGCTATGTTACCATTTTTCCTTTTACTTAGGTCTTTTTCTTTGAGAGATACGTATTGAAATAATTAAGAATGAAATGATGATGTCTGGGTTTTGCTTCAAAATAAAATAGAAGATAGAGAACTGGGTAGAGGTAGACACGAAACAAGACTGGCCATGAGCTGAAACCTATTGGAGCTGAGTGATGGGTATGTGAAGGGGGTTCACTTACAATCTGTGCTTGACTTTCGTACATGGGTGAAATTTTCCATAATTAAAAAAATTTTAATGTAGATTCCTGGGACCCATCCCAGACCTACTGAATCAGAAACCCTGGGGATGAGCTCTGGACACTTGAAATAAGTTTGAGAACATGGGTAGAACGATTACTGTATGTGATTAGGGGCCGAGTTCATGTCCCAGCTGTGCCACTTAGTGGGCTGTGTGTCTTCAAGAGCATTCGTTTAACTCTCTGAGCCTCAATTTCTATTTCTGTGAAATTAGGATAAACTTCATGGATAATGGACAAGCAAGTGCTTTCTATATTCCAACAGAGTACGTAAGTGCAAATCACTGCATTCATTTTCTTAATTAACAAATACAGCATCCTACTTTCTTAAGTAGCTAGTCTCATTTTAGGGAAAGTCTTGGGTCCAAGATGCAAAGGCCTCCTGTGTCTCAGGTGTGAGCCTGCTGGTATTGGGCAAAATGCCTACAAGACAGATAGGTAGATAGACAGACAGACAGACTGGTAGATAGATAAACAGACAGACTGGTAGGTAGGTAGGCAGATAGGTAGGTAGGTAGATAGATAGACAGACAGACAGACAGACTGGTAGATAGACTGGTAGACAGACAGACTGGTAGACTGGTAGACTGGTAGACAGACAGACAGACAGATAGATGGGTAGACAGGGCCTCCTCACAGGAGGTGACTGAGGCAGGCAGTGACAACATTTAGTCTATATTTTAGAAAGCCACTCAGGGACCCCGTCTGGAGCCTGATCTAGGAAGAACTGAGAGTCCCTGGGTGATTACACCCTTTCCTGGGATCCCAAAGATACGGTGGAAGAAAACTAAGCACTCTGTCCCTGATCCTCCCAAACCCACGGGGAAGACTCTGCCTTCCTGAGATGAGGACATTCCTGGTGGGGCTTCACAGGCAGGTGATTCCCTGTAGTTTGCTAGGAGGGCTGCAGTCTAGGTGGGAAATCACCGGGGGGCAGGTAACGAGAAGGACGGCGCCGCCAGGCTGACGGGCAGACCAAGGGCCGGGAGCTCGGATGAAGGCCTACTGTTCAAGCACAGCGGGGCTAAGCACCCAGGCTGAGGCCTGAGGGCTACGAGATGCTACCAGAGGCTGCAGGTGGAGACGGGGTTACTGGCTGGCTCTCTGAGTAGCTCCCAGCGTGGGCACCCTTTCTATCTCTTTCTGGGTGGATGTTCCGGAGACCACAAACTCAAATGTCTCAGGGCTTCACAGGTTAAAGCAAATGGGTAAAGCAGGCTGAAAGCGGACAATAGTAATAGTGAGGGGGTGAGCTGGGGAGAGTGCAGGGCCAATCCAAACTAACTCCCCCAGGTCAAAGCCAAGCAACCCTCTGTGCTGGCCGACGGAGCATCTCAAGAGCTGAGGAGTGCAGAGGCCAACACCCCTCCAGCGAAGACCTGCTAGCTCTACAACAGTGCTGTCCCATATGAGCCACCAATGCAATTAAGACTGTTCTCTTAGCTGCGTTAAAAACAATAAAAGGAAACAGTTGAGATGAGTAGTAATAAAGTATTTCACTTAATGTGATAGTTCCCAGATACAATCACTTCGACATGTAATCGATGTAAAAATATATTAAACAGCTACTTCACATTCTTTTTTTTCACACCAAGTCTTCAGAATCTGGTGTGTTTTGTATGTACATCTCAGTTCAAGCCAGACAGGTTGTGAGGGCTCAGTGGCCACACGTGGCAAATGCCTACTGTACTGGACAGCCCAGTTACAGGGCAAGGCTAGGACCTGGATGCTGCAGCCACGTGTTCACTCGTGGCCACAAGAGGGAAAGAGTTGTAGACGCTGGAGCCAATCTAAAGCAGCCCAGTGGAGGACTGCTTGGCGGGTGGGTGGGGAGGGAGTGGGTCTGGGTTACCAATAGAAAATGCAGAGAGGGCCAGTCAAGATAGAAATCCCTGGATTCAGGCAGGCAAGCTGTGGATTAAGATATTCCAGTCATTCAGCCATCCCTCCTGGGGGCAGAGAACCTCCTTGCAGCCTTAGGATTTAATGTGATTTCTTTCCAAACTACCACCCTTCTAGGGCTGACACGGTATAACCAACGCTTCCAGTCCAAAAAAGCAGCTTTCTTCATTTAATTATCACATGCAACCCCAAATAAGGCTCTTTGTGTTCACGAAACAGCATTATAATTGACGGATCATCTCCAGCCAGTTGGTACAGAGGCTGAGCTTCTTAACAGTTTACTAATCCCTGGGATTATCACAATGTAGCAACGAATCAGTTACATTCGACGGGATTGGGGAGCTCTCATTATCAGCCTGATGATGCCTTCTGTTCTGCTCCAGACTTCCCTGTGTCACTAAATGGTCCGAGAAGCATCACCAGGATTCCAGCTACTGGCATCTGACTTGAGTCTGTGCCTCCATCACCAGTGTGCCCCTTCAGGGAGCACAACTGCGACTCCGAGGTCCTTCCATCACGTGCAGAAATCTGGTGCCGGAAGACATCTGGTTGTAAGGATCTAATTATGTACCTGAGAGAGTCCCCTGCCATTTTTTTTTTTTTTTTTTTTTACCCAGTAAGATGTTTTGGTTTAATTTGTCAGTTTTGTCTGTGGGCAGGGGAGTGGTCCACCTGGCTCAAAAAGATGGAGACTGGGGTTTCCTTTCTTTTCCCCCACTTTGTTTGAAGCTCTGTGTCTGCCCAATGGAGTCTGGGAAAGGGAACCCGTTTCTGTGCAATCCACCCTCCTTCCCGCTGACATACCGTTCCCACCCTCTCCTGCCCCTTTGTCCCTCTCTCTCGGCAGCCCTCTGAGGTTTTCACCCCTGATTTGATTGTCGCAGCTCACACTGTCAGCCTGAAACCCAGTAGCATGTCTCATGCGGGCTGGGCAAGGGGGATGCAGGAGGAGTGGAGGGGGAGGCACATTCATCTTGAGAAGTAGCTGTATGTAAATTGATCTTTTGGCCGAAAGCTGGAGCCAGGCATTTGCTGATTAATTGGAGAAGCGTCCTTGCTCCCCATGTCTTCTTGAGAGAGGTGGCCCGCGTGGAGTCCGCTCTTCTTCACAAAGACATTCCCAGGCCAAGAAGCCTTTGCAATTAGGAGATGGAAATCCTGTGAGCGAGGGGGAGGCGGCGGGGGAGGCGGGGAGCGTTTATGGAATTGTCCTGAAATGAAGTGTGTGCATTTGGCCTGCTTCCTGATTCACTGCTGAACTGAGTTTGCCTCCCAGACGGTGTCCTGGTAGCCTAGGTTCTCAGGCATTAAATCCCATACGTGGAAATCTGCTTGGGCAATAATTAGCAAAAATTAAGAGGGTGGACGGTGTGCTTTCTAAACATGCTTTCCTTGGGGCTTCCAGGTGTGTATTTTTGGTTACCATTTGGCCACTCCTGTTGGCCTTCAGAAAGGAGGGAGTGAATCTGGGACTGGCTCAATCTCTCTTCCACATCCTCTGACCCTTTCCTTGAAAAGAAAGCTCCAGCAAGATGGTAAGTCATCCTGCAACGTGGTCCTTTTAACTCTGTCCCAGGGCACTCTTTAATTTGACTTTATCAAAGAGCTGAAGGCAAACGAGGTGCCTGTGCACAGGTAAAGCGAGCTTGGATCTGGAGAGCTTGCTTGCTGCTGCTAACCTACGTGGAGCCGGCCAGGTAACAGGCTCTTTTTCTCCCTGGCCCCCTCACTAGCTTCCTGTGGCCCAGGGACTTTTGCCGAGCATGAGGTCTGACGCATAGCTTAAAAAATACTTGTTGAATGTATAAAAAAAAATAAGTTACAATGATTTCATGCCATTGCCTGTTCATGGATGATCGAGAATAAATTTCAAGCTCTGGGGATTTTTCCCCCCCAAGTCCAATTTGTCCCTTTGGATTAGAAAGAGCCCTGGTCCCACCCCTCTGCCCTGCCACCTCCGCTGCCTGGTGGACCATCACGCATGTGACCTAATGCTTCTAGGACAGGCTTGCGTTCTGAGGAGACACAGACAAAACCTCCGACCGAGCAAGGTGTGGTGCACTGAGCTCAAGTGTGGGAATGAGCAGTTATACTGGGAAGGTAGGCGAAGCAGATGAATAATTAGGTTTCTTGCAATAGAGTTTAAATCTGGCCTGAGCGGGTACAACAGATTTGGAAAACGAATTCGACCCAGAAAGGGGCTGTGCACCTGACAATGTTTCAGCTCCCCGTTTCTGAATCGCTGAGACTAGGATAACAGAAGATCATGAAACTCTAGGTACAGAAGCAGATGCTTTCAGCATCGAGATACAGGAGATGTTAGAAGGGGATGATTGGCAGTGAGAAAGTTCTGATTATCTTTGTGACCATCTGGTCTGGGGTCAGTCTCCTCACCGCCAAACTGTCTAAAAGATCTGGAAACCCTTCTGGAGCCAGAGGACTAGCAGAAGTCAAGTGGCGGGTGGGAGAGGTGGAAGCAGAGGTGGGAAGGAGAGAGGCAGTCCCAGTGCTACGGGACTGGTGTCTGGGAGCAGTTAAAGCCGTTT
Organism: Camelus ferus; assembly: GCF_009834535.1. Classification (NCBI taxonomy): domain Eukaryota; kingdom Metazoa; phylum Chordata; class Mammalia; order Artiodactyla; family Camelidae; genus Camelus; species Camelus ferus. The sequence goes on along the minus strand of NC_045717.1, from coordinate 9,041,055 downwards.
CCTAATTTCCACACCTTGTAACCTTAAATGTTCAACTTGATCATAAGGAAAGGATTCGTTGGACACTCTAGATGCCCTGTGTGTGCCTGATCCTAAGACTAACGTTCTGGGGACTGAACAACTCCTCCCTTCTACATTTAAGAGTGTGTAGCACCGGAATTACTCCTCCGTGATCCGTTCTGCTTTCCTGAAGACACGGGAGCCGGCAGGGGTCGGGGTAGGCTTTGCCTTGGGCTGCAGCTGCTGTGAGGTTGGAATTTGGAATTCAGGGCTGCAGCCCAAGAAAATGTGGCTTGTAGATGCCTGTTCTCTCTTGTAACTTTCCAGAACCCTAATAAACAAGTGAAATCCCCGTGGTGAAGGTGAGATGCTATCCTGGGGGCCATGTGCTGATAAAAATCAACGTGGTTTCAGAAAGGCTCAAAATTATCTTCTACCGAAGCAGGAAAGCAATTCCGCCAGAGCTCAGCCCTCTGAGTTGCAAAGCCACCTTCTGCAAGCCCAGCGCTGGATGAAGGATACCGCAGCTTAAGTCATTAAGCTATGGGAATAATACACAGAAGGACATTTCTCATGACCTCCGCACTGTTCATTGTTCCACTCAAAGCAATTACAGTTATTGCTAATAACTCACACCTGTGGGTGTCCTGGTATTGACTACAGGAGAACAGACGCTATTCTCTCCCTTATTTATGTAAAAATGGATGCAGTTGAATAGATTTACACCAAGTTTGAAGTTAACACTAATATTTAATCCCAGACCCGCTTCTGGCCATTTGGTTTGAAAGGCACGAGACAAGGGATGTAAGCACTGGGAGAAGCCAGCGAACTGCAAAGACGAAGAAATGTAGTGACAAACCTGAGCCTGCTGCCACTAGCCACATGCCAGATACAATAAACCCCCCTGTCCCAGGCAAAGAGGACAGGACCTGCGTGGTACGAGGTGGGAGAGAGAGACAGGGGATCGAGGGGAAACACCTCCCTCGTCCCTGAGACTGGTCATCAGCTGCAGCCGGAGCACACTCTTCCTGGCAGTGCAACTCCTTTCCTTTCTTACCTGAGCCCAGAAGTCCTGCATACGGTCAAGGTCCCAGGAGGCAGGGAGACACAGTATGGACAGCCTGGCTCAGGAGCCTGGAAGATCTCGGTGTGAACTCCAAGCTGGCCCCTTGCTAGCTGTGTGACTTTGTATGAGTAGATTACCCTATCTGAGCCTCAGTCTCCTCATCTGTAAAATGGGACCAGTGAAAATACTTGCATCAGGGAATTACTATAAAAATGGCCAATGAATTCAGAGCTCTTGGCACGCTACTTGACTCAGCATAAGCACTTAATAAATACTGGTTGTTATGAGTACTGCTTGCATCTGTTCAAGTCTGCAATCAAACACTCTGGGTGGAAAGATAAGACAATCCCTGCCTCCTTGTCCCAGAGAATACTGCACAGGAGCTCTTAAACTGTAAAGCAGCAACTCCAGGTCAAGTTCAATACCAAAGAAAGCAAAAATTGGGCTCCACTCAGCCTGCTGTGCCTCAAAGCTCCCCCTGGTCCTGCAGGGAGACTCAACCTCTTAAGGATTTCCCAGGCTCTCCCAAGGATGGAAAGCGTGGGGCGGCAAGGGCAGGGACATGGGTTAAAGCCGCACAGCTCCCTATAACCCCCTAGGAAGCTGGCTGGACATGGCTGACTGTGAGCCGCTGCCGTGCAGAGAAGCTGGCCGGAGACTTGCATCAGGGGGAGGGGAGAGAAGGAGAGCCAGAAGGCAGCCAGTTTGATGGCAGGGAGGAGAGGCTAAGATCCCAGCCCAGGCAGGGTCCAGACCGGGAAGTGTCCTCAGCACAGACATGGCTCTGGGCGGAGAGCTGCCTCTGCACAGACTCAGAACAAGTCCCAGTCCCCCTCCATCTTCCAAAGGAAGCTGGGGAATTGCGTGAGCTTCTGAGGGGTCCATAGCCACGCAGGACACAGCCCTTGGAGGAAAGGCTGAGAAAGTTAAGGTGGGAAGGCCAGTGAACTTCGGTGCTAAAGCAAATTCCTGGCTGTAGTTACTTTCCTGAGAAAAGAGTCCTCACTGCCCTGTTGAAACTGTCCTGGGGCTTTCATTCCAATGAAGGGTCACCATTAATAGGTTATATACCCAGGGAGTTAGGTGTTGTAGGTCAAAGCTAAGAAACAAGAAGACACAGTCCATGGGAGAGGACAAGGCAGGACAGCAAGTATCATGTCATCTCTTAGGAAGTGAAGGTCACCTCTGCAGATGGACCTGGCTGCTCGAGGTCAGACCGCTTTCCCGTCCCAAAGAGGAGACGGCTGCTCGAGGAAAGAGGGGGTGGAACCAGGGGCACGGCCTCGGCAGTGCTGGTGTGGAGGCTCTCGCGGGGTCTGTCTCTGTGAATGAGAGCTTGCCTTTAAAGTCAGCGGGTGCTGGGCAGGAGAACCCAAGCAGAGAGGGACAGAGATGGCTGGATAGATAGATAAAGAGACGAGAGAAAGAGAGAGATGGGGACAGAGACAGACAGGCAGGTGATGAGATGAAAACCAAGAGGGAGAGAGGGTGAAAGAGACCGACACAGTGAGACAAAATAAAACTAGGGAAAAACAAAAGAAAAAAGAAAGCCTGAGAGCAACACACATGCATAGAGACAGTCACTGCACAGCAGGGACCTTGAGAGGCAGATACACAGAGAAAGAAGACGCACAGGGGTGGGACAGAGGGAAACAGAACGGAGGCAGGCTCGCAAACACACAAAAGAAGAGACACACAGAAAGAGAGGGGCTGAGAGGACGACAGAGGAGGAAGGCAAGAGGGAAAGGACCAGGCAGACGCCAGCAGGGGCCCGCGAGGCTGGAAGGCAGAGGCCCCTCTCCAGAGGACCCTGGCGTTTGGGCTTTCCTACATCCGGGAGACTGAGAACGGGAGGGGGTCCGAGACCCCCCTCATATCTGATCTGGGAGGCTGCTCTGGGACAATGCGGTGTTGTCCTCCCTGTCCGGACCCTGCCCTGGGTTCGCGTCTGCGTCCCCCAGCCTAGCCTTGTCCTCGGGGACAAACCCTCTTCCTCCGAGGAGGGGAGCCCCCCAGACCAGGGGAGGGCCTGCCGGGGCTTCCCCCAAGCCCCTTTCTCTGGCTGATCCATCCTTCCGATCCCCCTTGGCTCCAGAAGCCAGACCCGAGGTTTTGGCAGAGAAAACTTGCGGAGGTTTCAAACTTTTTACATTACAAAGCGAGTTTTTAAAAGCTCCATAAAATTTCAAGGCACATACTTAATGTTCAAATGGCAGAATGTATCGATCCCTGCCCATCCTGTAGTATCTTAAGTTTACCCAGAGGACCATTTTATTTAATTAACTTGGTGCTTTATTAATATAAATATTCTCCTATTGATCATAAGAGGGCCTGACAGGCACTCAAGCTGGGTATACATCACCTTCCCTCTGAGCATTGCCACTTAGAGGAGTAGCTGGCTCTGAATCAAGGAGAGTGGCAGGAAGTGGTCCCCTGGGACGTCAGGCGCAGATGAATCTACAGCATTTTTATGGAGGGAGCCTTTTTTTTTTTTTCTTTCTCTTTCTCTTTTCTTTCTTTCTTTCTTTCCAGCTCCTCACTTCTCTTAAAGCAGAAAGCATATGGAAATGAAATACGAAAACGGTCTTGGCTTACACGTATCAATTAAGCATGTCAATACCTTAATTAAATCGCTCAACTTAACGAGATTTATACCAATGAATATGTTTTATAGTTATAATAGCTTTTTTGGCCACTGTTCAAAATGTCAAATAAATTGTGAAAAGGGGAATCTAAAAAAGACATAATTGACGTTCTGAACCAAAGCCAGTTTTTTTTGTTCCCTCCCTCCCTCCTTTCCCCTTTATTCATGTAATTTTGGAGAATATATATATATATATATATATATATATATATATATATATATATATATATAAAGTCATGGATCCTAGAATGGATTGGGGTTTTAGAAGTCTTCTTTCATCTCTCAATTCTAATCCTTCTTATCAACTTTCTAAGCCTCATATCGTTGAACCTGTGAACGCCCCTCCCTTTCTTCTGGTCCTTTGCAGCTTGCTTTTTAATAATCTATAATTGGAGCTCCTTGGCTACACCCAGAGAAAGGAAAACACGTCCTCTGCCCTGACGAACAAAACCCCAAACAGAGCGGGGCATCAGGTTAAAAGGCATTATGACCTGAGAAGGCTATTACCATAACATCAAAATATCTGGGAAGAAAGGATTCTTAATCTCTTACGTAAAAGCCTGTTTTCGGTAACACACGCAGCAAAGAAAGTCAAGATCCTCCCACCTCCTTACACTCTTTCACTCTCTGAGCCTTTCCAAATCACTTCTTCATTTACTTCTGAATATAACCACAGCCTCTCTCCTGAAGAACAGGAAACCGAGAAGAGACCTTCTAGACACGTACAAACACACACAAAAAGAAGACACAATGGTTGGGGGAAGCGATGCTGGGTGTGCACACTGCTGCCGTGGAGTGGATTCCTCCCAGCAAGCCACAGACAGAACAAGCGAAGCTGTGAGTGTTGCCATGTAGGTTCAAGGTTATTTATCTAAAACTGTGATTGCAAAAACAGGAAATGAGAGAAAAAGAATAGGCGTGATTTGGGGACACTAGTCTGAAATGCACACATGTGTTTCAAGTCTTGGTTAAATACTCCTGTCCTGAGGTCTCAGCCAGGCTTCTGGGTTGAATGCTGTCCTAAAGCTGGGTGACCTGAGGCTGGAGGAGGGTGCCCCTTGGGTTTTGTGCCCCCTGAGGCTCTGGCCCTGTGAAGACTGTGTCTGTGGCCTCTCAGCCTTTCACAGCCAACCTCCCAATTTCTGGGGAAAGATGGCACCAAACAGAGGCTCTGGTGGGAAGCAAGAATCAGGTTGGTCCTCTTGCTCTGATTCCCTTCGCTGACACGATCTGGCCGAGACCAGGGGAAAGGACAAGATACTGTGAGCATTCTAGGATGCTGTTCAGAATAAAGCATCTTTGCTCAGAACCCATGACTCCTGGCAAATTTTGGAGCTAAAAGATCCAACCCTCTTGCTTTACAAATGGCAAAACCGAGGCCCCCAATGTGAAAGGGTTTGCCCAAAGTCACACAGTTTGGGGTGAGAATGCAGGACCCTGATGCTGCGGACAAGGCTCTTGTCCTCTTCCTATGTTGTGTCTGCTTTATATCAATAGCACAGGACAGGAAGGAGGTCTAGGTGCAGCAGCTGGCATTTGTCCGGCTGCCAGGGAGCACCTGGGCTGACTCGACTAACTGGGCAGATGCCCTCCCTCCTCTGCTCTCTCTGCAACATGTGGACAGCTTTCCTAATGCTCTGCCCGCATGTAAAATGGGTCGTCTTTCCAGATCCATCCACCCGTCGAACAAACATTTATCGAGCACTTACCGTATGCCAGGCACAGTGCTAGGCACAGGGGACGAGGTGGTGAACTAGCTCTTTGCTCACGCAGCTTACGGACTTGTAGAGGGGGCAAACATAAATCACGGTGCAGGTGAGCATTTACAATTTAGACCCTATGAAGAAATACAAGATGCCTGTATGATAGGAACATGTATAATGAGACAGCTCAACCACCCGAGACGACAGCCAGAGGAAAGAAATGGAGACAGGAAGCCCGTGTAGCAAGAATGCAGGGAAGGGGTGCGTGGGAGTGGGGGTCAGCGCAATGGTGCTCAAAGTACGGTCTTTGGACCAGCGGCATCAGTATCATCTGGGAACCTGTTAGAAACGCAAATTCTTTGTTTTAGAGGTGCCTCTGCAGCAAAATGAAGTCTCTGGGGACTTTATTCTTTTTTTTTTTTTTTTTTTTTTTAATTGAAGTGTAGTTGATTCACAATGTTAGTTCCAGGTGTATAGCAAAGTGGCTTAGTTATACATATACATACATATATATACACACACATACAGAAATGCAAATTCTTGGATGCAATCCCAGATGTTCTGAATTAGAACCTTGGTGGGTGGGGAACAGCCACCTGTGGGGCATTTTCCCCCCAGGGAAATAAATTTTTTTTTTTTAACTGGAAATTTAAAAACATACGTGAAAGTAGAGAGAATAGTATAATAAACATCATCTTCAACAACTGTCAACAATTTGCTAATTTTGTTTCATCTCTCCCTGCCTCTCTCCTTCCCCCCACCCCCAAACATTTTTTTTTTTTTCTTTCTGGAGTTTCATTTTGTTTTGCTTTGTGTGTGTGGCATATTCATCCACTGGTACATTTAGCAGCAATTTCTGGAGTTTTTTTTAAAAAGCAAATCTCTCAATTTAAAAAACAAAAAGCAGACCTCAGACGTCATGTCATTTTATTCATATATATATTTCAGTTTGCAGTTCTAATCAAGGGGACTTTTAATTTAACGTTTAGCAATTATTACACCTGACAAAAGGCGCGGTCCTTGTTGTCTGCAGTCAAGGTCTGAACAACGCCCAGGCGTTGCGTTTCAGCCACCCGGGTTGACGCTAACGCCTGCGGGATTTTGAGCTCTACTGGTGCAGAGCATGCTGAGGGAGGACACGTGTGGTGAGGACGCCCAGACGGTTAAGCACCGGCCATGCGTGATCTGAGAAGCAGACGAAGGCGAGTGTGGCTAGAATGGGGCAAGGACAGGGTGGTGGCGGAGTGGGGACTGGTCGTGAAGACAGGAGGGGATGACAGATGGGATCAGGTTTGGACATGATCAGAGGACAAAGACAGACACCGGCGGGTTTTAATCAGGGAAAAGGACAGTTCACTGAATGCTGATGGGAACCTCATGACGCAACCAGCAGACCAGCAGGAACAGGCCTTCCTTCTGCTGATCTGGAAAGCCAATTAAAAAATAACTGATATTTTCACTCATTCACATTTACATGTAAATTTTCAGTTAAAAAGCCACAGGCTGTCACTCTTTCACCATATGTTTCTCCCTCATTTGTTCTCTGCAGTGACGAATGAGCCCTGAGTCTCCACACACACCAAGTGGGGCAGGAGAGGAACAAGGAACTCAGGAGCAGCCGGGCTCCCTGGGGGTGCGAACCGGGCACCCCTGGAAACCCCTGGCCCTTGCTTCAGCATGTTTGCCCCATCAGGGCTGAGCCTGTTTTGGCATTTGGGGGGATGAATTATAAACCCATCTGCACCCCAGTGTTTCATTAGAGGAGGGAGTTGGGTCATGTCTTCCAGACCAGAAGGCTAAGGCTTTGCCCCAAAGTCCCAGTGTCACAGAAAGGCAGGGCAAGACCCCCGAATCCCTTGCTCTTTGCCCCAGGTAAAAAGAGGGCACTTGTGGGGTGGTCATGGAGTGAATGACTTGAGGGTTAAAGGGCACTGGGGCCTGGCGTGGTCCCACTGCCGTGCGTGCGTCGTCAGGTCGTGCTGCCCTCCTACTAGCCCTCCTCAAGGTTCCCACCCCCTCTCTTCACCTCGCTCTTGACCCGAACCCTACGCTAGCCATCCCTTCCTGCTCCCCGTACACATCGATCGTGGTGTTTCCTCTCAGCATCTATTTCAGTGGGTTTTACGCTATTATTTAAATGCAGATTTGTTTTGTTGGATGGGTGTTCCCACAGTACACAGATGTACAAAATAGATCTCATTGGAGCTTCCCTGATTGAAGTGTTGGGGTGACAGGGGAACCCAGCATGGCTGCACGCCCAATAACCGTGGGCGCTTTGACACATTTTGAGTATCACCAACCCCTCAATTGATTCCGGAGGAAGCAGTGTCACAAGAGTCAATGCTTTAGATAAACAACAAGGTCCTACTGTATATAGCACAAGGAATATATTCAGAACCTAGTAACAGCCTATATGAAAAAGAATTTGCGTGTACATATATATATGTATATGACTGAATCACTATGTTGTACACCAGAAACCAACACAACATTGTAAATTAACTATACTTCAACCACAACAACAAAAAATAAAATAAAATAAGAGAAAAAAAGAAAAAAAAGCCAGTGCCTTGTCAGGCACTCAGCAGAGAGGCCTCGACACACCTCCCTTTAGTGTTCTGCTGTCTCTCACTCCATTTCCAGAAGCTCAGAAATGTTCAGAGCAGGGGAACCATCCTCAGTGGTTTTGCTGCGTCTGCACGTGTTAGGAGTAGCTAACTCAGGGCCCACACGTTCTAGGTAAGAAAAATCACGTTTCATTTCCCTCCTGGCCTTTCCTGCTAAGTCGTGTGGAGTAGAAGTCGTGAGAAGGTGAACAGTGAGGAAGGAAAAAAAAAAAAAAACCCAAATAGCCTAATTCTCCATTCCGGATACTCCGTCGCTATGTGTGTTACAGCTGTCAATCAGAGCCGCCCTCATAGAGAAAGTTGTGGAATTGTAACGTTCTGACTCTTACCTCCTTTGTGAAGACTAATCCAGGAAACTTTACTTCAGAAATAATTATAATCACAGCAATACGACCTCACACGTACTTAACCAGCACTTATCTTGTGGCTAGGATTCCTCTAAGCATTTTTGCATCGGTTTCAATTTCTCTTTCCTACTAGTGCACAGAAAAGAACTCCCAGACATCACTGCAAAATGCCAATTCCAGTTTTGGGGGCAGGCCTGATGGCAGGAGGGTGATTACTATGGAGAGAATCCATTCTGATGGACGCGTGTGCATAATTAAAGGAACCTACAACAAAAGGGACCAGGCTCCCGGTCTCCGGGGAAGGGCAGGTCCTCTGTGCCAGAGTTTTGGCAGCGGAAGGGTGCCCTGGCCTGGCACAGAAGTTCTAGATAATTCTGGGGTTCCTCAGATGTTGTCATCTGACAACCTTCTTTAAAAAAGTAGAGATTTCCCAACCCTGCCTATTGACAGGAATGCATCTATAAGGCACAGTGAAATTCCAGGAGTCGTGGCTTACGTTTGCATACATACTCAGAAAAGTGCACATTGGATGAACACCTACTATGTGCTCACTTCAATTTCAAAAGCGGTAACAAGGCAGGTCAACTACTGGGATTTTACACAGAAGGTCACCACAGTTCAAATACCAGGCAGCTTGCTCAAGGGCATAGAGCAAACAGGAGCCAGGATTGTGTCTGTCTTGACTCCAGAACCCTGTCCCACCCTTGCTAAAAACACAACGTTTACTCTGAGGAGCCTCATTCATCACACCCATCCTGTGGCCCCCGACCTCCACCCCTCCCCCCTCCCCACTATCAACCAGTTAGAAAGAAGGGCAGACTGAGGAACCCACAAGCACAGAGATCCTGTCCAGACTTTTTGACCTTGGAAAGAAGGCAGTATCTTCCTGGTTAAATACTGTCAAGTATTCTGGAGTTAAATAGTATTTTATTTCACCGTATTTCATTTATCGGGGTAATGCTTGAGCTTTGGCATTAAGGAGGTGTTGGGGGTGCAAAAGAAGTGGCAGAGGCATTCTTTAACTCCTTTGAGGGGACTTGGCTGACGTCCCATGTCGTGTAGCATGAATTTGGGTGTGGAAGTTGGTTTCTGGGTAAGCTCGTGGCTGAGGTATTGAGTGTTAAGAAAGCAGAGCATGAAGACGGGGGAGAGCTGAAGAAATACAGGGGTCCTATCGGGACTCAGCTGGAGTGCTAGAAACAGCCAGCCCACAACTCTCATGATCAGCAAGTCCTCATCGCTGCCTCACATCCCTCAGTATCTGCAAAAACAGGGTTAGCAGTGTGTTTTCTCATAAGGAAAATATCATATTCTCTTCCCCATCTTACCGCTGTATATTTTAATGTCCAAGATAGGAAAGAAGAATGGAAAAAAAAATACCTTAACACACCATACCACGCTGTTACACTTAAAAATACAGGAAGGATTAAAACTGCCAGGCCACATTAAAACGAATGACCAGTTTGGTACAACCCTTCACTGCCTTGGCGTTGCCCATTGTCTCTGGCAATAAAGAAACATCACAGGCAATTTATTGGGAGTTAGTCTCAAATGAATTGCATTTGCTGAGAAGAGCACATTTAGCATTTGGTGATTCATATGTGGGAAACATTATTGCTCTGGTAAAGAGCTTAGAATAACTGAGATTTAGAGCCCAGGCGATTAAAAAAAAAACCCACCAACCTGAGAGTTTAAGTTTAATTAAAATTAAAAAAGCATGCATTCATTATGTGTCTGTGCATGGTTATGGATTTGGATAAAAGGGTATCAGAAAAGTTTTGTCTAGATCTCAAACCATTAACAGTGGTTATCTCCACAGGAAGGAGTGGGATTGGGGAAAGAGGGTTAAGAGGAATTGGCCATATTTTTTTTTCTCCAATAAAGAAAATAGAGGAATAGAACAATATATGTCCAAAATTACATACTTTATAACTCTTATTTGATACTTTATAACTCTTGATATTTCTGTATTTTAAATGATTTTTATAGTAAAGGATTCACAGGTTACTTGAGTGTACTCAAAGTTAAAATTAAAGGGCGTGATCACACTTCCCAGAGCTCCTTTTTACTGTCCTTGGGAGCAAGGTTAAGGGATTTTTTTATACGTTCGCACCAAGTTTTTTAGCCTCTGTGCTCCAATGGCTGATGCCAGCTAGGCCTTCTGCAGAAGCGCAGCTGTGGGTGAGTTAGGCAGGTGGCCCCGGCCCTCGGACCTCACATGAAAAGGCACATTATTGGGGCGTAACTAACTGCCTGTGATCCTTCCTCGTCTGTGTGGCTGCTTTACCAGGATGTAAATTTATCTACAGGCTCCCCGCTGGAAGACCTTTCTCATTTCCTTCGACACCTGTCTGCGTGTAGATGCAACATCCCTCTTTTGTAAGTTCTTTTCCGGTTACCCAGGTGATAGAAAAAATATCCTGCGTCTTTTGTTAATCAGAAGGCAAATGTAACTAAGTTCAACCATATTAAAGTATGATCGTGCAGATGCAAAGAAGAGGCCAGGAAGGGAGCCTGCGAAGACGAAGTAACCGTCAGCTGTGAGTTCTGGGCTGTCAGGAAATGAGTGACTTTTCTTCCCTTTGGTGATTGGTCACAGCCACTTCTGCTCCGGTGACTCTAATGATGGTATTATGCTCATAATAGAGAACTTCATGTGTTATTTTCTAAGAGCGACATACACAGGATAAATACATTTTGGAAAACATAGGAAGGTAGAAGCAATTACCTAGAATCCTTCCACTTGAAATGACCGCCGTGAACATTCGCTTACTACTTTCGGTCTTTCTCCTGTGCATCTGTGGGTGTGTTTATAGACACATACACGTAAATAAATATACATATGGAGAGAAAGAGGGGGCAAGGAAGGCTTAGCTTTATATGCTTCTTTTTTCACTTTGTGAAGGAAAAGCCGGGCTGGTCTAACAAGATAACTCACAAGGCTAGGAATGTGAAGGAGAGCCGGGCTGGGCTAATAGGATAACTCACAAATCTAAGTATCGGAATACTGATCTGAGTTCTGCTGGACTAACTCGTAAATCTAAGTTAATTAGTGTTGGTTTGCTGTTCATGTTTTTTGCTAGCCAGCTGGATTTTCAAAGATATATATCTGGCTTTGGAATGTTGGTTTGCTGCCTCCCTGCCTCCACTTTTGTGATAACGATGCGGCTAAAGCTGTTCCATGCCTATTGGCCGAATACCCCAAGCTTGTACTTTACCCTGTAAAAACCTCATGAGCACGTCTTGGAGGTGCTCAGAGCTTTGGAGCAGAAGCCCCTCTGAGCCCGCCGGCGTAATACATCTGAGTTCTCCAACCCTCTGAGTGGTGCTTGTTTCTTGGCTGGCCTGTCATTTCCGTAACAACTTAACATCACATCACAACCTGGGGGGCTACGCATGAGGTGGGAGGGGGAAGGACACTTTTCACTGCACACCCTTTTGTATCTTTTAGATTTTGAACTATTTAAATGTACGGCTGATCTTACAACAGATTAAAATACAATATAATTCCATGTTGTACGAAGCGTTTTCCCGTGATTCTGCATTTTGTATACTCATCTTTTTAAGTGGCTGCATCATACTCCTTGCAAACATTCTGGAAGGGGCAGTGACCTTGCCAGTCACCCCCATGAGACCCCTCTGTCCTCCTGACCTTCTCACACCTTCGCCCGCTCTCTCCCCAAACCTGCCCGAGGAGCTTGTGGTGCACGGCTTGGTCTGCGGACACGGGGGGCAGGTTTCCAGCAGAGCTGATGTCACTCTGTGGGAACGAAGCCTGATGTCAAGAAGGATGAGTTGGGGAGGAGGACGAGAGACGGCGAAGAGCCTGAATTAATAGCGTCTCCCATCCCCAGACCTTTCATGGCCCACACCGCTGAAGCAAGAGGGGACAGAGTGCGGCGGATGAGCCGCTCCTAAGGCAGCTCCAGGGACTTCCTCTTAGGACCAGGGATTTTGGAACACCTCTCATCAGGGTGACAAACTGCAAGGAAACACAGCAAGGACATGCGGACACACACACACACATACACACACAGGAATTCTGAAGACCAGCAAACACGGCTTAATACAGATCTTCCTTGTCCCAGAGCAGTATAAAACAGCAGACCAGATACGAAGTCACTGCCATTTTTCTAACCGCGATTACCCTATATCATAGATTAAGAATGATAAATGCTTTCAGCCTCTACTTCAAATAAAAATGCTTCCGGATCTAAGACTTATGGAGAAGTTGTGGTCATTTCTGTGCCAGAGGCTCCCCAACAATGCTAGTGACATGTCCCTAACCCCTAGCTTTCAGCCTCCCTCACAGATACGAAGGTGACGTGGAAACCACATCAGGGTACTCACCCTGGCTTCTTGCCTTTTCTCCCAACACACTCAAGGGCTTTTCTATGCAAACCCATATCATACACACAGATGACGCCTGTCCTCCAGCCACACATCCATCATGGCCACGTGTGTATGTGAATAAAAAGCACCTAAGGCAGCAAGGGTCCCTCCCCGAGCTGTCCTCACACAGAGGACCGACATTTAGGGCACAGTTTTACTTCTTGTGGACTCTCCCTCTGCCTGTAGCAGATGTCGCAAACTGGTGTTTAATTTGGCTGGCACGTCCTTTAAAAGAAAACAAAAACAAAAACAAATCTCAGCCAACATTTAAAAATTGGGAAATGAACATAACATCTGGGTTTGGGACTACTCTGGAAAACTCTGATGTCCATCCGTTTAGGTCCTCTCTCCCACGGCACGGAGCTCGGTGGCAGCTGCCCTCTGCGGGAGGGGCAGGCAATTTTTCTTTCGAGTTCAGCATCCTCCTCAGAACTCCCCGTTGCCTCCTAACCTTGAGGTCCCTGTGCCCACTGCCATTTGTCACTGGGCTTGCATTGCTGCTTTTCTGATCGTAGAGAAATAATTTTATTATGCCTTCACTTGAAGGCATATTTGAGTTGTAATCCCCCACCTAGAGTTTTGAGAATATGACCTGAAGATTTATTTATGAGCTGTAAACAGTAAGAGACACAGAGAACAAAGCCATGCCTCCTGCCTGCCCCTCCACTGGGGCGATTCTCCTAACTCAGCTCCTCCTGGCATCAAAGCCTGTTTTCTGGTCTGGCTTCGAGCACGTTTGAAGGGACTACCTAAACTTGGTGTACTTTCTTTCCCGTCTTTCCCCAAAGAAATCCCGCCTTCCCCTCTGCAGGATTTGCTTTAAACCCATTAACCTGATTAGTTACAAATGTGCAGCATTCCCTTTCTTGTTAAACATGGGCAGATAGGTACGCAGTTTCAAAGCCGAGAGAACGCCATCAAATGATTCTGTGCAGAACCAAACCATCTGGACTGCAAACAAGCTTCTTAAAATAATTGTTTTCGCCCCTTGATAGCAGATCACATTAGAGGACTGAGTTCTTTGGCTGGTTCAGTCTGGTTATGCAGAAGTCTGTTTACTTACATGGTAATGAGACTAAAGGTCCACTGTAACTTACTCTCTGCTGTCATAGAGAAATCAACCTCCAGACTAAAATATCTAAATAAGCGGAGGTTCCCTTCCATTAGCGTGCTCCGGTTTGTTTAAGGAAATATTTTATCCATAAAGACACACACACACGTTTCTATCATCACCTATGCACATTCGTACGTTGACACATTTACACACACACATGCATATCTGGCCACGCTTCACGGATGAATTAAACCATCACATGACGCTTCCAAAGTTAGATGGTGGTAACAAGTTGGTCTTTATAAACCTGATCAAAATGACCTCTTTCGAAACACAGCTTATGCTTTGTATCCTTAAGAAGGGCTTCTGGAGCCCTACCTATGGGACTGTGAGAGAAGTCACAGACCTCACCCTTCTTTTGTAAAGGAAACACCAACAAAAACTCCTAGGCTGTGGGGAAACGGAGAGTGCAGCCTGATATTTTGCACCGGGTACAAGAGCAAAAGCAGAAAAAGCGGTGTTTAAAATCAAACAGCTTCTCCACCGGTTTGATGAAAGCCAGCCTCCTCTCTTCAGCCCTAATTCTCAAACCAGCCTGACTTCCCAAGACAAATAATGCACATTAATTAAATACCAAATGATTATTAAAAACACTTGTGAAGAATAATGATTATGTAACAGATACATGTACGTCAGACCGCAGAGCACAGTTCTGAATAATTTATGGGGTGTCTGAGCTGTAGTAGCTAGCCTACTGGTTTCCCCCTTTTCTTTACCACCCCCAAATGCTCGTGTAACTCATGCACGTGGGAGAACGGCTGCACTGTGGATTTAAACTTATTTTCCATCACTTATCATTAGCTCTCAGTGCGTATGCATTTAATGAAGAGCCTCTGATTAAAAATGGGGTTTTGCAAAATCTAAATTAAATGCATGGCTTACTTATAGTTTTCTAAAACAGTCTCACCACACGTTAAGTTCTTGTTAGCATCATGAAAACGTCTGTGTGCATTCTAGCAATAAGGAGTGGCCGTCATTTGACCATCCTCTGGCTTCCTTTCTAAAGAATTCCAGCCCCTGATTTCAGAATAAAGGCGGCATATTTGATGAAAGGTATGGTGGGGAAAGCCAGCAGTGCAGAGAATAGCAGATTCAGGTCCGAATTTGAGCACCATCACCTTTTAGAGAAACCTTTTCCTTACTGTGTCTTAACTCTCTTGTCTCAGAGAGAGTCTTGGAGAGGATTCGATATAATAACGTTTTAAAACTGCCTCATACCTAGACTGCATGATGCTGGCTGTGCTGGGTCAGTTTTTTGAACTGATTTTCATTCACACACTTAGTATATGCACCAGTCTTTTTCACCTTCTCCCCATTTAAGAGACAAGAAAATCAAGACACCAAGAGGTCAGGGGAGCTTCAGGTCACACAGCTAGGAAGTGGGAGAGTGAAGCACTGGAGCCAGACCGCCTGACTTTGGAGTCAGCTCTCGTTACCACCTGCTGCCTCTGCCCTTCCTCTTTTTGGATTTCTCTCTCTTCCCGTACATCCCCAGGCCAGGAAGCTCTGGGTGTGTTCCCTACAGACTGATCACCGAATGTACATTATACCCTTTAATTCCTACAACGCCACTACAGTATATTTTACACATTTTACAAATGAAGGGCCTAGGATGCATGTATGTCCCTGTGGGTCCTCAACCAGTAGCCAAGTTAGGCTGTAAACCCACACCCTGCCAAACCAAAGCCTTCGAACCTTCTGCATGGCTCCCCTTACACTCACCCTCAGTTCCACTGCTCTGGTCCTGCCCATCCTCTCCCCAAACTGCTCTCCCTCCTCCTTGTCCCCACCCTGCCTGGATGCATCTACTGCAGTTCATTTGGCTTTGGGATTCCACCCCCCCTGTCGGCCTCCCTGTAGGAGATTCTCTTCTGTAGGCTGAAGCACGGAGAGCCTGGGAGCCAAGATCAGCATTTAATTCCAGACCGGCTGCTATTGTCAGAGTCATCTGAGGTCTATTGGTCTTTTCTGCCTAATTTGGCAGCGAGCGCCTTACCACTTGCCTGTCCCTCCCCAGATGCACCCTGCTCAGTGCCTAGCACCTCGGGACATATGCGCAGTAACACATCTGGTTTCTGCTGCTCTGAGAAGCACCATCGCCCACTTGCTCAGTGACTGAAAGACTAGATTTTAAAAACTGCACCATTAGTTTTCCCCTAATCCAACTGCTCTATTGGAACACTCAAATTTGTTTATACATTTAATATTTAACAAATGAATACATGTTCATGATTTTGAAAATAAAGATATAAAATAAAAAGTAAAACCAGTATCTTTTTTCCCTCACTCTGCCTGCTCGTCTCTTCCTCTATAAGGTCTTGACATTTTCTTGTGTATCTTTCTTGAAAATGTTTATACATGCCAGCATTTATACCTATTATTTAAAGTAGGCACAAATAAGACAATAATATATACACTGCTCTTCATTTTTCTTTTTTAACTTAACACTACCTCTTTTAAAATTAACTGTACCTTTCCCATATCTGCACAGACAGCTCCAGCTAACTCTTTTAAATGACCACATACTAATTCCTTTGTATATGGATGCGCTGTAAGCCATTTACTGGTCCCTTATTGAGGAATGGTTCCAATGTTCTGTGGGGGACAATGGACTTCAAGATACATATATCTTGGAATACTTTGTGAATCTGTCTGTTAGAAAAATTCCCAGCAGTGCAACTGCTGGGTCTAAAAGGGTCGAGGCACTTAAAGTTTTGATGAATATTGCCCAAGAGGGTCTCCAAAGAGGTTGCACTAATCCTATTTATTTTGAGTAGTTCACATTGACTCTATAGGTCACAGTCCCCAAGGAGGGCCCTGAACTAGAGCTACTGCCGGAGTTTGGGGGAAATTTAATCATGGTCAGAGAGCCAGGGGCAGGAGTATGAAGCTGTCAACTGTGTGCAGGAAATGCAGTGTCCATACGGAATGGGGGCCTTCCACTAGCTGCTGTCCTGTTACTTAAGACTTTCTGGGAATAGCCTCTTGGCAACTGAGGACGAGCACAGTGGTCCTCCTGGGAGGGAGGAGACTGGGCTTCAAGTCCCAACTCTGCCCTCACTTTACTTTTTCATCCTGGGCCAGTCCCTTCTCCTCTCTGTACTTTAATTTCCTTATTTGTGATATACGGTGGAATTGAGCTCACAAACTCAAATACGGGGATGAGGCAGAGAACTGAACTCACTGGCTGGGTGGGGATGGTTACCAGCAGAGGAGCACATGTCTGTCCAAACACTGAGTCAAACTCCACGTCACAGGACCCTGGGGATAGACATATGAGCCCACGGTCTCTGGACAACCCCCCCTCCCCAGGGTCCCACAGGAATTTCAAACTACAGATTTTATGCAACATTTTTGATTTCTTTTTGTAGATTTTTCAATGCTAGAAACTGATTTAAAAACTTACAAAATTCTATTTGATATTTAATATAAAAAAATCCATGAGTTCACAAATGTATTCCAAAGAGAAAGTTAAAAAAAAAAAAAAGCATTTCTCACTACTATATAACTCTATTCTGAAAACTGGTAGTTAAAGAATCATTTATCTGGTTTCTCCCATAGGAACTGTATTTCAGGGTAACCAAACAGCCCAGGTTTCTGAGCTTTTCTTTACATATGAATAGATGTAAGCAGAATGTAGGGGGAAAAGAATCCTTTTGCAGTTTCCAATTAGGTAACTGATTCCGGCAACAGTCATCAATGAATGCTGCAATTATTAAACAGTTAAAGGTTGACTCAGGGTGCCAAGTTATTAGTCACAAACTGTGGCTGGTAGTGAGGGCAGAAAAAGAACTTTCCAAAAGAGGGATCAGTTGTAACCACTTGAACCCACTGATCAGGCTCAGCATGAAAACAGTTAAACCACGTTAGGTGCATCCTGAGATACAGTGTTACTCATGCAGTATTCTTGTCAAAACATTTAAACCCGAATCCAAGCAAGCCTAACTAACCTGTGGCTAGAAATATGCAGGGGCTGGAGGAACACCTTAAACTGCAGCATGGAGAAGCCAGCAGAAAAATCCAGAAACTAGGACATGCTTCAGGATCTGGTTTCTTTGACAAGTCAATGGCATGAAAATTAAAAAAAAAAAAAAAGGGAACTCTTTCAGATTAAAAGCAAAGGGTAAAACAACAAGGTATAGCATAGGGAACTGTATTCAATATCTTGTAATAGCCTATAATGAAAAAGAATATATATCTAAATGTATAACTAATCACTATGCTGTACATCAGAGCTAACACAATACTGTAAATCAACTATACTTCAATTAAAAAAAAAAAAAAAGCAGAGGATAATGTTTTAGGCCAGCACCATCCAATGGAAATATATAAGCCACAAATGCAATTTTTAATTTTCTAGTAGTTGCATTAAAAAGTACCATATATTTAATAACACATTTAAATAAAATACATTTAATGTATTTAATTAATTTAAACAAATATATTTCATAATAAATCTTATTACACCCAAGATGTCCTAAATACTATAATTTCAACATACAATCAAAATAAAATTGTTGATGAGATATTTTACATTCTTTTCCTGGTACTGTCTTTGAAATCCAGTGTGCAGTTCCCACTTACCATGTATCTGAATTTGGACCAGTTACATTTCAACAGCTCTTTGGCCACACGTGGCCAGAGCCTACTACAGTGAACAGCACAGTTCCAGACTGAAGTGGAACAATGACTAAATACATGGGCTGTGATACATGAGCTGTGTTTGGACTGTAGTTTGAACAAGCCAGGTTTTGAAACATATTTTGGGGGACAGTTGCGAGACTTGGGATATGGACTAGATATCGGATGATACGAAGAAACTATTATTCACTTTGTTACGTGTGGTGTTTGTAATTTGTAAGAACACATTTTTACTTTTTAAGCAAAGTGTACTGAAAGATGTCAAAGTGTCACGATGTCTATAATTTACTTTAAAATACTTGGGGAAAATAAAAATATTCACAACTGTTAAATCCAGGCGATGGGTATCACGGGGGAATCTCAGTTCAAGTGGTCACTTAGGTCTCTTCCAGATGGGAAATTTTAGGATGCCAGTTGCCTATGTGCCTTGGGACTCTGTTGCGCTGGTCAAGAAAGAGCATGTACAGCGAGCAACAGACTCTCACCTGAACAGGGTTTCTCTCCTCTCCTCTGCAGGGAAAACCTGGAAAACGCACAGCCAGGGGAGGCTGTCCGCTGAGCTCTGCGTGACAGAGCTGCAGCTGAGGCAGCAGCCCTGGGAGCCAGGTCCCAGCGGAGTGTGGAGCCAGAGGGGCGGGGCCCTCCGGGCACCCCGCGCGCCACTTCCCGGACTCCAGGCAGGACGCATCCAGCACTGTCCTTCATTAGTGCTAATGGAATTTCAAGGTCAATGACCACTCGTAAATACCAGCCCTAAATTAAGTGTATCCGAGGCTCCTTGCCCAGAGGATTTTATTTTCATTTTTCTTAAAAGCCAAGTTGCTTGGGAGATAGGGGAGTGTCAAAAATACAGTTAACCTTTCAAGATGAAAACACTATCAATTCTATTGATTTAGATCATAACTTGCTTCCACTTAACTCACCAAAAGGGACTGCCGATTTTAGAGATAATGTATTTCTCAGTCTTAACAGAGGTTTTTTTTTTTTTTTTTTTTTTCTCTTTTCTATCCCTGGCCACCCACTCCCCCACACCCTGGCTGCCCAAACTCTCTTTCTCCAGGGACTTCTTGTCTCAGCTCCCCCGGGGAAGCCTCCTACAGGAGAGCGACTGGGTCTGGCTAGATTGCTGACAACACCAAAATAATACAAAATGCTCTGTATTATTGATGGCGGCTTCTCTGCCTGTCATTTCTCCCCCTTCTCCTTCTGAACAGCTGGGAACAACCCTGCAATCCTTGTACAACATGACTAATACGTTCAGCTTCAGAGGTACAAAGGAGACGGAAATAAATGAAGGGATCGCTAAAGAGGAGTTTTTCTATCTCTCCGGTGGAATGATGAGTAACTGGGAACAGACAACCACGAACATCACTGCATAGTAATTGTCAAGTTGAGGGCCTGAGAGGCTCTAAAAGGACCTGAAACCAACACCTTATCTAAGGTCAGTTGTGCAGCGAGCTTGAGTTCCAGGGACAGAGTCAACAGTAGCTCCTAGCTGAGTCGTAGTGTTACCACACCACGAGACTTATGAGCCGGGTTTTAGCAGCTCCGAATCCCTCTTGCCCAGCTCCATGGGATGCTGTGTCTTGGTTGGACACACCAGTTTCCTTGCCTACTGCCGAATCTGTGTGTGGCACTACAGGAGAGGGAAGAACTGACATAAATCACCATCAAAGCCCCATCTTTGTTTTTTATTGATCCTCCACACTGAGGAATCCCGGCCAGAACTCCAAAGAAGGCACACCGGGCTGCAGACAGTACCGATGATTTCTTTTTCTTTTTCTTTTTTTTTTTTTTAATGCAAGATTCTGTCTGTATTGAAGAAAGATGGCCGAGCTCGCCCTTCCACCATGCCCTTGTGGCTTCCTGCCAGCCTTTTCTCTAAATCCTCAAGTCTGTTGTAATGTCTCCTGTTTCCCATCCAAAAAAAAAAAAAAAAAAAAAAAAAAAAAAAAAAATTCGGTATTGCTTTTATGTCCATATTATCTCTGGAAGCACATCCTCCAGTATGGAAGGTTTTGGTGTATTCAAATCTAATTCCTCTTTGGAGAAGCCAAGGAAACCTTTGCAGCACTGTTTATCAAGCTAATACAATCTTCTCTCCCAAGACAGACTAACTCCGACTTTAAACAACCTGTGAATAAATGGCCCAGCTTTCCCCCAAGTCTCTTTCCATTCATCTCAGCTTAGGAATGAGGAAATACGGATTATCATTTTGGTTACAAATATATTTCTATCCGGAGGAAGATCTACAAAGGTCACTTCTATAAATTTAAACAGTCTCCAGTTAGTCCTGAAGAGTTAAGTCCTCATTTTTTTTTTTTCTCAAATATCCTGGTGCTTCAAAGATGTTGTATGAGACAGATGTCACGTTGATATAATAAACAGCAATGCCAAGTCTAATGAATTAAGGGAAAAGAGAACCACATGCTGAGATTTTCTGATGAAATCAGGTAATGACAGGGAAGAAAAATGAAGCTGCATTTATAAATGGCTTGAGAATCCAAAATTCAAGGTGTGGAGAGACTCATAGCAGGAGAGGTCTCACCTGTGCACTGCATTCATCTTACATGTATATGCATTTCTGCCCGATGTTCTGGCTTGGGCAAAAGAAAAAGAAAATGAAATTTAAAGGGTCCCTGGGGCTAGTAATACTTTGGTAAAGGAAGTTCGTACATCAGTTGTCACTGAGGCCCCAGCCATGTTGTCAACGGCTGCGCTGAGGTGAGGGTTTTTAGAAGATATTTTATAAGAGGTCTGTGAACCTGATTTATGTTTCCAACAGCTCCCTTGCACTTGCCATTAATTATGATTAGGTGGAAGAACTCAGCCCTCAGTGGTCTGGATGGTGGATGGACGTGTGGCACGGCGACAGCCTCCCTGAGCACCAGCGCGGCAGTGTGGCATCAGGGCCAGGACGAGGGAGGATTCTGCCTGAAGCTCTTCAGAAAAGGAGCCGTCACAACCTCAGTGATGCTTTCAAGGTTACACACAGATGACAGAGCTCGACTTTTAGTCTGGCTCAAAGAACTCTGGCTTTCATTTGTGCCCATTTCATTTTTTTTTTTCTTAAAAATGTTCTGCAGATACAGCAACAGCCTTCTCAAAACAGACACCCAAACGCCCTCCGTAGGACAACTTAGCAAAACCTACCTAAACAGAAAGTGTTCATACCCTCTGCCCAGCCATTCCACGCCTGGAGATTTATCCTGTAGATACACTGTGAGCAATGTGTAGAGATACAGGATGTTTACTGCAGCATTGTCCTGGCAATACTAGAAACAATTTAAATCTCTATCAATGTTTACCTGGCTAACGTTAAACTAAATTCTAGTGCATCTAGACAACAGGATACCATGCAGTTTATCGAAAAAGATTTATGTTCTGACATGGAAACAAGAGCCATGATATAATTTTAGATGAAACAGCAAACTTCGAAACACTATGCAGACTGATTACATTTGATCCTGCATAGAGATTTTCTGGAAAGAGATCCAAGCTTTTAATGATGGCTAACTCTGTAGAGAGGAATTCAAGAGAGGACAGGGACTTTTACATTGTAAAATTAGATAATAAGTTTTTTTTTTGTAAAAAAGAACCCTTATTTTTATAATTAAAAACAAACAAAGCCCTTTATCTAATAAAGACAAATTGAATCACTATTTAGGCTTTTCTTTTCCAGATTAAATGTCACCAAATGCTTTATTTTGTCAACTCTAATAATTTTAATAATAATAACAGCAACAGTAACAGATTATATTTTAGATTCTATACATTTATTATTTAAGGCCACTCCCTCATTGATTAAAAAGTAGGAAGACCCAAGCAAAGAGCCTTCTTCCACGCCGCATTTTGGTGACTTGCACTCAATTTGATATCATTCAATATGCTTTCTCCGATTCAAGGACCTTGCTTTGATGACGGTCCATGTCGATGGTCAGCACATACTAAGTGGTTCCAAGGGGTTAAAATCAAACGGGGGTTTTGGCTTCTTCTATATGGAAGTGACTGTCATTTTTTTTTCCAGCAGGGGATCTCTAGCACCACAAGTTCCCCGAACAGCAAACTCTCTGTAACACTGACCTTGATTCTGGAAGATAAAGGACTTTTGGCTCTCTGGCCCCTTTTGGGCAGTTCTAAGAGGAGCACAAGAAAGGGCTACAAAGTGCGGATGTCAGCCCTGCCTTCGGGGAAGATGTGCATGCTTATTTGATTAATTTGGCTTATGTTCGGGAGTCAAAGATTTCAGCCAGCTGGAGCTTCTGGCCCTTTCATGCCGCCCCCCACCCCACCCCCCAGAGTCTGTGAGACCCTGTCTCTGTGAACTTCCCTGGGTCGCTAACTTCCCCTCTCCAGGACACCTCACTCTTAGGGAAATCACAACAGCTTCATGCACCGGGGGCCAATTCTCTGGAGAGCAAGAGCAACAGCTTAACTAGAGGCAGGGAGGATAATCTCAGCATGAATTATTCACCAGTGAGACAGTCAGGGCTGCACAGAGGGAATACAGATTCCCGCTGCGGGGCTCCGTCTCACCAACTTCCTTATTCAGTTTGAATGCCTCTTTCCTACCCTTGTGAATCGAGCCGATGTATTGGCATTCAGGGAGCTTCTGCACCGATTCCAAGACTGCCGCCTTCCTTCTCCCTCTCCGAGTTCAAGCTTACTTCTTTGAGTGCGGGTTAAGTCTTCTCCTTAAATCCTCTTTTCTTTAAGTCAGTTGCTCTGTATGTTTCTGTCCCGGTCTCCTTTTTTGGCTTATTTAAACTGAGTCTCTCCCTATTTTTGAAAAAAACAAAAACAAAAACAAAAAACCACACCACCAAGTCTTCCATGCTGCATTCATTGATGCATTAGATATAAGCCCTCCCATAAGTGCCCACAGCGCATCACTCGTTCATTCATTTACAGCCTTTGCCATCTCACCGTCCTGACACATTGCTACGCTCCTTCAGAGGGGGAGCAACTTAGAGGGATGGCCAAATGCAAGGCTCTGGCGTCAGACTGCTCCAGTCTGAATCCCAGGTCTCTGATATAAAAATCCTATTTTTTTTTCTCAAAAATCTATGTATTTGGACATCATCTGTCACCTGACCTGTGGAAGGAAAAAAGATAGGGAACCTCTATCTAAAAAGATATTTCCCTGCACACGATCATGCACAGAAAAATAGCTTTTCTTTCCTCTCTGATCTTCTGGGAAACTCTCACAGTCTCACACTCTTCGTGTTTCCGAACTCCCTCAGTGCTTCCACTCAGAAGTGCACACCCGGCTCAGCCATTCACCTCACGTGCAAGAGGAAGAGGGCGATTTTATGTAGTAAAGATATATGGGACAAGCCAACCTCAAGTTCACATCCGTTAAAGCATTTCTCTGTTGGCAACATTTTGACAAGCCTCTCACAGCTCTATGCTTAATTAAAATAAAAGGGTGATATACATCATTGCACCGAGTCCTTGCTGATGTAGAGGAAGGGAGAGGAAAAAATGAGTGCATTAGTTCTCCGTTATTAAAAGTTATTTCAGCATGACATCTCAAATAAAGACTAGCCATTAGCAAAATTAAAAATTAGGGGAAGTTGATTTTGGGAAATGCACACATTAGTGCCCTCCTCCTGCCTCTGGCAGCATCTCTTCCCGTCCTGTCCCAGCTCCAAGTGGCCTCCCCACCCCGCCTGGGTTCTTGATCCCTTGAGTTCCCAAAACTGATTATCATAATGATGGAATGGCAAGCAGAAGGAGAACTGTTTTGTTCATAAATTCTGCCTAATAATTCCTCAAATTAAAGAAGAAAAAAATATAGTCAACCCTTACTGCTCACCTACTATGTGCCAGACACTATTTGCACCTTTATTCATAAACGATTGCTTAATTATTTAAACCACTCTCAGGGGACGTGGGGGAAGGAAGGCAATATTTACTGAACACCTGCCACTTTCTAAATGCATGATGTGAGTTTTCTCTGTTAATACTCCTACCAACCCTGCAAGGTTAATGAAATGAACCCCACTTCGCAGAGGAGATGAGCAAAGTGAGACCCTAAGTAACTGGCCTCATGCTACAGCGTTACTCAGTCAAGTGCAAGGTTTCAAACTGAGGTCTTCCTCTTTGTAAATAAGATCCATCCTATATAGAACACAGTAAGTGGAGGGTGGGAACCAATATGAATAAAAATCTGCAGAGGTGGGAGTGTGCATGGTGCATCCGAGGATGGGGAAGGGCTTGACCAGGACCAAAGGGTCCCAAAGGGGAAGACAGAGAGACCACCGTCACAGAGAGGGGCTGGGCTGTAACATTCTGTGATGCCGGAAGGCCGGCTGAAGGCCACCAGCTTTGGTTTGGGGGCCTTGGGCACCCATCAGAGGTTCTCAGACAGGCTCACTCAAACAGTGCCTCATGAAGTTTGACCAGCAGTGACGTATAAACTAATTATAGGGGATGCTGGAAAGGAGTCTGGGCCTGAGAGTGGGCTGGACTTGGGGTGGGGGAGGCACTGGGAATGAATAAGAAACTGTGGGCGGACGCTGCCTGATAAAGAGTCTCTTGCCGTCCTAACTCAGGAACTGAACTGATGCAGACAAATAGTCTGGGACTCCCTTGTCACCTGAACACGTTACATCAGAAGTCTCGCCATCTGAGCTAGGAATTGAGAAGATGTGGAAAGCGAGGATATTTGCATTAACAGGCGTCGAGGAGCCGAGCTGACAGATCAGGTACTTAATGAGATGAGAGCAGGACTCACAGGAAGAAAGGAGTCAAGGATGATTCCAGCCTAGAGCCTTACAACCAGGACTGTAAGAGTGCATCCGTGACCGGAAGAGAGATGCCTGAACCGAGAATGTTCTGGGGACTTGGTTTGCTTGAGCACATGACTAGATGGAAGAGGAAAAGCAGGGCGAGCGAATTGACCCCCAGAACATTCTATAAGCCAGAGACCTGGGTATCGGTCTTGATACTTCCCTCTCCTTAATTCGTATATCCATTTAATCACCAAGTTCTATTATTTTTACTTCCAAATATCTGGGCAATTCACTTGTCTGTCTCCACTGGCAGCATCCTCACCTAAACCACCATCACCTCCTCCTGGGCTGCTCGGACCCCTCTGCTCCCTCCAATCAGCTCCCCACCCTGAAGTCAAAGGGCTCCTTTTACAAACATAAATATGATTAAGTAATCCTTTCCTAAATGCCTTTTAGACTAGGCCTGGCATCAGCAAATATGGCCCGTGGGCTGAATCTAACCTGCTGTCTAAATAAAGTTTACTGGAGCACAGTCACACTCAGCTATGTACTGTCCGTGGCTGCCTTCACGCCATAAGAGCAGAGCGGAGTAGTTATCACATAGACCATCTTGACTTTTATAGAAAAAGTTTGCCAACCACTGAACTAGACCAGAGTCCTTAACTTGGTCCGTAAGGCCCTGCAAGCTCTGACTGCTGCCCACTTCTCCAGTCTCTCTTCGCACCACCGACGCCCCTGCTCTTGGTGCTTCAGTCAATCTGGACAACTTCCAGCTGCTCACAGGAGCCAGAGAAATGGGACTGCCTGGTGTGTATGGGCACGGCCTGCAGAGCATCCTGACTCCGCGTGCTTCCGGAGGACAGGCCTTTTGGCCTGAGGGCACTGCTAGCTCTAGTCTTCGTCTGGCTTCCTTTCCCTATGTCCTGCTTCTCTCCTTCCTGCGAAAATGAGGTCCAGCACCCTCCGTCTTTCTCATTCCTTCCTCCTTAAATCTTCCTTTTAGGGAAGGAGCCTAGATCAACCACTGCCCCTCATTTCAACTCAAGCCAGTCTAATGAATGCAGGGACATTTCAGTTTTTGAGCCTGACTTCCAAGTGAGAAAGTCTTTTCCCTTTTTCAACACCTTCCAGAGATTAATGAGCAGGTGGGAGGGTTCAGCAGAGTGGAGGGGGGAAGGCAGACAAATCCCTTTCTCTCATCCCTGAGATCTCATCATAGAGGGAAGCATCAGCCTCCTCTGCCAAGGTGAAGACCAGCCTCAACTTCAGACTCAGAACCAGTTTTCACTGAGCATCTTCAAAGGGCACTAGGAACATTTGCTTGTTATTTTGTGTCATCTGTAAACCAGTCTGGGATTGGTTACAGGTAACAGGAACCACTCTAGAAAGTTTAAGCCAGAAGACCAACAATTTTGTAAGCATCTATACACATTCTGTAGCAAATGGGATTAGACGCTTACAAACCTGTTGGATGTGCTGGAGGAGGAGGCTCCAGGTGCACCTCTGGGAGCAGCTCGCAGGAGTAACACTGCAGAACTGGCCAGCCAAGGGAGCTCCTACTCTGCACAAGCGGGGGAAGCAGGATGCGGTGGCCCCCATTGCTGGCTCCAGAATCAGACCGTCTTAGCTGCCACGTGGGGATCTGGAGGCTACACCCAGAGCTGCTGGCTCCATGGCCACGCCGTGCCTGCTGGGGCCACAGCAGCAGGGTGGACCCCCGGCAGACCCCCTCTCTCCCCACATAACTCAGTTCTGAATTCCAGACTTGTACAAACACATCAGATGGCAGCTATTAAGTCGCCCCCAGAGGCCTGGCTGCAGGGCAGACTGGGGATGGTCCTTTTCAGTGTTCCCGTCTCTCAGGACGGGAAAGTGCACAGGGAAGACGCTGGTGTGGATGTTGAGTGAGGAAGACTGTAGTCTCTGGTTAAAAAATTGTGTGTGTGTGTGTGTGTGTGTGTGTGTGTGTGTGTGTGTGTGTGTGGAGGGGGGCTGTTTCCCTGCTTTTATAGAAGCAGAAACTGAGGTTCTGAAGGTGATGTGCTCAGCCCCAAAGTCAAGCCCAGGTTTGCCAACTCTAAGCTCCATTACTTTTTCTAAAATAGGGAAAGAAAGTATTATTTGTTACATTCAAAGTCAGGAACCAAGTGAGGTCTTGGTCCTCTTACTGCTAAAATGACACACTTCAGAGCTCAGCCAGCTGCTAGAAAACGGATTCAAAGCCAGCTGACAAGGGTCAGCCCGTGAACCCAGATGGGTAAAATCTGGAGCCTCTACCAGCTTGATTCAGAAAGTGATTTGCACAGGATATGTTTCATCCCACAGGGCACTCAATGACACGGTGTTTTTCTCCAGAAGCAGTGACTCAGAATTCAGGGTCATCATAAAACTACAAGCCATAGTTCCCAAAGAGCCGGAAGTCTGAGTTCACCCACCCAACTGTAGAAGGGTGGATATGAGGTCCTGAGAAGGAGCCCATTTCTCTAGGGGGTTACGAAGATCTCTGATTTTGGGGACTGTAGTTTTCAGGAGTGAGTGGATGTAATTAGCTCTTCAGTTAGTCATCACCACTGCCTTGGTTCCGGCTCTTGCTATTTCTCAACTGGATCATCACAAAGCCAGCTCCCTGGGAGCCCAGATTCGTGTTTCTACCCTCCAACACATCTCTCCTACTGCCAGACCTCCATTTCTGCAGTTTGGATCTAACTATGATAACACCCTGCTTAACAACCCTTTAATTTGTCACTGCTTAGGAGATAAATTCCACTCAGCAACAACAACAAAACCACCCAATCAAAAAATGGGCAAAAGACATGAATAGACTTTTCTCCAGAGAAGAGACAGAGATGGCCAACAGGCATATGAAAAGATGCTCAACATCACTAATTGTTAGGAAAATGAAAATCAAGACCATGATGAGATACCCCATTACACACAATGGGATGGCTGCTATTAAAAATTGTATTATTTCCCAAAAATAAGTGTTGGTGAGGATGTGAAGTTGCAACCCTTTTACACTGTGGGTCGAAGTGTAAAATGGTGCAGCTGCTTTGGAAAACAAGATGGTGGTTCCTCCAAAAGTTAAAAATGGAATTACCAGAAGATCCAGCAATTCTGTTTCTGCGTATGTACCCAAAAGAATGGAAATCAGGGTCTTGAAGAAGTATTTGTACGTCCATGTTCACAGCTGCATTATTCCCAATGGCCAAGAGGTGGAAGGAACCCTTGTTGATAGATGAATGGAGAAACAAAATGTGGTACATCCATACAATGGAATATTATTCTGCCATAAGAAGGAAGGACACTCTGACACGTGCTACAGTGTGGATGAACCTTGAGGACATTATGGTAAGTAAAACAAGCCAGACACAAAAAGACAAACACTGTGTGACTCCACTTGGGTGAGGTATCTGGGTAGTCAAACTCGCAGAGATGGAAAGCAGAGTGGTGGTTGCTGGGGTTTGAGGCTGGTGGGGAAACAGGCAGAGCTGTTTTCTAACGGGTATAGTGTTTCAGTTTGGTAAGATGAAAAGAGTTCTGGAGATGGCCTGCACATGCCGTGAGAACACTCAACACTACTGAACTGTACACTTCAAAATGGTTAAGGTGGTAAATTATATGTTATGTCTCTTTTACCACAATTAAAAAAACAGATGTTAAGTCCAAGGCACCTGGTGTGACTTTTGATGCCTTAGACCAATGGGCTCCAACCTGCTGCTCCAGCTTTGCCCCTGCTTCTTCCTGGCATGAGCTATACTGGCCCTTCCTGAAGTTCATCATGCTTTTTCACATCTCTGGGCCTTTGCTCAAACTGTCCCCGACCAGGAGAGTCCATTTCCCCAAATGTCTGCCAGACAACCTCTCACTTCCTCCCCTTGACTTCTCCCTGAGTGTAGAATCAAAGTCACTCTTCACTGTGGCCCCCAAGGCCCTTTGCCGTTTGGCCTGGGGACCGCTTTCCCTCTTGCTTCCTGTTCCTAGGACGCCCAAGTTCTTTCCTCCCTCAGAGCCTCAGCCCACACCCCTTCCCTCTGCTTGGCATGCTCTTGGGCCACTCTTCCCATGACTGGTGGCTTCCTCTCCGCTCCTCAGAAAGATCTTCTCCGATTGTTCCACCAGGGAAGCACCCTCATCCTTATTCTGCAGCGTCTTTCCTTCAGGGCGCTTGTCAAAACTTGCATTGGCGTCACGTTTCCCTGACCAACAGGATTTGGCCTCTCTTCCCTACAAGAGTGTAAGCTCCATGTAGAGCGCCTACTCCTAACTGGGTGATGGAGGCACGTTCAGGACCTGGTCAAGTGGCAATCCTCTCTGAAGCCCATTACACTGATCCTCGGGAAATGGATTCCTCCTTCATCCGGCTTGATTTGCACTTTCTTCAACTGCCAACACATCACCTACCATCCTGTGTTACTGCGGGTCTGCCTGTTTCCCACACCGGGTGGAGAGCTTCAAGCCAGGCATCACACATTATTAATTGTGACGTTCCCAGTAGAGTGTTTGGCAAATAATAGGTGCTCAGTAAAGGTTTGTTTCATGTGGCATTTTCCAAACTTTTGTCATTTTTTCCAACTTCAAGATTTCTGTCATATTTACTTATAATCCTGTTGAGATTGGCTCACATTTGAAAAACTATTTAAAGAGGAAAAATAGTAATATCAGTAAAATCAAGAGTTAACTCTGCTATTTTTCTCCAGTATACATGAAATTAAATGCATAATAATAAATTAGAAAAAAATTTTTAAGTATCCCTAAATAATATTGACCGTCATTCTTTGGAAAACACTGGTTTAAAGAATGAGCACTTTGTGGGGAGGGTATAGCTCAGTGGTAGAATGCGTGCTTAGCATGCACAAGGTCTTGGGTTCAATCCCCAGTACCACCACCTAAAAAATAAATAGGTAAGCCTAATTACCTCCGCCATCAAAATAAAATAAAAAAAATTTAAAAAAAAGGAAGAATGAGCAACTTGATTCCATGCCCCTCGGCTGTCACTCCAGGATCTCTGGCAAAGACCAGATTTAGGCCAAGCCCAGGGAAGCAGGCAATAGAGGATGCCACGTCCATCAGAGGAACCAGCACCTGCAGGGGCGGGAACTGGGGATTTAAATGCCTCCACTCAGCTTTGAGAACCCACGGCTGCATCTCTGCCTGAAGAAAAGGTGGCCGAGACGTGGGGAGAAGCATCCATTGTAGGAAGGGCCATCCGTGTAGAGGAGAAGAAATCCTTTTAAATTTTCTCTGTACAGCCCTGCCGGGGAAATAGGTGCACGTTTACACAGACAATAAAATGGGTGGACACGCTCAGAGGCTGAAGGTGCTATGGTTTGGGGCTCTGAAGTCAGGCAAGCTGGTTTCCAGTAGGCACTCGGCCACTTCTAGCCATGAGACTTTGAGCCACTTCCTTAAACCTCTCATAGCCTCGGTTTCCTTATCTGCACAGAGGGGCTAACTGGTGCCGCTGTCTTCTTGTTGCAAGGCTCTAAGGAGACGGAGCACTGAGAGAGCTGAGCTTAGCATCTGCACATAACACACACTCAAAACGTACAACCCTCAGCACCGTTACGGCTGCTGTTCTGAGGAACAAGGAAGTCTAGGGCACTGCCCTCCTCCTCCTCAGGTCTGGAACGAGAACCCTGGGGAGGGGCAATAGCTGACCTCTGCAGCTCAGTTCACCTGGGAAGCTGAGTCTCAGGTCTGGAAATTATCCAACCAGAAGTCCCCTGGAGGCCGGATCCACCCAGCACGTCCCTTGTTCTGTTTCACGGTGCCACGCGCCATGAGCGATGTGCCTCCTGGTCAATGACTTGTGGGCTTTCGGGCCCTTGGAAGATGTAACATCTTATTTCAGAGGATAAATGCTGCAAATCCACAGGGAGCCTGCAAACCCTCCTGGAATCTCACCGGCTGACAACACCGCCACCTCCCTCTGCAAATGTCACCTCCTGCCCGACCACTGACAGGCGGCCCAGGCCCAATGCCCTCCGTGCCCCTGGCAGGGAGAGCCCAGGAGACCCTCGCTAATTGTCTCATTGGCATTTCCCACGATTTGGCAGGAAAGAAACACAGGCACAGATCAATCCCACCAGGGCAAGTCAGAGCAGCCGCCGAAAAGGTGACCCCAAAAGAGAAAGACTACACTTATTTTTATTTTGCTTTTTCTTATGTTATGTATGGAGTTTAGATTGCTTCTTACTTGCCTTTTGCCTTTTCAGAAAAAAAAAGTTGAAATAACAAATGATTACTCGATTGATTGATTGATTCATCTATCCATCATTCATCCATGGCCCCATCTGTGCATCCTGGGAGTAACACTGTACATCTCTTATGTGCCAGACATGGTGTTAGGATCTGACGACGCAGGGGTGAGCAAAAGAAAGACATGGTCCCTGGCATCACTGAGCCTAAGATTCTCCCATCTGCCCCTCCACAAAAATCTCAAGTCACAAGTTCAGAGATCTCTCTGGGAAGGAAAGGCATGGTGTGCCCTGAGAACTACAATGAGGGATGTGTCCTGGGCTGGGCAGGGTGTGCGGCACTGGATCATCTGGGACCTCCTGGCCGCAGGCTCAGCCTCCTGGCTTCAGCAGTTCTGCCCTAAGGTTGCGCTGAGTGAGTGCAGGCGAATGAAGGAGAATAAAGATTTGTGGCTGGAGAGTTTGTGGCACAGGTGTGTTAGCACTTCTGCACACAGAGAACTGCCCAGGGCACGCTAGCCTGAGGTGACTCCTAGAGTTTCCCCTCCCAACATCTGCTTTAATCATCTGGGTAGATGCCATCCTGGAGATGTTTCTCCATGTACCCAAGCACTGGAGCCAGACTTGAAAATGTTCCTTGACACTTCCACTCTGAGCCACCGAACGGCGGGGAGGGAGGGAAACCTGCCCGTCTGCCAGGCCTGCAGCCATCGCAGTGATCCTGGTGGGATGCTGGTGATTTCAAATACGGTGGGATCAGGACTACACGTTATCACTGAGGACCACAGGTAGGTGAAGGGGGCGGGGGGAGGCTGCCTGCCGCAGGGGAGCGAGGCTGCCATATACCAGGAGTTCCCTGGCAGGTGACCAGGACATGTTAGAACCATTTCTCCCAACTCAGCCCCAAATCCCAACTCCTTACTCCATTCTTGACACTTTTCATTTTGGTAGGAGACACCATAAATTTGCAAGTTATTCATCTGGACCAGATAAGAAGGAGAGAAAGGGGATGAGGGGGAAAAGCACATATGCCTGGGTTTCTTCTCTGTTAAGTCTCCCTCTCCCTGGGCGCCTACACACAAGGAAGCAGAAAGAGTAATAGAAGGTCCTGTTTCTTGTTTGTTTGGCAAAATTCCTTGCAGACAGCAAAGCCCTAGTGTACTTGTCTGTCAACCAATCGACATGTGTGATGGGGGTAAGCACCCGCCCGGGGACACCCTGTGGGGAAGCATAGCGGGTCGCCAAAGAATGTGGAGGGAAACAGCTCTGGGGTCAGATCCCAGCTCCTCCCTAGCTGGCTGTGCCATTTGGGCCAATTCTCACCCTCCCAGTCTGTTTGCATATCTATACAATGGGGAAGCCTGCCTCCTGGGGCTGCTGTGAGAATTAAGCGAGGTCATGCACCGCTAAACCAGCCTCACACCTGTGAAGACATCAGCAGCACAGACTACAATCTGGGTAGCGCCCCCTAGAGTTGAACGCGGTGCAAAATGCACAGCCTTACGTGGGAGTCTGATCCACAGGGCGAGCTCAATCAATAGCCCCTGTCATAGGCGGGGAGGGAGACCGTGCAGAGGAACAGTGCATGCACAAGGTCCTGGGTTCAGTCCTCAGTACCTCCATTTAAGGAAAAAATAGCGGCTGTCATTATAAGACGCAATCCGAGCCTTGTCTTCTGAAGCTGGCAATAACACGGGGCTTTCCACGTGAATGCCACCAGCAAGCACACCGGGCAAAGCAGAAGGGCCAGCTGACTGAGTTGGCCACGTTCACTGCCAGTGGCTCAAGAGAGCCTCGCAGAGAGGAGAGCAAGTGCTGTCGGCGAAGACCGCCCAGGGGTGTCAGACAGAGCAATGGGGCTGAAGTGGAGGGTGTTTAACAATCACCAGCACATTAGAAAGGGCTTTCCCGTCGGCTAAGTGCTTCTGACCCGCATCTCTGTTAATTCTTGCAATTACTGGAGGAGGCAAAGATTGTGATTGCCTTTTGAGGGACGAGGAAATTGAGGCTTTGAAGAGCTGTGTCCCGTCCCCTGGAGAGCATCATTAGTGAGTTCTGGGTCCAGGGTCTCTGGCTCCAAACCATCGATGTGGGTAAAGTGTCAGAGAGCAAACGACAAGGGTCATCTGGGGCCAGACCCTGGAGGTCGGCAAAGGCCCACCCGGAGAGTCGGGCTGTAGTGAATGAGCAACGGGAGGGAAGGAAGATCTTTCGGCAGAAGAGTCACATGATGGAGAGTCACCCTTTCCAGAGGATGAACTGGGTCGCAGTGGGCTGAGTGGCATGTGCCGTGGGGAGAGAGGCGAGGAGGAATTCGTCCTTCATTTATTATTCAGCTGATGCTCACTGAGCGCGGTGCTGAGCCGTGCTGCTCGCTCCATCCCCTCCAGGTGTGACTGGGAGCTTGCTGTTCTGCTCTCCCAGGCAGCAGCGGCTCCCTCCGGAGTTCTGAGGAATCCAGGATTCCTCAGTATGCCGGGGCAGGGGCTCGACGTGCCTCCCAGAAGCCCACCAGGACTTCAGCTCTCTTATCCTCCAAAGAGATCCATCTGCCAACATGGGCAAGGCTCCTGGCAGACGGCACAGCAATCATCACCTGCAAGGGCTCCCCGGAGGAATAATTAACCTATTGGAAGCTCTTGCTCCAGGGAAGAGGCTGGAGAGCGAGGATGGTTCTGAGCCACCCAAGCCTGCTTCCCCTTCCTGCTGGCTGGGATTCTGCTTAAAACGCCCACCTTTAAATGACCTACTCCCGATCCACATTTTCCCTGCACAGAGTGAGACTCCAGGAGAGAAACAGCTCATTTATGCACTTACTCATTCAACTAATAATTATCCGACTTACTGTGGGGAGAAACAGAGGTGGGCGTGACACCGCCTTCAGGAGACGTCAGGCTGGTCCTACGTCTAGTAATGGGGAAGCAGGAGCCTACGGGAGAACCCAGGACGAGGGGGAGGTGCTCGCTCTGCTAGCACCGACATTCAAGTTCAGCCCTGAGAGAAGAGCAAAGTCAGCCTCTGAGACCGGGCAAGAGTGGTTCAGGAGGGCAGAGAGCCTTGTGCAAAGGTGGGGAACTAAAACAACAATCAACAGTGGCTAATGATGCTTAAGCCCTTATTGTGGACCATACACAATGCCAAATACCTTTTATACACTATCTCCTATATCCTTAAATACCAAACCACAAAAAAAGAATAATGACCTTGTCAGGATAAATCTTGCCCTAATTTTGCAGCTGAGAAATTGAGATTCAGAGAAGGTAGTTAACTTGTTCAAGGTGGCCTGTTAAAATACAGTGAAGCCAGCATTCAGATGCAAGTTATCTCCCTCCGGGTCCTGAAATGGCTTAAATACGCTGTGCCTTCAGGGCCCCTCTGGCTGCACCCCCTCCAGGAAGCCTTCCCTGACTTCATCAGCCTGTGGGGATGATCTCCTGGGACCCTCTCATCTCCACCACCACACAGGCCCTTCCTCAGTTCAGGGGTGCAGCCTCCATTCTGTTGTTCTGGTGTGTTTGTTCCCTCCTCGTTTTAATTCTCCCACCGCACCTGAAGAAATACTTGCTGATCGACCATTCTTTTGTCCCAGTGCCGTACTGATGAAATGATCTTTCTAAATGGAAAAGCCTAGTGGGTCTACCCAGGCCTCAAACTCCTGGCCAAAGGGGAGGCCTGAGTGTGTTTCAGTGTTCACGGTGTTTTCATAAATACACAGGGATAGAGGGTTATGAGGAGTGGTAAGGTAAGAGAGCTTCAGCACAAACCATGACATTCTCTTCTGAGCTCCTAGGGCCCTGGAGAAATTCAGAGAAATCACATTACAGTGCTCACAGGCCCTGTGGTGTGGTTTCTCTGAGAAGCATCCTTTCTGTTTGTGTCTGATTTTTGTTTAAAGGATATTCTTTCCAAGATGGCAAACATGAAAGGAGCTATTCTGTTTATATTTGTCTGGTAACCCCCCCTAAAAAAGAAACAACAAACAAAAACGCTGCATCAGACTGAGAGCAAATTTCAAACAATGCAATGAACCTGGCCTAGCAAATAAAACCTCTGGGATCCCAAAGTTACAATTAGTTTCCTCTACACAATTAGGGATGCTTAGCCTGGGGAGGTCTGCATGGATGTGAAATTAGTCCGTTGGAACAAGGAGATTGTAATGAAGGCTGCCCCCTGGCATGAAGGTACTTGGATCCCAGTACTGGTGGATGGCAAGTCAACATCCATTAGGCCAAGACCAAAGATGGGGCCAGCTCACTCACATGCCCTTCCTGGACCACCGCCTTCCCACTCAAAGCGAGAAATCATTGCAAAGACCTCCCAAGTTACGGTGTCCACCCCGGAGAACGAATATCCCCCAGAAGGCATGAAATCAACTTAATGAGCAGCTTAGATGCTGGAATAACCGACACACAGCTTTCCATGACCCATAACTTCCTATAAGGCCCTGTTCCCAGACTAGGTGACACGCTGACAACTGATTCTCAGTGGAGGCAGGGTGGTGTTCAGTAAAGGGAGGGGGCTTTGAAATCACTTGGTCATTTAGTCAATCAACATACATTTATTGAGCACCTATTGCATGTTTGTCCCATGCTAGGAACGGGGGCTACAGCGGTGAAGATCTCAATGTAATCCTGCTCTCCTGGCGTTTCCAGCTTGGTGGAGGCACCTGGAGATGAAACGACTACACGAGTAGCTCTTTAATTGTCACTGGGCTTGGTGCTACGGAAGTGAATTTATTGCACACAGAGATGTATATGGGAGCAAGGGCACAATCACAGAAGGCTTCCTGGAGGAAGGGACACCTGAGCTGGGGTTGGAAGAATGAGTGGGACCCACCCAGGTGGAGTCAGGGGAGCAGGGGAGAAGCTACTATGGGGCCGAGGGGTGGGAAGGAGTCCAGCAGGCTGGAGGGACAGGGAGGAGGCCAGTGTGTCTGGAGCGCAGAGGCCAGGGGCGTGAGTGTGGTGATGACGCTGGGATGGAACCCAGCAGGCCTTGTAGGGCACGTAGGAGGACCTGCACTTCTGCCCTAAGAGAACAGGGGAAACCGATACAGGGTTTTTAGGCTGGAGGGTGAGGGGATCAGATGTGCATTTTGGAAAAGGGATATCAATTCCAAATGAGTGGGACAGGGACAAGAGTGCACGAGGAGACATCCCTTAGGAGGTAGCAGTCCAGGTGAAAGGAGGTGGCAGCCTGGCCTTGGGTGGTGGCAGCAGATGACCATGGATCGACAGTGTGTTTTAGCAATATAATCAACCAGACTGATGAGATACGGGGTCGGGGGCAGGGGGAGGTGGTACGCAGGATGCCATCAGCCTCACGCAGCTGGATGGGAGGTGCTGGCGTTCTCTGAGCCTGAGCCATTCGAGGTGACTGGGACTGGGGAGGAAGATCACAGACATGGGAGAGGATCGCAGACTGGGTACCCACCAGCTGTGTGACCTTAGGCAAGTCAAGCAGCCCTCCACGCACCTCCGTTTCCTTTTCTGACACACCTCCTTCCCTTTTCCATTTCCTTTTTTTTAACAGCTACCTTGTTGGGTTTTTTTTAAGGATTAAACTTTGGTGTCCAGCACAGTGGCAAGTATGTAAAACACTCTAATAAATGACAGCAGTTAGAATCACCAGTATTTTTTCCCAAAGCAAACCATCAGAGTCACACTCAATCTCCTGATCAGAAATACCTCGGATGGAAGTTCTGATTCCCGGAGCGCACGTATACAACATGGACATAATCCTGAGGGGGGGTCCAGTCACATCACAGACATGTGGGGCTGTATGTTTATTGTATTTTCCTCCTTAGGGTGTGACAATAAAACCCTTATCCTAACAAACCAATATATCACGACAATTTTCTGACATGTTGGAGTCAACTACGTGGAGGCGGGGCCAATTTCTAATTCATACAATTTACGGTGGTCTGTCCACCAGGAGGGTCCATGAGGTGTATTCTGGCTAAACACTGGGCAAAAAAACAAAAGCAACTACAATTTTTTGTCGGCATTTGACTGTCAGCATGGATGGATTTTAGCACCTAACTTTAACAGAGGATGTTGGATTCTAATACCAGACATCAGTGTGTGAGGGAAAGGGGGCATTTAACAGGAAATGGTGAGAAATGCATATGAAGTGCTTAGCACATCGCCTGGTACCTAGTAAGTGACAAATGCCTGGGGGCTTGATCGTGCTGCTGCTAATGGTGATGCTGTCGTGTTCTGGAAGAAAGTTCCGTATCTGAGTGCTGTAATTTATAAGAATGCCTTTTCAGGGCATTTAGACACTATGATATGATTTTTAATCTTCTCTCTTTATTCTGCTTTATTGCTTTCTCCATATAATAATTGGAGCAGAAACGAATCTACCCCAATGTGGGAGACAGAGATACTTGTTCAAAATCCACTGCAAGACAGGAAAAAATGTCCTCACCGGGTGTATAAAACCCTGTAGACACACGAGAATGGGGCACCTGGGGGGAGGCAGGCAAGGGACAGGGAGTGAAGGAGAATTCAAGGCAGACAAATCAGCAGCAGGTTGGGTAGAATCACCTGCCTGGGCCACAAACCTAGGCCAGCTGCAGGTGAGGGCTGGGATGGATGAGCGGGGTCTTCAGGGGTCCCTGCTGCTCTTGGGGGCCTCTCCGCATGGGACGCCAGCATCACCTGGCCCCTGAACTGCTATGTTGAAATAGGTAACTGGGAAGAGCACGAATGTGCACCTGGCTTAGGAATTCCGGCCAGAACTGCTGTCTGGTGAGCACCCCAGGAATACAGGGAAACTTGTGGATTCAGAAATTTGGAATTTTTGCGAATTCAGAAGGGCTTAAGATGATCTAAGTATAGTCTATGAAGGAAGGCTTGGCTGAACAATTTACTATTGCAGACACAAAGGAAACTTGGTTGCAGAAAAATCAAGCACTCAAAGCACGTCGAACAGCTTTAAGCACTCTTCTGCAAAGAAAGCTGCCTTAAGCATCTCTATTGGTCACTATTTCACTTTAGGACATACGTAATTTTAAAAAGCAGTGAAATTGACCTTTAAAAATAAATGTTCTATAATCAAGAGCTCTCACCGGTGCATGTTATAGGCATGCCTCAGAGACTGTGGGTTTAGTCCCAGTAAAGGGAATATTGCAATAAAGCAAGTCACACAAATTTTGGGGTTTCCCAGGGCACATAAAAGTTATATTTATACCATACTGCAGTCTATTAAGTGTGCAATACCATTATGTCTAAAGAAAACAATGTACATACCTTAATTAAAAGTACTTCATTACTAAAAAATGCTAATGATCATCTGAGCCCTCAGTGTGTCATAATCTTTTTGCTAGTGGAGGGTTTGAAACATTGCGAGAATTACCAAAATGTGACAGGCACACGGAGGGAGTAAATGCTGTTGGATAAATGGTGCTGATAAGACTTGCTCAGTGCAAGGTGACCACAGACCTTAAATTGGTGTAAAAAAAAAAAAAAAGCAGTATCTGAGAAGTGCAATAAAATGGGGGTACGCCCGTATCTACCTTTATGCAAGGCACTTTGGTGTGCAAAACCGAAAGTTACGTTCAAGACCGCGTTTTATGTTGTTCGTACTATTATCTCTATGTTAATCATCATAATAATAGCTGTAATTTATTAAACTCTTACCTTGTGCTTGGCACTCTCTTAGAGCTGCTTCATACGGTACTTAATTTAACCGTATATCCTATTTTTATTCCTATTTTACAAATGAGTAAACTCGAGATTAGGGGTGAAGGTAAATAACCATGGTTACCCAAGAAGCAAATGGCAGAGATGGGATTTAAACTGGACTGGACGAACCCTGGGGTCTGTGTTCTCAGCAGGTGTACTACATGGGGGAGGATAAGATAAAAGCTAAGTTAGACTGTCAGGCAATAAAGGACAAGTGTCAAATGGGATGTGGGTGATAAATGCTAACAGAGGGTAACAGCCCTCGGAGGGCGCCACTGGCTGTTCTGGTAATCACAGATTTGTTCCATTCAAGTCTTCATCTTGAAAAAGTGTGACGGCTGCCCAAGGCTTAAGAACCAGAAGACTTGAATGATGGAGTGCTTCTGGATGGTACTTCTATAGGTCTGTCATATTGAATGCCAGCTGTCACCAGTCCTCCACGCAGAGTGGTGACTCCAGAGAAAGTAGGTGATTTCCCACTGCTGCAAACCAATGGTTAAGAAGAACCCCATCCTTGAATGTATTTACCGCTATTTATATTCAAACGACATCACTGATAGCAAAGGAGGGGGGAAAAGAAAAGAAAAATCCCAGAATCTCCTAGACACATAAAGTTATAAAGTATTTTTATCATCTCTGTTTAAAAAAAAGAAATGGGAGCAACTAGAGTCTTCAGATTCTTTTACAGCCTGGCCTATTTTGCAAACACCAACCATCATATTAAGGGTATCAACAGTATGAGGGTGATTTAGTCCCAACCTGGAGATGGGAAATAAACGACGAGGCAGGCTGCATTAAATCAATCCTGAAATGAATCTTCCAGATATCAAATCTGGGCTTTTCAGGACAGTTTTATTTGCTAATAAGCCTCATAAATTGAAAGCTGCCAGTGTTGTCATGAGAGGTGTACCTTGAAAAGTATAAACGATATGAAAATGCGGGTTCGCAGCAAAGCAGACCTGGCAAAGGATGGGTTGGGCGCAGTAACGTGTGCACTGTGTTTCAGCGAAGCTCCGGCTGGGCGGCCGGTGCCTCCAGATGGAAACACTCAGGATGCCCTGAGGACTGCTGTCATTCCGGAGTGAGTTACAGGAGCAAGTGAAACACAAGACTCTTCTATGAGAGCAAACTAGCCCACAGGGCTTGGACAGCTAAAACCTAGCCGGTTTTAACTTTTGGAAATCTCTGAAAGCTGATATTCTCGTTTCAGCCTGCAGCTCGCCTGCCTATTTGTTTTTCATTATTTTGGTTTGAGGCCTTTTGAATCACCAGGAATTTGTATACAGTCTAATTTTCTTCCACTTTTTTCTGGGCTCCCACAAAGATGGGGATGGATGTTTTTTCTCATCTCCTATCTCCATCCAGTTTTCTAATGAATTCTAATCAGTCAGTGACCGAAATCAAAGGCATGAGGCTCATTCACCTCCCGGCAGGAAGCACACAGCACAGTCAAGTCAGAGCTGGGTTCAAACTCTGGCTCCACAGGCTACCTACGTTAGGGCATTTCATCTTTTTGAGGCTTGCTTTTCTCAGCTGTCTAACAGGAATAAGAAGTGCTTTTCGCCGGAGCTGATTCTGGCCTGAAATGGGAAATTCTTTGTAGAGTGCTCACATAGTTCCTGGTACACAGTAAGTGCTCAGTAAACTAGAGCACCTATTGCTTCTACGTCGTACCTAAGTACCGATGCCCCGTAGGGGACACAGTTTTCTTTAGCATAAACCCGGGGTTCAAGGTTTGTTTCCAAGTGGAGAAAGGGAAATCCAGTCTCTGACTTGCCTCTTTCAGGTAAATGAGGGAAGAATTTCAGTTTTCCATGTTAAGATTCTCACCGATCCAGACACAGGAATCACAGAAAATGCACGGAATTTGGAGATGGGTAAACTGAAGGTCAAGTTACAGAGTCCTTCTGAATATAACTTTCCTCATCTGCACAACGGTAAGAATAAAAATATCTATCTTGCAGTGTTTGTCAGGATTTAATAGGATTATTTATACAAAAAGAATCTGCAAATTGTTAAGCTTTAGATCTATTTATAAAGTCTTCTTTTAGCATCTAGCACTGGGCCTGGTACAGAGCAAGCAGTCATTTGAGAGGCAGTCAATTTTCCCTCCAATCTTCCATATCCGCATCATTTCTAGTGTAAGTAGTTGGTGTGTGCAGCTGGGAGGGGGCAGGGCTAGTCTCCAGGGAGGTCACATGACCCAGGCTGGCCCATCTGAATAGTGCATCCCCCAGCAGCAGTGACTGGTTCAGAGATGGGCACATGACCAAGCCAGACCCAATTAGAATAAGTTCTAGAACTTTTACAGGAACTACTTGGGGGAAAAAGCTCTTTTATTTCCCTGCCAAACTCCATGTTGAAATGATAAGTGTGTAAACACTGGGAACCACCATATAGAAACAGTCCCAGTGACATTATTGAACTACTAGATCCAGCCTTGCCTGAAGCCCTTGAATTCTTAGTTTTAAGATCCAATATGTTTCCTTTCCTTTCTTCCCCCCACTTTTTTTTTCAAGCCATTTTGATTTTGGGTTCTATTACTTGCAAATGAGAATCCTGGCTATACTTTAAGAGTCTATATTTGTTCTGTTTACTTGTTTGCTTTTTAACCTTGGTCTAAAAGCTAGATGTGCTCTAGAGAGTAAACATTTGTACAGCATGTTGTATCTGTTTGTCTCTTTTTGGGGAAACAGGGGTATACAGAATCACTGGTCTGCAGGAATCTAGATTTCAGTCTATGCACAAACCTTTCTTGTCTAGCAAGCTGGCTTCTGCCCTAATCTTTACAGAGTACAACTGTACTCTGAATATATTCACTTCCTAAAGCTAAAGCTTTTTTGATTATTCCACATTCTCCTTGACCTTCTGTGGGTGTTTTGAAATGCCGATCACCAAATGAGGCCATAAAGATGTTATCAGACATGAGGGGACTGACCTCCTGGTCTGGTTTTGCCTCTCAAAGTCTCTGGAGTTTTGTGGGGTCACCAGAGTCTGGGATCAGAAGGGTAAAGAGATGCCTGCTGCTAGCCAATTCTCGACTCTCGATGGTGGCTGCCTGGAGGTCAGTTTTGGGGCATGTTGGAAGTCCAAGCCAAGGCTAAGTAGAGAAGTGTGCGAAGATCCATTAGCAATGTCTGCAAGGGGCTTAGGAGGAGGAAGTGGAGGCGCTACTGCCCCTAACAGACATAAGGACCTCAGATCTACCTCCTTAAGAGTTTTAATTCTTACCAGTTCACCCATAGGCGTTTGGAGCCCCAAAAAACCAAGTTGTTAAGTGAAATCGTAAGGGATTGATCGGTAATTTACATTTTTCCACTGACGCTAATACCCAAGTCTCCAATTCCAGGACCCTCAGAAGGGACTCGGGCGTTTATTCTAGGAAGGTGACAGACTCCAGTGAATATACCAGAAGAAGAGTTTGGGGTGACCCCAAAGAACAGTTCCATGATGTTTCCTGCTCGCAAAATTTCCCTGAGTTTGGGAAGAAGGAGAAGAAAGTATTTGGCCACTAACTTAGTTGTTCAAAACTGATACCTAATTCTCATGGCAAATGGAGGAAGAAAAGTGATCTCAGTCAACTTTGTTACTCTAAATATTCAACTACCATGAGCTGAACACATACTCTGTGTTTAAAACACTTATACAAACTGAGTTTATACGTGTAAGAATGCTAGGCTAGGAACAACAACTGTGGGTGGTAACCTCAGTTCGGGGACCATCTAGCAGGGTGACCATGGATTAACCTGAGTCTCAGTTTCATTATCTGTAAAATCATTATAATAATGCCTATTTACCCCCAAAGCGCTGCTGTGTGGGTCAAATGAGAAACATGGAAGTGTTCTGTAAGGCTACGAAACATTATGCAAATACAGGGTATTATATGGGGACAATCTACATGCACACATATACACACAGCTGATGAATAATACATGAGCTCCGTGTGTCTCACATCCACTCTGATCAATAATCTCACCTGCGTGCTCACGCAGAGCATCAGCAACAAACATCTTGGATAGTGCTCCGACAATGATGGCAGTGGCATTGAGGAACGGTGTTGAAAAAAGGAAAACAAACAGGAAACTGCTGACAGTTGCTTTAAAACACAAAACTCTATCTGAACAAAACTCCTCGGCAAATCCCTAAGCAGTAATTCAATAAACAAAGCCATTCACTCAGTTTTACCCCCAAAGTCCTTGGTGGCCCAGCAGCGCACATTCTGAAGGTTCACTTTGTTATGCACAGTCCCCGTCCTAGGACTAATCTTTTTATAATGAACTTAATCCAGTTAGAACTCCCTAGAATGGCCACATGTCAAAGTAATTGGATAACGGCCTGAGATTTTGTAATTATTCCTACTCTTACAGCGGAGCTGGTTTGAGTCTGCCCATCCCCTCCTCTCATCACTGACAACCATTCCCAGTGATAAAGCTAAGGCTGAGGGGAGACAGTCAGATAAGCTCTGTCCTGGGGGGCAGGGGCGCTCACAGGAGGGGACTGGGATGCAGGGAATGGGAAGCGTGGTGGAGAGTCAGCTGCTCTGGGTAGACAATCTGTCTCTCTTAATAGGCTGCTTTTTGCAATAAAGAAACGCAGGCTTCGAAAGGCTTAGGTGTCTTTGCACAACGGGGAAGCACAATTAACCCAGTTGAGAAAATGGTTCTGAACAATTTTGCAGCTGCTCGGGCACTGCTTCCCTCCTCATTTTCCAATTTACCTTTCCCCCACCGAAGCGTGCCTCACTCGCCTCTCTTCTCCCCGGTGCCCTCAGTCACAAAGACAAAGCCTCTTTGGGGGCCCTGGTCCCAAAACACTCTGAAAGAAAAAGGGCAGGTTGAGTCGGTGATCATGGCATTAAGATACCAAAGTCTTCCCTAAAAACAGAAAATTCAAATGCAGAATCACATGAAAAGAGTGCCCTCCACTTCCCAGTTTGTTCCTTGATGAGACAAATACAGGGAAGTCGTTAGCAAGTCCGGGCTTGGTGTCCCCCAAGCTGTTTTGTACGGGGACTCGATGGCTCTTTAATATCAAATGGGCCCCACATTTGTATCCTTAACGTAGCCTGGGCTGAAAGTGATGGCCCCAGTCTAGTAAGTCCATTTTGGTACTTGGAAGAGCCGGTACTTCCAGACATCTAAAGGGCGCTGATAAAACAGAGGCGAGAGCCAGAACCCTCCCCGG
Source organism: Camelus ferus (assembly GCF_009834535.1). NCBI lineage: Eukaryota > Metazoa > Chordata > Mammalia > Artiodactyla > Camelidae > Camelus > Camelus ferus. The sequence continues at coordinate 8,996,715 of NC_045717.1, read as the reverse complement.
GAGGGACCTGTGATACGGGAGGCAGGGAGGAGGAAGCCGGGAAGAGGCCCCGAGGTGGTACCCCTCTCGGGCTCAGCAGACCTGCAGCACTGACGCTTCACTCGTGCAAAGGGACCGGGAAGCCGGTAAGAGCAGCAATTTAGGTAAACGGAGCGAGACTGGGGAAACGCGCTCCCACGACCCGCAGCCACACCACCCTGACCTGTACCGGGGAGTTGTTTTAATAATTTACAACGTGCGATCTCATTCCAGGGAAGGAGGCCAAACGGAGATCAAAGGCTTCCTGACTGGCACCCGCTATTAGGGCAAGGGAGAGGCTGACAAATTCTGGCCTCCCTCCAAGGGTCTGTCTCTCCTCTCCCGTCAGTGCGGGAGCCTCTGCCTGGGGACGGGTCCACACGCTTTCCTTCTAACACATTCTACGTCTGCTTTCAGTTATTCCAAATCTATCAACACTGAGATAGGAAAAAAAAAATCCACTGACTGCTTTAGGGCTAAACTCAGAGGCTTCCTCCCAACACATCGATCCAAACACACGCATATGTGGCTCGGGAAAGAGGCAGCCAGCGCCTTAGGAAACTCAAAACCAAGTAAAGAGAAAAGAGGGCATTGGCTCTGTCAGGCCTGGGCCAAATCTGTCTGATTTGTTCTAATCTCTGCAGCAAGTGCTTATTTTCACGATTGCATTGGAGACACGATTTTCTTCCCAGGCTAAGGCCTTGGGAGGTTCTTTGCGCACTCTTGCTAAATTCCTGGTTATAATAGTTGCATTATAATGTATTAAGTTTTACGTACTTTACTCCTGTTTTTACAGAGCTGTGAGGGAGTCCCATCTGATGAAGGGGATGAAACAGACGCTCTGAGATGTGAGACAGTTGCCCCCAATCCCCCTGGCTGTTGAGAGTCATGCTGCAGTTTGGGTGTAAGCACTGCGCACGCTGGCCCAGAAGGGCCCTGTCCCACCCCCCCCCCGACTTGGCAGCCTCTGCCCGAGGGCCTGAGCGCCAGGAAGAGGGACGGGGCTCGATGCGGCCCAGCTCTCTCAGCTGCCCTGGCCTCCTCTTAGTGCTAGAGAGCCAGTCCTGCCCCAGGACAGTGAGCCTTGGTGGCACCATGGCTGCTAGCGTGGGGGACACTCACCCCCACCACACAGATGCTGGCAGACAGGCCTGGTCCTTCTTTTACTGGGTCTCCCCCAGCCCCAAGGGGCAGCCACTTCCAGGGAGGGTTTTTCATGGTCCCCTATGTGCTCCCCAGTGTTGTTCACGCAGCACAACAGTGACATCCAGGGGAGAGGCTGGGTGATGGCAGGGACTCCCTGGCCCCTGCATCTTCCACGGGTTTTCGGGCTGACTTAGAAGCACACAGACCCTGAGTCATCAGGGTCTGGGCATCTGGGGGCTTGTGGGTCCACCACCCCTTTGCAGCTTGCCCGGGGTCCTTCTGCACGGATGATCTGCCCTCCCCCCAGCCTAGCCCTCCCCCTCTCACTCCCATCTCAGCCCCAGCCTTGGACTCAATGACTCCAGCATTTAGGGATCGCATGTTTAACTTGACCTAGTTGTATATAAAGCAGCTCCTCCCCCCCAACACATCCCCATTCATGAAGTCTTTTATCATACCACCTGATGATAGAGAAGTTTCTGGAACTAAAAATAGGCCCAGTCCTTCCTGCAAAGAGAAAACTTTTCACAAACAAATGACAAATGTGCTGGGTGTCTTATTGTCACTATTACAGCTCTGTCATTTTATCGTTCATATTCATTGTGCTGTTCATTTTGGCTTGAGCTGCATTATGAAGAGTAAAAGTTGTCTATGGAAACAGGAACATTCACTGCACACAGAGAATTAGACCCTAAACACACGTGTACACGCGCACACACACACACACAGAAATATGCAAGCATTTAAACATCTAAACAGACACCAGGGGCAATGTAAACGGAAAGGCTGGAAGAGAAATAAAACAAGAGAGAAAACAGATCCTTGCCTCTGCTGGGGCCACTTTCTGGCGGAGTGTTTGGGCTGGTGTCTGCCCATCACAGTCCATGGCCCGTGGGGCTGTCTCCACAGAGAGCACTGGGGATGCCCCTCGAATCCCTCAGCTGCAGAAGAGATGCCGCCTGCAGCCTGGGCGTCGGGACTTCCCTCCCACAGCCCCTCTGCTCGCTACCTGCTTTGGCCAGGAGGTGGCAGGGCAGAGACACTGCACGAGACTGAGGCCCAAAGGGACGGACCAGGATGCTGAGCCCAGGCCCTGCATCCCTGCCCAGGAAGAAGCGGGGCCACCACCCGTCTGGGCTGAGCGAAACTTCAGTGTTCCCCGTGTTACTACTGGGGGCCAGCTCCTCTGCATACTTTGCCGGGTTCAGTGAAGTCCTTCTCAAAGAATGTGCCCCACATCCAGGGTCCGGGGCAAGGGGAAGCTTCCAGGCCTGGGCAATAGGGAAGGATCCTGAAAGGTAGTTTGCATCATCCTGGGAGGAAGGCAGGAGGAAGAGCATGCTGGAGACTGCTGCCGGTGAGGGATGGGCCGCATGCCTCCCTTTCTCTTCTCCCCAGACTGCATGGTCCACCCGAGCATCCCGCCTGCCCTGTCCGGGGCCTTACACAGTGCCAGGCACATGGTGGGAGTTCAGTCACGGTCTGACTTGCAGCCATGCTATATGAGGCATAGGAGCAGCTGAGTGTCGTTTTTCGGCTGTAGAGGAGAAAGTCAGAGAGGGGAGGGGGGCTCAGTTTGGAGCAGGCAGGATTTAGATGTAAAGTGAGCTCAGAGCTGGAGCCCGTGGGAGCTGCAGAAGGACACACGGCTGCAGGCAGCAGCTTTCTCTCCCCGGCTGCAAGAGATGACCATGGGGACGGGGCGACACTTCACAGGTTTCGGTGGTGGAGTCCCCTTCTCTGGAGATTTTTAAGAAAAGGGGAATCTGACGGGAAAGGTTCAATGGACTGATCTGCTGTAAGGTGCAGGGTGAGGGTTTCTTTTTTCCCATTAGCAGATATTTTCTTCTTGCCTGTTCTTGCTCCAGAATCGAACCCTAAAGGGAGACTAACACATAAAGCACACAAAAGGAGTGAGTCCGGTTGAACACGGACAAGACCGGAGCTTGGCGCTTTGGGCCACCCCCTGGTTGTCATTCTCTCCTCACAGGCATCTTGTGAAAACCCCAGGGCGCTGCTAACGTAAGTCTGGAAACCAGGTGAGGATGGCTGGCCAGGCCCCGAGGGTTTGGTCTCAGCTGGTCACCTGCTGGGTCGGTTCTGGATTCGTCGTCCTGCGTGCTCAAGGGAGGAGTGCGGACTAGATTATACCTGCTGTTCTTCAGACTCCTCGGTGGAGCATGGGAAAAACCCAGACACCTATGCCCTGCCCCACATCTCCGGGATCGGAACTTCCTGAGGCAGGACCTGAGCATCCGTATTTTTTATAAGCATTTCTGGGGACTCTGAGGATCGGGACGGGGAGCCCCTGGACAGGCTGAGCTGTGAGAGTCCCTTCACTGGCGGCAGTTCCGAGGCTCTGCAGCCCTGCTTTTACCCCTGAGCAAACTCGATCGGGTTTGGTTACGCCAAGCTTCCCTCCCTATAACGTGTCCCCAGAGCACAAGCCCCAGAAAGTCCAGGCAGACATGGGGCCCATTCAGCATCTCCATGGGGATTCCGAGAGGAACCGTGCCGTGAGAAATACAAAGCGACGGGGTCATGCATGAGGGCTCGTATCTGTCGTATGTCACCCACGTGTGGCTCCGTGAAGCTCCAGTCCCTGGGACATGCCACAGGGATGTTCCTGCTCCTGTGACAGCCAGCGCATCCTCTGGAGAAGGCATCTGTTGAGAATCCTTCAAAAGCATGTGCCATGACTGTATACACGGGGCCAAAAATAGCTGACCGGATTGGGCTAAAAAAAATCAAAGTGCCAGCGTGGAGGGGAATCTTTGCCAGAGTTAGGTACAGATGTCAGCGGGTAAGGCAGTCATAGCTAGTTAAAACTGCCCTAGACGATCCCTTAAACCTGTCACATGCACATGTTGATCCACAGAGCTGTGTGGCAAGACTTTTTCTTAAAGGGCCAGATGGTCAACATTCTAGGCTTTGTGGGTCAGTCTCTGTCACAAGCACCCGATTCTGCTGTTGTAGCAAAAAAGCAGCCACAGACAATAAACGAATGAGCATGGCTGTGCTCCAGTAAAATTTTATTAACAAAAACAGGCAGTGGGCCAGACTTGGCCCTTGGGTCATTTCTCCAGGGCACAGTTTGTCACCCTTGGTTATAGACTATAATAGAAGGAAAGACCTATTTTACAAAAAGTATCTGTCGCCAAGCTCCCCGCACAAGGCCGTGGCGTAGGGAAGAGGAGCAGACTCGTGGTTCCCGACTCAGACTCTCCAGGCCACACGTCGGCCAGAACGGCAGGTGAAATCGCCCAGTTTGAAAGGGCGTGTTTGCCTCTCGTTGCTCAGCACACAGAGGTCAGTTCCGTAAGCTGATGATCACCCTTCATAACCCAACATGTAAATATAAAACCACCAAGCCTGTTTTTTTTTTTTTTCCTAATTTCAGTGAGTTATGCCCCATCCTAGAGGCTTAGACGATGGGGCATCGAAAGCACAGGTGGCCGCAGGAGGGAAATACGAGAGAAGTCGGGTTCTGCCCCTTTATCTCGGCCGATGGCAGTCGCCCGGAGAAAAACCCGCCCCAGCGCAGGGGATTAGGTACGAGCAGCTATAGGTGTGGGAGATGGGGGCGTGGGTTTTCTTTCTGTGCACACTGGGCAAGCGAATAGCGCCACTCTGTTCTTTTGTAACGGTCAAAGTGCATGCGTTCTTGTGACGGGCTTAGAATGACTTAATGTCAACACTGGTTAAGGCAAGAGTGATTCCCAGCTGTGAACAGTGCTTATGAAGAAAAATATCACTGCAGGCAGTAGGAAGGAGCCACGTCGCCTGATGGGAAAGTCCAAGAAATGGGCTCCTGGCTTACTCCTTAGAGAAGAGCGCCCTCCATAAAAGGGGGACCCAGCTGACTAGGGGGCCGACCCCTGGCCTGGCCTGGCCTGTCACTCTATCTATCCCTGCAAAACTGTCTCATGAAGACGGACCTTCACCAAAGGAAGATGCAGAGCCAAGGGGACAGACTTGTGACTGAAGGTTGTAGGCACACAAGGCTGTTATGGTCTCACGGGAGACACACCGCACAGCCCTGCTGGAAGGTCACCGGGGACGTCCCTCATCCCTGACTCCCTTGTCCCTGTCTTCCAGGCTCAACACTGGGAGATCCACCTCGCCCCAGTGCTCAAGCCTGTCTTGAATTTCCTGGTGTTTCTTGGGGAAATAGGAGGCAGCCCCAAAGAGTTGGGAAATAGATTTAATGAGAAATATTCCCCCAAAGTTCCCAAGTGCTGTGGATTATAAATGAGGCCATGAGTCACGGGGCCGCCTGTAATATTTTATAAGTGGTGCTGGAAAACCGCCTCTAATAAACTGGGGAGAAGATGGATCACCTTTCTGAAAAAGTGAAAAGGGATGTTGGAGGCATAAACATATGCAAAGACCGGATTTTGATCCACCTCTGGTTGAGAGGCAAGGCCTGGCCCCCCCCCCTCCATCTGGCATTCCCGGCCCTCCAGCTCTAAGAGCTTTATTACTGGAGCTCGGCACACGTTTACATTTCAGGCTGATTGTTGGCACCGACGTCACATCTGGTATTACTTCCCCTGCATTGCTGCATCCCCCACCCCCAGCCTGCCCCCCGACCCTGGTCCATCACCCGCAGAAGTTTCCGCAAACATTTCTCCTCCCATCTGCTGACTGTGGTGCAGGAGGGGGGAGATGAGGAGGAGGAGGAAGAGAGGGAGAAAAAGACGAGAAAGAGAAGGAAGGGGAGAAAGAGGAGGGGGTGAGTGGAGGACGAAGAATGGCTAAAAGGGTAGGAAAAAACGAGACCAAAAGGACAAAGGAAAGATTATAAAAAGAAAGAAAAGGCAAGAGAAGGATAGTAAGAAAGAAAAGTGAGAGAAAGTGGAGAGAATGGGGAGGTGAACCCCGCAGAGAACACGATTTCTCTCCCAAGAAGCTGATCCAATCAGAGGATGTCTTTGCTCTGGTAACTTCTCTACAGAGATTGAGGCATCACTCAAATACATACTTCTCTGCCCACGGCCACAGCTGGGAGCAGACTGGTACAACTTTCATGCATTCCCGCAGGTTGCATTTCAGAGGAATTTATTATGCCCAGGTCATGAGAGTCTCCGTGAGGATTCCAAGAGACGGCAAGCGCTTGGCGGAGGGGGCTGCCCCCCAGGGAGGCCCCAGCAGCATCTTAGCAACTATTATCATCCCATCTAGTCCTCAGGGAGCCTACAGTTTAGTGGGGGGAAGGGACAAAAAGGAGTGAGAATATTATCTTTTTTCTTGACCCGTGACCACGCACACGCCAGGGCTGTCAGAAACAAACCCAGCCTGTTCTCATCTGTAAAAGGAAGAGCTGCGGTAATCAAGTGGGATACCCAGCGCAGAGCTGTGCTCAGGTGCCCGGGCCACGCGGGCACGTCATCACCTGCGATCACCGACGCGGGGCCAGAGCCCGCTCACAGCAGGTGCTTGATAGGGCCCAGCTGAAGGGATACAGGTGCCGTCTGCGCGCTCACTCCCACACTCTCTTCTGGGCTCCAGAACTGACCCTCAGCCCAGGGAACTGGGGCAACAGAATCAAACACTCGTGGTGCACAAAGAGCCCTCATATGTAAATATTTATTTGCCCTTCGGAATGTTTGCCCTGCTGCCGGCGGCCGAGAACCGAAGAAATGCTGTATTTCAGCATCTGAGCTGACGGCTTCTAGAATGCGGCCATAATGGGCCCTCAAAGAGGTTTTTCCTGTGGAGCCGGGAGCTGAGAAAATTCTACTTCAAAGGTGTCATTTCTGCTCCGGGGAAACAGGTGTCACTCCAGAGCCCAGCAAGTCACTGAAAATCATCTTATCCTCGCTGATCAAACATAGGAAGGAAGGAGGCCGCGAGGGTGGGAGCAACCTTTAGCGATCGCTTCTCCAAAGGAGTGAACCTCGGGCAGGTATTCATCCCCCCGGGCCCTAACTGCTCACCCAGAAACTAGGAGGAATAACCCCAAACTTGCAGGGCTGGAAGGAGCACAGGTAATGGGCACAAAGTAGGAGAAGTGCGTGTAGCACACGAGGCTCTTCATAAATGTTCGCGATTATTATCATTGGTTATTATTAGTTTTTATTTGAAACACTGGCTTAGTTTTGGTTGCCCTGGAGAGCAAAACGGAAGGAAGCTCTTTGAGAGGAAAGGCTGTTTGTTTCTAATGCCTTGAAGATTCCCGTCTAAAACGGTTAACACTCTAAGTAGGTTCCCAGAGATAACCGTTTGATTAGTTCATTGACACACTACGACCAGGGTGTGTCACCTCCACGGTACAGATGAGGAAAGCAAGGTCTGCGGGCAGGCTACAACTTTGCCAAGGTCATTCGAAGCCAAGGTTCTCCATCTCCAGAGCCTAAGAACTCAGGGAGTTCAAACTCAGGCGCCAGCGGGGCCAGGTAGAGCAGGCAGAGGAGTGAAGCGGCTGCACACGGAGCCACTGCTGAGCACAGCGGAGAGTCATGGCTTGTTTACTGTTCCAGCCGACTATTGCTAGGAAAGAACCGGGGCCAGGGTGGCCAGATGTGACCTTCAAGCAAAGCAACGACTCTGGATTTCTAACACCTACAGCTTAAGATAAAAAAAAAGCACATGCCCCTGTGTGCCAGATCTGACCCCACGCCTTCCAGGTTTCTGCCCCCATCCCCCTCTCTGCCTCCAAAGACTTTAGGACCGCTCTGGGCGTTCTGGAAAAAAGCCTGTTCCCTGGCCACGCTCCTTCGGCCACCGAGTGGCACTCCTGGCCTTCCCCACGGTGGTGGTGGTGGTAGGGGGGGCAGCTCACCAGGTGTTTCCTATTTAATTTTGATGTGCAGGTTTTAACAAGAGCAATTTATAAGTTTGACATTGTCAGTGGTGGTCTGAATGGCTTCTCAGACTAATACAAAGGCTGCCAGAACCCATTAGCAAACCAATTGGGTAGTGTGGCGTCTTTGAAAAGAAAATTATTTTTCTATTTTTGCAGGTTAGACAGCACTGCTCCCTGGAGGCTCCTGCTTTCTCTAAGTTGCGAATACAAATACTGATGGTTGGGACTGGACTGTTCCCGCTCTTCTGCCAGCACCGCCCCCTCCCCGCCCACAGTGTTGAGCCTGCTCACTAGTGCAGGTTGAAGGAGTTCATTCAGCCTTTTCTAGGGGTCTGGCTGTTCCAGGCCTTGAGAGATGAGAAATTGCATTTGAGCATGAGTTCAAAAACCTGCAGTCCTGCCTACACCCGGGGAGACCCACTCCAGCACTGACCACGTGGCCAGGTGAGCTGGGGCGTGCAAGGGACAAGCTTGGGAAACAGCACCATTGGACCAACTTTCCAACCTTCGTTGGGCCCAGAAAGGACAACAAGCTTTGGGCCACTGCTGAAAGGTTCAGGGTAAGAGTGGAGATTACAGAGACCGTGTGTTGAGGTGAGGCAGAGAGATGAGATGAACAGCACTAGCAAGGAAGAAATCACTAATGATGTCTGTTTACAGTTGGTTTTGTGAATGTGGTGGAAGCTTCTCTCCTGCCCCTTTCCCCCTTCCAACAGCGTCTCCAGTCGTGGCTAAGAAGATTTCAGGCTGGGGTATGAGACTCCTGCTGAATCTGACCTTAAGTTGCTCAAGAAGCAGAAGAGACCAGCCCACAAATATCTGGGTTACATCCACACCAGCAAAGTAGTGGGGGCAGCGATCTGCTGCGCTGGTGCAACACAAGAGGCAGGACGCAGCCACACCATGCACACGGGCATGCAGCCTTCCTGACCCGGTGGCAAAGCAGAAACAGCACGAAGCCCGAGTTCTAATCCTGGCTCTCGCACTAACTTGTTTGTGACTTCATGCAAGTTAGGTCTGACCCTGGGCCTCAGTTTACCAATCTGTAAATGAAGGAGTTGGCTGACATCCTAGAGGACCTAAAGTCTCTCTCAAGAATAACATCCCAGCTTCTGACAGCTGTTCAAAGCCAGGTGGAGCTCATCAGGGAAAAGAAGGCTCTGTCTGTGTCAGTTCATATGACTGTACAGCCAACCGATGTAAGAAAATCCTCCTGCACGTGAGAGCCACCCTGGAGAGGCCACTCTTCCACATCATCTGCGACTTTGTGGGATAAAGTGTCTGTAAGTGGAAGAAAAAGCAAACCATTACGTTTGTTCCCTTTATGGGCGACAACCTGGCAGACGCCCCACCCCTGGCTGTCTGGAGCAGGTGATCTCTCCGGGACGGAGCCTGAGGTGTGGGGGCCAAGAACCTGGCCTAGTGATGTGGGCAGAGGGATTCCGAGCCCCGAGGACATGGCTGCTTAGTTCTGCGGCTGCCAGGCCCCAGCTCTTGTCTTCCTTGTGCCTGGGAGTCAGCTTGGAGCTGCTTCTCCTCCGTTCAGCTCAGACGTGCGGGAGCACGGCTGTGGCCTCTCAGCAGAAATGAAGACGTCTGGCCTTAGCGAGAACCCTGTCACCCCAGACAGTGACACAGGGACTATTTATTGAGGGTTCTCTCTGTGCCAGGCACTGTTATATATGCTTGAACCCTCGCAACAGTCCTACGAGGGAGCAATTACTATCATCCTCACTTTATTTTATTCTTTAAAATTTTGTTACAGAAGTATGGTTGATTTACAATGTTGTGTTAGTTTCTGGTGCAAAGCATAATGATTCAGTTACATATATATATTCCTTTTCATATTCTTTTTCATTACAGATTACTACAAGCTAGTGAATACAGTTCCCCGTGCTATACAGTAGGACCTTGTTGTTTATCTGCTTTGTATACAGTAGTTTCTGTCTGCTAATCCCAAACTCCTAATTTATCCCCATTTTAGAGATAAGGAAACTAAGGCACAGAGAGGTTAAGTAACCTGCCCAAGGTGACACATAGAGGGCAGAGGGCAGAGCCAGGACTCAATCCCAGGTGGTCGGATTCCCCAAGCCTTTCATTTTAGCCACATATTATACTGTTTCCTTAACATGGCTGGTGGCTCAGAGAGAGTCTGGGACTCTGTTGCATATTTTCTATGCACTCGTTTTAAATGCCTGTCTTCCCTGCTGGATTATAAACGCTCGGAGAGCAGGGGCCGTGTCTCCCTTACTCACTCTGGGCCTGCGATGCCCAGCAGTTACGTGGCACGCAGTGGATGCTCTGTGAATCTCTGATTTATAAATGCAGGCATGAACAGACGCATGAATAAAACCCAGCAGGTAAGAGTTAAGGAGCAATGCCACCTTCCTAAAATTCTAAGCTTCCTGAAAAGAAAAAGGTTAACTACATTTGCTAACTGCCCACTGTATGCCAGCTACTGTGGGAGACGCTTTACGTGATTGGTTTCTTTAATTGTCACAACAACCACGAGAGGTACAACTTCGTACTTCCGTACATATGGGAGAAGCTGAGGCTCAGGGAGCTTAAGGCAGTTGCCCCAGATCCTGTAGATGTAAATGGTAGAGCTGGATTCGAACTCAGGACTCTCAGACTCCGTAACATTCCTTGACCATGTGTGACTACTAGCGTGAGTCCAAACTTAAACCAGTCCTGGTCAAAGATGCCTTTTTAGGCTTAGATGGTTTGCTTTGGGAGAAAGTAAAGAATCACACATAATACAATGTAAATAACATAAAACTGAGTGAAGTTGGGGATTTTAAGCTTGGCACCATTACTAGGTTTCTCCCCTATCTGGGCCCATCTGTAACATGAGGAGGTTCAAGCAGATTATCAGTACAGTACCCCCCAGTTCCAGTGGTCTATGGCTCAATGAAAACCATCAGAGCCCAGAAGAGGGCCAGGAGATGTCGCAGCAGTCTTGCTGGACCTCCTTCTGGCCCACCGGAGGTGGTGATGAAGAGACAGCACTGAGAAGGTAGGTATGAGACACCCTTAAACTTCTTCCTAATTCCCTCATCCTGCCTGAAACTTGTGAGCCGTCAGAGCCCTAAGTCATTCAGACATTCCCTAGCTCAGTGACAGGAGCTGGTGACAGCGTCTTCAGCACCCCTGGTAATGCTAAGGTTTTAAGACAGAGCAGATGATACAAAGCCAGGTTATGACTATTGGACAGAAAATATCTGGGCATCTAGCAAGGATTTGTGGTCTCACATAAGCAGAGAATATTCAAATCAGACCCCTAGAGCCCTGGGAGGTATGAACCAGAGGCTTAGAGAGATGTTTTGCTTGGTCCAAATGGTACTTAAATAATGAAATTTAAGCGAAACACCCACATTTTCTTAGGGGAAAAAAAGGAAGATCTGAAAAGTGTGGGCCTGCATGCTCGCACAGTAAATATTTTGGATGGAGCTGAACTGGGTTAAGAATCGTATTACAAGTAAAGGAAAACCCAAGCCAAGTACCTGACAGGCTCGGAGGTAGATTAGAAGGCAAAGTTCATTAGATTTAGGGCCCTGTAAGGTGATTAAGAACCCCACAGTAACTTTCTGCTTCTCCAGTCTTCCTTCTAAGATGTTACCTTCCTCGTAAACAGTGGCTGTGGTTCTAGACTTTACAGTTGCCTTCTGGAGAATTGAGAGGAAACCAGCCTTGGTTTTTCTCAGAATTTCCAGCAAAGACTCCCAAGGCTTTGGGCTTGAATGGACCACTTTAAACTGATACCTGTGGCTTTGGGAATACCGTTCTGTGGGTTGGCTTAAACCTGGATGACCTGAAACAATCATGATAGCAAGGTGTACAAGAGTCCTCTGATTAGTTTATACCAGTCAGGGGTATAACATGTGGCTTGGGGTGGGTTGCATCCTAAACATATGGGTTGCTGCCCAGTAGGGGAAGGGCAGGGTTGATTTTGGGGAGACAGCCCCATTGTCTGCTAGGTCCTGCTGTCCCCCTTGGTGGGTACCTGCTCTCCAGTTCACCATGCTCCCCACCTCTCCCCATTGTTAGACACCTGGCTCATTTTAGCCATGCTTCCCAGATACTGGACAATGAATCGAATTTATTCCCTGCTCTCCCCAATTAAATGTAGGTGCCTAGAAACACACAAAAGGCAATCGGAATCATTTTATAAATGGGGAAGTTAAGCTCAGGGACCTGGGACATAGTCCACAGTTGCAGGTAAGGTGGGGAGACTTAGCTCCAAATGGCATGGCTGAGCCAATGAGAGAGCCCAGGGAATTTCACTCTGTCCACATGTTGGCAAGCTTGACGTGGAATGAAGCTGTATGACTTCTTGAAACTTGGATGGGCTCAATACCACTCAAGAGTTAACTTTCAGTCCATGTATAGACGGGAAGTGATGGAGAAATCAAGTCAGTTCAGTTGTGATGAGCAGAAGCAGCCTTTAGTATACACAGGGCTGGGGGAAGTTCCTGTTTTAGAAGTGAAATCTAGTTCTTTTTTTTTTCTGCTGAGAACAGGGCTGAACAAACACAAGTTGGGTAAAAAGCTCCCACACTGGTCTGTAAGAGTGTCCTAGGTTCCTACTGCTAAGCAGTTCCAGGAGGTCCTGGATTGAATGTGGGCGTTTACTGAGATGAACTGCATATAAGGCCATGAACACAACTAGATGGTTTGACAGTGGAATCAGCGAAATTACAGATCAGTGTATCGTGGATATGGAACAGGTATGTTTTGAGGATGATACTGGGTCAGAAAAGATGGGCATAGGGACATCCTCTAGAAGACGCTGGGTATCCTTGGAGTGGAAAGGGGCACTGGGCTTAGCCTGGGGTGGACAACGATACTGGAGAGGGGCTATTCCAAGAGGGAAAGGGAAGAGGTGATGAAACTTTATTAGTTTCTGGAAGTTAACCTTGCTATAAGATCAAAAAGGGCACTGCATTCAGGAAGGGTGTTGCACTGAGACTGACAGCAGGCAACATGGCTTATGGTAAGAGTCTGTGTCCTAAGGAACTGACAATTCGGGCTGTAAAGATGGATGGTAATCTAATGAGCCTTTGCCTTGAAATCCTTTAGTTTCTCACCTGTATAAGGAGGAGTCAGTGGATAATCTCCTAACGTCTTTCCCTCAGAATATCTTCATTTCAGAAAGGACAGTCATTAACCCTCCCCTCCCCACCTCCCCCATCACTGTTGAAATACCCAGTCAAGGACCAATGCATCTTTGATTGGAAAGAAGCCCCAGCAGAGGGGGAACCCCCAGGTAATAGGATAAATTACTGAAGATTATTCAGGTATCCACTGCAAGAGGAAGCAAAGTCCCTCATTCATTAAAAAAAATGTACTGCATTTAGTTTCAACCACATACAAGACACTGCTTTAGTAAAAAGATGAACAGAACAAAACAAAAATAGAATCAACACAAAAACTATCCCCAGACCCTGCCCTGTGTCCTGCAGAACTGATGAGGAGGGAGGCGGGCGGGGAGAGAGAGCACCAAGATTAATCAAAGACGAATCAACAGTCATCAAATAATACAACTAAATAGAAAACTGTAATGGCCATAAGTGCTTTGAAAGAAAAGCAAAGGGTGTCGTAGGAAATTAGAGAAAATGGACTTAATTAGGAGTCCAGGTGTTTGAGCTGCGAACAGAGTGAAGACGTGTCAGGGAACAGTGCTTCCGTGCAGAGGGAACAGCATGGACAGAGGTGCTGCAGCGGGAGGAAGCAGGATGGGTTGGTAGAATTGACAACAAGTTCAGTGATGCTGGAGAAAAGGACAAGATATTTGTACCATGGGATATTTGGTACCATGTTGGGAAGGTTTACTTTTATCTTAAGAGCCATAGGGCACCACATAATGTATGTGTATGTGTGTGTGTGTGTGTGTGTGTGTGCATGTGAGAGAGAGACAGACACACAGAGGGGGTGTGCCAGAGTTGTGCTTTGAACAGGTGGCTCTGGGTACTGTGTCCACGGGTGGGGCAGGTCAGGAAAGGGCGAGGCCACATCACTCCACCATCCTGCTGAGCCCCACCGCACGGGACCGCAGTGTCTCAGCATTCTTACTGTGCAGAACTACGGATTCCCATGCTCTACAATCCCTGGTCATCCACCTGCTCAACTTCTGCCTCAACCCGGGATCCCTGGCCAATTGGATACCTGCAGGAAATTTCAGTACCCCCAGGAGGTTCAGGGCTGGCCACACCAGAGACACAGCTTCCGGACACAGAAAGCACATGTATCCTACTCTGCAGATAGGACCAGACGATGAAATTCTTCCATGGAAATCAAACCACGCACACACATGTACAGTGGTACCCTGCACATCTGTCAGAAACCTTTTCCCTGGACAAATGATGATTTATAGGAGGCTGCTCTCTTTCCCGCCTTTCTCTTGCTCTATTTTAGGAGAATATATCCAGACCATGTGTTTTTGCTTAGCCTGACACATTCCAAGCACGCTTTCTGTTTTCCATGTACTGGTGAAAGGTCCTCCCTTAAGAAGTAGAAGGAAAAAAACAGAAGAAAAAGTAAGCGACCCCCTACACCGCCCACCCCATCTTCCCTGGGTGGCTAGAGGTGCGGCCATTATCCACACACTGGGGGTCCCGGGGAGCCCCACAGGGCAGCCTGAGCAGCAGCTTTCGAAGGCCAGATTCTGGGGTACACCAACAGACTCCCCATGTCCCCCAGGAGCACCCCACTGCAGGCACGAAGAAAGCTGGGCGGCATGGAAGGTGGCCCCCGTGGCCGTTTGGCAACTCAGACTCACCAAGCACTTTCCCTCCTCGGAACCGCAGTCCTCCCTGAAATCCTCTCCTCGCACTGCAGACCTCTCGCCTCCCTTAGGATCCAGCTCAGATCACCCTCCCGACCTCCACCAGGCCGCCTTTCCCTCCCACACTGCCCCGTCCAGAGGAAGTCCCCCACCCCTGTCGCTTCTGTCTCAGCGCCCTGTTTCTTTCATGCCGATGATCACATGTGGTAATTGCTGCACTGAGTTCTTACTTGTTTTCACTTCTTTCCTTCTTTCACTCAGCTAGGGGTGGGCAAACTCTGGCCCCATGTGCCCAATCCAGTCCACTGCCTGCTTTTGTAAATAAAACTGCACTGGGAAGCAGTCACTCATACTGCACAGACCGCCTGGGGCCGCTTTCCCCCTTCACGGCGGAGTTGAGCTGTTGTGCCAGAGGCCATGTGGCTTTCCAAGCCCCAAATATTTACCCTCTAGCCTATTACAGAAAAAGTGTAGTGACCTCTGCATTAGACAGCAAACTCCATGAGGACAGATACTTAGAAAAAAAAAAAAAAAAAAGCTTGCCTTTTTAATCAGAGCACTCCCAGTTTCCAGCCCAAGAGTTTGGCACATAATAGGTACGTGGTAAGGTATTTGTTGAAAGACTCTCAAAAATGCGAGGCCAGCGACAAGAGAATGATTTGCATCTTTAAACCTCAGATTCTTGTTGCTGATTCTTTTCTGTAAGGCTTGCCTTGTACTTAGTCTGGAGTTTAAAAACCAGGAGAAGATAACTTTCCTTCCGTAACATGGTGCCCTTAAACAAGAAATAAAAGTAAAGTTTTAAGAGAGAACCAAAAACCAAAAAACCAAACCAAAAAACCCAACCCTCAAGCCATAAATATGAACAATTCTGATTTATGAGGCCACGGAGGGTTGTCCCCCATTACGACAGCAAGCTCGCAGAAGGCAGCCCAAATGAAGTGAAATGCAAGGGGCCAGAGAAAAGCAAGAAAAAAAAAAATCATTAGGTTGGTTTTTCTCCAAGTGGGCAGACTTTCTGCTGATAGGAAGTGGGCATTTGTGCAAATCTTAATTTAATAAAGCCTTTGGGAAAACACTTAGGTAGCACTACCAAGATTTTAAAAGTCACCCGGTCATGGGAAAATATTAGGAACAATTTCACTGGACTCAGTGATGGAATACTTTGAAAATTATAATTTGATCAGAGACATCCGATGTGGGTTTATGTAAGGAAGAGTTTAATACCTAGCCTGTTGGAAGTAAGTTTCCTCGATAAATTGCTACCACGAAAGATAAGAGACAGGCAGATATTTACATGCACTTCCGGAAAGCCTGGGGCACAGTCTCATGTGCTATTGGCCAATAAGATGTATGAGGGGAGATCAGGAGGCTGCTGAACGCACAGTCCCCAAAACGATCTCATTCTGTGTTTCAGACTGAACTAAAGGTAAGAAGCCAGGTGAACTGAGTGAACTTTCCTTTTTATAAATAAAGCAAAAGCTGAAAAAAAAAAGGTAAAAGCCAGTTCAAGCAGTCAACCTTTGAGACTTCTGGTCAACTGGTGGCATTTGTTTCTAATCTTTTGGCACAAAATGTAACGGAGGCAAAGATGTAACATAAACTAGGATGGACATCGAAGGAGGAACAGTCAACTCATGTTGCGGGGAGCCAAGCCACCTGGAGATGAGCAAAGAGGAACCTTGTTACCGTAAGGCAGTCTGTTCTTCGCACATCACACACCACAAAGCACAGTTCCTGACGTCCAGCATAAATTCTCAATACATTTCTAGTGGAGAAGGTTTTAAAGGCTAGGTATCACTGATGGGTCCAAAAAAAAAGGCCTGGAGATGGCCACCAGGCTCAGAGCCAGGACTAGGGTGAGGCTGGTGGAGGGACCAGGACTCTATTCAAGGAGGCTGCCCGCTCACAGGGGCCAACCCTCCACTTACACGTCCCTGAGCGGGCACCTCCTTCCATGGCGTGCCCTGAACCCCACGCTTATCTCACCAGAGTCCAGGCTCCTCATCTTTTGTTTTCTGGACAACTGAGCCTAAATGGATCACGTTCAAAGAAGAGAAACGGTGTTTTCCTTCATTTAGAGTTTTGTGAAAGAGACAAACCTTACCATGATAAATATGTATACTGAAGGTAAAATGGTAAGAACAAAAATTAAGACATAAGCTTATTCTCATTAACATTTAGGTGGTAAGTCACACGTTACATAGGTGTGAGACTATGCTAGCTTTAACACAGAGATACCACAGCACCTTCAGTAAGGCTAAAACAGGAAGACGAAGTCTGAGACCCTGATCGCTGAGAAGCAAACTCGGTTAGGGCGTTCCTCTGTTTACCCTCGAGCATGAACTTGAGACAGCTACAAAATACTAAATTACGTCATCCATTCTCATCAGTCCCAAAACACAGAACTGTGACTTGCACTGCCTTTTGACCGGTATTAAGTTAGTTCAGGGAAATGTGATGAGTTCTGCCTGTTCAAGCGTGGGTCCCTCCCGGCAAAGCTCACGTCGGTCACCCGACATGGGCAGCGTGCCAAGAGCAGTCCAGCGCACCCGAGCTGCAAATTGCTGTGACACGGCTACTCTGAGCACAGACAGGGTTCCTCTCCAGCAGTTACCGGCCATGTGCCCTAACAGCTCACTGTGTTTCTGAGGGCAAGTCTGCCACTCGATTCTGAGTTGGTGCTTCTGGTTTCCAGGCAAATAGCTCAGCAACCCCCACTGGAACGTACCGTGCTGTGCCCACCATCCCACCTGTGAGCTCAGCCCGGCCCTCTCGCTGTCTCCTCTTGCCCTGCTTAGCTGGGGAAACAAGACCTGCCTGCTAAGTCACCCAGTGCTCTGAACAGAGCATCTCAGCAAGGGCAGATCCCAAACAGCATATGGTTCCCTTATCTAAGGCGGGCCAGAGCCTAGGTGCTCGTAATGTGCAGAAGTGCCCGAAGAGATGCTGTATTGATTATGAGATACAATTGTGAATTTTATTACCTTCTGGGAACAAATAGGAAACATAAAAGCAAGAGTTCTGTGCCAGATGTAAGAACTAAAAGCCACGGTTATCTGATTAGCATTAGAGACATGTGCTTTGAATGCGAAACACTTGTAAGTCTCCCCAGGTGAGCTCTCGATCTTATCTGCGCCATTTATGTCAGACTTTTATATGCCTGCTCTTCTCAAATGGGACCCAGATGAAATTCAATCTTTTGCCTGCAAGAGACGGAGGCGTTCAGTGGATTTCTTTATTTTAAAGCCAGGGTGTTTTTTCCTTTTTTCTTTTTTATAACAGAAAGACAAAACTTGGGGAACTGGCTTTGAATCACCGGGAAGTATGAGACAGGAAGGTGCTGCCTCTCTCTGCCCGTGTCACCAGGAGACAGTTACCCAGGTCTGCTCCTCTTTAAACTGTCAGTTCTGATGGCTGAAGCTGTCTACTGATTCTACGTATTAAACCTGACAGGGAGAGAACCTCCCAGTCGCCACCACTGCCCAGACCTTAAGTGCATTTGTTTATATGTAGTTTGATTTCTTCAAATCCACCTCTGGGGGCTCTAAATGTCCCCAGTGCCTAAACCTTTTCTTCCTGAAGAGCGCTGTTTTTTGGGGGGGCGGTTCCGGGAGGAGTTAGGTCATGGTGTTCTTTCAAGACTCTCAAATTTTAACAGCATCAACTTTGTTGTTGTTTTTTGTTTTTTTTTAAATGATGATACTCTGTGAAAGTGAGGATGGGGAGAGACAGATGCTTGCATTCACTTCTGGAAGGAATATAAACCGCTAATGCCTTTCAGTTGGGCAATTTGGCAATATATCTCCAAAGCTCTTAATGTGTGCATAACCTTTTATTTAGCAAGTCTACTTGTAAGGAAATGTCTGACAAAGGTACCAAAAAATGACATGCATGGATGGGGCTGATCACTTTTGATGATGGGAAAAACTGGAAACCATCTAAATGTCCCAACTGGAGGAGCTGGATGTCAGGGCCCACCACTGTGATGGGAGACCCACAGCCATTTAATGGGAGGATGTGATTCATAAACATAGACAAATGCTCTGTACGTATTTTAAGTGAAAAGGGAGGTTTGCAAAGAGTATGCAGAGTGCAATGTAATAAATATAAATGTGCGTGTGCATGTGTAAGGAAGAATGTCTGGGGGGGAAATTGCATCAACAAGTTAATAGTCATTATATATTAATTATTTTTATTTTTTGGCGTCTGCAATTTTTCTACAGTGAATATGTAACACTTGTGTAATAACTAAAAAACTCCTCGCATTCCTCTGGCACCCCCATTTTCAAGCTTTGAGGGTTTTTTCGCGACCTTAGCTGCACCTGTCTGTCTCAGAGCTCTGCTGTGGCAGCATGCGACGTGGTCAGCCTTCCTCTGCAGGAACGGTAGCGCGTTTGCTTCCGATCACGGCCAAGCTGGTGGAAACGATGAGCTGTGCACACTCAGACCCTCTCGCACCTCCTGCTAGCATCTCCGTGCTGCCACCAGATTCTCTTCCCAAGCCCCACTCACCTGCTCTGGCAGGTGTTCAAATTCCTTCCTCACTGCACTCCCTGAGCCTTGGAAACGAGAGTGGGTTTTTCAGATTCCTCACCCCTCTCCTCCCTGAACATAAAGATAAAGAATTATTTATGTCTCCCCACCCGTTTCAATACGGCATTCTTTCTCTCCCAGCCTATCTCCTCCTCTGCTTCCCCCAGTCAGCGGATCCGGGGGTGCGGCTCACCCCCCTCGTTATCGGCAAGCTTTCGCGCTCTCTGCTTCCCCCGGTGCCCTTGCGCCGCCGGTCCTCTTCTGGTGTCTCTCTACACAACATGTAAATCTTCCTCTTTGCCTCTCCCTGTTATCCTGGAATTTCAAACTCTTCTCTTTCCAAATATGGCTGGGATGGGAGCTCTCGTCTCCACACTTGGACAGCAGCAGAATCCTATGCCTGTCATCACCCTGGCAGACACCGTCCTTCACTGCCAGCGTTGTCAACAGCATCACTGGAAAACTGGAAGGTATCTTTGTTCGTGGCTCTGCCGGGTGCATTACAAAGGAAATTTTCCTGCATACCTAATTGTGTACTCTTTTGAAGCACTTGTCTTCAAGGAGCATAAAATCTCACTGGGGAGATACGACATAAAACTTAACTTGCCCCTCTGTAGCAATCCAGCTCCCACCTCACTTGTCAACCCAAACTGCTTTTCAAAAGTTAGAGTAACGTCTATGTTTACCAAAATAGCTCCTGCTTCAGTGTCTTGGCTACATACCTCTGCAGGCCTTTGCCCTACTGACCATGATCTCCTACACGAAACTCAGGAAATTTAGAGGCTTTGACTCAGACAGACTTAGGTTTGTCTCAGCTCTGACTCATCCTCATGGTGTGACCTCGGGCAAGTCACTCTCCTTCTCTGATCTTCATCTATAAAATGATGATGATAATGTCTATTGGGCACTGATATTTTTAGAAGCGGAAGAAAGCCTCGTGAGAGTCTCTAACTGAGGCTTTGCTTTCTTGGTCTAGAGAACTTTGATTCAGGAAAAAACAAAAAAATCCGGAGCACATTTTCTTTTCAAGAGACATCAAACTTGAACTAATAACAATAATCGTTAATCACTGTGATGCAGACTCATTGTCCTCTTAACCAGCAGAGAAAACAAAGTCATCTGAGCCATAAATTGAAAGAATTGTTGTGGTGGTTTCATGTTTTGGTTTATCTTACCCCCCTGAGCTGGTTCTTCTGTTTTCTCTTTAAATAGACACAGTGGAAGCAGTGGAATGAGCTCGACCTGCATGCAGACAAGCAGGGAGTCAGCTTAGGTTGTGATGAATAAATTACACAGAGAGTTGTGGCTTTAATTTTCTCCTCAGTTGACATGTTGTACCTTGAGCGGCCGGCTGCCCAGGTGCCAGTGTTTAACTGGACAAAAATAGCAGAGCTGCCCTGCACACTGAGGTCGCAGGCGGGTGTGTTGTTGGCTTCTCTGTTACCCTCAGTAGCGGGGATTTGTCGATTTGTTGCATTTTTCTCCTGTTCAGGAAGACAACCCCTCTCCTTGTCTCAGGTCATCCTGAACACAGCCATCCGGCCACCCTCAAGGAAAGCAGCCGGTGCGGCTGCCCGGCTCCACCTGGCTGACAGGCTCAAACACATCAGGACAAGTCAGGAGATGACAGCTTGATTAATGGGAAGGAGACTCCCCGAATGTATCTGCGACAGGTGCAGTTTCCATGAACTGGCTTTTCTTCCCTGTAGTGGCCCCAGCTCCTGGAGACGAGGACGGGAATGCTGAGCTCACATGCCCTCTGAGGTCCTCAAAACAACACTTCTCATTGTGATGGAAGATTAGTAACACCCTAATTCTTCCTCACCATCCTACCCTTTAAAAACAAGCCTCCCCAAACCCCCCTGAAACAAAACCCTAAATAGACATTTCTCCAATGAAGATACAGAGATGGCCAATAGGCACATGAAAAGATGCTAAATATCATTAATTATCAGAGAAATGCAAATCAAAAGTACTATGAGCGATCACCTTCACCGGTCAGAATGGCCATCATTAAAACGTCCACAAACGGTAAATGCTGGAGACGGTGAAGTAAAGGGGACCCTCTTACACTGTTGCTGGGAATGTAATTTGGTGCAGCCACTATGGAGAACAGTATGGAGGTTCTTTTAAAAACCAGAGTCACCATATGATTCAGCAATCCTGTTCCTGGCATATATCTGGAGAAAATTCTAATTTGAAAAGATATGTGCACCCCAGTGTTCACAGAAGCACTATTTACAATAGCCAAGATGTGGAAGCAACCTAAATGTTCCTGGACAGATGAATGGATAAAGATGATGTGGTGTGTGTGTGTATATATATACACACACACACACACACACACAATGGAATACTACTCAGCTATAAAAAAGAATGAAATAAATAAGTCATTTGCAGCAACATGGGTGGACCTGGAGATGATCATACTAAGTAAGTCAGAGAAAGACAAATATCACATGATATCACTTATATGTGGAATCTTCAAAAAGGACACAGATGAATTTATTTATGAAACAGAAAGAGACTCACAGACAGAGAAAACAAACTTATGGTTACTGAAGGGGAAATGAGGGGGATACATTAGGAGTTTGGGATTAGCAAATACACACTACTATATACAAAAGAGACAAACAACAGGGTCCTACTGCATAGCACAGGGAACTACATTCAGTATCTTGTAATAACCTACAATGAAAAAGAACATGAAAAAGAAGATATATGTATAACTGAAGATGTATGTATAACTATGCTATACACCAGAAATTAACAAAACATTGTCAATCAATCAATCAATCAATCAATCAAGTCACTCTGTTGAGGGGAAAAACACCCAGAAGAAAAACAGACTCTTCTGAACAGAACTGCGTAAGAAAGCCCAGGAGCAGAATCTTTGCAGAGTCCAGCGCTAGGCTGACTTCTGTCCACGAATTACACTGCTTACAGCTGTCCCTGCAGGTCAGAACATGTGTTCATGGGTTATCTCAAACTCATTCTGGCACCCTCACCTATTAATTTTTATGCAGTTTCTTACTCCTACCCCTGAATCAAAAGTATCCTCTTCTTATAATAATTAAAAGCCAGTTGTCACCACTTCACTACTTCCTGTGACCTTGGGAAGCTGACAATCACTTCTCCAGGCCTCAGTTTCCTCATGGGCAAAATGAGGAGTCGTTTAGACAGCAAATGTTCACTGAGTCCGTATTCGGGGCCAGGCATTTTCTAGCCTTTACACTTCTGGTGGTGAATCCTAGCCAAACCAACCCCTCGCATTAGAAGGGCTTGTGTGCCTGTGGATAATTACAGGACCCCCCTCCTGCATTCATTCGCCCACTGATGACTAAACTTCTTCTAGAGGCTAGACATTACTCTCGAGGCTGGTGAGTCCACGGTTAAAAAGGCAAGTTTCCTGCTTTCATGGAGCTTGTGTTTGCACAGAAACCCCTCGGGGACTGACTGAGCTAAAGTAGGGAGAGCTGCCCCATCAGCACAGGTGTGTTGTCAGTGTGCACAGTCTGGTGACCCTTGCTCTGATCAGCAGCATCTTTGTCACTGCCATGGGGGACTCACCTGTGATCACAGAGCTGTTGTCCCCATCATGGTTTGGATACAGGGCTCTCTCCGCCTCAGACTCTGGTGAGGTCGGGTGAGTCTAGCCTGTGAGTTGCCAGGTAGTTGCAAGCACTGTTGCACTGAGTTGCAGGGACCAGAGAGTCACTTCCTCCGTGCCCCTGTCTCATGCAAGCCAACACAGACTGGAGTTTTTCTTTTCCTTGACAGCCCTGCCCCTTCCCACCCCTAACCTAGGACCACATGCTTCGTAACTGCACCTCATGGTCAAAGTTAAACTTTAGCATTCATAGTTCCTGCTTCTCAGGATATCTGTTTGCAATCACTGAGAAGTTTTCTTTTGAATAAAAAGTGTTCAATAAATACCTGTGGAAACGCATGCATGGGAAAGGTGTTCAGACGTTCACAGCAAGAAAGCAGAAAACCAGGGTATCCCAGAGCCCTCTGCCCCTAGAAAGGTCTGCTCTTAAGCTCTTCTTTGCCCTGTGGGGTATCTCCAGAGAGGCCCCTTCCCCCTTCCCTTTTACCTTCCCTCTCTCTAGCATCTTCCAAGGGCAAGGCACAGTCGTAGGTTCCAGGGCTATCTCAGGAAATGAGAGAACTGAATCCCTGCCCTCCTGGACTTACGTTATAGTTAGGGACACAGCGAGCAAGTCCGACTGCATAACTGCAGAAAATAACTGCAGAGTAAGATAAGTGCTACACAGGAAATAATCCGTGATGAGGCAGAAAGGAGGCCATGTTAGACGGGCTGCCACGAAGTCTTCCCGAAGAGGTACTGACTCTGGAGCTGAGACCCGAAGTTTGAGAGGGATCTGGCGATGAGAAGACCTTAGAGGACATTCTCGGCAGAGGAAGGCGCAGTTGTCCTCTCAGGGGCTTGGAGGAAGGGTAAGCAAGAGGCACAGAATGGTCCAGGAAGAGGCTGGGTGGGGACGGAGGAGCCAGGGCGCACATGACCTTGAGGGACCAGGTGAGGACCTTCAACCTGGCTGGCTGGCTGGACTGGTTGCGGACAAAGTGGGGGGAGCAATCAGAGCACGAAGAATGACTCCAAGGTTTTTGCCTGGAGCAACCGGGTGGATTATGATGGAGCCTTTTCCCAGGTGAGGATGCCCTAGATCTCATGCTTAAATCTCCGTTTCCCTACCTGTTAGTAGAGTACCTTCTGAAAAGGTACATCACCTCTCTGAGCCTTAGCTTCCTTGTCTGTACCAGTGGTATAAAAACCCTGCCCTTCAGGAATGACGTAGGGACTCAGCGAGAGGACCTCTGTGAAGCACCCAGTGCGGGACGTACTCATACGAGGTCCCCCGACCGCTGGTTGCCTTCCGCTCCCTCTTGGCTGCCTGCTGCAGACTCATACCTGAGTCGGCCTGCTTTCGCTCCGAGCGTGCTTGTGCGCTGGGTGTGAGCAGCATGCAGCATCTCACCCACACTCCGGGGCAGCTGTTGTCACTCTGCTGTCTCCTCCCATCCGCGGGGCCAAATGCATTCTTTCTCAAGTCCTCCCTTCCCCCTGAGCTGTGCCGCAAATATCCCCCACATGGATTTTTAAGTTCCCTTCTCCTCTCTAGGTGTAAGTTCCTGGTAAAAGCAGAGATTAAGAAGTGTTTGGCTGAGCCGAAAGGCTGGCAGTGACTGGGGCATATTTTCCTTAGATGACCTTTGAAATTCTTTCCATCTTAAGGATGTCACGCTTCAGCTGAACATCCATTCTGGGTGTTGTCCTTGCAGAGCCCAAAGGAATGAGGGGACAGAGACAGGTCCCTTCTGTCCTGTTTCCATGTCTGTCAAGGACATAATGACAGTTTTCTAACTGTTGGCTTCTGACTCGCGGGCAGAAGCAAAATTATCTAGAAATAACCACCCCCCCCAACCTGTTTTTCACTGAACATTTTTAAACAGCATTATTGAGACACCATCCATATACCTTACAATTCACCCATTTAAAGCATGCACTTCAATAGCTTTTAGTATATTCACAAAAATGTGCAACCATCACCATAGTCAATTTACACAGTTTTCGTCACTTCAAAAAGAGCCTGTCTCTTACACCCCGCCCTTAGAAGCCACTCATCTACTATTTTTTCTCTGTAGATTTCCCCAATCTGCATTTTCATTTGAGCTAATCATATAGTACACAGTACTTCATGACTGGTTTCTCTTACTGAGCATACTGTTTTCAAGATTCATCCACGTGGTAGCGTGTGTCAGTACTTCATCACATGCTATGGCTGAATCATATTCCGTTGTATGGATGTACCATATTTTGTTCATCCATTTGTCCTTTATGGGCATTTGGATTGTTTCCGCTTTCTGGCTATTACGAATAATGCTGCTATAAACATCTGTGTATGGCATTTTGCGTGGACATGTATTTTCATTTCTCTTTAGAAAGAACTTTTGGAATCTTCTCTTTGAAAGCATTTTCCCACTGATAGGATGGTGATAACCATTATCATAACAAGGAATACATATTGCATCATTAGCTGGTGTCAGGAACTGGGCTAAGTTTATCTCACTGAATCCTTATATGACTGGCTTGAGATGGTATTTTTTTATTCCTATTTTATAGTCAAGAAACCTGAGGCTTTTCAAATCTAAATAACGTAAGAGGAAGTACATGCACTCTATAAAGAAATAACATACGAAGAAAGAGAAATGCTGAGATATTATCTAGGTTTGTTTCTTTTTGTAGGAGAACCAAGTATAAAAGACATAGACTGATGTTGAAAAATATTTCTTCCAAAGGGTCACACTCCCTGTGCCACTTAAAACACCCCCTAATTCTACATTCAGTCTTGCAGAAAAGTGATAATTATCACTTCATTTATCGTTTGCATCCAAAACCACCTCCCCGTTCTCTAATGACTTTGATATAGAAAAATATGGCTGCAAAGACCACAAAAATAAATATATGCCTCAACAGATATAGACTTTAGGTTTGTCCCAGAACCCTGATAAAACAATGGGCCCTGTGGCTCAGTTTCCACATAGAGTTATAAGTCAAGGAGCAGCTGGGCAGTCACAGATGGTTAAAAGGAATTCTGGTATTTATTTGAATCTTTTAAGTTACACTTATTTGGAAGAAGACTTTTCAGACATCCTTTCTCCTGATCTCCACATGTCATGCGCATCCCTCATGGATGTTCTGCACGCTCTTACTTGCCACCACACCCCATCCCTCAGTCAGTCCTGCCATTTTACTGCCTCTCAGGCCCTGTCTTTCTACCCATTCTCCAGATTTCACATCATAAGATGTCCAGGAACTTGGTTGGTAAAGAGAACTTCCCTTTGGAGAGCAGGGGTCAGGGGAGGCAGCAGGGAATGGTGGAGCAGAGAAAAGCAGGGGGACAGAGAAGGAGGGAACTATTGCATATAATTACATTTTCTTCCTACAACACATTCATTTTCCACTTTATTTTTTTCATTAGTAAAAATGGGAAAATTCTGACTTGTTCAAGGTGTCCTACCTAGATCATCTGACTAATAGATTACCATGAAATGCAAATAGATACATAAAATGTACTGTGTACATGAACAGAAGAATAGTAAAATGAGTAATTTACCTAGTTTGACTAGAATGTAAATGGTTGACATTACACGCATAGCTGATCTTCATTATTTGCAGATTCTATCTTTGTGAGTTTGCTTACTTATGAAAATTTATTTGAACCCCCCAAACCAATACTCGCCATGCTTTTACGTCATTTATGGACATGTGCAGACAGGCAAAAATTTTGAGTTGCCCAATATTATAGGTTCCCAGGTAAGGTCAAACAAGACCATGCTCTGCCTTCTAGTCTGAGGTCTGTTACAGAGACGGCCGGGGTGGACAGTCTGGGGGCAGGGCCTGGCAGTGCAAGGAGACTGGCTCTTAGGCCAGCTAGATGGGGTTTAATCCCAACTTTGGCATCTATTTAGTAGGGTGGCCTCGGGCAATCCACTTACTACTTCTGAACTCTGTTTTTCCCTTTATAAAGTAGAGAAAGCAGTATCTACCAGAATGAGCTTTTTTTAGGAATTAAGGTGATGATTTATGTAAGGGGTGTGTGTGTGTGTGTCTGTGTGTGTGTGTGTGTGTGTGTGTGTGTGTGTGTGTTTCCCCCAGGAGCGATGGGTCAGCTCTCACTAACTCAGTGTTTAAGGTGACTTTATAGATTATACGTATCATGAACAATGGAAACAACTGTGTATTAGTTTCACGCCCTGGTGTGAGTTGGATGATGGAAAGAAGTCCGCACCTCCTCTTGGACATTTGCAGAGGGCTGGGTATTCAGCTTGGGACTCATCTGCCCAGGACTCTCAAACTCAGTTTTGTCTGTTTCTCTACAAGCATCACAAAAACTTCCACATGGCAGACCTCAGACTTTACAGAGCATCTGTCTCTTTTCTTTCCTTTTTTTTTTTCTTACCGTGGACCCTTATTTAAATGAAATCTGACATGAAACCCTTAACATATAAATCAGATAAAACTAGAGCCGTACCCCTGCACGCAGGGGCCCAGGGGAACCTGGAGTCTTGACAGGTAGTAATTTCCTCACCTCCTCTCTCCCTACCCCACTCCTGAAAGGGCCCCCGGGGCACGTGCAGAGACCTGATCAAAGAACGGGAAGACCACTGATTCATGGCTTGTTTGAGTAAATTCAGACTTCGGGAGGTAAATTCACTTAAAAGTGTAAATTTTAAAAGTCCTAAACAGTAAGGCCTTCGAGTTCTGTAAGATGGTACAATTCTTCCAAAGTTGTCCACCTGAGGTGCCAGTCAACCATGGACGACGCCTCTAGTCTACCTTCTGTATCTCCCGTACACACGGCACCTAGAGCACAGTAAGGAAGGACTTCTCTTTGTTCACATGGAGGAAATCACACATACTAGTTGATTTCAGCCCTAAAATGGGATATATTCAGCACCTTGTATATAAATTCTGGCCGTTTGTAATCCAGTTCAGTAACACCACGGGGGGAAAGGTTGGATTTCTAGCTCATAAGGCTTTCCTGGAAAATACAGGTATTTATAAAAGTATCTCATTCTCCTCTAGTTTGGAACACTTCAAATTATCCATTTTTTAAGAAGCCGGAATGTATCTATCTATTCACCTACTTATCTATCTAAATAGTTTCACCGGGTTTGTTCCAAAGTTTGGAAAATTAATATCCAGAGAGGCCAAGTGTCTTGTTCAAGGTCACACAACTAGTCTGTAGTGGAGCTAGACCCAGCCTGCGGTCCTCTGCTTCTTGGTTCACTGCCTTCTCTGTTCTTGGCATTATTTACTGAAGTCACATCAGTCAGCGCATCTGACTCGTGAAGAAGAACTGTATGGCTCAGCAAAAAGAAGAGTCCTTTGTTGACCCCGTCATCTTTCCAGGTCAAACTAGATTTCAGCCTCAACCACGCCAGGGAAGGCTGGATCCCAAACGAAAACAGACTTTTAAAAAGTAAGTTCCTTTTTTTCCCTTTTGAGTTTCGAAGGAACCATGTTCTGGAGATTTGTAGGTGATTTAAGGGATTTTCAAGGGTACATTTGATTGTACAGATTTTCACATCACTACTGATTTTAGAACCAAACGCATGCATTCAATGGACAATATCATCTTTCCCTCCAAAAACTGTCCCACTTCGAAGAGGCTGTTGGGCTCTGGAATCATCTGGAGGAGAGGAGAGGTGGTTCTTTTAAAAAAAAACCAGTTCAGAATGTGGCCACCTGTATCCTTACGGAGGGGCTGTCATCCACTTACTCTCTGCCCTGGGCCCTTTGCCTGCCAATCTAAGGCTCCGTCCGCCAAGCTGATCTCTCCTCCGCTCAGGTATTCTGGCCACCCAACTCCCATGAATGTCCCAGCTGCTGCGGGGCATCCAGGACATCCCCAGAGGAGGCGGCTCTGGTCTCCCACCTGCTAACACACCTCTAGTCTCTCCTCTGAGGATGGGTTAAAAGTGGCAGTGTCCCTTGTAGAAGTCCGGCTCATTTCTTGAGTCTTCCTTCCCTCTTGGCTTCAGGGGGCTGGTCTTGTGGACGACCATTCTCTCTCCCAGGGTGGGCCACACGTGCCCAGGGTGTCCTCAGACTGGTGCTCAGATTAGATAGAAAAGTCACTCCAAGGGACAAACAGACCCTACCTCGAGCAGAAATGCAGGTACATATGGGAAAGGATTTCCTGGATCAAGGGCTTCCGCACACCTGGCAGATGAGGTCCAGCCAGAACCTCTGTAGTCTGCACAGGTGTAGGTGGACATGCAAATGACAAGGAAGACTTGCCTCCTCCCAGTCTCTCCAGGGGCTGAGGGAGGGACTAAGGCTGGGGCTCTTCCGGGTCAGTTTATCAATTGCAAAGTCCTGCTTCTGCTAAAATTGATCAGTTGATGCATCGTCTGGTTGATGTGACGTGCTGTCACCCCAGCCCGGAAGCCCAACCTCTTTTCCTTCATCTCTGAACATCACCCCCACTCCAACCCCACATAGCATTTGTATGGGACACAGACTGGTGTGAAGGCTGTGGAGATGGACGGAGGTTTAAAAATGAATTTTAAGCATCTCCGTTCTTAAAAAAATTCAGCCACTTTTCTCTGCAAGGCTCCACCTCCTGCATTCTTCCCTGGATTCTCCCCTTTGCTTCCCTCTCTTGCAAGCATCCTCTAGAAACCTGTTCTTCACCCCACTTGCTCCCATTTTATTAGTCAGGATGATTTAACTTGGCAAAATCTCCACCTCTGAGGGGAGGTCCTACTTTTGCAATGTGTCCAGACCTACCGGTGGGACCCCTGCTCGGGGTCCCATTCATTCTCACTCCCACAAGCAGAAGGCAACAGGACACAGATGAATTTCTACAGCTGATTCTCCTCTGAGAGTCAAAGCATCCAGGGTTGGCTTTAACTTTAATAGCAATAAATCTCTCTCTGCAGCACCAACCTCAGCCTTACCCTGGTCTAGTAACCCGACCACCACCACCAAGAATAATGTTAAACACTGAGGGTGTCAGGTCCCAGCCAGGACTCTAAGTGCCCTTCTTTCTTGATCTCATTCAGTCCTCAGCGCCTTACCCTCGGGCTATCATTAACTCCCTTGACAGGGAAACCAAGGCTCAGAGAGAATATGCAATTTGCCCAAGGCTGTAGAGCTGAGGACTGTTCCCAAGACTTGTCTTTCCGACTCTTCCATGATGCTCTTTAACTACAGACACGGACTCCACTGTCCCCCACGTGGCTGCAGAACCGAACTTCCTGGGAAACTGAGGACCCAGAATTGCCAGGTAGGCGCAGAGGAGGTAAGGGGGCCCCATAGGCAGGGCATACAACTTCCTAGTCATTGCTACAGAGATTCTTTTCAACCTCAGAAGAATGTGGCATTCATTCCACGCTAACCCATCATTTGAAATTCCTGCAATAAATGAAAAAATAAATACGCAGCTGAGGATATAATTCAGCTAACCTCGCTCCCAAATGAGGCTGATTCCAGATAGAAAGCAGATTTTCATATTCACTGTACGCGACAGCTGGAGGAGTTGAATCAATCATCTGTCTATCTCCATCGCCTCGTTCCTCCTGTGCTGTATGTATCTATCCCTGGGGCTGTCTGTCTTCCCATTCCGGGAAGACAGATCAGTGTAGTTTCAATTATTAATTCCATGTTTGGATCACAGTAACACCAGTTCCAGTTCAGTGACCTGCAGTTCCTATTGATTTAAGTGATGAATTATCTACACCGCAATGTATTATTAACTATTTTGTCTCTTATTCCTTCCGCATTCATGCATCAAAATAATAAAGCACCATTCACCGGCTAAAAGGACCCGTTTCCCTTCTTACACTTCCCAGAAGGGCGAAGCCAGTGCACACCAGGGAGATAATTACGCAGAGCTGGGGATGGGGCTGGATATTTATTTTGCCTTTGAACTATTTATCTCAGCTGTGAATTTGGGGGAGGGTGTGGGACAGGGATCTTGAGTGGTGGCAGGGTTCTGAATGGGGCGCAGAGCGGGCCCAGGAGGGAAGTTAACGGAAACAAGTGAAGATTGGAACCTTGGAAATTCAAAGAAAATAAAATAAACTCAGCTCCAAAGGTCAAGTTTTGGGAGTCTGTCTGCCTATTCTGATACTGACGGAGGATGGGCGGGGGTAGGGGGTGGAGACGGTGGCACAGCGAAGGGAAGGAGGCGAGAGGAGACAGCATCACCAGTCTCTTGCAAAGCCTTTCACATGGCTGCTCTGTGCTCTGCCGTAGCAAGACCCGCCTAGCAAAGTGAGATTCCAGTGAGACTGGAAACTGTAGATGTTTGGCAGAAATCTCCTGCCTTTTGGCTGCCCACCCTCTTCCTTGGAGAACAGCACATCACCCTAGTACCTGCCGAGGAACTGGCTTTCCCTACATATAATCCAGTGGGACGATTAAACAAGGTGTCCTACTGTTCCCTGGCCAAACGTGTGACCCAAGCTGGGCCACTGAGATTCCCCTTCCATGGTATTTCTTTTTTTTTTTTTTAATTTTATTTTTTATGGAAGTGCAATTGATTCACAATGTTAGTTTCAGGTGTACAGCAAAGCGATTCAGTTATACATATACAGACATATATATTTTCAGGTTCTTTTCCGTTACAGCTTATTACAAGAACTTGGATATAGTCCCCTGTGCTATACAGTCGATCCTTCTTGTTTATCTATTTTAAATATAGTAATGTCTATCTGTTAATCCCAAACTTCTAATTTATCCCTTCCCCCTCTCCTCCATGGTATTTGAATTATAGGCAAAGGGGCCAAAAAACTGAATGTAGTTGACATCTATTCATTAGCACTAGTGCCTGGGTGCAAATGTCGACCGATCGCTGCTCTTAAGAAGCTCTGAAGAGAATCAGTGCCTGTCTCTGCAAGCTCTGTTTCTTGACCTTCTCTTTGATTCGACATGCCCGACCTCATATACTTTCCAAAAATCCTACTTCAATTACCTAGGTTTGCTAGTGTGTTTTGTTACTTTCAACCGGAGAACTCTGTCTAAGCGGCCAAAGGACCTGGCTTTCTCTGGAGAGTCACAGAGCCCTGAGAGGTGGAAAGAGGAAGGTGCTAGAGATCTTGTCTGTGGCGTTTGCACAGTCAGGCAACAGCCACACAAACGGGGAAGGATGGGCAGGCGGGAAGGTGAAAGCATTCCTCTGTTCATTTTCTCATTCAAACTGAACCCAGCCTCCCAGCCTCCAGGATTCCTGCTGGGGTGACTCTCAAAGTCAGAGACGCTGGAGAGGCACTCCACCTGGCAACCCCACCCAGAGGGAAGGGAAGACCTCAGTGTGTGTTGCCTGGGGTCAAGCACCTGCCTATGAGTCAAACTCAGAGAGGAAGGAGAGACACCCCAAGACCTCCCAGCTTGAAAGGGCAGGGGAGGATGCTAAATGCATAAAAGTTTCCATGTGCAGACAATCGGAGGATGACCTGGCTCTCACTCCTAACTCTACTACGCTCAGAGACAGCGGGAGCAGGCTCACCTAAGGCTGCTCCCATTTCATGACTCACAGTTTGCGAGGCAGCCTTGGATGAAACAGATGTCATGACTGCTTTACTGTCGTTCCTCACTGCCACCCTTCATTCATCTGTGCGAACACAAGGGCCTTTGGCCTTCCTCCCCTTTTCTTTTCTCCTTCCTCCCCCTCCCTCCCCCATGTGAAGAGCACAGGACACGTACCAGGCAGAGTCTGCTTTTACCAGTCAGCCCGGCCCCTCGTAAGAAGCAACGAAGGCCCAGCTGGCCATGCCAGAGACACGAGTTCCTTCTCTTTCCTGAACTGCACCAAATAAGGAGAAGAGGATCAGAAAACCACCGTGATTAGATTATATGGAAGAGGGTCAAAGATTAAAGACCCACTGCCTCTCATTATTAGCGGAGGGATGACAGATTCAGACCAGAGCACAAAAGAAAATACGTTATTTCAAAACAGGATATGAAACCCAGTCCTAGGCGATTAGTCTCCGTTAAGTAAATTTACTATCTAATCTTTTAGCTGTCTCCCGAAATTGCTGGTCCAAGACGCCCCCCTCTCCTCCGCT
This sequence comes from Camelus ferus, assembly GCF_009834535.1. Taxonomy (NCBI): domain Eukaryota; kingdom Metazoa; phylum Chordata; class Mammalia; order Artiodactyla; family Camelidae; genus Camelus; species Camelus ferus. The sequence continues at coordinate 8,963,818 of NC_045717.1, read as the reverse complement.
GGAAGCTCACCCTTGGGCGGGTGCTGTCCTCTGCCCCGCGTTCCATCAGCGCCTTAATGGAACTGGGACTCAGCTCATGGGGGTCGGGGGCGTGGGGCAGAAGGGGCTGGAAGCGAAATGCACCTCGTAATAAAAACAGGGTGTGTGCACCACCGGGCAGCCCCACCGGAGGAAGGACAGGGACGGAGGAGAGGGGAAACGACCCCGCCTTTGGTTTCCGCGCCAGGCCCATCGGCCAGGAGACGACTCTTCAACACCGCTTTGGACACAACCCGGGGAAACTACGGGCTCTCCTCTTTCCACTCAGCCCCAAGGGGCCCACATGCCAAGGAATTCCATGTTCCCGGATTGTTCTCAGACCAGACCAACCTTCAAAGCTTTGATTTTAAATGAATGCTGCTATGCAGGCCAAATCCCGCAGGCCTGTGCTGGGGCCCAGAGAGGACAAGACGTGTGCTTGGAGGACAGGCAGGCTCACTGCAGCATCCAAGCAATGAGAAAACAAAGAGAAAACAGGACCCAGTGGAAACGAGGGTAGCATCTTTCTTGGCTTGGATGCTATGGTCAACACAGAGTGTTAACAACCAGAGATGGGGAGGGTCTCGAGCCCAAAGCAACGCCTTCCCGCCTCCATTTACCAAAAGGAACTCTTCTCCCCTGCTCCCCCAGGCTTCACTATTTTCTCATCGTCTGTTTAGTCTAAAAGGCTGAACTACTGCACAAAGAAAGTTCTCTCCAAGAATGAGTTTTCCAGAAAGAGCTCCTCAGACAAGGCTGGTGTGTGCACCGCTCCCCACCGCCCGGGTGAAAGGGGCATGTGTTTAACAGGAGGGGCTGGAGCGGAGCTGGACTCCCCGAAGGAGTCCCGAGGTACTCTGTTTGTGTGATTTATCCCTTCTGGAAAATCCAAACATACAAATGTGCCTGCTGTAAAAGCAAGAACAGACCGGGGACTCAGGCTTCCAAACAAAGCTCACCGCATACCGCTCGCCTCCCCCGGGGGCTGTCTCCATTTTAACCTTTGGAGGTTTCATCCAAAACAGATCAAAGGGAGGTGTCTGTAGTTTTGCTGGGGATCGGCGGGTATCATTCCTCCCTCTCTCTCTTTCTCCTCAGCACTCGGCACGCTTCACCCGGAACCCAGGAAAGGAAGGAACTGGGCCGAATGGGACATCCCCCAGGTCCTGGGATTTCAGAGCCTGACACCATCATGTCCATCAAGGAAGCAAAAACACACGACTCAGAGTTCCCACACTTCCCGAGAATGGGACCCAACCCTCAGAGGAACCCAAACTCTTCATCCGGCAACGGTTTGTTCACGGGAGGTTTTACTCTCGTTGTAGAAGAGCTGAGACCAGCTCTGCAAGCCTTGGAAATTCCAGCCCCCACACCCTTTCTCCCTGGCAAAAGCTGAACTGTGGAGCGATGCCCGGCTTTGAGACTCGTGTGCAAGCTGATGGAGATGGCAGGCAGAGTTAAAGACACGGACTTGTTCGCTCCTACGTCATCTGCCCAAGGGGAAGGCCGCCTCCTAGGTCAGGAACTGCGCTCAGGGCTGGAAACACACGATTTTAGCTCGGCTTTAAGTCAGTCCTGTGAAGTCGATGCTGGTACTCACATCCCTACGTTGTGTGGAGGCAACTGAAGCTCAGAAAGTGTCATCCTTAACAAAGGTCATACAGCTTGGTAAAGTGGCAGAGAGACCTGTCTTTCTCCACCATCCAAGGTCTTGTCTGTCCATGTCGACTTGGGCACTGCGACAAGACTTCAGGATGGCCCCAGAATTTTCCATGCCCTTTGATCCAGTGCCTACAGTGCTATGGTCTTCACTTTAGAAAAGAATTATGAAGGTAGACAGAGATTTATTTACAAGGATGTTCAGTAACACAATTGATAACAGCAGAAATTGGGGAGAAAAATACAGTATTGGTTAAATAAAATATATCCATACAACAGAATCTGATGTAGTCGTTAAATCTAGGTTAGAAGACTATTTAATATCATGGAAATGTTCACAATGTAATGTGAAAAAAGTGAGTGTGTGACCAAATGTTCATCCATAGATCCATTCTGGTTTAGCCACACAGTGCAATACTGCAACGCTACGGGAAAGGATGATTGAGTTCCAGGCAAGTACTGACTTAGAAGGATTTCTTCTCTCTGCTAATTTGCACTTTCACTCCAAACAGGCTGTACAGCACAGGGAACTATATTCAATAGCTTACGGTAACTTACGGTGAAAAAGAACATGAAAACGAATATATGCATGTGCCTGTGTGACTGAAGCATGTGCTGCGCACCAGAAACTGACACAACATTGTAAACTGACTACACTTCAATAAAAATATGTAACACAGAAAAAAAAGCATTAAAAACCACTTTCAACCGTCACGTGCAGGGCACTACTTTTAGAAACTGTCTCAATGTGAAGTGTGCAATGATATACACGAGCAGGGTGATTTCCACTTATCAGTTAGCACGCAGTTTGAATCACACGTTGGTTTATTTATCAAGGCGTCCTGGGCACACTGTGGGGGACGTGCTCACGGGGACTGGGCCAGGCAACAGGTCGGATCTTGGTAAGTGGGGAGATCCGAGGGAGGTGGGGATCGGACCTGAATAGAGCCAGGGTGGAGGAGACGAACTGTGATGGGGCCTGGAGGCGTCTGGGAAGGCGGCAGGAGGACCACTCCCTCCTCACGAGCAGCAGTGCCAGTGCATACGGCGGTTGTTCAAACACAGGCCCTCCCTCACGCCCGTCAAAATAAAATAAGTTAAGTAAAGCGTCAGGTGGCAGGGCCAGCAGCCTTGAGCTGGCCCTGTTCCCAGCTGACACTCCCTAACTTTAATTTTTGCAGATGGAGACAAACGGGTTAGCCGGCGCCCCAGGCAGGGCGGCCCCTCCCCCTCCTGCCCTTTACTATAATAACTGTACGTCTTAATTTCTTCTTCGATCAATAACTCCATGCCCGAATTCTAAAGATACATCATCTGCTCTCACTGTCCTCTGATAACTGGTTTGAATCAATGTCAGGCACATTATTCCTAGAGCCCTGGATTACTGTATCAAAGGCATCTGGCTTCCCAGGAAGCTCCTAGGACCCTGTATATTTAAGGGCACTGAAAGCTGGAGCCAAGACTAGAGTCCCATTAACTCCCAGGTGAGCACTGCCAGTCCATGAGCTGCTGATGACTGATCTCTAAAGACATAAACACAGAAGGTGAGAGTTAGTTATCCAGGAACTTGTATTAACAATTCGACACTCCCACCTTCTAGTACCTGATATTAATCACCTGTACACACCTTTTCCACGACCAACGTGCACAGTGAGATAATTATTTTCCTTTTTTCTGATTATGTGTATTCAGATTATATTTTTTTCAAGTGTCATTCTATGCCTGTTTTAATAATTACATATTTGGGCTTTGATTTTGTATTTTTTTTTTCATTTCATTTGCCTAGTAAGGCATTTTTATTAGGTTTTACAAATATATATTAGTCCATAGGTTGGAGAGTTTTTTTTTTTTTTAATGAAAAAAGTCCATCTCCAAAGATAATTTGAAAAGCACTAAGTAGGTATGGGTACAGTCCTCTTAGCTTTTTTGATTAACGGAGATAATCAAGAGTTGAATAGAGCTGGCATTTCGGGTACAGCTTCATCCTTGGGTAGAACCCCAACTGGGTGGCACTTTGAAGGATCCTCAGGGCCTCCTGAGAATCTCTTTGAACTAAGCTGATGGGAAGTTCAACGGACCGAGAGAATTTGGGGGCATAATCTCCTTATTTTGTGCCGAGGGACTCCTGGTTACTAATATCCTTTTTTTTTTTAATACAGTCATTACCCCCACTGCACCCTGCCTTCCTGCAATCTCACTCCACCTTTCTGAGCTGCATAATTGTGCCCAGCAACAGTAAATTTTTTACTTAAAACAACCTCCGCTACAAGAACATTTATATACATTCGGGGGAGGGGAGGATAAGCTATTGCCCATAGATTCGACTTACTTGCTCAGTTTCCTTTGAAAAAGAATAATCATGCATTTTAAGCCGTGCTAGCAAAGCCACAGAATAATCCAGACTGCGAGGCGAGAAGTGGTCACGCTGCTGTCCCGGAAACCTGGGTGAATTGATGACCCTGCCTCATACGACATTTCCAGCCGCATTTGAGATGGATTTGAACGTCAAAAGGCTAAGTCTGACTTCCTGATATCCACTGGCTCCAGAAAACTCAGCGATCAGAACATCGCTGCCTGTGCAACAGAGCGCTCCCTGCTTTACAGAGATCTCACAAGCCTCATCCCCCAGGTAAACTCCCCACGATTACCTAAAGCCAGGGATTTCCCTGTCTGGTGCCCACTTATCTTTTCACATAAATCAATAGTAGGTTAGTGCTAACGTTTTCTTTTCTGCCTAAGCCCTGCAATCCCTTCCCCTAGGATGGGAGCAAATATCATCTTCATTGGAAATACTGCAGATCTTAAGTGGGCTTTGATGTTGTCTTGTTTCGTGGAGGCTAAAATTCTTCTCGGGAGGCGGGCAGGCTGCTGGGGAAAAGCAGAGGTGCCTGAGCTGCCTTCTTCCCTGCTCCATCAGCTCTCAGCTGTGGGCCCAGAGGGATATTACATAACTTCTCTGTGTCTCAGTTTCCACACCTGCAAGATGGGGAACGTGACTCCTAGAGTTTTTGTAAAAATTAACTTACAAAATATTTAGAAGAGTGCTTGGCACCGAGTAAGTATTAGCTGCGATAACTGTTTACTTATTTAGGAAGGTATAAACTATCTCCAAAAAGCTTTTGCGGGGGAGGGGGGGATTAGGTTGGTTTGTTTGCTTAATTAAATGGAGGAACTGGGGATTGAACTCAGGACCTCGTGCATGCTAAGCACAAACTCTACCACTGAACTACACCCTCTTCTCTCCAAAAGGTGTTTGAAGTACGTCATATGGACAGAGAAATCAAAAAAATTTTTTTTCCTTTCTCAAAAGAACCAAAATCCCCAAATTTAAGTCTGGGTTTGAAACTACATTAGGGATGGGAAGGGATAAACTGGGAGTTTGAGATTTGCAAATATTAACTACCACATGTAAAACTGATAAAAAACAATTTCTTCTGTATATAGCACAAGGAACTATATTCAATATCTTGCAGTAACCTATAATGAAAAAGAATATGAAAATGAATGTATGTAGATGTAAGACTGAAATATTATGCTGTATACCAGAAACTGACACACTGTTAACTGACTATATTTCAATTAAAAAAAAAAAAGAAACTACATTAGGATCTTATAACCGTATTACAAGGAGACCAAGGAAGAAAGGAGAAGGAAAAGAAAAAAAGAGAAGAGGTTGAATTTAGTGGAAAAAGTAATGGCTAAAAGGAGGGCAAACAATGGAAAATGTGCTTGTGACAAACCAGAATTATCACTTGACTTTGAAACTGAGTGCCATAAAATTAAAAATAATAATCACAGAACTTTAAAAAAAATCCTAAGGGAGGAGAGAAACAGACAAACAGCAAGTGAATCTGAAATGCTGGTGGACACCAGTGGGCCAAGAGCTCAGTGTTGGGACTGGCAGGGTCGTCAGTTCCTGACACAGAGCTCCTCAAACTGCATGGCCCTCTGCAGCGAGGGAACCGGTTATTCAATCCAAATTTCCTAAATGAGAACAAGCCACCCCATCTGAACTGCCCAAATTCAATTAAGTCACCTGGCATGCTTCTCAGCTGGCCTTGTCTTTTACTCATAATGGTCTCCGATCATTGTGATGTCAGGGTGGCCACGCGGTCTGTCAAAGGCCAACAACAGAAGAAAGCTCTCTGCAGTCTCTGGGAAATAGCCAGGTGAGACCGCACGGGGCCTCGTGACCTCTTGTTGGGAAAATGTCAGGGTAATTCTGAAAACCTCTTGCCTGCTTTTCCAAGAGGAGGGGCCCCATTTATAAAGCTTTCTACTCCTTCATGGACCACTTCTAGAACTCGGAGGAAAGTAATTGGAAGATGAGGCCGATTTTCGGTTAAGTGTTGACAAAATGTGAGTTCTGGGGGAAGTTTATACATAACAGAAGAACATCTCAAAACTTTGCAGACTTAGCAACCCGAGGGGGTGCGGCTTGTCAAATAGGCAGATCGTGGTTCTCCCCAACCCCCATGCTGAATCATGGCGTCCACTGGAGGACCAGCTCTGCACTCTGAGGCACCCAGATGATCCTAATAATAAACTTTCAGAAACAGTGGTCCTGAAACATCCCACATGGGAGAGAAATGCTGCAAAGACAGCAACAAGAAACCATAAAGGAGTCATCTAAAATTTTCAGGTCATTTCACAGAACAACAGTGACTTGAGCCTCAAGTGCCTTCCCTACTAGATGGGATTTCCTTAAGGTCAGGGCCTTTCTTTCCGTGTTGCACCTGCAGCCCCTGGGCTCCGCACCCTGCGGGGGGGGGGGGGGTTCAGTTTTAGGGTGGAGAACTAAGTCTGCAGCCTGAGTTCACGTGACCTCTTTCGACAACCAGTTCAGGAGTCACAGCCCAATTCCCTTGAGAGCTGCCATCTGAGCTGAGCCAGGAATAGGCCATTCGGGCCCCCAGCATTACTCTGCCCATTTTTTCCTGGACTTTGCAAGATCTTAGGAGGTAGAAAGAGATTAAATCTCTGCTCTGCTGTCAGCAGAAGAACCAAGTAGCAGTCTGGGTTCTGCAGGGGCAGTGTGTACCCCCAACTCAAGGGCAAGACAATGGGGGGAGGCATCTGTTGACTGATGGTGATGGTTAATCTCCTCAGCATTTCCTTCCTTGTTTTTTAATTGCAACACCCCCCCATGTTTTATGCAGAGCCAATCTTCCCTGCATTTTAGGTCCTGTGCACGGGTGGGCAGAGCACATGGCCCTGGTCTGAGCCAATCAGAGCTTCTCATTCCTCCGGCCATGACTCAGCTGGAACCAATGGGAGGGGGTGAGTTTGCAGGAATGCTGGAACAAACACAAAGGCAGGTATTATTGTCTGCTCAACTTGAACCTGAGGGATGTGAGGTCTGGAGCTGTGGTGGCCATCACGCCACAGTGAGGGGAGGGCTTGTCTGTAAGTGGAGCCAATGCAGAGGAAATTAGGGCAGAAGGGAAGCGAGAGGGAGAAACTGAGTGTGGTGGTCGCATCTGAATCCCTGATTAAATCATCCTGCAGGTCGTCTGACTCCCAGACTTTTCAGATCCATGAGACAATCCACTTTTTTTTTCTTTTATTAAAGTAAATGTGGGTTGATTTTTTCCTGAAACTTTGTAACTGAAAGACACCTAACCAACACAGTAAGACTTTTACAACGAGCTGTCCAACCTCACGAAGAAAACACCCCGTTCACATTCTCCCCACAACATGCTGACGCCGAGTCTTCCACAGAAAGCATATATGTGCAGTTCAGGAAATCAGAGGACGTCCTAGAGCTCAGTTTTTCCACGTCTCCTCTTACATTTATTCTCACAACTTCCCCTCCTACAGTGCTCCGTGCTATTTAGGTAAATCCCGTGACGTAGAGCCACAGTGGTGATGCCCATGTAATAGGGGAGAAGGCAGCTAAGGCCAAGAGAGGTGAATGAACTTGCCCGAGGTCAAGGGACCCCTGGCGGAGTTATCCCTCTGCATTTCCTGGGGGTGGGGGTAAGGGCCCCTCGACACTTGGATGGTGGGGGCCTTCCCTTGCGGGCTACGTGGTCCTCGCCTCCCTCCAGCAGTGCAAAGGTAGCTCTCAGCCCGCACTGGGAGCTGGAGGGAGATGGCTTTCAACAAGCTCATCAGCCAGAACATTGGCAGTCCTGCCACTGTCTCAGTTCCCAGTGCCCTCGCCCACCTCTCCCCTGCACAAACCTTCCTTTATCACTTATGTGACCTTGACCCTTCCAGGCAGGTGTGAGCGCTGCCCTCTGGGTCCGCACCAGTTCTGTTTTCCTCCACCAGCAAACACGTGGAGGTTTTAGCACAGGCTTTGAGTCAGAAGGACATGGGATCCAGTTGTGACTCTTACTTTTTATCCATACGACTTTACGTAAGTGATAACCTAAGACTCAGTTTCCTCACCTTTAAAGTGCAGTCATAATAATATAGATCTCACGGGGCTCCTGCAAATTAACGAGATATGTATAAACCCTTGGCGTGGGTCTAACAATAGAAAACACTGTTAACAGCAGCTAATATTCAGTGAGCACGGACTGCCAGCACATCGCTTCCCGGTCACTAAGCTGTAGCTTGTTCTGTTTATCTGATCCCTATGTTCAATGGCTGCTTCAGATCCTGCCTTCCCCCTTAACCTCTGATCCCACAACGCTAGTTCTCGCTCCCTCTGCTCTGGATTCCACTGCACTTGACATCAGAGCCACTCTGTGACTTGCTTTCATTATTTACGTCCATCAGGTGGGTTTCCTCCCATACATTCAGGATGACCTGTTTCTCCCACGCAGACTACCTGTGCCATCCTGTTTTCTGTTCATGCTGATCTTACCTCCCGTACAGCCAAGTGGTCAAGGCCATGAGCTTTAGGGCCAAACTATCCTGGTTTCAAAATTAAGCTCTTTGTTTCATCACCTTAAAAAAGTAACAGCCTCTCAGTCTCAGTGTCTTCATCTGTAAAATGGGGGTATAATAATAAAACCCGCCTCTCAGAGTTGTTGGAAACAGTCTAGGAGACACTGCCTGCAAGCACTAGGCATGTTTGTTTATCACGTGCCACGGCACACTCTCCCCATGTTAATGTAATTACAGCCTTGGCCACACAACACTAGCTTGTTGCCTCTGACCGGGTAGGAACTGAATTGGTTTTTAACCCAGAGGCATCTGTTTCCTTCTCCGTGGTTACCTGCACTTGCCCACATTCCCCCTTACGGCCACGAGGTGGCAGCCTATCCATTAGAGAGGGAGCTTCCGTTCTCAGAGCAGGGGGAGAGGATGAAAGGATTTCTTACAAAATAAAGATGATTTTTTCCCCTTTTTTGGTGGTGGAGGGGGCAGGGGTTCACTGAAAATCCTCGCAAGCTCCTGCTTCCTTCCATTTTCTGTGAGTTTCATATCAGTTCAACAGCAGCCCGAAGTGACACAGAGAAGCAGGTTAAACACGGCAACCAAACTTGAAGGTGCTGCCTTTTGAGGAAAGCAGTTGTTGGCACCTTCCAGCCTCATTCCCACCACCAGGCTCCATCAGAAAGCCCGCTGGGCTAGAAATCCCCTCTAGGCTGGGCTTCCCCTACCCCACATCTATTTTAAGGTGTCAGGGAGGCTGCTGCAGGGCGCTGTAAATGCACCTAGGATCACTGTTTTGTCCAGAACTTCCCTGGTTTTAAGACAGAAAGTCCTATGTCCCGGGAGGTGCTTCAGTCCCAGACAAGCTGGGACGGTTGGTCACTCCAAGGTATCTCTCTGCCGCATAGCTCCTTTAACACCACGACCTGGTTTTCCTCTCTCTCTCAGTGACATGGGTATACAGTTTGCCAAAGCCCTAGCATTCTACCACTGTGTATTTGGAAGGGATTACAGACAACACTCAGTTTCCCGAGGACAGAACGGGCTTGCCTAGGGCACGTGACCTGGCTGGCAAGGAGTGATCCAGAACCTTGGGTCTCAGCTACAGCTCTGTCCATGGGCTTCCTGGCCACTGGGGAGCCACAGGACACAGAAGGAGGGGTGTCTGGCTTCCCGGCCACTTTCTCAGAATAGCTTCTGGAAAATAGCAACCCAGAGCAGGACGCACCCAGAGAGACTGGAAAGTAACTTAAAGCAAACTTCACCCCCAGATGCTTAAGGGTGTAATTAACTCGCTCCTCAGTACACACACATTCTGGGATTTAAACTTAACCTGGACGGCAGGCCTTCACAGATCTTGCTTTGGGAGGCTGGAGCAGGCTGGAGGAGGATTAACCAGGAGACTTAGCCCTCGGGGGCCAGCGGGGCAAGAATTGAGCCACAAAAGCCTTCCTGGATTTTGCCTCCGGAGAAAAGAATGCACTAGCTTTCTCCTGGAATCTATCTGGCGCTCCCCATCTCAGCCCTGTCAGCCGTTTGTCCTTCTCGTTCCCTTCAGAAAGCCAAACTTTCTGGATTTATTTTCATTAACAAATCCTGCTGAAGCAAAGTCCCGCTCTCCGCGTTATCGGCCGCTTACATCTCCAGTCTCAGCCCCGGCACTGAACTGATTTGCCTCAGAGACACACAACTGAATTCCCATTTTTTTTATTAGAAAGCTAAGTTGAATGCAGGAAAGCTTTGCAAAACAGCATAGAAAGAAAGCCATGAAAACCAGGCATACCCATTCATGACTGAATACGGTATGTATACCTCTTTAAGAAATGATCTTTTTGTGGGTTTTTTTCCCTTTTTTTGGCAAAAAATTCTCACAAAATACAATTCTTATTAGTAACAAAAAATTTCAGAAATTGATTTTCCAAAACAATGTTTGCAGAGAATGAAAGTATGAAGGAACAAACCCAAGCAATTCTTCTACCAAACAGAAGATGAGCTGCCAACTTAGGTTTCGCTACTTGAAAGGAATCTGCTAAGAACCCAGTAGAGAGACTTCTGGCAAACCTCCTGTGGGATTTGCCCCACTTGTCCCCCTCCCCAGGGTCAGTAAAAAGGACAGCCCAACCAGGGGAAGGCTGTGGGGACAAGTCACAGCCTCTGCATCTAATTTAATTCCAAAAGTTCTACAGCGAGCTAGCTAAACCCAAAAACAGCTAGGGAAGTCTGAGTTGCAACTATCACCTGCAAGGAGAGAAAAGGCAGGTACAAACTGAGGCAAAGCAGCAGGGAAAAGACCTGGAAAAGGAAGGGGTACTCCCTGCCCCCAGTGCGCCACTCAAATGGGAGGACAGGAGGAAAGGGGCGAAGGAACGGGTGATAGGCTGAGGGACGTGGAGTTCCATCTCGGGGATGCCAGACACCTGGGGAGGGACCTGGGACAAGTTATTCACCTGCCCGGGTTTGATTTCCTTTTCCTGGAAGTGGTGGGGTCAGGAGCAACGTCCTTTGAGGTCCCTTTTATCGTTACCAGTTCTGTGAGTAAATATGTAGCTGGCCCACAGCAGTCAAGAGGTAAAAACGAGAAGACTGGGAAGTCCAGACCCACTTCATAAAGGCCCCACAGCCGCCTCCCCCGTCTGTGGGTTCAGAACAGTGCCAAGCTCCTGTTCTCGGACCAAGCCATTGGATCCTAAGCGCCTTTCCCTAAAGATGTGAAGGCGATGGGCTGGCCCAGGGAACTGACCACAGTCCCAGGAAGCAGAGACGGGCCTCCAGGCGGGGCTGCCAGGAGGTCCATGTTCTGCCCTGGGAGCTGTGGCCTTGCGGGCTTCTCGGTCAAGAGCACCTCCCCTCCCACAGTCTCTTCTCCCACAGCCCCTCCTCCACCAGTCAACAAAGCAGAGACCAAAGGGGGACCGGGGAGGGTGGGACAAGGCGAGAAACACCAGTTCCAGCTCCCTAACGTTCAAGGAAAGCCTTTGTTTTCATGTTAGACATTTTTGTTCTGTTTTGTCTTAAATGACTCAGGTCCCGTGAAATCTGGTATCTTCTATTTCCCTTTCCTATCCAGTCCTCATCTCTCTCCATCTCTTCCACCATCACCTGGCAGCCTTGAGAGCATTATCCTCATTAAATTTGATTACAATCAACAAGTTTACAATTATGTCCCTGCCCCAGCCAGGAGCCTGAGCAGCCAGCCTGGCTTCAAAAGGAGAGGCAAGGGGACCAGGGACAGGGTCCCTCTCAGGTGGATCAGTGCTTTGGTCCGTCAGCTGACCACTGGTTCAGTCTGGAGAACATGCTCTGAGGAGGCTTCAGGAAAGCACACACTTCAGTTTTCTGTGGAGAATGCTGGATGTGAGGGCTGGCGTTCATGAGGGTACCTGTCATTTATACACTGTTTGCTGGTCAGTGCCAAGCCCTGTGCCAAGTACTTGTTTGCATTATCCCTTTTCATTTGTCACCGCTGCCTTGTGAGATGGGCATGATCATCTTCATGCTGCAAACGGGGACAAAGAAGCTCAGAGAGGTCAGGGGATGCATCCAAAACCGCACAGCCAGCAATTGGCACAGCTGAGCCCGGAACCCAGATCTTTGTTATTGCGAAGCACGTGCCTTTACTAAACACTGTACTAAAGTGCTTGCTTCTCGGCAAGAACCTCTGAGTGCACTAACGACGGCGGGTGTTTACGTGAGTGGGTACTACGTGCCGGGGACTGAGCTGAGTCTTCTCGCATCCCTCCAAAAGACTTACAAAGCAGGTGTCACTTGTATCCTCATTTTAGAGCGGAAGAAGCTGAGACTCAGAGGGTTCAAAAGGAAGGAGTGGTAGGGCTGGGATCTGAACTGCTCCAAGGCTTTTGCTCTCACCAGCATGTGACAGCCTGGCCCTGCCACCTGCCTGGCAGTGAAGGGAGCAGGGGGCCCGCAGCCCCAGGCTCAGCACAGACTCAGTGCCCCAGGTGCTGGGGCTGGATCACGGGCATCATAAACCATGGCTGTCCACCTTGGCTTTGTGTTCCAGCAGCCAACCTGTAGCCAGGTTGGGGGAAATAGAGTTCCATGATGATCTGGACGGAGAACCAGGAAGAGGCTCGCCCTCCTCTGTAGATTTTGCCTGGGACCCGAGGAACACCCTCTGTAGCCTTTGTAGCAGGCAGCTGTTTTTAAGAGCCTGTCCCGGAAACCTGAGAGGAGAAAGCCCCTTTCTCAGAGGGGCCACCCCTGCCCGGCCCTCACCGTGCAAGCGCAGCCCAGACTGCTGCCTGCCTCTCCCCCCATTTCCCTCTTACTCTGCCTTTGCAACTCCCAGCTGCCTGACCCAGGAGCCTGGGAGTGGAGGTGGGGCAACGCTGCTCTGCAGAGCCTTTCAGGACCTGAGAGGCCCCCGGCTGGCAGACTCATTTTTTATTTAAAAGGAAAGCAAACAGCAATATAAAAGGGCCCATATAAGAACTCAGTGTGCAAGTAGGACCTGCCTCGGGCAAATTTCTCTCATTTTCCTGAAAAATGTGCATTTTACCTTTTGGCCCAAAGCCATTGCATTTGCCTCTGGACCTGCCCCCCCCCCCACCGCCCTCCCTCCTCTCCTGGGCCACCATTCATTGGCTGAGAAGTTGCCCCTTGCAGAAAAGAGAGTGACCCCCCGCATTTTCTTCAGACGCTTTATGAGGGGCTGGCAAAGAGTTTTCGACTTTACTCCCTTCCCAGCCGGCGTCCATGGAAGTCACTCCCACGCAGTGCGAGGCGACCTTGTGAGTCAGGAGCAGGGGGCCTGATGACAGATGCGAGGACCCTCAGCTCCATCCGAAAGGGAAAACAGAATTATGATGACTCAGAACCCTGTAGAATTCTGCTGAGGTTTGCTTTCACTTTTTGCAAGGGCTAATTAAGCTGGATTTGTAAATGGGTTTTTATTTATTTTTTCCTGTGGATATAATTATAGCTTGACTCCTGCGGATAGAACCTCTAAATCAGTCAGTGGTCTTCAAACTCTTTTTTTTTTTTTTCAAAGCAGTGGAACCTTCTGTCAATGAGGTAGTATGCAGAACCACGGCATAAAGAATGGGTGAAAACAGACGTTCTGGGCTGGAGGCAGAAGGCCTGGAGCCTCGCCCACTGGGCTTCTGTTTCCTCCCGGACCCTTTCCCCCTGCCTCAGTCCCTCACATAGTGCAGGGAACCTCAGGGTTCCGAGGAACGCAGTTTAAGAAATACCACTTTTGATGGCTGAATACTCCTTGGAACGTATTTTCTAGCGGCTGCCTCCCAGGATTACTGCAGCAGTTTCGTATCCCAGGGACATTAGCTTCTCCACTTTGTGGGGGTTGATATAGTGTCCCCCTCGTACTAGAAAATGCCAGGGGGGGTCTTAGCCAAGGCTCTTGATGGGCAGAACAATGACCACCAGAGCTCCGCGTGAGCTTCAAAGCGTTCTCTGGGTTGGAAAGGGTGACAAGTGCATGAGGGTCTCAAGGAGGGTCAGCTGCCAGGGCTGCAGGAGGTGGGTGTTTAGAGGTCGGGAAACCCATGCGGCTCCATCAGGCCCCAGATGAAAACAGTCCTTCTGGGCTCATTCTAAGCCTCAGGTCTGACATTTAGAGATTTATATTCTCTCCCCAACCGAAAAGACACCTTTCCTCTCCATCTCCTAAGGGACTGAGGAAACCTGAGACGTCGGACAAGTGCAGGACGGCCAGATCCTTGGGGAGCCGCCGACAGGTGGAGGGGACCAAGCGGGACTCGGCTCCGTGCTCTGGTCCAGGCTCCCGGGGCGGGGTGAGCGGCGATGCATGCATTAGTCTACCTTCACACAGGCTCGCGCGTGGTGCCTGCCTGCAAGGATCCTCCCGTGCTTTTCCAGAGACTCCTCCCCTAACCCTTCCGAAGCAGGCCGCACACAGGAAGCCACCACACAGATGCGGAGAAGGAGGCGGCAGGAGATGAAAGGTCAGATAACCAAATCCCCCAGGAAGGCCATCTCCCTCCACCAGCTGGAGGCGCCCTCGCAACCTGTTGTGCATGTGCTCTCGTCGCAGAGGGATGTTCCGTTTCTGGTGACTGCGTGCTTTTCTACCTCCTCACTAAGACTGGGGGCAAAGGGTTTCTGTTTTCTCATCTACTTTCTAAGTGACCAAGGGAAAAAAAAAATATCCTGACTAAATGATGAAAGTCAGAAAATAAAGACAAGGAAAGTGATGCCTGGCATGGAAACCCTCCCTCTGCCCCGGGCGGTGCCTGTCTGGTGCTGCACCGATGACAGAGCCAGATGAGAACACGACCAACCCGCCTGGCCTCGTCCCACTCGGGCAAAGCCCAGGGATTCCTCTGGATGTCACGTGACAATATAAATAAAAGCAAAGCACAGAATTTATGGACTGTGAGCTTCTAGCAGCAGCTGATGGAGCAGGGTTTCTGGAATCAGCTAGGATTGAAGGGTGCCTGGGGTCGCGCTGGGGGACGTAGAGGAGACATCAGAGGCTGGGCTTCTTGTTCTGATTGGCCCCTAGCAGGCTAGCTGTGTGGCTCTGGGAGGAGACGGAGGAGAAGAAAAGCGTTTTCCCAGCTGCCCGCAGACCTCCTTGTCCCAGAGGCGCAGGAGTCAGAAGGCTGTGTGATCCCCTCGGAAGGCTCCAGAACCCACCGGCTTTAAGATTCACAACCCTGAACAACGAACGGGGCAAAGGGGACCCTGGGTGCTGGGAGGGGTGTGATGCTGGTTAAGAACCTCTTTCAGGGCTTCCTGGGACCTAGAGCAAATCCAAAGGCATCTTCTGGACTTACAAAAAAAGAGCCCTGAATTTTACACGGCCCTCTACCTTTATTTTCCACACATCCTCACCTGGAACTTGCTTGGATCCTACAAGGCTGAAAGGCACCATCCTAGGATTCACTTATGGGTCCATCTCGGTCTCCTCCCACGCCCAACCAGATTGTTTATTTACACACCCACCCAAATCCCACCTTGCCCCTAAGATTAACAGCCTGTCCATCCCCTGGTCAAAACGGTGATGAACAGAACAATAACATTCAGTGCTAGTAAGCTTCACCAGGCTTTCTACTTTGCACGTGTCTTATTTAATGCTTAAAACAAGCCTCTAAGTTAGGAGCTATTATTCACCCCATTTTTACATGAGGTAACTGAGAAATATGGTGCCCTGCTCAAGATCACGTAGTTGGTAGGGGACAGAGGCAAGATTGAAACCAATCTTACTTAGGAGCTCCATCCTTTTCTTTTTTTATTGAAGTCGAGTTGATTTACAATGTTGTGCTAGGTTCTGGTGTACAGTACGGTGATTCAGTTATACACACACTTTTTTTTTTGTATTCTTTTCCATTATAGGTTATTACAAGCTATTGAATACAGTTCCCAGTGCTATTCAGTAGGACCTTGTTGTTTATCTATTTTATACATAGTAGTTTGTGTTTCCTAATTCCAAATGCCTAATTTATCCCTCCCTCCCCTCTTTCCCCTTTGGTAACCATAAATTTGCTTTCTATGTTTGTGAGTCTGTTTCTGTTTTGTAAACAAGTTCATTTGTGTCCTTTCTTTAGATTCCACATGTAAGTGATATTATATGATTTTTGTCTTTCTGTGCCTGACTGACTTCACTTAAGTATGATCATCTCTAGGTCCATCCATGTTGCTGGAAATCGGAGGCCCCCCTGTTAAGCGTGCCCCTCACCTGCCGCGTGCACGCTGCACCTCCTGATACTGACAGTGCAACCAAGTGGACCAACACAGAGCACACAGAACTTTCCAGCACGCGTCGCAGAAAAGTGTTCAAAAGGGAGCTCTTCCGGGCTGGGCTGAAAAGGGCAGTGCGGGCAGGACAAGGGAAATGAGGCACTTGAATCATCCAACAGGATGGATACTCCAAGCATCACTTACTCTGCTGTCGAATGAACTGCTCCTCCGCACCCCGATTCCTGAACATGAGACCTAGTCACGGTTTGCACAAGCTAAGGCTAAACTTAGTTTTTCTTCTCCGGGTACTCAATGATTAAGAGATGAAAGAAAGCGATTTGAATTGTCTTAGGGGGTTAGGAGGGAAAAAAAAAAACTTGGCTAATCTACTGTCAGAAAATTGAGGATTATCCGTGTCAAGAAGTCTGGTCCCCTGGGAGGGCCCATTTGACACATTTGCAAAATAAATGATTCTCATTAGTCAGAAGGAAATGGTTCCAATGGACTGGGAACTTGTAGTCTCCGATGGTCACCTGTCTTCCCTTGCTCCCCACTGCCTCCTGCCCCTTTTGGTGGTGTTAACTGCTTACCTGGCAAAACCAGCATCAAGCTGGCACCTGCCAACTCTGCACACAGACCAACTCCCCAACACAAGGCCAAAACACATTGGACATCTGGGCCTCTGTTCTCGTGCAGAGCTGGAGCACTATGGTTAATTTCCCAGAGGAAGGCTGCTAATTGAATCCACTTCCTACGGCAACGGGCATCCATTCTGGCTCCTCTTGACCAACCATACGCACCCTCCCTACCCTTCCTCCCCTCAAACATTCAACTGGTGACTGCCACGATCATTAAGGCACATGAAAACACTCAGTGCAGCGCCAGGCACAGAGCACGGGCACCAGGAAGCTCGGAGAAGCTCAGTGTGGCTGGGCAGCTGGGAAAGGAACAGGAGTGAACAGACTTCTGTTCCCCTTCCAGGGAGGCCTCCGCTTTTCAGACGGAGGAACAAACACAGAGACATCTGGTCTGCAAGCAGAGAGAGCCCCTCCAGAGGCCAGCCGGGCTTCCTCCTCCCCAGACACACATGATTTACCTTGGCTGACGTCAACACGGGGACATCTGAGCTACAAATATCCTTTCCCATTTCACACCGGAGTGACATAAAATGGTTCCATTTTAAGCAGATGGGAGATGGGAAAGAGGAGGACTGGAGCTAAATTTTCATTTTTAATGAACACAAATGAAATATTCTTCCCTAGGTACTTAAGACTTATGCAAGAGAATCTATCAATGGCTGCCAACGACCCCCACTGCTTCGACATACACGGGGGCTTCGGCCACACGGTCCAAGCCCTTCAGGATGCCACTGGTTGACTTCTTAAAATGTGAATTCAGAAACCCATGAGGAACTCTGTTCATACTGACCTTCAACTCTTGCCTGGCAGGAATTTACCTGATGCAAGTTACAGTAGCCGGTTTTTAAATGGCCCTTCATACTTGGTCACATTACTCCGGTCAGGGCAGAGATTTGGCATCAGGCCAGTCCATCCAATTCCCAGGCAGAGGTGACAGGAAAGAGAGCTCCCGAGAGTGAGGGTCCCCAGCCATCTGCGTTTTCATGGCCTCCCCTGGGATGCAGAAGCAACTGAGACCCAGGCCTGCCTCAGGAGGTGGGCAGGCGGAGCAGGGGACCAGCTGATGAACGGTAGGATGTGGCTCATGGTCTGGGCAAGTTCAGGATCCTTTGAGCCATGCCAGGACCAGCAGGTGACTGCTGCAGGTCTGCTGTACAAGCCGGTCATCCTTACAGCTGTGAGGCAGGGTGAGAGCCCCCTCAAGAAATCACAGTGGAAGGGAGGGAGCAACTGCCTCCCTGACAAAGACCCTCAGCCTCCTGGGGTTCCCTATTTCTATCCCAGGGGAACCCAACTTTCTACCCCATACAGTAGGGATCGCACATCTGCCAGCCCCTTCCTGAAGAGTGACGCCTGTGTTCTCTAGGACACAGGGCCTGGGAGCTGGTGCCCTGAGAGTTCACATTGTGCCCTGGGAAAAGCTGTGCTCAGCACCCCTGGTGTGTGGATCCCTGAGGGCATGGAGGGTTGGGGAGGGGAATGCCCTTCAAGAGGGGAAGCTATGCATGGGGCCCAAAGATTTGGGAGGGGCCTTGCTCCCTGCTGTGCCTCAGGGATGGGGGAAAACCTCAGGAGTCACAGCTGTGTGGCCTGTCCAGAAGCCTTGCCAAAAGTTCCCTTTCCCAGCAAAACTCAGAAAAAGCAGAGCTGCTGCAAACCGAGGGACCTCGGTGGGCCAGGGTTAAGGAGAGGGGGGCAGTGCTGCCATCCTTCGTTTCCGGGCACAGTGCACTGTGCAAACCCCTAACCCTGCTGCGAGGGATGCTGGAAGGGAGAAGGGGAGAAGACCCAGGGAGTGACTGGTGCGGAGTTTCCAACCAGCCTGGGAAGACGGGGACTTACGGGTCAAAGTCAGGTTCATGGAAATGGTATTCCCTGCATACCTGAACTTGCCCTGGGCATTTCACAGCCCCCTGTAGCCCCTCTTTGGCCTTATCTTTGGCGTCTATAAGAGACCAGAGCTCTATCCTTCATGTAATCTCCTTTCCCTGAATTTGGGACCAATTTCCTCGTATTCTCTCTCTCTCCTGTTCATGTTGAAAACCAGGTGGAAGTGCTCGGTAATAAATTCTAGCAATCGCTTGGGACATAGGGATGGTTCTGGTTTCTTAGAGTTTCAAGAAGGAAAGTCGTCCAGATTGTCTCTGGAATAAAATGTCACCAGAAAATGCATCTGAAGAATAAAACACTCTGTTGAGGCTGAAAATGGCACATCCCTTCGCCCTTTCCTTGATTCATTTTGGCTTTAGAAAGAACAGTCACAAACTCCCAAATGCCTTCAAAAGGATCTGATCTCTACGTGAGATCGAAGAGATCGTGGTTTATAATTCAAAGAAGCTGACTTTCCTGGCTCTAATGTTTTGCACCCCAATTTTATACCACGTCATGTCCCAGTGAACTCTGAAGCTTAGAACTGAGAAACGCCAGTGGACAGTGTGAGGCTGAGTGCCTGGCAGCCTCAGCGTCACCTGGGAACTTGTTAGAAATGCCAATTTGGGGACCCCACCTGACAGCCACTGAATCAGAAACTCTGGGAGGAGGCAGCCCAGCCACCTGTGTTCCGCTGAGTCCCCTGCGGGATGCTGGGTGGCCTTCCAAGAACGAGAACCTCTGGTCAGGGGTTCGAGACCCCAAGCTCTGGCATCAGACAGACCTGGGTTTGAATCCTAGATCTTCTACTGCTGGTTTCATCTTTCTTTACCTGGTTCTCTGACCTGATAAACAGGAATAATAATCCCCACCTCACAGGGTTGTCAGATCAAGTGAAACAACACAGCTACACAGAGCCTGGTGTGAGTATTTTCGGGGTGCTTTGTGGGAACGAATCACAACTCCATCCTTTCCGTGTTCCAGGCCAATGTAATCAAGCAGATGGAGACCGGAATGTTGGCTTTCTGGCTGATAAAACTCCTTTGATAAAGGACATGACTCAGGTGTGTGGCCGCCCCGACCACTGGACCTCCTAGTGTTGCCTCCCAGAACTTTCAGGGTTGCCTCTGGCAGAGGGGTGGGAGGGTGGGGTTCGCAGGGGAGGCATGTTTAACCTGAGTCACTGCGTCATGCTGTCAGACCCAGGGGTGTGGACAGAGGGTGTAGAAGGGACAGCCCCACACACCCCGGGGGCCGGCACCGAGCGGGTGCTCACTTGGGAGCTGGGAGATCTATATGAAAGGGGACCCGCTAGGCTCAACTGATGCTCTTGACCTCAGAGAGCTTGTAGCCGAGGGCCCAGAGTAGGGAGAGGTGAGTGACGGAGCGAGGCAGGCGACATGAAGCCCATTACGATGTTTTCCTCTCCAGGCCTGGAAGGTCCTGCCCTGCCATGGAAATAGGAGGAGTGGGGGTAAAGTATTCCCCAACATTTGCAAAATCAGTGCTCAATAAATGGCTGTGATGATTATTAACAAGTTATACATGTTTCTGGATTGCTACATGGGTGGGGGGGGGAAGGTAACACTGAAAGCTCCCTGGCAGGTGGGAATAGCAACAGTCAACACACAGGGGGAGCCGAGTATGGGCCAGGCATGTATTAACCCACTGATTGTTATGAATACAATTAATCATTGCATTAATCAATGTATTAACCCATTAATTCCTGCAACACCATGATGGCCTACACATGAGGAAACTGAGACACAAGATGCTTAGCCAGTGGCCAAAGGTGACACAGGCAGTGAGTGGGGGACCCCAAATTCAAGTCCAGGTGTGCTGCCCGGAGGGCCTGTGTCTCTCATCACGGTGCCGTATCATTACTCCACAGGCCACTGCGGCAAGGCTGGGAATTCTGAAACGGGGGTGCAACTTGCTTTATTTTATGGGGTAGGGAGGTAATTAGGTATATTCATTTATTCCTGCTTGGAGGAGGTACTGGGGACTGAACCCAGGACCTCTTGCGTGCTGAGCATGCACTCTACCACCTGAGCTTTCCCCTTCCCCTGGGTTGCAACTTGCTTTAAAAAAATTAATTAAGAACGCAAAGAATTATAAAAGTTATTAACACCACCCTTTTCAGAACTGGAAGGCTCCTTCAGTTGCATGAATGCTTAAGTCTATGATTCAGAATGATACCAAGAGAAAAACAATGGAGGGGCCACGAAAATAGTCAACGACCTAAAACCAATTAACGACAACAGGAAACCTTTAAGTAAGAACTAATCACAGAGTCAGAGCAGGGGATGAATCGTATCATACAGAGCTGAACAACACAGGCCTGGTAAGCACCAACCGTACTGAAAAATGGCCAGACGTTACCTTCACACAAACGTAGCCACAAAAAGACATACACCTGCCAGTTGTAACAGTCCTGTGCAAACCGTAAGCGTCGGATAAATACTGACTGCTCGATAATAACAATCCTGAGACGTGATTTTTAAGTTTTAGTTCTAGAACTTCTCTTGAATAACTCTGCCCACTGATCTGTGTTATCTGAGTCATTTCGGAAAACTTTTATAGTCAATTCTGTGCTGACCGAGCAGGGTCCCTCTAAGAAACTTCTTCCTTTGTCTCCTTATTTGTTAGTAAAGCTGTGGTATGTCAGAGGCGTTTAAATAATCCCATTCAATTGAAAAAAAAAATGCTTTTCTGAAAGTACATCATACTTTCACATTTCAAACCACATTCAGGTTTTTCTAAATGCTTTGCTTTTTTTTTATTTTATTGAAGCACAGCTGATTTACAACGTTGTGTTAACTTCTGCTGTACAGCATAGTGATCCAGTTTTTTTTTTTTTTTTTGCAGATTATATTCCATTATAGGTTATTAACACTTGTATTATCTTTTGGATTCCACATATAAGTGATACCATGTAGCATTTGTCTTTTTCTGCCTGACTTAATTTCACTATAAATGCTTTGCTATCTTTTAATGAATGTCTGATGGGGATGAAATGAAAAAAATCTCTGCCAGCACTTTGGAAGTTCCTCACATCTAGCGCCTCTGTCATTTTTTGAACCTGAATTTGCTCTGCCTAATCCTGGGAAAATAAAAAGTTCTCCAACTACCCCACTTGTTAATTTGCAGTCACCCTCCCCTACTGAATCACTTAAAACTCACCTTCCACTTGAAATAAAGTGAGAGTCATCCCCCTCCCCCATCTTTTGAATTTGGCCTTAACATTAAAAGATTAAGATAAAAACGCAAAATAACTATGAGGTACGTTCCCATTTGCTGCTTATGTCTCTATTTTTCTTCTCCTCAAGTGTTTACAATAGAGCATTTCAACTTGTTATGAGAGTGGGAATGAGAAAGTGAAATAGACTAGAAACAGACCAATTTCATTTCTCTGTCAGCATCTCCTGACAGGCCAAAGATAAACCTCATAAACTGTGAAAAATGAACAGTCCTTGGTTTTGATAACCTAAGCTGGGATGAGGACCAAGGAGTCACTATCTCTGGAACCCAGGAGTTTATCTCCCTGGCTTTTCAATGATTAATCCCAAACTTAGCCCATTTCGTCAACAACTTCAACAAGCCAGAAGGGAAGTTTTAGACCCCCGGCTCCAGCTCCTCTGTGTCCAGGCTTCCTGGTGCCAAACCAAGTGGTAATTAACCCAGTGTCCTTGTTTTTTTTTTTTTTCTGACATGCAGACTTGCAAGAGTCCAGAGAAGGGAGACACCGGTGGCAACAGCCAACAGCAGATTTGCAGGGGGCGGGGGTTCAAGAGAGGAATTAACAGCACAGGATGTGGAGGCAATTACACTGGCAAAAGCAGCGAGGCAGAGACGAACATGGAATGCGGGGAGCTGGGGAGGACAGTGAGCAGACTGGTCTGGCAGGAGAAGAATTTCCAAACTATTATTAGGAAACAGTGGCGATAACGCCAGGTAGAAGGCTGGACTTGAAAATCCAGTGCAAGGAGTTTGGAGATAACGTGGTGGCTACAGGGAGCCATTGTGTGTTCTAGAGCAGGAGAGTCTCATGACGGGGTCTCATGAACGACAATGGTGTGCAGGCAGCTGGTGGAAGAGACTAGAATCTGGGGGTCTCATTTAGAAACATTTCAATCACTGGGACAGGAGGTGATGAGGGCTGGATTCTTCCAGTCTTCTTCCTTGATCCAAGTATTTCCCTTTTCACCATTAGTGAATTTTGCCATAGAAGCAAAAAACTTATCCTACCGTTTATTTCTTTCATCCTTATCTACTGGACTCTTAACGTTTATTTAATCTGTTTTAATGTCCCCTTGATCTTTAGTATCTGTGAAATCATAAACTCGGTATGTTAGCTTTTTATATATATATTTAAGCCACATGGAAACAAGTAGATGGCTAGTAAAATAAGAGGTTTGTCTGAGCTGCACTTAAAATCACTTAAACCCCCAGTGGGGCACATACACCTTGGAGAAAGCTGCCTTTCTGGGTTCTTAAGCTTACTGAGGTCACAGACCCCTTTGCTTACCTACTAAAACTACAGATCCCTTTCCCAGAAAACAGAGTGTACATCTGCGTGCACGCAGGATTTTGTGTAATCATTTCAAGCTGTCACCATCCCTTGGGGTAAAGCCCTCTTGACTTGTCTGAGGTTGGTAGAACTCGAACCTTAGCTTTTCAGCAGGCCAGGTTACTCGGCAAATCTTCCCGAAGCTCACCATGGCTTTGGAGAAGCCCTTCCAAGAGCCTGCAACACCTGCGGGGGGTGGGGGTAGGGTGTGCCGAGCCCCTCGGCTTCTAGAATGTTCTGTAGTGAAAGCCACTGCTAGTGGTTCCCCTGACACCCCTGCTCTCTTCTGAGGCTCCCAGGAGACGACTGCCACAAGGAAACTCTCTCTATGGTGCTGGTCTGCACGGGGCAGAGCAGGCGAAGGCCTGCACCCAGACCCCCAGGGCCGAACCCAGACGTGGCCGGACCAGCCCCAGGGAGGTGGGCTCCGCGGTCCCCTTTGGCCTCCCAGCCTGCTGCCCTCACCCATGGCCTGTGATTGCTCTGTCAAATCAATTCAAGAGACTATAAAGATATAAGGGCTGAACAGCACCAGCAGGGGACTCCTTTTTTTCCTGTAAGGCTCCTTGCCAGATAAAACAAGAATAAATATGAAGTGGCTTCATATTCCAAGCATGAACTAATGTTGGGGTTGCGGCTGATAAGTAAGGAACAGCTCAACAGGCTTTGACACCACGACTCTGGAGGGGGCAACGCTCTCACTGGAAGAGGGGGCGTGGGGTGTGGGGATTTATCGGGACTGCTGGGGAGAGCGCTGTCTGGAAGAGGTTCCTCTCTCATAAAAAACCCAGGCCCCCGCTGACCGGTTCTCACGTTAGGAAAACACTGGTAAATCATCATAATCCAGGAACCAGTCCCTTCCTCTGCTCTGAGCACGAGGGCCCTTCTCTTCTTATCTGGTTCTAATTTTCTTCATGGGTGCTGCTCCTAGTCCCTTAATTGAAAGGATGTTTGGCTAGAAGCCCATGACCCGCCTGGAACAAAAACACAAAGTCGGAGGGGCTGATACTCTGTGTGTCTAAGAGAAGTAAACGCGGATGGACTGGGTCCTCCGGGGTCCCTGCTGGGTTAGGGTGGGAGCTCTGAGGCACAGGTGTGGGGGGCTGGCTACCTGGGGAGCCCCAGTAAGTCAATGGCTTTCAGAATGTCCTCTGGAGAAAATAAGGTCGTTACAAGGCTTTCAAGGTCAACCATAACAGACTCCCTTCAACTCGCTTTCCTTTGGTTGCTTTCACTGACCCCTCTGGGCCTTCCACCAAAGCTGGGTCTGATACTGCTCTGAGTGACACAGCAGTAAGAGATGGGATTTTGGGGTCTCACGGTGGACCTGGATTAAAATATGCCTCCATGCCTTCGTAACTGTGTGGCTTTGGACATGTGGGTTAACCTCTCTGGGCTTTATTTTCTGTGAAATCCAGAGAAATGGAGTAACTGCATTAGAGAATGGCTGTGAGGCTGGAATGAGGTGATGTGCGTAAAATGTATAGGAGGGCTCCTGGCACACGGCAGCTCTCACCTGATGGTGCACATCATCACCGTCAGCAGCACCGCCACCACCAACATCCTCCCTGATGACCCGGGCCAGTGTTGGAAGAGAACAAAGACATTAAGTTCCACCCAGCTCCATGTCATTTAGAATGGATCTGCAGATGGCACTCAGGATAGCACCAGTATGCGCATCCCGTTTCACTCTTCAACTAGACCATCAGGATATGGAAGGAGATATAGCTGTAATGTTCCTTCATTACATTTCATTACATACAATGAGTCTGTTCACCCACTCGACGAATATTGTACCTACGATGTTCCAGATACGTTCCCATGGCGGTGGATACAGCTGTAAGCAGGGACACACGGTCCTTGTCCTGGCAGACTACAGTCCCCTCCGCCACTTAGGTGTGACACAGCCTTGGCAAACTCAGTGCAGGACGCCTCAAAGGCAGCCTGAGTTATCGCGCAAGGTTAGTTTTGCAACCAAACGGCAGGACACTGAAGTCCCCAGGGCCATAGCCACTTAGGGGCTGTACTTTCCCCAAAATGCCCACAGGGAATTCACTGGGTATTTGCTGAACTCCCCTCAGTACCAGGTACTGTGCAGGGCCCAGGAGTGCCATGGTGGGCGAGGCGGGTCCAGGCCCAGGCTAGGAGATGTGGGCCATCACTGACATGGAGGGACAAGACAGGGAAGAAGACAAGCATTCTGTCAAGTGGCAATGCCCGATCCCCAAGGCATCTGCCACGTCACTGTGCTGCAGACCCTTACGGCATAACCTCCCACCAGCCAGGCCATCTTCTGGCGCGGGGTATGCGCTAAGGCTTAAACCAACTCCACACGCTCCAATCACCTATTTCATTTATGGGATCATCTTAAAAAATAAGGAAAGCAAAGATGACCCTCCCCACCTAGGAGGTGGGCCGACAGCTAGAGAATTTAGCAGGTCTGAGTCACATTCTACTGTCCATATGGCTGCTTCCCTCTCCCTTAATAGCCTGACCCTCCCAGGACCCATTAGGAACCCGCCCCTCCCCTCCTTCTTTCTTCACTAGCCCCCAGCCTCCCACACTAGCGCATAAGTTGTGGTCTGGGACTAAGAGGGTTTTGTTTTTTAAACAGTTAAATCTTTCATTGCAGACCAATTAAAATTTAAAGACTCTCTCCGCCCCCTCCCTCTTACACACACACACACACACACACACATACACACTTCCACCTCCCTGAGCACAAAGAGCTGATGAGAGCCTGGTGTTTACTATTAGAAGCAGGATCTGAAAACCGAATGAGAGAAAACCTAGCTCTTCACCCACACTTGTTCTTTTCCTGCCAAAGCTTCCCTTAACGAGAGGTTGTGCTCTACCAGGATCTCCCAGGCATTCCTCTGAGCAGAGAGGCCTTTGAGAAAGCCAGTCTCCTGGGCCTCCTCAGCTGTCATTCCCCGGCACGGAGTGAGGAGGCACACGTGGTGCCGAGGAAGTGGTCTGAGCACTCGGCGAGCCAGGTCCTTCCTGCCCCACGGCTCTGCCCACCCCACCCCCCAGGCCACCTGCACCCCTGCCAGGTCTCCTATCGTCATGACTGGCAGACAATTTCAGGGAACCTGAACCAGGATGAGGGGGAAGGACATTAAGTTACCCCTCTGGCCCCAGCCTCTTTCTATCTGTTCTTTGACCTAAAAACAATAGACATTAAAATGAGATTAGGTAGAGAGGGTCTGGGAGTTTCTGGGTAGGTGAGTAAATGTGTTTACGTTATACCTGCGCATGTGTGTGCTTGAAAGTGTGCATTTTGGGTACACAGTCTGTGCATGTTTGCCTACGTACACTGCAGCCTGTCTGCTTAACCCAGCGCATATCATCTTGCTCGGCCACAATTTTATCCTGACTTTCTCAGAGCAGAAAGCTCCTCTCAATAGCTTTTCTTCCCAAGATTTATCAGAGCTGAAGATGACCTCTGCCCAGTGTGGTTACGTCGTACAAACACAAGCACGTGTGTATGTACAACATGCATGTACACACGTGCACGCATGCACACGCGCACACACACACTGTGCTTTTAGAGTTCTTGGGTTCTCCATGGCTTCTCTTGCCTAAACACTCAGCGCCACCAGAGGAAGTCGCCTCTGGATGTTAATTTGGACATTAATCTTCCCTCCTAATCTCCTTTTCTTCCCGGTTGCCTTAACGGGACACTGAACAGTGACCTCCTTGCACGCAGCCAGCCTGCCAGGAGGTTCTGGTGCTGGGCTTCAAGGGGCCCAGCCCCGGGAGAACCGGCCACTTCCCCTTGGTGCTAGTGGGTAGAGAGCAGTCATCAGGCTACAACGCCGGGCATGCGCTCCCAGCTCTATATGGTTCTTAGTAAAGTGAGGATAACTTTATTCTTCTCTTAGGTAAAGCCCACACAAGGGAAGGTGGAGATTAAAAAGCCAAAACATCAATTCTTTGTGATGGAAAGAAATCATCTCTGGCTGGATGTGAGTTAGAAGACACTCTGGGTCCCATGGAGAAAGGAAACTCCTGACTCCTATAATACAAGGCAAAGGGGGTGACTCATTTTAGGGTGAGCACATAATCTGTGCTGTGGACCTGCGAGGTTGGAAGGATGTCCCAGGAAAAGGAAGAGCACAGAGGGAATGGCCACACAGAGGAACACAGAAGCTTGCAAAGAGGTCATCACAGTGAGAGCTGGTATCTGGAAGGAGCCAGAGAAATCCACTGAGCTTGTGGTCCTGGCCAGGTCCACCTCTTTACTGAGGGCTTCCCTGGTAAGTCTGGACAAGCCACCCAGTCTCTCTAGGTCTTGTTGTCCCTTCCGAAAAGGGGCAGATCTTCCTGCCTTTCCTTTGTCTCGTAGGTGGACGGCTCCAAAAACAATAATAGCAAACATTCAGCACGCCTTGTCACGCACCAGGGGCTGCAGCGAGCGCGGCCACACATTTTCTCACGGGACCTTCACGCCCGTCACGGCGAACTTCGGTACGTGCTGTTATGATCTGCGTCTCACTAACGAGGAGGCTGAAGCTCAGAGATGAGCTAACCTGTTGGAGGTCACCATGGTAAGTGGTCGAGACAGGAATCTGAGCGAAGGCAGCTCGACGCTTCTGCACCCCAGGTGACACTGCAACATGAACAACATTTACTGCTCTTGTTAGAAGGAACCAGGAACCAGAGGTTGCCTAGGAACACAAAGCACAAAGCAAGTGTGAAAGAGCCTCAAAACGTATCAAAACAGAACATTGTCTTCCTCCCCCTGAAATTTCCAACTACATCATGTACTTTCCCGCTAACTTCGGAGACCCACAGCCTGCTAATTCACTTTCCAGACCCACGCAGCCATGTCTCTGAGCGATCGTAACTTGGTTGAGTCAGCTGACAAGGTCTGCAAGCTCTCGGAAAGATATCATTAGTTGGAAATGATGCCAAATGTCACACAGGGGGTCTGTTTGCAAACACCTTCCCCCGGCCCCTCGCCAAAGTCGCGTCTTGTGTATCCCTTGCCTTTCTGCGCCAGCTCCTCCAGCCCACTGAGCTACCCACGCCGAGGAAGAACAAACCCACAGTAAACCACGGAGTAGTGTTTGGTCTGCTGTGGTCAGCAAGGGCGGCCAAGTTTCCTGAAAGGTGCCCAGGATCCAGACAGTGTTAGACCTGCAGCCAGTGCCACGTCCCAGTTTCACACCAAGCGGCTACAAGCCACCAACACAAGTTCAACAAGCATTCGTTGGGCACCTACTTCAGGTCAGCTAGCAGACGTGATACAGTACGGTGCCCATCCCTCCCCAGATGCTAAATGTAGGGCAAGAAAAGACCAGTCAAGAAACGCCATGATACAGGGTGCAATTAGATGCACGCCAAAGGAGGACCATTTTAGTTACGGCTGGAATATATTTTGAACGATTAATTTGTATTCATTTTTCTCATCAGTTTTCTCCACTCCTCTCTTCTCTTCTCAAGCAAGTACCCAGTCAGTCTTGCCTTCATGCCTTTAGAACTGGTCCATTCCAGAGAGGGAGGAGAAGCCATCTGCAAAGACAATCTGACTTTGGTATTCCAAAAGTTGATGCTCAGAGGTGACCCCGTAGGGTCTTTGGAGGAAGGAGCAAAGTGAACTGGAGATAGCCAAGGTCGAGAGGGGCTTTTACTCACAATAGAAAGAGAGAAATATCTCCGGGCTGGAGGCAAGGTAGGGCAACTAGGAGAAGGAGAGAACAAGTGAGTGAGAGAGAGAGAGAGAGAGAGAGAGAGAGAGAGACTGACACTGAAGTCAGGACTGCTGGGTGCTTAGGCAGAGGACTCAGCCTCATGATTCCTGTCTAGCATGGCCGCAGCAAGCAAGGGCTGTGTGGTATGTTTAAGTAAACACAGGACCAAAGGTGAGTTTGTAAAAAAAAAAAAACTCCTCACGTTGCCCATGTGACCACAGAGCACATGGAGAGAACAGGATGCGTCCCAGAGGTAACTTGCTTGGTTTCTGCCTTCCTTTGACACTGCCCAAGTCCCTGGAACTACGGCCCAGACTCAGGGTGGATCCCGAGCAATTCCTCCCACGGTCTCCTGGTGGTTTGGAGGGACAGCCCTGTGCTGAGGGTCCTGGATTTTTAGTTGCTAAATTTAGCAACCCTAGATTTCACTTGAAGGTGAAATTAAGGTGATAAAAAGGATGTGGGTGAAAATTCATACCTGAGTTTGCAGAACTGAATTTGTGGACTGAGTCACACCCATTCAAACATAATGCCCTTTATTTTTAGAGTGCTTTACAGTTTATAAAGCTCCTTCACATTTACCGTATCACTTGATTCTCCCAATTACCTGGTGAGAGGAGAAATGCGAGTCTAATTATTTCTAGAAGGAGACACAGGGCTTAGGGAAGCTTAGCCCGCTGAAGATGCGAAGTCCATGTGGACCAAAGCTATGAGCAAATCCTGTCTCAGCTCCCAGGCCACTCTGCTCCAGACCCTGCCCAGAGTCCCCAGACTGGCCTCAGCTCCAGCAGTCCAAAAATGACACCACTGAATTCAGTTCCAAAATGCCTCTTACAAGCTTTCTGGAAGCATGGAGTTTTAGGGGTGCCTGAGTCCAGATGACCTCTCTCTGGTTTGCAGAAGAGTCAGAACTAGGAAACGATTTTACTTGGTAAAGTGACCACAGTCAAGTCTTCAAAGCCTGTGGGTCCCTGGGTGACAAGACCTATGATCGGGCCAGCTGCTAACCCTTTGGTTCGTTATCTTCCAGGCCAGGTGACACCCACCCACCAAAAAGATAGCCTGACTCCACCACTGCTCAGTGAGGATGGTGTTTCAGGGAGAAGAAAGCTGTGCAAAGAACGGGGCCAGACTTTGGGGGGTGCCTTGCAGACCCGGAGGAGACGAGGCTGAGGAATGCACTGTCCAGCACACTCGAGACAGCCATTGCTGGGGGGGGGAGGGACCCACTGTCAGAGCTCGGGTTTTTACACATCCTAAAATCTTTACTTATGGACACCAGGTCAAAGGGAAGGGAACAAACGCAACCAGACTTGAACAGTTACCTGGAGCTGTTGTCAGCAAATGGACTGCAGCTGTTTTTGTCATTTCACAAGACGGTCCTTTTTTTCCTTTTTAGTGTGTTGTAGGAAATAAAGAATGTGATTCCGGGGAAGTCTCCATGTACGCCACCACCCACTTTGATAAAAATTTCATCTTTCACTTTATGGGGGATTCAAGGGCACGGAAAAAATTTTTTTCTTCTTTCTTTTTATTATTTTTTTAAGTGTTAGAAGATAGAAACCAGTCTTACTGTCATTTTTTATTCTTTGTACTTTGATATGTTATAAGTATTATTTATTATCCACTAAATAGTTCATGTAAACAATAACTCTTCATGTGGTGGAAGCCGTTTTTGGGCTGTGAGAAAGGGCATCTCCTGGACTGAGAAATAAGACAAGGATTTTGATGTTCATCAAGATACTCCTTCCAAACTTCTGTCTTGTAATGTTTCCAAAGCCAAGTGACTCGAAGCTCTGTGGACCTGTGGTAACTGTATCTGAGTATTTCTTCCAAGTGTCTCACTGACTGGCAGCCACTGACCTGGAGCAGATCGCCTGAGGGGGTGGGGCTGGGGCAGTGTCGCCGCTGCGTCTGGGCAAGAGTGTCCTACTCAGAGCTTGGGGCTCCTTCTTACCAGCCTGGCTCACCTGGACGGATGAAACTCAGCGCCAGGATCCCCAGCTCCGTTCCTCCACTCCGGGCCGGTGACTTGTAAATGTGGAGGCTCTGCTAAGCACTGGGATTTCATTAAGGGCCTCGTTAAAATTTACTGGAGTCAAATAAAGAAAGGACCCAGCCTTGGAAATGATTCTCCACCCATGTCTCTCCCTCTCACCGCTGCCCACCCCCACCCCACGTATTCATCCATTAAACGGCTAACGACTGAGCTAATTCTGGAAAGTTGCCCGGATCGAATATCTTTAGAAATCACTTCAGAAAACGCCTTTAGGAAGGTAGGTCACCTCTTCCCATTTGTCTCACTCTGGCGGGTCTGCGCCTACACGAAGAGGCGGCGAAGCAACAATGTGACAAATAAGAGACTCTTAAGTCAGACCGGGGATAAATCCTGGCCCTTGCCTACTCTCCGGACGACCCTGGGCACGTTCCTTAACCTGAGTCTCACTTTTTGCATCCATAAAATGGGAACAGCACTGTGACTTACTGTGTAACATCTTAAGAGGGTAAGGCCACATAATGTATGTCAACTGCTTACCCCAGGGTCTGGCACACGGCACGTGCCTAAAACATCAGCTATGGATCGGGAGCTTTCCTGGGCACTGCCCATCTCCCCGTGGTGTTGCTTCGTCTTGTGAATAATGGAAGTTTTGTCAGATGCATGGGAACTAAGGAGATGGAAAAACGTGTTTATGCCCCTGGACTCAAAAGTTGTCCCATCCTTCTGTGACACCATAATCTGAGCCACAGCCCACAAGCCTGAACTCTCGCACCCTCTGCAGCCAGTCCTCCCTGCCCACACGCTTTTTGCCACACAACACCTGGGGCCTCTGCCCCATTTCAGGAGCCCGTCCAACGCCGGTTTGCTGGGCAGTATCTTTAGAGCAGCCAGGATCTGTACGAGGTGAGCACACCGGGGCCCCCAGGAGCTGAGACAGGAAACCCTCTTCCAGGGGGGAAGCTGAAATGTAGCAAAGAGGGACACAGGTAGGGGCATCTCTTTGGTTTCGTGATTAAAACCGAAACTCGATCCCCCTGCTCAGGGAGACCCAA
This sequence comes from Camelus ferus, assembly GCF_009834535.1. Classification (NCBI taxonomy): domain Eukaryota; kingdom Metazoa; phylum Chordata; class Mammalia; order Artiodactyla; family Camelidae; genus Camelus; species Camelus ferus. The sequence goes on along the minus strand of NC_045717.1, from coordinate 8,931,800 downwards.
CCACAGGTTTCATTTTTCAAAGTTCAAAGGACTACCTGGATGCTTATTAAGGGCCGACTCCTCTCCAGGATTGGGTTTCTCCACTTTGAGCAGCTACTTGACCTCTCACCTCCACCCGTTCTGAGGTGAAGACTCACTTGGAATGAAAGCGAAGCTGAGCAGGTAGCCCTGGGCAGCCGGAGCCCGAGGCAGCTCCTTGGCTGGCTCCTCCTGCTCAGCTCAGGTCTCTGCCCGAATGTCCTTCCCGGACCTCCAAATAATAAAGTCGAATGCCTCTTATCTCTTCTGCACATTTTCCTTTCCTATTTTCTCAGGCCGTGTACCCCAGAGCATCTCATTTCTATATTTGCTTATTTGCTCTTGTTGCTGCCCTAGACTGTCAGCTCCATCAGAAGAGAAACTGCCTGTCTTGTTCATGCTATAAGCCCAGCGTGTGCTGGTTTTTGCATCGAGTAGTGGAAGGAAAAGAGGTAAAGATTTATCAAATGCCACACCAAAACCAAGAGGCCTGCCTGCCAGTGGAGCCTGGAGTACAGAGAATGCTCTGTTAAGGAAGGAAGGAAGGAAGGAAGGAAGGAAGGAAGGAAGGAAGGAAGGAAGGAAGGAAGCAAAGACATAAATGGTCTTTTACTCTTGACATCCCAAAGCTTTGTGACACACTCGTGCACTGACCATACTTTTTATGACATCATTCACCAGGACTGAGCAATTCAAGATCATTGTGTCTGAAGCATCACCTGCCAGCATACGTTATACATACTTCCTCTCACGCGCTGTGTTTAGTGAATTTTCTGGCGATGGTGTGGATACCCAGGTACGTGGAGTGGAACGTCAGTATAAATTTGATGAGAGCCCGGAAACCCGAAGTCTGGGTAGGGGAGAGAGGATGGTGACATAGGGAGAGGAGAAAGACCAGGAATAGTCAGGGCTGTCCTTTGGCTGAAGCCTAAGACAGATAAACGAAAAAGGACTGGCCAAGAGTTACGTCCAGCTAGCTTCCCTCCCGTGGACACGCCTGCTGGCTTTTGCTCCTCTGAGCTGGGAAATAGCATTCCCCGTACACAGGACTGCAGGCAAGGAAGAGAAGTTGGGCAGAGAAGGGGTAGCTGGGTTTGCAGGAGGATGAAGACGCAACCTCAGAAGGCTGCAATGGCTGCAGGCTACAGGACAAAGCTTCCAGGAGGACCGAAGGCAAAACCTGGTCATCGATGCAGGATACACATCCATTCAAAAATAAACTGCAAACCAATGACGGAACAAAAATAAAGCAACACCCTTTACAAGTTGCTGTATTTGGCCCAGTGTCGGTTTTCTCTATATTATGAAAGAATGAAACACAAGCAGTTCTGGCCACCCCCGCCCCTCCAACCTTGCCATGGTGACTGTTGCTGCCTGCCCCTCCGAGGCAGCTGTTTCCACGTCTAGGACAGAACGCTCCTGCAAGGGCAGGTTCAGGGCATGTTCCCGGTGACCCTGGATCAGTAGGAGAGCTCCTGCAGGTGTGTGTTTAATGCTGTGGGGGCCTCTGCGAAGGGAGTCTGGATTTCTGAGTTCCAGGAGCCAGTGAGCAAGGGGGTTCCAAAAGGCAGTTTGGTGATACCCACGTGTGCCCCATGCACAGACAGGCAGAAGCAAAGTGGCCTCCGGGATTGTCCCACAATGACATGTGACCTGTAGCTGTGAAACTCTGTTGTAATGACCCCTCTGGAACTTTCTAACGTTATTGATGAAATGAAGACACTGAACAGATACACTCCAAAAATCTCCCAATTTAAAAATTCTATACTTCTATGACAAACGTGTCTCTCTGTGCTGTTTTCTTTCTCTTTCTTTTGCTTTTCCTGTCTTATCTTCTGCATTTCCTCTTTCTTCCATCTTGGCCACGTCCCTCCCATCTGCCTCACAAGGACCAGTGACCCTCAAACAGCCCACCACGGAAGCCAGCAAATTAGCAACAGTTTTCACAAGGTTCGGAGCTGCAGATATCCCAAGATGATGACTCAGCTGTTGAGTTCTCAGGCTCTAAAACAAACCCCCAGGTCTCCCGTTGAGCAATGGCTAAGAAAAACCAGCCAGTTAGCAAGCCAGGGCCTCCTGATTGAGTCCTGTGGGTGCAGAGCTGTAAATACAGCCACTGCACCAAGAAGTTGGGTCTAATACAGAAACGGGAGCACACAGAAGTGCACCCGTTTCTGCTGCAGAAGTCAAGACGGAGCGAGTGGTTGTACGTACAATGCTAGCAACTAAGGCATCATGCTGATTATACGAGGGGTGAATTTTATAGATCCAGAAAGCTTTCCTAGGAGAGGGCACTGTAATGTGGGAGTTTAGCAAAACGTAATTAATATCCGTCTTCATTAAGTGCATCTGTTTCTAGAAGTTGAGAAATTACTTCATTTGGGATGAGCCCACCCACCGAAGCATATGCATTACACGTGATTCTCATTCCTGGGCACTGTGTCCTGCGAGCTGTGCTGAGCTCCTCGCCCACATCTCATTCAGTCCTCATAAGAGAGGAGATGGATGTTAGCACAGGGGCGAGAGCATGTTAATAGGTCACTCCAATTCTACCTTTCTCTGCACCTCAATTTTTTCATCTGTGAAATGTAACAAGTAAGAGTATACACTTCACAGAGTTGGTATGATTTTTCAATTTAAAAGTTATGTAAAGCACTTTATGCAATGCTGGGAACGTCCCAAATGCTCCATAAACATCATTTACTGATGTTAGCATCATTTTTCCACTTAAGGCCACTAATGCCTTGAGAGCATACGCGACCTGTCTGGGGTCACAGAGCTAATGTGGGGTTTGAACCAGCTCTGTCTGTCTGTCACCATCCTCTGTTGTCCCTTGTGATGTAAACTGTTGCTGCTAAACTCAAGTTTGCTCCATGGCAGCTTCTTTAAAGGTTCCAGCAGACCTGCACCTTCTGTGGGACTTGTCCTGCAGTCTAATTTTAAACATCACCAGGGATCTGCGGTTCACATAATTTTGCCCGAGAAAGTCGTACACGTCTGCAGTGTATACAGTCCAGGCTTAATTCGAGTTAGAGATGCCTGTGGTCCTCACTTTGAGGTAGATCAGCTGCTTCAGACATCAGCTGCGATTCCTCCTCCCCCAGCCCCAATTCCAGACTCTTTGGGGACTTTCCCTTCTGCTCTTTCCTAATGATCCAGCTCACATCAGGCCCGGGGGAGCCCCAGCACAGAAAAGTCAGGGGACAGCCAAGAAGAGCAACGGCGTGGAGTGGGGCTGGAAAGGCACAGACCTGGCAACGCTGGAGACTCACCAAAGGAAGCTTTTAAGGAAAGGAAAACAGCCACCTTGGCAGCTTGGGGAATATGCCTAAGACTTACGCCAGCCTTTGCTTGCAGCAGGGCTGGGAAGGGCAGGCCAAACCGCACACCTTCGGAAGCCAGCTCCTCAGAGTCAGCTGAATGCCTCTGTACTGCACGGGGGCCAACTTCCCGTTGACCTCCAAGAAGTGTGTTGCAATGGGAACTCTAGGAAGGGTGGCATGTTGGCATGGATAATCCGTCCTGTGAGGAAGTCCTCAAGGAATTTTGTCAATAAGGAAAGGAAAGAAAAGAAAACCCCAAGGAATGGCTTAGTACCTTTAAGCAGCTCCAAAGTTTTATTTGGGTTTACTTGCTTCTGTGAGAAGTTGGAAAAGTAATCTGGAGTCACTGAGGATCAAAGAAAAAGGAAAATGGGCTTAAGCTGGAGGAAAATTCCAGTTGGACAAAGCCAAGTCCTTCCTGAATGCAAGACTGATAAGACTGCTAGATTTCACAGACTCACAGACACAGAAAACAAACTTATGGTTTCCTGGGGGGAAAGGAGGTGGGAAGGGATAAATTGGGAGCTCAAGATTTGCAAATCCTTAACTACTATATATAAAATAAACAACAAGTGAACTTGTGTTGTGTATAGCACAGGGAACTATTTTCAATACCTCGTAGTAACTTAAAATGAAAAAGGAATGTACATATGTATGTTTATGTATGACTGTAACATTACACTGTACACCAGAAATTGACACAACATTGTAAATCGACAGAACTTCAATTAGAAAAAAATTCGGAAGGAAAAAAAAGATTGATATAGAGTTCACTGCAGAGTGAGGTTATGGTTCTACCCACAACTCTTCCACAAACAACCACCCTCCTCCTCTGAATCCCGTATGTACTGTATCCCCACCACTTGTCCCAGCACGACCTGCGTCATTTATACCAACTGTATCAGAATCACCTGGAAAGCTTCTGCAAATGCAAGTTCTCAGGCCCCACCCCAGCCTCCTGAGTCAGAACCTTGGGGAGGGGGTACCCTGTAAACCACAAGCTCCCAAGGTGATCGCTATGAACACTGCAGTCGCTGGGCGGGCTGTCCCGTCTGCATTAGGGGCATGAAGCAATGCGAGGAGCCTTTGACCTTGAATTTTCTGGATGTATACATTTGACCAAACTCATCGAGAGCTGCCAGAAAGGGCACTGAAGCAAACATAAAGCTGCCTTCTTCTCCATAAAGATGGGTTGCTCATCTGCCTGAGCACCATCCCGCCCGAGCTGCTGAGCTGAACGAAGCACAGGGCTCGGCTCCGGCCACCCCTGCCTGCAGACAGCCGAGAGGGGGCTGCCGGGTCTTACCTACAAGGGATCGGGAGAAAGTTCAGCTAAGGGCAAATTCCAATGCCCAGGTATCAGACCTAAGCGTAGGACTGTCATCCTCTCCTAGAGAAAGAAAACGGAGAGTAATTCATCTTCTTCCCCCCTTACCTCTGAGTTGGGTGGTGAACTGTGGAAATACATGTGTTGATTTGCTCTTCACTTCTCAGTGCTTTGCAGCGCTCTCCGTAAGGGAATCAAAAACATCCCTGCTCGCCTTGATGGCAGGCAGGCGACTGGCTGAGTCCAGGGGAAAACAAGGGGCTCGCACAGGCGAGCGTGAACAGGGGGCTGGCCTTATGGGACTCCCTTCCCTGGGCAGTCTGCGGTGACTTTCTCAAGGTCACCTAGAGTGCACTTTTACCTCTCTCTGTTGGGGTGCCCAGGAGCACCAGGCATTGACACCCAGCCATGCACAACTCTCCCAGACCAAGGAGGGGAAGCAGGTGGCCAGGGATACCTGTTTCAGGCAACTCTGAGCAGCATCGTGGGGAGGGGAAGAGAAGTGACGGGGCATCAGGAGTCAGCGTCACCCAGCAGGGTCCCCTCATTCCCCACAGCCGCAGACACACCGTCCCTTCTCAGATCTGGGGGCTGCTGTCTTCCAGGGGAGGGAAGCAATGGGTGGGATGCCTAGAGGAAGTCGGACTGCCTGCCAGTTGTCTGGTTGGAAGTCTTGACTCTGCTCCTTGCTCCTCATCTAACTGTGGGTTGTGCCGAGCACAATTCGTTACTAAAGAGAGTCACAAGTGAACACACTTAAAAATTAGATAGACCCATCAGATCACTCCCATTACCTTGCATTCTGAGAGCTTCCTTGGAGGAAAAAGAAAACTTAGGCTTACGTAGGTCAGTGGATCATGCAAACCCTGCATCTTATTTCTTAGGTACTCCTTTTTTTTTTTTTCTATGTATGTATATATATATTATTGAAGTATAGTCAGTTTACAATGCAGTGTCAATTTCTGGTGTACAGCATAACGCTTCAGTCATACATGAACATACTTATATTTGTTTTCATATTCTTTTTCACCGTAAGTTTCTACAAGATATTGAATATAGTTCCCTGTGCTGTACAATATGAACTTATTGTTTATCTATTTTTTATCTATATTAATTAGCATCTGCAAATCTTGAAGGCTCACAGCTGATTACATCCATGAGAGTCAGAAAAACACATGGCTTAGTGGTGTTTCTCAAATTGTGATCACCCACCACCTCTACCACTTGTTTAAAACCAGCTGGGGAAGCGTGTCAGAAATGCAGACTTCCGGGGATGCAACCCGTGGATACTGAGGGTGGAATCTGGAAATCTATATTTTTAATAAACTTCCTCTTGGTAGCTATCCCTCCTTGCCTTCAAAGCACAGCTGAAGACATTCCTCTTCTATAAAAGATTAAATAAGTCATCCGACTCCTTTTATATCTTCTTGATCCATTTTCTTTTGCTGCCTCCAGCACTCAGACAAAATACACATACTTTTTTTAGTTCTTTGCAAATAGTCTAAAATGTGCCTGTTCTGTGTTTCGCTTGGGAACAAATACTTTACCTGGTCTAGAACAGAGGTTGGCAAACTATAGTCCTCAGGCTAAGTCTGGCCCACGGCCTGTTTTTGTAACAGAGTTGGAGCACCATAATGCCATTTTGTTTACATACTGTTTCTGGCTACTTGCATACTGCAATGGCAGAGGTGAGTATTTGCAACAGAGACAGTACGGCCTGTAAAGCCTAAAATATTTACTATCTGGCCTTTTACAGAGAACGTTTGCCAAATGCCGGCTTAGAAGGGTGGCAGTTGGTCGACAGACCCCTTTCCTTGTCTTCCTGGGCATAGATCTAGACTACATTTCCCAGCCTCCCTTGCAGTTAGGCATGGTCATGTGACTGAGTTCTGGCGAGGAGATGTGAGAGGAAACTCTGAGCCTGGCCTGGCCTGTAACATCTCCCAGAATCGGTCCTCCACGCTGCAGACAAACCCAGCCTGGAACCTAGGATGCTTCCCGCTGAAGGTGGCAGAGCCTCCTAAGGGAGTCTGGATCTCTTAGCTATTACTTAGAGACAAAGCACTCGCTCACCAGGAAAAGCCGTTTTGAACCTTATATAAGAGAGAAATAAGCCTCAGTCGTTTTGAGTCATTATATATTATGTTAAATCCGTTTGTTGCAGCAGCTCAATTTAACTGACTTTATATACAGAGCCTCCTCCCTTGCGAAAAGCTGGAGAAGGAGTGAGGCGTTTTCCTTACTCAGAAAGTCCTTAGCTTCTCCAAAAGCATGGATGGCAAGTGTAGGGACTGGTACTTGTGTCCAAGAGAAAGAGAAGGACGGAGGAGAAGCAGAGGCAGCAGCGGCTGAGGGAACCAGTTTTGTCCAAGGTATCCACTCCCATCCTACAATGCCAGTGTGAAGACCTGGTCCTCCCCACTGCTGACTGGTAGATGCCCTACCACAGACAGTGCCTTTCTCCAGGAAATATTTATTTCCGGGGGGAGATGGAACAGCCTAGCATCAAAGTTAGAATCCTACAGAGAGATACAAAGTATAAGAGAAAGAGTTTTGAATAAGGTAAGGTATGGCAGATTTTTCTTGCAAAAATTCGCTGTGAGGCTTAAGACAAGTCACCACCCCTTCGAAGCCACGACTTCCTCATTTATATGTCTGCGTCTTAGACTGTCAGACAGGATTTTAGGTATAACTAGCTCAGTGGTTTCCAAAGCAAGTTGCAGGAACCCATCATAGCCTTCAGAGGTGCCTTAGTGTCTTCTGCAGTGTTTAAGGGATAAATGATTCTGGGCTGCCCACTGATTCCACCAGCACAACACGACTTTTTATTTATTGATGTGGAAATAGTATTTTGAAGTGATAACTGATGTGTTCCATGCTGCAACCCTCCAATTCGTGAACAATTTCTTGTGTGCAAGTAGACAGCACAACCATAGAGAACAAAGACATAAATCCTTGGCTTATAAGTTTGCAAAATTTACACCTGTGCTGTTTGGTAGGGTGGCCACTAGCCACAGGTGGCTACTTGAGTTTACGTCAATTAAAATTAAATGTTCAGTCCACTGATCACATGAGTCACATGCAGCTGTGGCTACCATTATGAAATTTCTGTCATCACGACGTTCTGTTGGACAGTGCTGATCTAAACCCTGCGGGTACTCAGGGTATTCTTGATTAGTCAGAATTAGTAACCTCCTTCCTCCAAAAATTTCTCCACTAGGGGAAAATATTAAAAGGATGGTGAAGGGAGCTGAGACACAGACAGGTACTTGGTGAGAGATTCCTTTCTTGACCTCTCTCTGTCAAGGACCAGGACTGGAATTGGGTGGGATGAAGGGGACAGAAGCTGAGGTCCAAGCAGACACCACCCCTCTAGCAGGTGGAGGCAGGGGAGGCGGCAAGGACTCTCAGTTCCCTTGGCTCTGTCCTGGTGCAGCAGCACTGGATGAGTGATGGATTCATGGTGGCAACAGGCAACACTGCCTGAAAGACAGCCTTCAAGAGTTTTCCAGCACCTCCAAGGGGCAGGGAAGCAGAATAGTTCCCTGTGCCCTGAAGAATTACAGGGGAGAAGCGAGTTGAGTGAGAAGGGGTTGTCTCATTGGATCCAAGGGAGAGAGACATAGGTTCCATGAACTAGATTGAACTAGATAGCCCATCACCTCCTTCCTTGTGCTGGGTGGGCACCATTTAAACACCGTGGAACTTGGACATAGCCCTGGCAAAGGGAGCGGAGGGACCCAGAATGCCTGGGATTTAGCTTTTGTAGAAAAGTAGGAAGTGAACATGAGTGAGAAAATGTTATATATACTGATGTTTGCAGACTGAGCTTATACCTACCATGTATTTCTCATGTTTGCGGGGAACAATGAAAGGTTGAGAAGTTACGTGAGTCAGCGATCTCTGTTTCTTGTACCTAAAGGCTTCCTGTTGGATGTAATGGGATTTGGGGTAACAGGCAGATGGAGGGGCTGATTTCAGGCTCCTCACTGTTTTAGATGAAATGCTGGGTGTGCAGAGGTGACAATTCTCCAGCATGTGTCCTGACACCCCCCCCGGAGAGGAGTGAGAGCCACGACACCAAGGGAACAATAGTGTGTGTGCTCTACGCTTCCACACAGCTGCGCACCAAGAGAGAACACACCTCGTCCAGGCTTAAAGCCCTGCTGTGTTCCACAAGCAAACGAGACAAAGGTGAACAGGTAGTCAGCGAACAGCGTGTCACCTTCTGGGGAAAGGCGCTGAACTGTTCATACGTTCGTACTTCTAGTGATGTCCATGCTAAAGTGACGTTCTCTGCATGTATAAAGGCACCGTCAGAAATGGGAGCTCTAACTTCCGCTATCGAGGCATGCGCGCCTCCCATGTGTTTCTGAATTTTTTCTTAATCTGGTCACGTGCTGTCACACCAGCCACATTTTTAGCCCTCTGGAAGCCCATCATTTGGGGAGGAGTTGCACAAATGTTCACATGCAGAGAACAGGCTGCTGGGGGCCCTGAGAGCCCAGAACGGGTGTGAGTTCTTCCGTGAGGCCCTGTGCTGGTGCCCAGAGCGGGGACCACCTCTGCATGGTGGGTTTGGGGTTTCATTTCCTCCATTACTGTGAAAAGTGGATTGTTCTTTGTTAAAAAAAAAAAAAAAATTGGGGGAGGGGGATGGAATTTTCATTTAAAGAAGAATGATGGTAAGATTAAAGATTTTCAAAGACCCTTATCCTCTGCTTTAGGGATGGCTCTAGACCTCTAGTTGCAGGCGGTTGGCATTGAGAAGAGGCTACGATAAACTCTCCCCGAAGGTGTGAACCTAGTCTACGCTCACTGGGAGAGCTCTCTCTCCCTCTCTCCCTCCATCCTCTCCTATTTCTACCCTCTGTCATCTCTTCTCCTCGTACCTCGCTCCCTGCTTTCACTACAGTCTTCTCTGAGCCCCGCCCTTCCTTCTTCTTTGCCCCGAACCCTCGGGCTCCCCCCACTATACTGAAGGTATAACGCTTGGGTGGATGTGAGAACGTGTGAGTGGGGGGGGGGGGTCAGAGGTTGAGTTTTCTACCTGCGCTTTGCCCATCTCTTCAGACAGATGGAAGCAAGTATCATAAGGGCAGGTTCACCTTCAGAAAGGGGTGAAGAACTCAATTGAGGCAAAGGGAAAGGACTTTCTCTCCCTGCGGAAGCAGTTATATCCAGAAGTTGGGGCATCTGGTTCTGCCAGCAGCAGGTCATGCCGGATGCGGCCCGAGCCGTGGACCTTATGCACGCTATTTCATTCATCCTCCAAAACCAGCTTCAGCGGGGAAGGTATAACTCAGTGGAAGAGTGCGAACTTCGCATGCATGAAGTCCTGGGTTCAATCCCCAGTATCTCCATTAAAAAAATAAATAAACCTAATTACAACCCCCCAAACAAAAACAAAACAAGCCTTTAAAAAAAAAAAACACCCAGATTTGAGGTAGGCACAATTATTCTCCTTTTATGAACAACCAACAGGAGGGTCAGAAAGGCGGGGAACGTGACGAGTCATCGAGCTGGTAAGCTCCGAGCAGAGCACTGGGTGTGGACGCAGCCCTGGGACTTAGCATCAGGAGTGTCCAGGATGGCCAGTCCACCCTGGGGAGGGAGCGGAGGAGCGTTTGAAGAGATAGGGTAACAGCTTGTATTTTCCGAGCGCTGCCTGTGAGCCTTGTCTAGTAAGCAGCAGGGCTGGGACTCGGTGGAGATTCTCCAGTTTGACTGCTTTCCCAATTAACTACACCGCCCCCAACGTGAGCTGTGGGCAGACACACAAGCTCTAATTTCAAGAAGCAAACCTTTTCCACTGGGGAGAGAAAGTTATTGGTCTAAAACCCCTCACTGGGCAGTGGGAGCGGAGACACGTTTCCTGCCGGAAGCTGCCAGCGTGGCTTGCGAAGACTTTTCGGGATGACTAGGTCATGATCCTGCTCTAGATTGTGCTGCTGCTTCAGTTTCCAGAGCAACAGCACAGAACTGGGAGAACATACGTGTTATCACATTTGGACAGGGAGGCGAGCAGCAGTGTTTGTCGCTGGGAACGGAGTGTGACACCAACAGCCTGGGCTCCGTGCCTTGCCCAAGCTGTCATACGCACCACGTCCTCCAGGAGCAAACTGACAGCAGCCCAGAATAAACCACCTCCTGCTCGTCTTTAAAGGGAGGCGGAGTAACGGGGGGGGGGGGGGCAGACAAAATAGAGACAAAGACAAGACATGAACCCAAGACAGAGGTTTCAGCCTTGAGCAACTCCTACCTAGGGTACGGCATCCTCACATGGCCGCAGTGTCACAGAGCGACACGGCAACTCCCGACGTCCCCAGACACTGCCAGATCTCACCGAATTAGAAGACAATTTGTGAAATTAAACGACTTCTCATCAGGTCACTGTGCGTCGTGATTGAGGCTGGCACTTTGTTAGAGAAGAGGTGTGAAGGGGAGTGGGAGTCAGAGCCAAGTGTCGGAAGTTTCCGAATGCAGTCCCTTCTCTGGAGGGGCCAAAGCCAGAGAAGGAGGCTTAGCAGGGACTTCTCTGAACACAGATCTGTCATCAGTTACGTTAACAGAGGGAGTTAAAAAAGAATTATCTTGACTCCATCTGGAATCTTGCAAGGTCACTCAAGGAAGGAAAGGTGACTTCAGAAATGGCTCCAGCCCAGTCACAGAGGCAGCAGCTTGGGCTCCTAGTTCCCGGCTCATTCCGGAAGGTCATAATGATGCACGTCTCCTCCAACATGTCTGCCCTGGGGTGGATTTTGGAGATCTGATGGGCAAGGTGGGTCTGGGGAGGAAGAAGAAAGACTCAAAACCACTTCCCTGGAACAGATGGTACGTTCTTCACTCTCCTTTTCTCCTTCTCTTTGCGCTTGTTTTCTCATGACCTGCTTGGTGGGAGGGGTGGTGGCGAATCCGGGAGCCTCACCCCACACTGGGTAGAGACCAAGCATATCGAAGCCTGGACCTCTCTGCAGTAAAGAATCCAAGAGATGGCTGAGATTAACTCTCTTCTTCACAGGGAGGGAAGCACACAGCTCTCGGGGCCTCCTGGAGTCATGGTATGCAAATAATTCGACAAATGGTTTAACAGCAATGTTTCAGAAAAAGAATTTCCAATTCCATCACCATGGTGACAGCTCATCAAAAAAGATCTAAATCTAAAAACTGCTTTCATTTGGCTGATGAAAAATAATAAATAGGGCACCTGGGGCCTGCACTCTCCCCCAGCTCCACCTTCACACCTGCCTGGTCCCAGCACAGCGACAGCCACCTGTGACTCCTCAGGGTGCAGTGGACCCATGAACTTCAAAGGGGAGTGGCTCAAGCCCCAAACCCCCAGGGACCCAGCCTGCCTCCTCTCCCCATGCTCTTGCTGGCATTCATTAACCTTTGACCCTGGGTTTGTTGGCTGTCCACAGCGATTTCATAGACCAGTCTTCTATGGAAAAGGCTCCAAGACCCACGTTGTGGTGACTCCAGGGAGAGAGCGCTCATCGGGGAGGAGGCTAGAATGTGACAGACTGACTCAGGAGTGGGCACTGGTGACTCCTACTTGGGGGCATGCCACAGCCAGATTTTTGTATTAAAAAACTGAACCGTATCAATCTTGGAGGCATCCTGAAACAGACAACACATATGCTTCTCCATTTCTAGAAGAACCGTAATCCAAGCAAGTTTCAAGTTTTCAAGAAATGGAGCACAGAATGGAATTGAAAGACACTGACACCAAGTCATAAGTGTGGGAGCGTTTCCTACATCTTTGCAGAGACAAGCAAGTATCAGGGGCCTCCAGAGTCCACTGGCTGAGGATTAAGTGAATTCTGACACAACCACACAGTGGAACACTATGCAAGGTTATAACATACAGACTGCCAAAGATCTATGGTTGTTGATGTGGGAAGATGACCATGACCTACTGTGAGCAAAACATCAGGCTACAAATAGTGGAATCTTACTTAAAGTATAATTTACGTCTACATGCACACAGGAAAAGAGTAGAGGGCTATGTACCAAAATGTTAATGACTGTTAACTTCTGGTGGTTTCTTTTTTTTGTTTTTAATCTTTATATAATTTTAATGCCTACGCCAATATTTCATGCAGTGAGCTTGGATTAATGTTATAATCAGAAAAAAAACCCACAAAACCCCCAACCTCTTTTCGATCAGCTTCTCAAGAATAAAGGACAGGGAGCAGGTCTGTACAGTACCAGGCACTGTGGTGGGAGGCAAAATCAAAGGACCACGTGGTCCCTGCTCTCAAAAGGCTTGAAGTCTAAATAATAAGCAAGTCACACGTCTTTCGGATTGGACAGGCTCGACGTTCGATGACAGTGCATCACATTCATGTGGGAGACAGACATAGATGGGTGGTTAGAGGGAAGGGGTCATTGAGGTCCCCCTCCAAGTGGAGGTAACATTGGTCAAGATGCTTATCTGCCCTGAGGTCCAGGTTCCCCGCCTGAAAGTGGAGTTAACAGTAGTAGGGGTTCCACCTTAGAGGGTGGCTGCGAGGTTAAGATGAGGTAAAGACATAACACTGGACCTGCAGGGGGCGCCTTCCGCAAATGCCAGTGGTCATTGTTACTGTCCTTTCCTTTTCACCCATAGCTCTGTGGGAAAGTGAGTGCGGGAGCAGCTTTGGGCGGAAGAAACTCTGCCCTTTGGTTTAGCAACTCTTGGATGCGCACAGTCATGTACCTTCTGAAAAACATCCTTCCTTTAGCTTAAGTGTTCAAACCAATGTTTCAACCAAACAGCACTCGCTTTCCCAGGGACACGGGAAGTCAGGCCCACACCTCCCGGGCAAGATGCAGTTGTCGTCGTGGTGCTCAATCTGTTTGTTAAGGAAGCCGATGGATGGCATCCTCCCCTCCTAAGCAAATGACTTGCTCCAATTCTAATCAAAAGGTACCTTTCGTCTGATTCCTTTTTACTCAACTCTCCACCAGGACTCACATGTCATTTCGTTCCTCCCTTCCCCTCCTGAAAGTAATCAGCCTGGTCCAATTTGCTTGTATAAACAGGAGGCCGAGGCGGGGGGGACGTCACTTGGCCATGGCGGTTCTGCTTTTTATACATCCCTCTGCCTTGTTTCCTGAGACCTTTCAATAGAGCCAGACTTGGAGGAGAGTTATATTAAACAGTTTGACTCCAAACCTAAACAGCCCCTGAAGCATTAGCGGTTCAAAGATCTCCTGGTGCATTTATGAAAAGCCATTGATCTGGGAAGAGGTGTTAGCGGACTTGAAATGCACTAAGAAAACTCCTTTGCTGGCAGGAGGCAGAGTGGTTTTCATTAAGAAACTGCCCTTTATCTCGTCACATTACTGACCTGCCCAAGCTGAGATGGGCTACCTCCCCTTGCCTTGAAAGGAGGCTGCCTCTGGTTAGAAACTACGATGAGAAAGCATTCATTTTTCAGACAGACACAAAGCACAGAAGTGCCATGCTCTTCTGAGTCGGGACCCCAAGTCTCCTTCAAATTCTAAGTTTTGGGGATGACCTCTGATGCATAAAAGCCTTGAAAACACCATGGATCACTTCCCCCAGTGTTTAGTTCTTAGGACTTAGGGGGAAAAATGTAGAATCCTGGGGCTTCAGAGCTCAAGGAACTTGAAATAATCACCTACCATAGGATCTGTTCTTACCTGGGGGTCATGCGTGCCAGAGGGCCATTTGTCAGCTTCAGGACAGTGTAGAGGACCTCACATCCTCCCTCTGCTACTGAAGACTCGGGTGACCTGAGATGAATTCCTTCCCATCTCTGCCATGATTTTCTGATCTAGAAATTGGACATAATGCCCTCGTGGAGTGTTGCAAGGATTAAATATGACACTACATGCCAAGTGCTTTCTTTGTACAGAGCCTGGCACATGGTTAGCAATTGATAAATGCCAGTTATCATGGTTGCTTGTTATCATTACATTATTATTATTTATGCAATCTAAAATTTGTAAGTAACATTTTCCAGGAATGTGCACACGTGCACTTTCCTGGGAAGAGGTCCATACATTTCATTTTCATTCTCCCCGAAAGAGGAAGAACCACTAATCTCACTAGACTAACCCCCTCCTTTAACTGCGGAGTAAAATCCTGTCTAGAGGTTGAAAGTGATTTCTCCACCGTCACGTGGTAAGCCAGATGCAAGGTCAGAGCTAAAATCCCAGATCGGCGGACATGCTGTTCAGTGCTTTGCAAAGTTCTGGGAACATCAGCAAAAGTAGCCCAGGTCTCACCCAGCCTTGCACAGAAGAAGTGATCTGTACATAAATGTGGGATAGAATTGGACTCGTACTGGTGGCCTCAAGGCAGAGAGAATGTTTGGTGGTGTGGGGGGTGCGATGGCCGTGGAGGTGGCAGAAAACAACTTGACAACAGTAATCACTGGAAGAAGAGAGGGTGCCAACCAGACAGGAGGGATGAATGGGGGCCACCAGGAAGGGCCTGCCCTAGTTCCAAGCTCCTTTGCCTTTCCTGTGCCGTAGCAAAGCACAATTATCCATAAGCCACCCATAGGCTTTATAAAATCCAAGAGGATATATGCATATTTGATGGAGGAAACAAATAACTTTTCACTGCTGAGTGCCTGAAACTCCTCTTCCAAAGAGACCCAGCCCCAGAACTTTGAGGTTTGCATTCTCTTTTCTTTGGCCAGATTCTTTAAAATACTTCCCTAGTTCCCTAGTTCAGTGGTTCTCAGAGAGTGTCTCAGGATCCCCACCATTAGTGCTGCTGGGACACTTGTTGGAAATGCAAGTTTGGGGGACCTCCTTAGACCTAGTGAATCAGAGCCTTGGGGGTGGGACCCAGGGATGTCTTTGAACAGGGCCTCCAGGTGTCTCTGAACTCCACTCAGTTTTGAGAACTACTCATCTTGGTCACTGGTGTGGTAGAGAAACCTAGCAAGGAAAGAGGGCTTGCAAAAGCCTTCCAGAAATCTGAATCCCTGGAATACTTTTTTTTTTCTTGGTATGAAATAAATTGGAACTAAATTAGTAACCTAGTTTCTTTTGTTTTGCAAACAAGAGCTCTTGGAGGGAAGTGGAAAATAAATTTCAAGGCCTTTCATCTCAGTTACAATGACATGTTCATTTAGCATTGTGTGGGGAGGGAGGGAGGCAGGGAAGGAGGGGCCGTGGCTAGGCTTTTGGAGGAGAATACACAATTCCAATGGAATCCACTGTAATTTAGGGGCAATTAGCGTCTGCACGTTCTCCATCCATGAGCCTCCCTTAATCCAGTTAATCCTCATCTTCTAATCAAAAATAAACATCCTTGAGTGTACCTGGGGTCCTTTTAACACGTTCTGCCCACCTGGATGGTGTCCTCTGTCTTGTAATCCAGGGCTTTTAGAAGCTACTTCAGCTCCTGGAAAAGGGAGATGACCTACGGTCGTGACTGGGCCCTGCCAGCTTCTTGGGAATAAGCCCACCCTTGCCTGAAGCACGCACTCTCTGGTAGACCTGCCCTGCCCCCCACCATTATTCAAGTCAGTCTTGATACTTCCTTGCTATTTTGGGCAGCCCTCCCTGACAACTCCTTAACTGGCTAAATAGGCAAGTGCTTGGATAATATCGATGCCTTGCTTTGCTAAGGCACTTGGCTGCTTCCAAAGGCCTTTCTTAAGAAGTTGCCGTTTCATTTGACCCTCCAAACTACCATAAGGTCATTACCATTCTCCACTTCCCCACCCATCCCCCACTCCCAAAATGTACAGATGGGGGCCACCGAGGCTTCCAAGGGTTGCATGGCCCATCAAACTCCCACAGCCAGTAACTGGACGACAAGGTAGGTTCAAATCCAGGTCTCCTGATCCGCACGTGAAGATCCTCCTGCTATATACAGCACACTGTCACTTTCTGACCACCCAACTGAATCCATAATGCTAATGAACGATGCATTTCTTCTTTCGCTACGTTTATGTCTTTGGAATGTCCTGGTATCTACGAAAATCAGTGCATCCTTCTTCATTTAAAAAGCCCTTGAGGAGAAGATATCTGTGTAACTCGGACTCAAGTAATAACATAAAGTGCTTCTACTTATTCAAATTGTTTTTTTATCTTATTTTGTGTACAAAACAGTCCAATGAATTAACTAGGATAAGCAATATTACACCTATTTTAATGATAAGGAAAACGAAATTTGACTAATAAAAGCAACTTGCTGGCTCAGAAGTGGAAAGCAGCTTCATTGGGGACAGAATGCTGATTTCCAATTTCTGGCGCTGTATTTATCTACTAGATACATGGCTTTAAAATTGTGTCCCTGAGAGCCCTGGGGTTCCTGGATGTTACCTCGGGAATTGCTGGGGGAGCCGTGGAGGGGTGGGGCTGGCAGGACGTTGGGTCCTCTACTTAGAATTCTTCCCTTAAAAAGCAGCTTGGAAGCCACTAGCGGTTTCTCATTTCCTGTCCAGAGCATCCCACGCAGTGGTTGTCAGGTGTACACAGTAGCTTCAGGGTGGTACGGCTGGAGGTGGCCCTGATCAGCCTTGAAATTCTTGCAAGTGCTTTGTACCTCCTAGCTTGCTCTCAGTGTAGGTGGTGAAAACTGCGCCCTGTCCTCAGGGAGGGTAAGCTACCCCTGTGGCCTTTTCATATGCTACTCATTAATTCAACAAATATCTGTTGAGCGGTTACTACGCACTAACTTCAATGCTAGGGCTTGAGACTAGACTGGTGGGAAAACAATAGGGGGTGATTCCATCTCTGCCCTTATGTGGCTTCACACCAAATAAATGATTCCGAATCATAATAAGAGCCATGAAGGGAAGATCTGTCAGCCGCGTGATAAGAGTGACAAGGGGGTCTGATCTCATCAGAAGGTAAGGCGTTCCACTTGGTGGAGAAGACACTGAAGTTAGGTTTTCTTGGCAGAGTAGAGAGGGAGGACGTGCCTTTTGCATGGAACAGGGTTGTCCAGAGATGAAGCAACAAGCGTGTGGCCTTGGGAGGTGGGGGTTGGGAGGAGCCGGGCTCGGAATTTGTGCAAAGCAAAATGGGCAGCATTTGCGGGGATTTAAGTACAGGGTGCCGTGGTGGGGTGACAAGTTTTCAGAGATGGTTTTGGCTACTGTCCTGAGAAAAGACGGGTTGATCAAGAGCAGAAGTGAAGAGACCTGTGAGGAGGTTATTATAAGGTGGTGGTTTTCCTCTCTATGTGATCGAACCCGCCTAATTTCTGGTACTAGGGGCCACACTGAATGAATGCTCCCGAGTACCCAGCAAGTTATCAGAAAGGAGATCCACCGTCAGAGGTGCCCCTGAGGGATTTTACAATTTAATGTGGAAGAGAGAGCAGGCACCACGCACAAGACTCAGAAGAGCAACAGTGGTTATAAAATGAGAAGTTCTGTGCTGGGCGGAGATGCTGAGATTCCAATCCTGCCCCTTCACGACTTAGCTGTGGAACGCGGGACAGGCCATTTAACCGCCCCCTCGGGGTCTCATTTCCCCACCTGTGACAAGGGGCTCACAATCCAGCCTCAGCAAGTTATTAGGAAGCCCAATTAAGTAAGTAAGCGCAAGTGCTTTGTAAATGGCGAAGCTTTTTTCAAACGCACGATATCATTATCATTAACCGTGTCACCATATACAAAGTAATTATAATTACAGTGCTGAGTAAATATGGAATAACATTTTTATCTCTGATTGTGTCCTGAAAATAAATGACTAGAAACCAAGAATTTTGTCCTCTCAGATTAGTTAGAGCTTTCACCGTATTTCATCAACGTACCTTTATTTTTTCAAAGGCTGAAAACTACAATTTCTGAGTAAAATAATTTTATTCTTTAGAATTATCTCATTGACTCAGAATTATAATTATAATCCTATTTGTTTCATACTACATTTCCCACACCTTAGTCATTTATCAACGTCACATTTTTTTGCCATCAATGTATAAGTATGAATTTAATATTTTACTTAAATTGAATTTATACACATTCTTCTCCACTTTGCTTTTAAAAGAAATTTCAACCTAAAGACTATTACCTGTGAAATCACAGGGTTGATAATGTTAGTTATACTTTTTCCTAATTCTCATCAAAAGAGTTGCAGGACTGTTAACATATAAGTAATCTAAATTATCTAACAGGATCTCACATAACACCTACAATAAACACTAAATTTGGTATAGAAACAGCAGCTTATACCACTCATATTTCAGGAACTTTTTTTTCACTATCAGAATTAATGGAGCCTTCCACTAGCCCAGTTGTTCTTAATGTTAACATCACCTGGAGAGCTTTAAAAATTCCTGATGTCCAGCTGGACTGCAAATCAATTAAGTCAACATCTCCAGGCACGGGACTCAAGCCTCAGTATTGTTCAGAGTTCCCCAGGATGATTCTTATAGGAACCCAGGTTGAGAACTATTGACCTAAATTCTTGGATGCCTTCCAGGACTGCCTCGGCCTCCGAGGACTGGACAGAACATACGGGGAGAACCTGGCAGCAGTGGAGTAAATCTGGATAAATAATAATAGCAGTAGCATTATTATTAATAATAACATGGACAACTTTAACTGAGAGCTCACTTTATGTCAGTTAACTCTTCAAAGTATTTTATAAGAATTATTCCTTTTAATCTTCAGAGCAATACTGCAAAGGGAGAACTGTAATGATCTATTTCCAGGATGAGGCATCTGAGGCCCAGAGAGGTGCAGTAACTTGTCCAAGGCCACACAGTAATAAGTGGTAGAGCTGGAATAGGAGACTCCAAAAGAAACCCCAAGTTTCCTTTCTTGGCTTCCTACCTAAAACACATACCTTAGGGCCTTGAAACCTATTGTATAAACTCCAGGATCTCCTTTCTCTGTGCCTTTTTATTAGCTTCCTTCCCCATCCCTGACTTTATCGATGGGAAAATGAAGATCTGTGCAGACTGCATTATTTCTTTGGTCATAACTACATGTGTGTCTTGTGAAGCTCCCCTAACCTCCCCTGGACATGGCTTTTCTCATATGAGTTGCAAAAATAAACGCTTCTGCCTTGAAGCCATTCACGTTGGAGGAAGAAGAGGTGTTCGAAGTATTGGGTCCCCACCGCTCCCTGCCCTGGAGAAAGCTCCGGGGGGGGGGGGGGAGATGGTTTCCAGCAGCCCCAGGAGTCACTTTGCTCCTTTGTGGGATCCAGTTACACCCAACAGCCTTCAGTCTGTATAAGCGAGCCTAGACTAGCACACCTACGGGATCTTTGAGTCCCGCCTCGGGTTTTAGCGTCCGGCTACAGGGAGGTGAGAAGAGCCTCCCGTTTTCCAAAAGAGATGAAGAAACCTCCCTTCCATTGTGCAGCAGAGTCCACTTCACAGATGAATAAGGGGCATGAAATCGGATGTTTTTCAAGCTCAAAATGAAACAGTGGAAAAACCTACCTCCCCCCTTCCCTCCGTAAAGAACATCGAAACGCACAGCGTTTAATTTCCGAACAGGGCGATGTTCTTTTTAAGGGACATGCTAAGCAGGGATGAGAGACACGATGGGCTGTGTAACTCTATCCCCAGCCCGTTCACTGTTAATAGTATTTTTTTTTTTTTTTTGGTGGCCTCTGTGCAGAGATGTGGGAAAAACCCAAGTCTTATGTAAATGAGAATCGACACACACTGATAAGCCAAGCGCCAGACCTGAGGTCTTAATGACACAAGAGTCTAGATGTCAAAATGAATGCGGCTTATTGACGTGCAGAGGTTTCGCTCAGTATTAAGTCGGGCGACCTGCTTCCGGGAGCAGAGCGCAAGGCACGGGTTTCTCGTTACCCAGGGCCATGCTGGAGAACGGCGAAGGGCCAGGTCGTGCCTGGATGCTTTTCTGGGTGGAATGTGTCCCTGCGCCCGGACACCCACACCTGCTTGCGGGGGCACAAGCAGAGCAAGGTGTTTCCAGCTGTGGGGTAAGCGGCTGCTGATGGGCCAAGGGTGCCTAAGAGCCAAGGTCTCCAACAGCATCCCTCCCTCTGTCCCCTCTAGCCTGCCCACTCCTCTAGTGTCATCTGTGGCATCTGAGCATGGCCAGAGGCATGATCTCATTTCAACAACTAATACTCCTATGAGACGCATTAAACCGTTAGTAGCCAAGTTCTAAGGCTAAGAAAACTGCAAAGTCAATACCCGATGAGCATTTATGTTGCTGAAGATGAGGCCGCCTGGGGGGCGCAGCTGGCTCACACAAGTTCTCCCCAGTGGATGAGACGCTAGTGAGGTTTACACCTCCCGGCCCGAGGCTCTTTTCATGAGCTGATATTTACTTACGCCGGCTATCCTAGGGGGTACTGGCTGTGTTTGTAAAAGGAGAGAAGACCACATTCAGGCCTGGACATAAGCAAACAGTTCTCAGTGGGTGTTAGGGTCTTCGCCTTGAAACAGAAAAATAATACACCCTTCCCCTCTGTCCGTACTAATTAAAGTGTCAGGATGGAGCCCCAGTGCTGATTTGACACGTGACATGACGTCCCGTGTAATCTGACGTGTTTTACACTAACATCAAAGCCCTGTCAAGGATCATGGAGCGGGATATTTAGAGCGTGCACGCTGCAGTCTGACACATAACTCCATCCAGCTTCATTCGCAGGCCCTCATTCACGGGGAGATTAACCCGTCAGGCCGCTGAGTGAGAAGGGACAGAGCAGACCCCGACAGGAGGCCCGGGATGCAGGGAAAGTCACAGCAAACCCACCTGCTCAGGGAAGACTCTTCCGATCACTGCCGGGCTGTGACCTCGTCCTCCTGTGGATTTTGGTGGCAAGTGTCATCCCAGCCACTGATACGGCACTGGGTCCTTTACGACTGCCTCGTGGCACTTCGTCACTATTATGTTTGCACTGTTGTTTAACAGCTTTGTGTAACCGTCTCTTCTTACTGCACATAAAGCTTAGCACCTGGGAGGCAAAAAGTAGCTCACTTTGCGTCTGTCCTAGGAAGCTTCTCCAACGATTCTGTGAAGGGCTAGTTTTATCTTTTTTTTTTAAAGTTGCAATCTATCATGCACCAATACTTCTCCAGAATGTAACAAAAACGAAGCATCAGAACAACGAACATGGGCACGGAGGTCTCAGGAATGTCAAGTTCCTGTAAATGCGTCTAAATGCTTCCTCTTCATTTCTGGACTCACTGTGCCCCAGGACCAGTAACCCAGTTTGCCAACTGGTACCCACCTGTGGACCAGACTTCAAGTAGCACTAAAGCAGAACACTGGGACGCCTGGAACAATGTGGAACACAGGATGTATCTCCTTAGTATGTAACTGTGGACTGAATATAGATGGACATGTATCTATATACATACGCATGACCCATTCATGCCAAACACAGCCATATGCAAATACGCTCAATTAAACTATACTTTACACTGTACATGTATTAGAAGATGGAGCTACAAGATGGAGATCGATACCTCAGAGACAGAAAGCGTAAGTTAGCAAGTGCACGGAAGACCCACTCGATGAAAAGGCAGGCATAGAGTGGGACTTCTGATTGAGCAGTGCCTCCCCTGTGTCTGTGTCCCACGCTTTAATGCTCTCAAGCTCTCTGGATCAGTCCTCACCCTCATATTTCACCCAAGGAGCAGGGAAGCTCACCGAGGGTAGGTGATCTTTTAAGATTTAAATCCTGTCCTTTTTTTCTTTTAACTTTTTTTTTTTAATTGAGTTATAGTCATTTTACAATGTTGTGTCAAATTCCAGTGTAGTGCACAACCTTTCAGTTATAAATGAACATACATACATTCATCGTCACATTTTTTTTCGCTGTGAGCTACCACAAGATCCTGTATATACTTCCCTGTGCTATACAGTATAATCTTGTTTATCTATTCTACATATGCCTGTCAGTATCTACAAATTTTGAACTCCCAGTCTATCCCTTCCCACCTCCCCTCCCGGCAACCACAAGTTTGTATTCTATGTCTATGAGTCTGTTTCTGTTTTGTATTTATGTTCTTTGTTTTTTTTTTTTAGATTCCACATATGAGCGATCTCATATGGTATTTTTTTTTCTCTTTCTGGCTTACTTCACTTAGAATGACATTCTCCTGGAGCATCCATGTTGCTGCAAATGACGTTATGTTGTCAGTTTTTATGGCTGAATAGTAGTCCATCATATAAATATACTATATCTTCTTTATCCAGTCATCTGTTGATGGACATTTAGGCTGTTTCCATGTCTTGGCTATTGTAAATAGTGCTGCTATGAGCATTGGGGTGCAGGTATTTTTTTGAAGTAGGGTTCCTTCTGGATATATGCCCAGGAGCGGGATTCCTGGGTCATATGGTAAGTCTATTCCTAGTCTTTTGAGCAATCTCCATATTGTTTTCCAAAGTGGCTGCACCAAACTGCATTCCCACCAGCAGTGAAGGAGAGTTCCCTTTTCTCCACAGCCTCTCCAGCATTTGTCATTTGTGGACTTTTGAATGATGGACATTCTGACTGGGGTGACACCTCATTGTAGTTTTGATTTGCATTTCTCTGACAATTAGTGATATTGAGCATTTTTTCATGTGCCTATTGATCATTTGTATGTCTTCCTTGGAGAATTGCTTGTTTAGGTCTTCTGCCCATTTTTGGATTGGGTTGTTTGCTTTTTTCTTATTAAGTCATATTAGCTGCTTATATATTCTGGAAATCAAGCCTTTGTTGGTTTCATTTGCAAAAATTTTCTCCCATAGAATGGGACTTCTGATTGAGCAGTGCCTCCCTTGTGTCTGTGTCCCATGCTTTAATGCTCGCAAGCTCTCTGGATCAGTCCTCACCCTCATATTTCACCCAAGGAGCAGGGAAACTCACTGAGGGTAAGTGATCCACTCAGATTGCCCACCTAATTAGGAACAGAGATGGGATTCAAATGCAGGACTGCCTGACTCCACAGTCTGTGTTCTTTCTACTGCACCATGTGAATGCGGCGATGTCTTGGGTAGTTATGTCCTGGTCACATCACAGAGGGTACTAGATGACGGCCGTGCTCCTCCCACCACCTCCACGCAAAGGGGGCTCTCAAATAATCACCGATGGGCTGGCCTAGGCAGGTTTCAAGTGAGAGTGAGTCTACTGTTGAGCTTCTAGGAAATTTACTTCTTCCCAAGAGAGAGGCACAGAGAAGGGAAGGACCCTTTGTCTGCTGGAGATTGAAGCATCAGGATATGATGGCTGGGACAGAACTAATTAGATGCTGGCGTCAGTACTCTGGGGAAGGCAGAGCACCAGGATAACCACAGAGAAGCAGGGCAGAGACCCTACCATCCTGCATCTGGGGTATCACCCTCCTAAAGACTCCTATCACATGAGCCACTACACTCCCTTATTAAAACTAATTCCAGTGCAGATTGTTCTGTTACTTGCAGCCAAAGACACCCTGCCTGATGCAGCCTCCTCACCTGATAACATGACCGTGAACGTCACTGTCCCTTTTTTAAAAAGCCACTGTTGGACTCACTGTTGGGGCAGAATTTAAAAAGAAATGATCATCTCATTTATGGCTGGAACACAGATTTTTTTCAAACCCCACCCTTTGAAATGAAATTTAGATGCCTTGAAGGGACCATAAAGTGTTTAACTTGGAAATTAAAAAAAAAAAAAAAGAGAAAAGAAATGAAAGAAAACCCACAACATGTAACGTAATTCTTACTGACCGTATCCAGGGTTTAGTTCAAGTTTCAGGACGCCCCGCTTGAAGGCAGATACAATCATAGCCGTCAGCTCCATTTAGGAACCCCTCTGCTCCTTTCTGCGTGTTTACATAATTTTAATCCTTTTCCATATTGGCTCAATAAAGCATTTTTCTATGGAGATGGCATCGCTCATCTGTAATTACCCCACAGTGAGGAGGCTGAGCTATCTTAACAAGTCCATTTTGGTAACTATAGGGATGATAAATTGTGTATAAACAGCTCAAATATTTCTCAGGAAATAAAACGGGAAAGAAGAGGTTTTTGCTTCAACCACCTAAGACAGTCTTGCATATTTAGAGATTAAGGCTGAGGTGTGGGTTTCTTTCAGCTCAACCTCCTCCCCCTCTGTCCTTGACAACTTAATTTCCTGTCCTCTTTGGGAGACAGACGGATGAATATTTAGTGTAGAACAGGATTGTGATTAAGCTTCCAAATGTATCTTCATCTGGATTCCAGCTGGTATGGCATCTCAATTACTCCTCCATCCCCCCTATGGAACTGTCTTATTGATGTAGTAAGCTTTGCATCATGGCAGTGGATTAAAAATCTCCCAGGACTCTCAAAAACTTCTGACCTCAATCAATTATCCCTTAATAAAGGGAGAAAAGAGGTCTTGTGCATACATTATGACTGAAAGGATGCCACCAGTCGGCATCAGACCCTTGTTGACTAGCTATCCTCCAAGAATGGGAGTCCTTCTTGCAGCCAGCTCCTCTGTCCTACCCCTGCCTCTGCAAATGATGATCGATGAGTGAATGTGAGGCTGATAAACTGATGGAGGTGGTGATGAATAGGCACACGGTCAATGCAACATGAAAAAAGTTGCAAAACGTTCAGCTGCCCAGAATTTGTTTACTGAAACAATATTTCCTGTCTGTCATCCTTCCCATGACTCCTGGTAGCATTCTGCCCAAACTAAATTACAGAAGCACAGTATCACTCTCCGAATCAATTCTGAGTATCTTGGATATGCACATATTATTTTCCGGTATCACTTCTTTTGAGAAGAGGACCCAACTAATTTACATGGCTCTTCCACTCGCTTCCTCAATCACTCATTCACCATTTGCTGAGCTGTGTGTGGGCTGTGTGCTAAGCACTGGGCCACAGATCTGCAAACAAGGCAGACACAGAACAAGTTCCGTGTTCTCAGGGAACACAGAAGAGTGGGGGTGACAGACATGCACACAGGGAGTCACGACTGAGTGTGAACAGTGCTGAACCGAGCCAGGTACCAGATGCCGTGGGGACACGCAGGAGTGGCAGCTACCTGAGACTCAAAAGGACGAGCAGTGAAGGCTTTTCAGAGCTTTTATTCTTACTCATTCCATCTGCAGTGGCCTGAGCACTTAGACAAAGTCATCTCAACTATAGGACAACAATTCATCCACCTGACCAATCTTCCTTCCTTCCTTCCTTCCCTCCTTCCTTCCTTCCTCCTTCCCTCCCTTTCTTCCTATAAAAGTAAATGTCAGACACTCTTCAATCCTTGTACTTACAATCTAGTGAACTATAATAGATTCAAGAAATGTTGGACGAGACAGGCATCTCCCAAGGAGATGGGCCAAAAAACAAGGAGGCTGAGCTTGCTTTCTAGGACAGGCTAACAGTAAAGTCAGTACTTTCTGCTTCCATGAGACAAGACCCTCATTTCCAGCAACCAGACCTGTGAAGGCAGATCCTCTTAGGAACCCAAGTAGGCCAGTAGAGAGCCCCAGGACCCCTGCCCAGGATGACAAGGAAAGAATAAGCGATGGGTCTCATTCCTCACTCAAATCTTGCAGAAAGAACTAAAGAAGGCACTGCTTTCCAAGAGGGAAGCTTGCTTCTCCTACTTGTCTTCTTGGTTGATGATGGGCGGTGTGTATACTGCTGGTACACAGGGCACATGCAAGGAAAATGGAGGATGAAGAAGGAATACACGGTAGCAAAGTGGGACAGGACAGCTCATAGGGCCCACTGGGGGATTTTCCAACTCTCTGCAATCACTCTTCCAGACAATGACCAAGGAGAAAACAGAGCACCTCAAATACCTTCATACGGAGTTGCTTAAAACAAATCACCCTACACAAAAATCCTGGGAAATGAAGAGAGGCTGGAATGTAGCCTGAAGCACTATGAACTCATGAAAAATTAATTCACTCCTCAAAGTCAGCACCAGTCAGGACTTTTCTACATAACAAAAAGTTCTCAGTTGCATTATTGAAAACACTGCTTTGGAGTGACCAATTAATTTCAAAGGCCCCACTCTCTGCATTAGAAGTTATCAAAGACAGATGTACTGAAAAGGTTCCCTCTATCAAATCCAGTGCCAATCTGCTCTCCCAGGGTTATAACTGAGATCCTTATTATGGTTGGAGCACTTTTGTTTCCACTTTAACATGAAGGTTTTTTGTTTTTTTTTGTTTTTTTGAGAGTTCCGATAAAAGCCTGATGGAGAACAAGATTAGTGCAATCAGTCTCTTCCTCCCAGGAACCCGTACCTGCTTCGATCCAGAGACCCCAGACTCTCACATACACAGTTTGGTCACATCAAAGGAAGGTGCTGTTTGTTTGCCACACCAGCATTTGCCAACCAGAGATTGACACTGTGACATTTTTCAAGCAGAGGCAGGAGAGTTGGGGATGGGAGCTTAGGATTCTGGACAGGTGTGTCCCATTTTCAGAAATCCTGAGATCCAAAAGGGAAATGTACATAAACCAGGTAAGACTAGAAGTGATTCATCCATTTACAATAGAGGACTCACCATGGGGTTCCTTAAAAATAAAAATCAGCTCTCTAATCTAGTTAATATGTTTCATTGTCCACAAAACAAAAATAAGAAGGAATTTACTTGCACCATTTCTGGACATGCCTATTATTTAAAGAAAGATGCAACTACTGTACTATCGCTATTAAAGGCTTCATCAAATGCCTGCTAAATTCATGTGGCTGACCTTGTGCTGATACCTTACATAAATAATCTCATTTGCTTCTCAAAGCAGCCCTCTAACGTACACATCAGAACCTCGTTTTAAACTACAGAAAAATGTCTTGCTCGAGGTCCTAGAGTCAGAGCAGAGCTAGGATTCAAACCAAAGTCTGTTTTGCCTTGCGCTTAACTATTCGGTTCTACTTCGGAATCAGACTCAATGGACAGACTCTGAAGTCTCACTAATTAGGGCTGGTTGAGACACATGACAGTTTAAACTAGCTAGAAAAGTTTGAATTACAAAACATGAACGGATTACCCACAAGTATACACACTATGACTTGGTGATTTCAGTGTTTGCTGGAGATCCTTAAGGACTTATTTTAACAAGAAGAACAATTTGTCAGTCGTAACTCCAACACACAACTAAGATAGATGAAAACACTGTGTTCTCTCGAGTTGGCTTAGTATAATTTGATAATGTCCATTGCAAATCTCTTGAAGACACTTTACATGACCTATGTTCAAGAGACCACAAACTCTTGCATAGTAAGCCTGCATGTGACTCTGCTTTTAATTTCTTCCAAACCAAAGTTCGTTATATATTTCATTAGCCCCTTGGTTTAGAAATAAAGAGAAGCAAGAGACTGCACGTGAAGGCAACAGGCTCCTTCTCTCCTCTCTCCAGCTGCCTGGGCAGGACAGGGGGCAGGCTCAAGAGGGAGGCACTATCCCCGTCTTAGGAAATTCAGGCCCTGTAACCAGTAAAAAGCAGGAGTAGGAGGGGTCCTGACATCTGGCAGGCATGTGAACCGGGAGCTCAGGATTGGGGTGAGGCAGATTCAGGCCAGGGTAACAGTAAGAATGATATAAATATGAGGCACACACAGTATTAAAAAATTGCCCATCATCTTTCTTTCAGAATTTTACGAAAAAATCTGGATCCTACATAGGAGGAAATTACACTGATAGGAGCAACGCATAGAGAGAAGTAGAAAAAGCCTAGAACGACCAAATTATACACGTAGGAGAGGGCACCACTTCACCCCCAGTAGGCACCAGGAGGGCCCTCTCTCCTTTCTCTCCCCCTGCCTTTCTCTCTCTCTCTCTCTCTCTCTCTCTCTCTATATATATATATGTACACACATACATATATGGCAATAACAAGTATTGGTAAGAATGTGGAGAAATTGGAACCCTCATACACTGTTGGCATGGTCATAAATGGTATAGCCACTGTGGAAAACATTTTGGCAGTTCCTCAAAAAATTAAACATAGAATTACCATATGATCTAGGAACCCCACTCCTGGGTATATACCCATGACAAATGAAAACACATCCACACAAAACCTTATACATGAATGTTCATGGCAGCCTTATTCACAGTAGCCAAAAGATTAGAAATAACCAAAAGCCCATCACCCGATGAACAGATAAAGAAGATGTGTTAGAGCCATACAATGGAATACTATTCAGCCATAAAAAAGGAATGCAGTACTGTTAACACACTACAGCATGAATAAATCTTGGAAACACGCTAGGTGACAGAAGTCAGATGTAAAAGGTCAATTATTACATGATTCCATTTATACAAAATGCCCAGGGAAGGCAAATCCACAGGGACAAAAAGTAAACTAGTGGTTGCCAGGGCTGCAGGGAGAGGAATACGGGAAGAGACCACTGATGAGTGGTAGTTTTCTTTTTGGGGTGATGGAAATGGTCTGGAATTAGGCAGTTGTGATGGCGGCATAACATAGTGAATATATGTAAAACTGAATGGTATACTTTAAGATGGTGAGTATTATGTTATTTGAATTGCAGCTTTAAAAAAAAGAAAGAAAGGGCAAGGTGTTTGCTGAAAATAGAATGGCTCAAAACAGTGGTGCTTCAGGGAACTATATTCAATACCTTGTAATAGCCTATAATGAAAAAGAACATGAAAAGGAATACACACACACACACACACACACACACACATAAATTATGTATAACTGAATCACTATGCTGTACACCAGAAATTAACACATTTTAAACTGACTACACTAAAAAAAAGTGGTGCTTTATTATTTTTCAGTTCCACGGGGCTGAAGAGCCCAGCTCTGTGTTCTGAACCAGGAGAAGGAAGCTACCTATTGTTGTGTTTTGGGAGCATCAACCACAGCAAAAGGCATATGCCTCCTTAGCTCCCTACAGCACAAGCCTGTCTTCTCTGCAGAAGCAGCCCCATCCATCACAGCGTGGGGACGACTCCTCCACGGAGCAGAGCGGCCCTGGGGCAAGGTGGCCCCAGAGACGCTGACTCATGCTAAGGTTTCGGTTGGGTTTGTGGCTGACAGTCTCCTTCTCGCTCCGTGTGGAACAGCTGTGGCTGGACCTGTGAATGAGATGGCCAGGTTTTCCCCAAGGAAAAGCTCCTGGGAGCTGTGCATTTTATTTCCAAGAATTTCAAGTACTCAGCAGCAGTGGGCACTTGTAAAACTTTAAGGCACCCAATTTGGCTTTTCGACTCTTTCTGACAGCAGCGGAGGATGACCATGCATTCCTATGTGCAGTTCCCTGTCCTGCTGAGCAGACCTAAAGCTGTGACGGGGGCGGGGAGGGAGGTGGCAGTGGGAGAGGGGGTCTCCTGTCAGGCTGGAGCCAATGGAAAGCAGCCTGGAGCTGGAGGGGAGATGGTGACCTGCAAAAGGCAAGCTGGGCACAGCTACAGGGCTACTTCCTCACTGCCCAGACTTTCCCTCGCCCCTAGGAAAGTCATCTTGTTGCTGCTTCGACAGGGAGCAAGAGAATTTCTATTAGTATTACTTCTAAGATTTTCTCCAAACACAGCCCACACAGAAGGAAAAGGGCTGAGATGAAGTAATTTACGTCCTAGAAGTACTGATGTTCTAAGCCCTGGGCACACGTCTACACACCTCCACTGAGAACACTGCCTGGCGCAAGGTGGTACTCAGTATGTATTTACCGAATGAAGGAGTGAATGAATGAATGATGAATGAATGTTCGTTTCTTTTTTTTTAATTGAAGTACCATCAGTTACAACGTGTCAATTTCTGGTCTACAGCACAACGTCCCAGTCATGCATATGCATACATACCCTCGTAAAGGATGAGACAGATCTGTGGAACAATATCAAAGCACATGTTTTGCTTGTCCTATGAGGGGGAAGTAATTAGGTTTATTCATTTATTTATCTTGGAGGAGGTACTGGGGATTGAACTCAGGACCTCATGCATGGGAAGCATGTGCTCTACCACTTAAGCTACCCCCTCCCCCCCAAAATAATGCTTTTTGAGCATTTACTATGTGCTGGGTACTTTATTAGGTTTTTAATTCAGTAACATGTTTTCGGTGTTAAGTGACTTGCCCAAAGTAATCCAGCTTGTAAGGAGTTGATTCAGGATCCAAACCACAGCAAGCTCACTCTTACTTCCGATAGGAAGCACACTCTGTCTCACCAAAGAGAGTCAGGAGCCCATACGCTGTGTTCCCATGGCACCCGGTTCTTAGCCCCATCCTAGCATCTACCACACCAGGTTGTAAGTTCCTGCCCACTTTTCTGTCGTCTCCCCCACTGTATCATGAGCTCCCAGAGGCAGGGCCCCGCTGCACTTTGCTCATTGTTGTATCCCTGGTGATACAAGCACAGTCCTCAGTATTTCACTCAATATAGACACGCTGAAATAACAAATGGAAATGAATTGATGAGCGAGAGGTATACAGACTGAACAGAGAAGGCAGGGTCTGAAAAAGGTTGGATGGGCAAAGAAGCAGAAGGCAGCGTGTAGAGGGAGACCCTTCCCCCAGGGTATCCTGTTTGTGTGCTTAGCTGCAGGTAAAGGGGTGATATTGCCTAGAGGGACTGTAACTTGCGGGGATCTCAAAGCAAATTAGGGGGCACTGGGGTCTGGCAGGGGAACATCTGTATAGCACATTGTGAGCGCCAGATGAAAGGCATGCATAGAAAAGCAAAGATCACAGCACCACTTTTGCAGAAATGAAACATTCCTAAATTAATACAAGAAGGGAGGTGAGAGGCTCCCAGAATCAGATACGCTGCAGCAGGTACTGTTCACTGACACTGCTTTCAAAGTAGGGAGGTAAGTAAAAATAAGGCACAAGGGAGAGCAACAATGTTTCACGTATTTGAAACTCCTCCAGATCCACAATCTCATGGGTAAACTCCTCGCAGATCAGAGTTGAGAGGCTGGACTGCTCTTTTAGGAAAGCAGGAAGAAAGCCATGGAAGGTTTGGGAATCACTTTCTCCCTGCCCTTAACGAAAAGTAGGGTCTTTTGAGCACTGGAATCTGTTCAGCAGAAAGCAGCAGTGCCCCCCAGCCTCTTGCGAAGGGAGACTCACTCTTATCTCTCCATCTCTCTCCATTGCTAAGCTCTGTTCTTACAAGTATTATGAGCCCCATGTGTGTAAAATTAAAAACAAAAGTGATTTCTTCTTAGAGATAATTCTCCTGCCCCCCTTTTCTCCATCCTCCCCCAACACTCCTTTGCTCCCAGCCCCCTCTCCAGGCCAAAACTCCTACTTAGCAGCTGGGTGCCTGCCCCAGACTGCCAAAAACACCATTTGCTTTCTATATTCTAGGCTTTGCCTCAGGGGGTCTACTCCGGCCCGAGTCAAGACACACTAATTCCAACATTATTTTTACTGGCAACTCCACTTCTTTAAGGAGGACTCAAGTTCTATTTGTAGATTGAAGGGAAAACAAAACAAAACAAAACAAAACAAAACAAACAAAACCAAACAAAACAAAACAACGACCACTCAACAATGCATGGCGGAAAAAATACACTTCTCCACCTGGATGTCCTGTAGGCATATCAGACTCAACAAGTCCCAAACTGACCCCTGACCGCCTCCTCAAGCCACCTCTTTATTCTCATCCTGGTAAACGACACCCCCATTTCCACTCTCCCCCTTTTCAAATCTGTCTCTGAGTCCTATGGATTTTACGGATGAAATATCTTTTGAATCCAACCGTTCCCCCATCTCTGCTACCTTTGGTCCTAACGTAGGACCCCCAAAGGTCTTCCCAGGATGGAGCTCCACTTAGCCTCATGACTACCATCTTCCATGATGATTCCTTCAATCCATTTGGTCTTACCAAGTTGCCCCTGATGACACTGTCACCGCCTGACTGTGCTGTGTGCTTTCATGTTTCTAGGCCCTCACACACAAGGTTGTCTCTTTTTGCACTGGGATACTGGGGTGCCCTCACACTCCTGGCCATTCTTTCCCCTGTGCTACAGCAAACCAGGACATGGCTCTATGATGGTCCTCAGCCCACTGTGCCACAGGGGAGCCTGGTATGGTCATATCCTCTTCCAGGTGATGAATGACTTGAGAGCAAGTCAACTTAGCACAGTGTCTAATAAGAGTTGGTGGAAGGGAGAAAGGGTCAAATTCTGCTCCATCACTGCTCTCAAAAGATTCACATACTGTCCCCCAAACTCAGTTTCTTTGAATACCTCTCAAAGCACAGACTTTGCAGCAGAAAAAAGGTCTGAGTATTCATACCCTGTTCATGGGTGATCTCAGACTTCACCCCTCAAAGCCTCAGTTTTCCTTATTCTTCAGCAGGAAATCATCAGCCCTTCTACAAAGATGTGCCTAAACGTTTGACCAATGGGATAAGGTATAAAACATTCCGGTAGCAGAACCAGTGATTTGGTAAGCATTCGATAATAGATTTTTTAAAAAATTGTTATTTCTTATTTTTGCTTTTAGTGATCTTTTACTGAATACAGCTCCTCAAAATATAAGACAACCTCTGCCTTGGTGAAACTGGTCGTCTGGTTGGGGTGAAAGATGATGTGTGACAATAAAAAAAGGAGACAAATTTTCTTCAACCAGACTGTATAGAATTTAAGCATCACCATCGATCTGGCTGTTCACAGCAATAGTTACCCAGTTTGCCTACAGACTACTTCCAGGCGTGCTGCCAAGGATTTAACATTGTTTGTACTTTTAAGCTTTGAGCATAAAAAGCGAGGTCAGACGCGAGTTCCAGTATGGTCATACATATTAAACACCACAATATTTTTGCTTCAGGTAATAATCATATTAAGTTGTTAACAGTTATCACTTCTGTCTCATCTCTGCAAATGGCATGGGATTCGTCTGGAGGGAATCACAGTCTGGAAAAGGGAACCCAGCTCCCTGGCCCCAGTGGTTCAGCTACTTGGAATAAAATGCCCCACCTAGTTAAGATGCCGTTCTTGAAATGTGGAGTGTTAGATTTGACTGAGCAAAAAACCCCGAAAAACAGGCCACAGCTTGGGGCCCTTGGAAGTCGAGTGATGCCCTGACCAGCAGAGTGCTGGACCCTCTGTGGTTGACTGAAAGTCCAGCTTTTAAAAAACTGAAGCATCGTTGCTGTACAATAGTATGTAAGTTACAGGTGCACGATATAGTGAGTCACAATCTCTAAAGGTTCTACTCCATTTATAGTGATTATAGAATATTGACTATAACCCCCGTGTTGTACAATACATCCTTGTAGCTTATTTTATACCTAATAGTTTGTACTGTTCCTCCCCTACCCCTATATTGCCCCTCCCCCTTCCCTTTCCCCACTGGTAACCACCAGTTTGTTCTATCTGTGACTCTGCTTCTTTTTTAAAAAAATTATATTCACTAGTTTGTTGTGTTTTTTAGGTTCCATGTATAAGTGACATATAATATTTGTCTTTCTCTGCCTGACTCATTTCACTTAGCATAATGCCCTTTAAGTCCATCCATGTTGCTGCAAATGGCAAGACTTCATTTTTTCCTTTTTATGGCTGAGTAGTATTCTATTGAATATATATACCTAAGTGTCCATCAACAGATGAACGAATAATGGAAATCCAGCTTGACCGAACAGAGAGGACAGTCAGGAAACATGCTTATGAAAGCCAGCAGCCTGCAAGGGGGCCCTGGAATCACTAAGAGGAGAGGGGTCATTTCCTGCGTTAGTCAGTGCCTACGTCCCGTGAGCTTTCTCAGGGCATGGGAAGATGTTTGCAGCTGGAAAATAGATTAGTCCCAATATACAAAAAAGTATAAAGTCAAAATGATAAGAAACAAAATTATAAAAAATGCTTTAACTGCTCGGAAAATGTATACTATTTAACGTGTGATGTAAGCATAGTTCATGACGTTTGCTCTGGTGGGAGCATGGGACTCCTCCAAAGATAGGAGCCCTTAGGCCCTCCATGACCAGAGCAGGTCAGCAGGGGTCAGCATGCATATCTACTGTCTAAGGGTATTTACAAAGGTATTATTGCTTTGTTTGACTTTGGGTCTCTTATGTTACCGAGCCCCTCCTCTGCCCCTCAGAAAAGCTACATGAGCAAGAAAACCCAACTGGCAACAGAAGGGGAGCAGTGAAGAGGATGGCCCAGCACGCAGAGGGATCGCAGTCTTTCAAATGGTCATGAAAGGAAGCATCAGGAGCACTGGTTTCCCCCCGGGACGTCCAGGCTCGGGCTCCAGACTCCCTGCAGGGAAACTGGGAAGTTCCTCATTGTCCACAGATTGATTGTAGTGGTGAGGAGGCGTGACATTAAGAAATGGAAACTGGCATTTGGGGTTGACAAATGACAGGCAGCACGCTTCAGTCTGCTAGACGAAACCCTAAATTCAGAAGTGGGTGAAAGAGAAACACAATAAAAGTGTTTCTCTAGGTCCCAGGGTGGGTTTGCGGTATTGTTTTCATTTGTTGTCTTTGGCTCCCTTTTGGTCAAGAAATGCTGCCAGGAGCGTTTGCTTTTTACCAGGGAGGCAGCGGCCCTGCAGCGCCAGGAGC
Source organism: Camelus ferus (assembly GCF_009834535.1). Lineage (NCBI taxonomy): Eukaryota > Metazoa > Chordata > Mammalia > Artiodactyla > Camelidae > Camelus > Camelus ferus. The sequence continues at coordinate 8,896,753 of NC_045717.1, read as the reverse complement.
GGACGCTGGTTTCCTGGCTTAGCTGCGCCCTTTACTCCTTCTTGGCTGTCTTCTTTCCTCCCCATTTCTCCTTTATGTAAATGACCTGGTTCCAGAGAGTGAAATAAGAGGTTCGTGTGGAAGGGTGTTTTGTCCAGGCGGCAAAGGGATCGAATAAACGCATCAGTAGACCCTGGATTTGCTGGACCGTAATGCTGGATGCCAAGGGCTCCTTCACTGTTCTCACTTACTGCCCAAAACTAACTAAAGGAGAGTTAGTCAACACTGGGTTATACCTCCTTGGGTACAAATACCCAAAGTCTATGAGCTCTTTCTTGAGGGTAAACACGGAGCCGTATTAGTTATCTTATATCTAGTTATCCATTATTAGTTATCCTATATTTGTCCAAAACAGAATCTCATCTCATTTCCTCTTATATCCCTTTATCCAGTCCGTCCATCTATCCATCCATCTACTCATTCCTTCATCCATCCATCTTTCCGATAATTATTGTCTGTGACCAGCTTTTGGCCCATGCTTTTTTGAAATTATTGGTTCTGTGCCCAGATAATTCATTCATTCAACAAATGTCCACTCAGTATCAGTGACATGCCAAGCCCTGTGCTAGGCTGTCGGAATGCGGGGATCAGCCAGGCCAACGCTGTGTCTGCCCTAGTAAAATTTATAGTCAAATAAAATGCCAATTAACGTTAGGATTTGCCTAACCACTGCCCCCTTTGAGCTGGATACTCTGCAGTCTATAATATCACCTTTTTTTTTTTTTTTTTTTGCAACTACCTAACACCGTTCGTATTGAGCTTGCTTCCAACTGTAACTTAGATTTCCTTTCTGACTAGTAGGAATATGTGTGGAGAGAAGGGGATGCCACAGGTATCAAAGCCAGATCACATCCACCCCCTTCTAGAAGTTTCCAAGCACTTGGCACATAACAGCCAGAAATGTGTGTTGAGTGAATTTGCTGGTTTTCTTTCTTTTTATGTTTCATATTTAGAGTCTGCATCATTCCGGCTCTCGTTTGTTATCTGACATAATCTCTCTCTTATTTGTTTTCTTTCTTTCTTTTTTTAATCTGAAAATACCACAAGGAAGCCATCAAGATCTGTATCCAAATCACTGGGGGAAAAAATATGGAAAATTGAAAGTTGGCTGTACCAGAAAGTTCATGTCAACTTTTGAACTTGTCAGAACTGATCAAGAGTAGACTTTGTGGGTCCTTTAGAACAGGAAAGGAAAAGGAAATCAAACATTCAAGGGATCAATTTAGATTCATGAAAAATGGAAAGGAAGAGAAATGAAAGCCAACAGAATTAACGTTAGTTTGGTTCAAAATAAATTGCCATTTTTTTTTTTTTTAAACTTCTATCCTTTTTTTCTTCTCCCCTCTACAAGACACTGTGGGGCTGTATATAAAAGACTAAGTCAGAGCTGTGGGTGCTGAATCTCAATTCTCTATTTAAGTTTCCTCCTGCCCAGGAGTGACTCCAAGAAGGAAATGAATTCTCAGTGGGGGATCCTGTAGCTGATTAGCTTTTACCTTCCAGAGGAGATGTCAATCATGTTAATTGGAATCAATAGACAGCTGTTCAGGGGCCCAGGATAATTAACCAAGTCATAAAGGGTAGAATTAGAGTTCCCTTTAAAAATTAAAAGGGATCCCACTGTTTGCTAACATTTTAAGCCGCTTTGGCTACCTGAGACCTATTCTGACTTGAACTCACTGATCAAAGAGAGGCCAACTTTTGAGGAGAGGGAAGGAGGCATATGCTCATCCTGTGGGAAGGAGGAAAAATCCACCCCGTTTGGCAGTGAACTTCCACAGCACTCCACGGGGAGATCTCAATTTGTTGGTTTTGAGCTTATGAGCCAGGTTGTTCTATAGACGTGGTGGGCAGGGGAGAGGGGAGGGAGAGAGAGAGAGAGAGCGCGTGAGCTTGCATGCTAGCCCTCCGGGCTCTTGTCCTTTTAAAGCTTGCATACCCTGGTGTCCCCTAACCAACCTAGAGAATCCATAATCTGTGACCCAGGTCTTCCCAGAGGGCAGCACGGAGAAAACTTCACAGGAGCAGAAGGAAAGCAGACATATTGACAGCAAGTTACAATAACCGGACGTCCCGAGCCTCCTCCAAAAAGACGCGCCCCCACCCCCAGCCCCTGCCCCGCCCCCGCCAGAGAACTTCTTCACAGAAATGCATGTGCATTTTTATGCCTCCTTTAAAACTTGAGAGTTCACATACCACCACCAGCACCCCCTCCCTCCCCTACACACACACACACACACACACACATATACACATGCTTAAAGACAGAGCAGGGCTCCTTCACCCACATGGCAACATGAAAAGAAAATGAAATTCTGTCCCAGGGCTTGTGATTTTTTTTTCTTCCTTTTCCTGAGTCAATGAATGCCAGATGTTCTCACAAAACGTCTTCATATCTCCAGGACAGCCTGCGAGAATACCGTTTATTATTGCTCGGAGGTCAGGAGGCCGTAACAGATTTACACGAAGGCTCTGGCCACTCTGTGTCTCCTGTACTTAGGAGATGTATGTGGCAAGAGTCATGGATGGCTCTTCTCTCTACACAACTTCCTCAGGGCCAATTAGCCGGGTCAGATTAAAGAGCAGAGGTGGTTTCCCCACCTCGGGCAACAGAAAGTTTGTCAAGGCCAGCTAAGCCATACAAGACTTTCCAGCCGTCAGAAAACTAAGGGACGAAAAATGGCCCAAAAAATACAGTGTGAGGGCCAGGAAGCCTATCTGTCAACGACCTGCAAAATGTGGTAGGTCACACTCCCTTTGGCCTTGACCTGGCACTGTCTCAGCCCCTAAGCCATCACGTGGTGGAAGCCTTCCATGGTGGAAGTGGGTTTTAAGAAGAAGGAAGGTAGATTTCATTCCGCACCGCAACCCAGGCTTCCTCCCAGACCCCTGCTGACATACTGCATCATCGCCTCTGTCTGCTGCCTGCAGATTCAATCGGCCTTTTCACGGGGGTCCCCCGCCCACCTCCGCCCCACTCTCTCTCAAAGCACAGGCGGATGTTGCAGAGAACCACGGCCTCCAGGTAAACATGCTGAAAGGCACCGATGCCCCTGGGAAGTGGGTTGTGTTTGGTCCGCACTTCAAAGAGGCTCGGCAACGGGCACCGGATGGCCCACGTCGGAACGAGGCCCCGGATTCTTGGGGCCGACGCGGAGGGTGCTGGACCTGCAGATCTGCTGTTTCCTGTGCATGAGAAGGCTCTTCAGAAATAAGCTCTGTGGCTGGAGCTGGCCTCCCTTTTCTAAGGTTTTTCCAACCAAACAAGACACCATTGATTTCAACCTGGCTCCCGAATGAATGAAGAGTCGATAGATTCGGCTGGGAAAACAGGTTTCCTTCCTCTTCCTCCACAAGGACAACTCAGGTTGTGTCTGTGGCTCTAGTTTTTAAGAGATCAATTGAGTTCAGTAATCTGATTTCCATTTCGGCTTCTGGTCTGCATTTTGAGGAAGGTAATGTTCCCTCTTGCTTTACTCAAGCAGTTGGCTCCCGTGTCATTTCTTCCTCTCTCAGGGTTTTTTTTAGGCTACCGAGATGGCTTTGGATAACAGGCTAATTCCTGAAGATGAGGAAAAGGGATCATGAGCTCTGTCTTGTGTATTTTCTGTGTTTTAATGAGTGGCTCCACCCTCCACTAACTGCATAAACCCAAAACATGGGACTCTCCCTCGATGACTCCCTCTTCTTCAAACTTGCACGTCTGCTTAACTTCTAAGACTTACTGAATCCATTTCTATTCAACGGAATAAAACTTGCCCTCTTCTTTCCATTCACACCTAATTATGGGTTGAATTATGTACCCCCCCCAAAGATACACTGAAATTAAAACTCCTGTGCTATGGATTAAATCTTCATGTCCCTCTAGAATTCATATGTTGAAACCTAATGCCCGACATGGTGGTGTTAGGAGTTGGCCTTTGAGAAGTGCTGAGGCCAGCGGGGTGCGGTCCTCATGAATGGGACCAGTGCTCTTACCAAAGAGACCCCACAGAGCTCTGTCTCTGCCGTGTGGGGATGCCAGGACGGGTCAGCAGTCTGCAGCCTGGAAGAGGGTTCTCGCCAGACACCGAACAGTCAGCAATTTGGTCTTGGATGTCCCAGCCTCCAGAACTATGAGGAGTACATTTCTGTTGTTTATAAGCCACCCAGTTTGTGGTATTTTGTTATGGCAGCCTGGAAGGACTAAGCCCATCCAATGCCTGTGAATGTGTCCGTGATTCGAAGTGGGGTCTTTGTAGATGTAATCAAGGTGAAATCATTAGTCTGGGCCTTTGTCCAACATGACTGATGCTCTAAGGAAGGAAAACACCTCAGGAAGGCAGGGACACATGAGGAGAAGATGGCAACGTAAAGACGGAGACAGAGATTGGAGTGATGCAGCCACAAGCCAAGGGACGCCCGAAGTTACCGGAACTCGGAAGAGGCTCTCCTGGAGACTCCAGTGGGAGCACAGACCTACCCACATCTTAATTTTGGACTTCGGTCCTCCCGAACTGAGAGAGGGCAAATTGCTGTTTTAAGCCACCCAGTGTGTGATAATTTGTTCCAGCAGCTTCTGGAAACTGTCACACTCCCCTAGTCCAGGCCCACAGTCTTTCAAGACCAGCATTTTCTCCCTCTGTTAAGACCAGCATTTTTTCCCTCTGACACATCCTTTCCATTGGGGCCAGTGTGATTTTCTTAAAAGTTTCAAGACAAAGTTCAAACTCCTGAATATTATAAAGGTCCTTCTCAGTCTCGTCCCTGTCACCTTCTGGTTCCTGCTTCTCCTTCACGGGAACCCTTTACTCCAGCCACATGGAGGACATTCACCAGGCTCCCTTGGGCCTCCTCACGTTTGCTTTTCCTCAACCCTCTGTTTGCCTAACTCCTATGTATCCTCAAAGTTACAGCCCAAGGTTAATCTCCTTTCGAAATCCCACCGTTGAAATCCCTGAGTACATGACACACATCTTTGTTATATTTCTTATCATGTTGAACAAATATCATGGAGTTTTCTAGATCCTGAATTCTTTGAGGTCAGAGCCTGCCTTGTGGCCCCAGTGCCTGGCACACAGGCGGGCAAATAATAGGGAATCAGTGCACGTCTGCTGAACAAATGAATTTTAAAAAATGAATGCTTAAATTGGAGATAAATTTCAATGTGGTTGTTTCTCAACTGGTAAAGGAGACCACCAGGTAGTAGGGGGAAAGGAATCAGTCTTATTAACGAAGTTTCACGGGGACGCCAACCCTGAGCCAAGTAGCACTAAGTACTGGGGATACCTGTGAACAAGACAGAAGAAGTCCTTGCTTTCAGGAAGCTTTCACTGTAGGGAGATGGATAATAATTCAGTAAATAAGTCGATTCAGATAGAAATATGTGTTAAAAGAAATAAAGCAGGCGGTGACATTTGAGATTAGACTTGAATGATGTGCTAAGTCAAAAGCTGGACATTTAAGCAGAGGTTGAGCAAAGGCCCAGAGGCAGGGAGAACCTGACCTGTTTTGAGTGCGAGCGAGAAGGCCAGAAGAGGCTGCAGCTTAGGAAGACCACTGGGCAAAGGTGTGAGAAGACGTCAGAGAAGTAGGTAGTGGTCAGAACTGCAGGGCTTTATCTGCCATGGCATGAAACTGGGATCTTATTGTAGATACGAGGGGCCACCAGTGGAGGTGGGTTTGAGCAGAGGCAAGACATCATCTGACCTTGGTTCTCAGAAGACCGCTCTGGCTTCTCCTTGGATGTGGATGGTAGAGGGCAGCGTGGAGCCAAGGAGACTGGTTAGGCAGCTTTCATAGAAGTCCAGGTGGGAGCTGAAGGGGGCTTGGAGGAGACAATGGAGTGGAGTGGTCCATCCTTTCTCCTTGGGTAAGTGTATTGCACAGAAAGGGGCCTGAGTAGGTTCCATAGCTTTTCTCCCAAGCCCAGTGGATGAAGAGGAGGCTCCTACTGGGTTCAGAGGCCTTGTGGATTCTGGGCTGGGCAGGTTTTCCAGCAAGAAGGGTAGAAGGCAAAACACTCCTCAGTTATTAAGCCAGGTTTTCTGCACTCCATTAAATATACACGTGTATACACACTTACATATCCATGTGCTGCTTTCCCAAACCGCCGCTGGAGAGGCCCAGGGATGAGTGATTTGTCTCTTCAACGTAGGTTGTTAAGTTGAGTGAGTTCAACATCACACTGCCATCAGCAGAGAGGTTTGACTTACAGCTTATTTAGTGCTTACAATGAATCGTTGGCTACCTCCCAGACATTCATAGCTGGCAATCATTAAAAAAAAAAAAAAGATTAAATGAAGCTCCCACTGATTTCAGCGTTAACCACTGGCTTCCAGGATTTGTGTCTTTTTGAGGGAGAATTCCTGCCATTCTTGCAGCTGCTGATTTCATGGTTTCCACCTTATAGTTACTTTAAGGGACAGGGGAGCAGATTGGCAGAGCCGATGGTGCCCTGGGGGTGAATTCACAGCCCTGCTGAGGAGAAGGGCACCCAGTAGGGGAGGCAGGATGGTGCCACCGAAAGAGCGCTCAACCCAGAGTCAAAACACCCACCTAGCTCGGGAAGCCTGAAAATGGGAGCATGGTTGGGCTTAGGCAGAGAGAACTGAAAATCAGAGCTGAGAGTGGAAAAGCAGAGTCTGAAAAGTGCCCACGAGCTCCTAGCGGAGGATGTGGAAGGCGGTGACGAGTAGGAAGCTTGGTGGGTCCATCATGAGGTTATCACGTGGAGGCGATAGGACCCCTTAGCAGGAGGAGGAGTAAGCTAGTGGCTGGAGGGAAAATACACTTGAGACACAGAGAAGGTAGGTGGCGCCGGGGTTTAGAGGGTGCAGTGGGGGTCATCGCAACTCCCCACTGTGCTGAGAGGAGAGACCACACGTTTGATCAGCCATGGGCGTCAGCGATGGTGCCAGATGGCCAGGAGGGATGGGGCCAGCACACGATCTAAGACCTCACCTCCATCCCTGCCGTGAGAGATGCATAGTTTCCCTCTATGCCCCAAAGAGACTACTGAAGCAGAAAGAGGCGGCTCTCCATTTCATCGGAAAGGTGGGGGACTTCCTCCCTTTTGGCAGGATGGAGGCTTGAGCTCAAGATGAGATTGGCTGTAGAAAACAATGTCCCTATAATGTGCAGTGAGTGAAAAGACCAGGGCATAAAGGTGCTCCACGGGGTAGGAGGAATGGGATGTCTTCAGGGGCCAATGAGATGAGCGCTATGGCAGACGTGGGGACTGCCCTCGTCTCGCACGCGAGGTCTGCTCCTCAGACTGCTTCTCAGCTCTTCTCCTACAAAAGCTCTCCAGAGCCTGGGACATCCACTGTGTTAACGCGACGAGGCGTGGGGAGTCACGGCCCTTCTCTCCACTGGCCTTCCAGGGCAGATTGCTTTTGCTGCCTGGAGTTCTGGGGAGAGGCGCAGACCAGGAGCAGCCAGGAAGGTGAGACTGATTTGCATGGGAAAGGCAGAGTTAGGAAGAAACTAGATCTGGGAGGTAAGAGAGCAGGGCAAGGAGGCCGGAGCAGCTCAGGCTACACTGGGAAGAATAATTGGAGGAAGCTGGGGAGCAGGGGCAGCTGCCCGACACGTGAGATTTGGAGAGAATTCAGAGAACGTTTGCTGTGTGTTACGAATGGAATCCTGTGCTGTAATTTTTGATAAACTGCTTTAGGATCGTGGGGCATTCTTTGTGGGTGCTGGTCTGTGGTTCTGTCCGAGCCCTTTGCTGGGCTGGGGCAGGCTGTGGAGCAGTTTGGCTTTCTATGGATTGCGTTAATCTCTAAATCTGTCTCCTACTCTGGCTATCCTGCACCTCGGCGAACAAACCCTCCGCTACCTGTCACTCCTTCTATGAGATTCAGACAGTAGCCTGAGACCAGAGGAAAGTGTAAGACGGCCTCTGGTTTGGAAAGTGCACCTCCCCAGGAAAACGACTCTGCTGCTCCAGAGAGTGGCAAGGAAGAACTTCCAGAATATTCCATGCCAGGAAGCCGCCATCTCAGGCCCTTTTCTATAAAACCAAACATAGATGCTGCAATGCCCAAAGCGAGAAACAGAGGTGCTGAAGAATTTGCCAAGCCAACTGGGGAGAAACGCTGAACAAGAGGGTTTACGTTAAAGCCTGAGCTCTAGGGACACTTGCTTTTGTCCCGGAGGTGGTGCTGAGGTTGTGGACCACAAGCTCACAGCATCCTTTGACCTTCCTGGTAAGGAAGTCACTGTCAGAATCCTCCTGGCAAACAGAAAGCTGCAATTTCTCCAGCCCTGGGCCACGGAGATTCTATGAAGAGCCCCTAAGGCACCTTCCTCTCTTCTTAGGAGCAAAGTCGTGCAGCTCACCTTCACAACTACCCCACAGAAGGGCAAGAAGGGCAGCATTCTTTCCACAAACCACCAGGCCCTGTACTGGACGTTTTTCGAAAACATTACCTCTTCAACCTTACAGCGAGGTGGCATTAGGATTCCTGTTTGGTCAGGATGTCAACTCATTTAGTAAACTGTCAGGAAGGAGAAGAGCAAGGATTCGCACCCAGTGCTGACCGTCCCAAAGCCCCTGCTCTCACCCAGCGCTGGACTGCAGAAGTCTCAGACAGGCAGCCCCCAGGCTCCCTTCAGCCGACAGACATATTTAGTGTGCCTGGCGCAACATTAAAAACACTTCTTTAAAACTAGTTGCCAACATTTTAAAGATAAATCTCACCTTTAAAAATCTAAATTTCTGCCTTGACTTAAAAAAAAAAAAAGAAAAAGGAAGATATGAGTATGCAAACGCCACGTTACCACGGGTCCCAACAGGCAGAAGCTGAGCAGCAGCTGCCCCTCTGACGGAAGACAGATGTGCACATGGCTGGCTTCTGTCCCTCGGATCACCTGCCCAGCCCCACAGGTGCGCAGGTTCCCTAGTTCTGTGTGTCGCCTTATGTCACCACCACCGTGGGGACCACTGCAGCATGAGCATCACTGGCTAGGAGTCCGGATCAGGACTCCGCAGTCTCTCTGCCCTAGTCTCCTGCTCCCTCCTGTGCCAAATCATGCAGCTCTGCCCTCTGCTCCTCGGCAAGATCCCAGCCTGAGGTTGACCAGAAGCCAGCTGCAGCAGAGAACAACTTCAGACCACAGAATGAGAGCAGTGCTCATTGGACTGTGCGAGGCACCAGTCACAACCTGGGTCTGATCCACGTGGGGCCTGGACTAGAAAATCCAGGGCTGTCCGAGTGCTGGTGGTAAAATCACAGACCCTCCACCTACCTGCTTATGATGAACTGCCCGTCCACCCTAAATGAGAACTGCGGGGATGACGCAACGACTGTGGGGTCAGAGACTCTGGGCTCAAGTACTGCCCAAACTCACTTCCTCTGCTGTGTCTTGTGCAACCCTGCCACTTCTCAACATCCCAGTCTCCTCACTTGCAAACTGGGCATGGTAACTGAATCCCCTTCACTGGGATGCTGTGAGTATTCAGTGAAGCAATTTGCTGGCATGGTGTCTGGAATAAACATTCAGTAAACAGAAGCCACTCTTACCATTTTCCCATTCATGTTTCCTTCCTGGACAACTTAGCGGGATTTTCAACTCAGCCCAGGGAGGAGAATGCCCCCTTACAATGGTGCGGATGCTGTGTGTGCCCTCAGTGGTGCTCTGGGGGAGTTCTCTCAGCAGTCTGGTCCAGCCAGGGGGCTGGGAGAGTAAAGCTCTGAAATGCTTGACCCTCAGGTGTGTACTTGTTCTGCATAGTTCTCCCCTCACTCACCCATAACTATACTGCCATTCTTCTTAGAAGCCCACCTTCCTACTACTTGACTCCCTAGTGTCCACCCCATTGTCCTGACTGCACAGAGCATCCTGTTAGCCACACAAGGTGAGGACTGACGGACAGACGCTCCTATGCAGCATTTGATGCCCTGTCTCAGCTCCATCTGAACTTATTACAGAGCTCCCCAGACAGGAGCTGGGAAGGCCAAGTCTGGCTTCCTTTCTGTCGTATTGGCCATTGATGACGTAGCACCAGGGGCCACGAGCACTTGGACTAGAAAGACTTTAAAGCAAGTTATCAGTGAGATGCGACCAGTGCTTCCTGGGAAATGCTGGAACATCATTCCTCTGAAGTCATGACTTACGCTCTAAGAAACATTCCCCCCTCCCCTCTGGCTGGAGACCAGTGTCATGACGATAAAATTGTTCGCCACTCCCACCCTCCACTCTCTGGCGCCAGAAAAGTGCCTGGAGAGGCTGAGTCTATCCGTGTACTTTGGGAAAGTTACAATCTTTGGGGAACCCCTGAAAAAATTCCAGACGTTCACCAGTCATCCTTCGAGGAGGAATCTTTATTGCTGGAGGAGAAACCCACCCATTCACTCAGTGCTCAGTCACGCTTTAAGAACCCCGTTACTGCTCCCTGAGCTCTATTCAGGTGTCCAGGAATAGACTTTGGTAACTGTTTAATCCTTTCCCTTCCTTCATAGTGCAGACAAAATTCACCATCTTGGCTCTAACCCATCTGGCCTCCGCCTTCCTCTCTGATTTGATTTGTCCAGTGCCCCCTCCCCCACCCACTGTGCTCTGGCCACACTCATCTCCTTTCTGTCCCTTGAACTTGCTAAGCCCCTTCTTCCTGTCCCTGCCCCCAGTCACTACTGTATCACCCCACAGTGTTTCTTGTTTGTTTTTAAATTTTATTTATTTATTTATTTTTGAGGGGATAATTTATTTTATTTATTTATTTTCAGAGGAGGTACTGGGGATTGAACCCAGGACCTCGTGCGTGTTAAGCATGCACTCTACCACTTGAGCTAACCTCTCCTGCCCATTGTGTTTTTAAATTACTACGTCACATGCTTTGAAATCATTTCATTTACTCCCATGTTTGATTCTTACGGTCTGTCTCTCCAAACAAGATAATGTAAATTCCATGAGGGCGGAGACCCTGTCTGTGAAGTTTTGCCACTCCTGAGTCCCTTGGCACACAGTCAGGCATGAAAAGGTTGTTGTTATCCTCATCTTCCCATTAACGCTCCCTCCCTGCCTTGCTCATACAGAGAAGTTCTCAACATAGCCAGGGACTAGAAAGATCTTTAACTATGAATGAGAGAGACGGAGAGTGTGTGCGTGCGTGCGTGCGTGCGTGTGTGTGTGTGAACCTCTTCAAAATCAAGTCTTTGCCAAGATGTTCCTTACATTCTGAAATGGAAACTTTACTTGTCTGAACTGTTTTAAAATGCACCTGTTGGATTGTCTGCCAGGCTTAAATATGACACTTGGACAAATTAGCATGTTGGCAGCTGCAGACACCCAGAGGAGGGAAGTCTGGAATCCTAAATGCCAGCCGAGCCGCAGCACCAGCTGTACACAAAGAGCCATGACTTGCCCTGGTGCCAGATGCGGGACCTGGGCAGTCAGCTCTGTCTTCTCCAAGGTCACTGAATTCAATCTCCTCTTACAGGACCGCCCCTCTGCATCCCAGCAGCTCCATCTCTGGAAGGAGAGGCTGCGGATTTCTTTCCTATCAGGAACAGATGATACCCCTCAGCATTTCTTCTCCTAAACGTCTCTGCTCCTTCAATCCTCCCACGTCTCTTAAATCTTTTGTGGCTGACGGAAGGAGCAGGGACAGACATGGCAGCACCGAGACTCCCAAACCCTGCCACAGTCCCACTGGCTTCTAGATGCTCTCTTCGGGTCTTCACACCCTGTCCGCTCCACCTGCGGCCACAAATGACTTCCTCCCATGCCTGAGAAACAGGGCGATCCCAGTGAAAATTTTATGTGTGTGATGCGGACAACATAAATCAGGACTCTGGCAGTATTTAAATCTGTGAAATGCGAAGGGAATTTAAATAACAAGCCAGCCACGTAGGCAGGTGGCCCCTGACGCTCTCAGAATGTTCATCTCACGCTAACAGCTTGCACATTTATATTATGGTACTAGGAGCAGCAAGCAGAAGGAATGAAAGGTGTTAACAACTACTGCAAAATATTTCTTTAAGGATACATTTCCTCCATTTCCTCTCAACACAAATTCTGACAGCACAAATGCAGTGTTTATCCGTGAAATCATGTATCTGGGAGGACTGCTTTTAATTTATGGAATGATTTGAAAAAGCCTTCCTTTAATCTATACCGGGAGAAGCTGGTTAATGTGATGTAATTAGCAAGGTAAATTATTTTCATAAGGGAAAAGTTTAAGGCACGAAACCAGCTCATTACAGATGAACACCTTTCCATTCTGCTTGGTGCCAGAAAAATGGGTAAAATAGATTCCACTGCTCTTCCTTAGACAGATACACAGATGCACATTCCTGAATTATTAAAAGTCAAACTTCACCGTGATGACTCACCTGTGACTTTCTGGAAGGACCCTAACTGAAGTTAGGAAGGGGAGACAGGCAGACAGAACAACCTTTGCCTGCTCCAACGTCTCTTGGCTCACTGCCTCTCGATTCTCTGGGTGGCTAGAACAGAAATTTGTCTTCTCTGTTTCAGTCCAGTGAGAGCAACGGTGGTCACATTAGCGAAGTGCCCACTATGTGTGAGGCCCTATAAGATGCAAGTATTTTTAGGCACATGGTCTTATCTGCCACTCGCAAGACGCAGTGGACGTATTATCCATTGCTTTTTTTTTTTTTTACAAAGATGGAAACTGAGGTCAGAGAGGTGAGATGACTCATTTTCAGTTACACAGCTAGAAAGTGACTGAGCCAAGATTTGAACCCAAATTTAACGTACGTTCAACGTGACACTGCCTGGATGCTGAGTGTTGCTGCTGCTTGTGGCTGACTGCAGCTACAAGAAAGGGCAATCTCTCTCCTCTCTGCACATCTTCCGTCCTGGGAAGCTGGATTCTCTTCAATAGTGACTCAGTTCTAAACATACCGTCTATATTCTAGGGATTTGCTGGTGATGAATCCTTTTGGACATGTCACAGAGACTCCCAGAATGTTACCGCTCGAAGAGAACCAGTTCCACCTCTCCGTTTTAAAAGCAGAGAAATCAAAGCTCCAGAGGGCTTTTCCCTGGCAGTTCTGAAACTCAAACCCAGCTTAAACCGCTCACCCTGACAGTACGAGCTTTGAGCTTTGACTCCTAGTTAATTTATCCTCAAAACTTTTCCTTTGAGTAAGGTGTGAAAGTTATTACTATTGTTCTTGAAGAAATGGAAGCCCAGAGGAGCCAAGTTCACATGGTTAGACTGTTGTATCACTGGTGGAAAGGTTCACATCTGGACCTGTAGCCACTACCTAAACCGCGCCAGGAGGATTTCTTAGAGAGCCTTAGATGTTCATAAGCAGTAAGAGTAATGCCTCTTTCAAACTCGCTTCAAACACCGTCACATCTTCTCTCGCCAACTACCAGATATCATTCCGCACCCACCTTTACAGTAGCTACTATTTATAGTGTGTCACACGGGGTCCCAGAGTCAAAAAGGGCAGAGGAAATTCTCCCTACTCCATCCCAAATAGATGATGCAGAAGCCATCACACAGAGCAGAGCCCCAGGTTCATGGTGGGGTCCCCAGATCTTCCTAAATACACTTGCGTCAACTTGAGTGACCCTTCTGAAGTATTTGTAGAGTTGAGCCAAAGTCCTGGTGTCCCCAGAAGTTCTAAGCCTGCATCCCTTGGGAACCAATTGGAGAAGCCTGACCACCAAAGCGATCCTCTCTTCGACTTGACTTTTATCTTGACCTTTGACTTGAGCCATGTCAGGCATCCCACTCATCGCTGCGGCACATGGAGGCCAAGTCATCCTCCCCAAAGTGTCCCTGGGTCCTGGGAGAGCTTCTATTCCCACGGCGCTGTGGGCCAGGAGGGAGATGGGATATCTGCAAATCCCCCAAGAGGGACCATCCCATGGGAGCTGCAAGATTTTGTTCTAACACAGCATGCACCCCTCCCTGCTTGTGCCCTAAGCAAAGACTGATGGAGAGAGACTGAGGGAGGCCCTAAGGGTTACATCAAGGCTACGTCAAAAGTGACACGTTGCAGCAGAAAACTGGACATCACCCCGCACAGGTTCTTCAGTGATAATAATGACAAGAAGGGCGTCTTTCAATGGCTGCCACCTTCGTGCCAAGCACTGTGGTTTTCTTTAAAACAAAATTTTTTTTAGGACTTTTCAATGAGTTTTTAAAGAGCAGAGATTTCAGCGATAAGAATACAGAGTAAGCACGGTGAAAAAGAATATGAAAATGAATATATGTATATTCATGCATGACTGAGAATTGTGCTGTACACCAGAAATTGACACAACATTGTAAACTGACTAAACCTCAATTAAAAAAAAAAAAAAGAATACAGAATCTGTGTTTCCAACCCGAGATACACCATTTTCACATTTTTCCTGAGGGAATTAACGAGCGTACTTGACTATGTAAAATGCGCCGTTGCAGACCGCCACTCCCTTCTCTGACTCCTCATGGATCTTACCACTTCTCACACGCAGGGTTGTAATCGTGCCAGCAGTGTGTTTTATAAGCTTTATCACATCTGCTACTAGAGAAAACTCAGTGAGATAGGGGTCCTTATCCCATTTCACAGATGTGGAAACTAAGGCTCAGAGAGGTGCCGCAACCTGGCCCAAGTTCACAGAGCTAGTAAATGCAGAGCCAGGGATGAAACACGATCTAACTACAATGACCCAAATAACACCAGAATTGGCAATAAATTCTTAAAAGTATCCCTGGGTAGTCTGGAATTTCTTGCAGATATTCGCTAGATTTGGATGCAGTGGTGCCACCATACTTCCTCAATCCCAAGCCCAGAGTTGATCCTACCCTCCCCTGAAGCACGCAGCAATACAGCCAGTTCAGTTCCTTTTTTTGTTTTTGATAAAGTCGGACGCTCTGAGCCCCTCAAAAGATGACCACACCAATATTAACATCACCACATGAAATGCACAAAAGACAAGAGGCAATCCACAAAATAAGAAACTCAAATGACCCACACATGGATGGAAAAAGTTCCACCTTACTTGTATGGGAAGAATAAAAGCTCAAAATAAATCAACTACCATTCCCTGTGCCTTGAAACCTAGAAACGAATATTAATCATAAAAATGACAATTCCCAGTACAGGAGAACATTAACAAAAATGTTAAAATTCTCCACCCCCTTGGCCCAGCAGCTAAAATTTTTTTAGATGGAAGTCATCAAATATATTTTTAAAGGGACATTAATTGCAGTGTTGCTTATACTAATATAAGCCTTTGAAATAATTCAAATACCCAACAATAGCCATAGATGAATGAATTATGGTACATCTATGTAATGACACACTCTGCGGACCTTAAAAAATGATTTGGTAGACGATGGTTTAGTGAGATGGGAAAATGTTCATGATATATTGCTAAGGCAACAACTCGATGCCATTTCTGCAAAAAAAGAATGTAGAGATAAATATATGCCTAGAGAAAGACAAGAAGAACAAACATACAGTATTAATAGTAAAACAAATTACGGTTGTTATTCTGTACCTTCTAGGCATTTTCAAAAATTTCCACAATGACCACATCTTTGTTTATAAAACATATATTTTTAAAAGGGTAAAGAACGAAAACTAATTACCCCACACAGGCAGTGGGGCTCCCTATATTATATACAGGGACAATTCATTCTCCTCTGCACCTCCAAGGAGAAAGGACTGGTGCATACAGGGAGGGTGCTGCAACGGCCCAGTGGCCAATATGGGTGAGGCTGAGCCCTTGGGTCCGCCGTTTGCAAGCTCACCCACCTCCAGCCAGTTGGGCCACTCAACTCACATCCAAACTGAAGACCTAAACAGACCTGGGGAAATACCCTGATTGGGTTAATCGGGTGAGTTGCCAGAAGCCTGTCTCATCAGAGGAACACCATGGAGGGTGTTGGGAGCAGCACCCCATAGAACACAAAGACGTGGGCTCTGAGAGACAGTACTCTCTGTCCCAAGCACTTCCCCGTGTCTGCAGGCTTCCCAGCCTCCAACACCAAACAGTGGCCCCGTTGTGCACTGCAGAGAAGAGGAGAAGCCAGCTACTGCTAACACGCAGGGCATCGAACTGGACTGAAACACTTGAGAAAAATTATTTAGTTATGATCATTATTAGCTGCTTTTAATCACAATAATGAACTAATATAGCAGTACTTATGCCTGGGAAAGTCAAAGAGGATCCATTAAAAATCTAATTAAAAGCCAGTCCTTAAGAAGAATCATGGCTTATTTATCTCTCTATTAGGTAATATAAACTAGTGAACTGTGCAGCTTGGAAATTTTCCACCAGCCGAGCTGGTAAGGACTATTCCCTGTTCGACTGTAAAAGTACAATAAATTCTGCTCTAAGGGAACTCTCACTATGTTTTAAGAAGAGAGACAATAAAGGAAGAAAAAAGAAAGGGAAAGAGAAAAAATATTAATAAAGTTTCTTCATTTATATTTTGCCATTCCCCCCAAAATAAATAGATAAATAAGTAAATAAATAAATAAATATTATATATACATATATATATATATATATATATATACACACACACATACACATACATTTTTATGGAAAAAAGTATGAAGAGTAGTCTGTTGGTAATAGACTTTGGCAACTAGACTGGGGTTAACAATTCTTTACTATGGGTCAGGCATTCAGTTGCTGATGAGGTAAAGAGACTAAAAGTAAAAGGAAGATAAGGTAGGCCACTAAGATGAAGCCTGGGGTAAAGTCAGAAGACGATACTGATTATCAGACAGACTTGCTTAAGGTGGGGTGGAAGGTTCTACTCTGAGCTTCCTAGTGGCCAAAGCAAAGAGAGATACAGAATTGAAAACTTATTAATCATTCTATAGAAATAAAGTCCTTCCTGGCAACCAAAGGTGGAAAGGAATTTCTTCAGTGAGTTTTCAAAACAAAGTGTCCCAACAACACCCTTAGAGAGGCACTACCCTGGCAAGTTTCGTAGGACTTCGCCATAGGATGCCCCAGGGACCTCATGTATCTTATGACTCCCCTAGCTCAGCAACAGCCACTCTTCAAAGGCCTAAAGCAATGAGGTCCAAATACCTAGATGTTTGACGAGACAGGCGAGTGAGGAGACTTCGGATGGCAGAGCACACCCGGGCGGCTGCACGTGTGCACAGTGCACGCACGGCCCGCCCAGCTGGAGAAGCTTTGACATAGAGCTTTTACTCTCCTGATTATGGGAGAAACGTCTATTAAATAACATCTGAGTCATAAAAGCCTCAAAAGGAGAACGCAGAATCCTTTTCTTATGATCTCAGAGGAAAAGATTACCTTCTGAAATAGCAGCAGCTCAGAGCAAGTTCAATTTCAATTAGTAAGTTTGCTGGAGGGCTGGGGAGGGTATAGCTCAAGCGGTGGAGCGCACGCTTAGTGTGCGTGCGCACAAGTTCCTGGGTTCGATCCCCAGTACCTCCTTTAAAAATAAATAAATAAATAAATAAATAAATAAACTTAATTACCTCCCCTGACACACACACACACACAAACCTTAAAAAAAAAAAATAAGTGTGCTGGGCTTGTTTTTAGCCTCTGCGACATACAGGAGAAATAAGTGGATAGGCATAAACTCTGCTGCAATGGAGGAGAAGGCACAGATGGGGCACAACAAGAGTGACGGCTGCCCTCGCTGACTGGTGAGACACGGGCCACACGCTTTATGGCAACTGTCTCAGTGAAGCTTCACAACCACCTCAGGGGGAGTTACAACTACCACCCCTGATGGACATACCAAGAGGCATGGGAATCCTCGGAGTCAGAGACGGGAGGTGAATGCAAACCCAACGCCAGAGACTGCCCATCACGGCCGGGGACTGTCTTCCAGATGCACCCATATAACGAGGGGCAGAGGAGTGACATGTGGTTGGCAGGGGAGGGTATGGGACGGGGAACTGGAACTCGGGCTCCAGAAAGCAGGAGGCGGGAGATCTGCAATCAGAGTCGCTTTAGGACCAGAGTCAGAAGGATGAGCAGTGACATCGAAGGCGTATTCAGACCCCGTTTGTTCCACTGACAGCTTTCAGCATTTACCATGTAGCAGGTCCTGTGCAATTCACTGGAGAGAGGGGGCCTGTGCTCTGGCTCCCTGAGGAATTCAGCTTGTAGGAGTCTGAGTCCAGAGGGCTCAGAAGCCTGGGAAGAGGATTTCTAACTTTCACTGGGGGCTTAGCATACTCCATGTATAGTAAGATTATTACAGGTAGTGATGTAGCGTGTAAATGTTTAAGAGAGCATGGCCCACCTGGGGTTCAGCAAGAGGAGTGGGAGGGGGTGGGAGGAGGAGCAGGGAAGGTGTAGGGAGGCAGATGCACATAGAGACAGTGAAATGAAAAAAAAATGAGTGGAGGGTGTGAAACAGGTGAAGTTAGAGAAGCAAGCAGGGACCAGTCCAGTCTACAGAAGAGTTTGGGCTTTATTCTGAGAGCTTTGGGGAATTCTGAAAGATTCTGAGCAGCTCAAGTCAAGGTCAGATGGATGTTCCAGAAAGGTCACTACACCTGAGTACAGAGGAGGCACAGGAAAGAGGGATGTAGGCAGAGTATCTGTAACAGGCCAGGCAAAAGGTTATGGGATATGAATGAGGGCAGAGGAAGTGGGAATAGAAAAGGAAGGGAAAAGAAAAGAGACTGTAGGGAGGCAGACAGTCCTATCAGATGCTGGGTAAGATGAAAGGCTGGGGCACCTGGCGGAAGGTGACAGGTGATGGAGAAGGGAGGGGGGCTTTGGAAGTAGTATCTGGGGGCTTGCGGCACATTCGGTCGGGATGATGTGTCTGGGAGGTAAGCGGATGCTTCTGGGGTTCGGGGAGAGCATCCCATGGGAGTAATCCATGTAACAGATCGAAAAGATGGCCCTTGGAGAGGCTGCTGCCTGTCAGTTTGCCCCAGTATGAATGTCTACCCCTGCTTCTGGCCCAGATGAAGGGAAATTGTTCATCACTGCACATTCTGTATCAAGTCTAATCTCAGGCTGCCTCTTGTCACTGACCATATGTTGCAGAGAGGACTAAAATTTGAGGTTTCGGCTAAAACTCTCACCGGGGAAAGGCAAAAGGCAAACTTGAACTAATTGCTCCACCGGCTGAGATGACCTTTAGAAACAAGCCTGAACTTTTGTCAGTGTGTTATTGGTATTTCCATCAGGAAGTATTTCAACCAGCTAATGTTTGCCAACCGGGAGGACCAAGTGTTCGGTTCAGCATCAGGGTTTCTGAGCTAATCTGACCTTCTAAGGTATTTAAAGATGCAAAGGCCAGATTCATCACCCGAGTTCCCAAACCCAGCGCCTGAATGCCATCGGGCTGTGTCTACCCGTGTGCGCCTACACCTTCTCGCTACCTCTTCCTCCGAAAAAGCCCGATGCCCTCGCTTTCAGACTGACCTTGCACACTTTTTAGAATCCCATACTGCTGCGCTACCTTCATCATCATCAACCCTCTTCGGTAAAACGAAGCACGTGTAGCGGTCAGGAACTTGGGCGTGGGAGCCAGCCTGCTGGGTTTGAATCCTGGCTTCCCTGCTTCCAGGCTGTGGGTCCTTGGGCAAGCTACGTCATCTCCTTCAGCCTCAGTTTCCCAAGCTGGAAAGTGCAGCTTGTAAGGGAAATCACCCTACAGGTAAGGTCATCATGAGGCTAATGTGAGATGGGCCTTGAGACTGGGCTTCGCAGCAGTGGGGGCACACGGGTGGTCCTTGGTATGTGTGGCCATGATGATCCGAAGGTCTTTGTTACACTTAATCAAACAGAAGGTACTGCGTCGGTTTCAGTCCCTGACTTTTCGTTTGTTTTTCTTCTTCTTCGTAAGCAGAAGCAACAGATAACAACCATCTCCGCACAATCTACAAAGCAGCAGCAGGAGAAACCCAGAGTTTAATTCAACGCATTTTGTGTAAAATAAGGGGGAAAAAGCCTCTGAGGGAAGGAGGGTCACAGAGCACTGACTGCTGGGCTGGGGGGCGGGCACACGGAGTGACAAGGACTGTGCCAGGGAAGGGCACTGGAGGAGGGCTTTCCCCCTCTGGGAGTCTTCTCTAGCTCAAAGACCCTCTGGCAAAGCTGCATCTCTGCAACATCCTGTGCTCTCCATTCCCCCCTCCCCCACCAACACAAGCCTCCACAGTGGGGGGGCCCCTGTGGTAGCCCTTTGACAGGCAGTCATGGCTGGGGGCAAGCCTAGGACCCAGGATGGAGACTGGAATTGAAACTCTGCCCACCCTGTCTGTTTCCAACACGAAGGCCTTGTGTTCTTGAGTTACCACCATGGCTGACTCGGCCTGTTGTTCAGGAAGTTGCCACTCTTGCTCTCAGTTCCTTGTGTGAGCAGTTGGGAGGGTAGGACGGCGCAGGCCGAGGAGGGGGACGGGGTCGGGATGGTTAGAGGTGGGTGTGGGGTGACAGGTGCAAGGCTGTCGGAGTGTCACAGGAAACACTAGAAGGTAACAGAAGCTCCTTTTGATGTTTCTTGGATCTAAGCTGGCTCGAGTTGAGACTAGAACAATAGTTCGGTTTTGATCCCCAAAGAGCCAAAGAGTTCTTTATGAACAGGTATGAGAATGACTAGTTCCAGATTCCAGGAACCGGGGAGGGGGAGAGGAGGCTGGCCCGCACGTGGAAGTGCTGTGTCAAGACAGAAAGGACCCTCTGCAGAGTGGGGGGCCCTGGCATGCGGGAGTAGAGACTAGCACAGAATAATGATGAACGTGAAAAATGAGCACATGATCGACAGCTGTCATTTGACTGTCTCTGTGCTAAGTGTTCTACATGCATTATCACCTTAAATCCTTCCAGCAACCCAGGCAGGCGAAGTCCAGCCCCAAGGCTGTCGAGCACTGTGCCCTCCTGCCTCCCACACTGACGTGTGTCTAGACAACGGGAGAGACGACTGTGTGGGCACTGCACGGGGCAGACCGGAGGCCCGAGATCAGCCCTCTTCTTACTGCTGTGTGACCTTGGGGAAGTCACAGAAGCTTCCTGAACCCCAGATGCCACCCTCATCTATCAAACGAGGTTTGTAAATATCTGCTGGCCCTTGAGAGGCGCATATGACCTAAGGCATGTATGTCTCTGTATAAAATCAGCTCTTCCATTATTCACATCAGGTCTCTCTGGCTCCAAAGGGACCGTGAGGAAAGGTGAGTACAGATGAAGACGTGACTTATTATTTAAGGCCGAAGAGTCTCAGGTGAGTCCGACGGAGCCACTGTGCTGGCTCTCAGCTGTCTGGAGAGGTTTTATCATCCTGACACAGCCACCCAGGGAGACGGCAAGGGATGTTTCCAGACTCCAGCTGGGCGGGGGTCAGTCCAGAGCAGCGGGGGCCTAGCAGGGAAGGCAGAACTCACACCAGAGCATCTACACAGCTGGGTCACCGGGCAGGGTAATCCCCTGGGCCAGCTGATGGCCAGCCCTGGTCTGAGCATCTGGATGTTCCTCCTGCTGCCTCCGGCCAGGCTCAGCCTCCAACGCCCCCACCCCCGCCCCATCGCTGAGCAGCCCTGCACTCTGCAGCGGCCCTAAGTGTGCAGGAAAGGGCGCCTGCCACTTGCTGAAACGCTGCCAGCTCCCACAGCCGACCCCAGCCTTTCTTTAACACGCATGTGGCTTCAGGTGGCCAGAGGGCTCATCCAGTAATTACAGCACGTTCATTTAGTATTTATTGGTAAATGCTCACGCGGGGCAGGGAGCAGGCAAAGCACTAGAAACTTACCCTTCAGACCTGATACTTCCCCGTCCCACTGTTAGGCTTTTATTTTAACACTCCTTTTCTTACACTCTTTCCTCCCCTCCCCCACGCTCTCATGTGACTTGGTTTCTCCTTGGGGGTGAGAGGAACTCAATCCCCAAATTCTCCTGTACTTCCAGAAGCACCAGCATACTAAAAGCAGGGTGGGGCTTGCACACACGATCCTCACTGCCATGCGGGAGCCCAACTCCTCTGCACATGCCCCGTCCTTCACCCAACATTTGGGGAACTCTCCGAATTCTGAGTCTTAGGAAGCAAAGCCCCCTTCTACAGTAAAACCAGACAATGCCAGACACTTGCTTCCCAGACTCCCTTGCAGTAATGACAGAGACATGCCATTGAGATGCTACCAATTGGAGCAGATCCTCAGGTGAATGAGGAGTGGGTTCCTCAGAGAAGGAGGATTTGGAAGAATCCTTTACAGAGGTTGAGCAAGATGGGGTGCCGGGGCAGTGGTGGCTGGAGGGGGTGGCGGTGTGTAACACCCAATCTCTGGAGCTGGTGGGAGTAGCAGGGTCGCCCTCGAGTTCAAACCTCCAGGGTGATTTTGGGGGTTCTTCCTGGGTGGGCAGTCTCCAGGTCGCATTTTCCGTCTCTCTGAGCAACTCTGTAGCCCACCAGTATCATTTTTAGTGCATTCCTTTTGTGCTCAAATCACCTACGTCTGATTTTGTAGCTTGAAACAGGAATCCTGAGTGATACACTAAACGGCACAAATAACAACAGTAATAATTATAATAGCTGGCATCTACTGAGCATTGCCACATTCCAGACATTGTCCCAAAGCTTTTCATCTAATAGTCCCTTTACTCCTAAAGCATATCCCGTGAAGTAAGTGCTATCAAGCAACCGTTTACAGTTGAAGGAGACGGTCAGAGAGGTAAGCAGCGCTGCAAAGGTCTCAAGTGGCACCCTTTCCTTCTACTGCCTCCTAAGGAGCAGGCTGAATAATGCAATCCAGAATTAAGTCCTCCTGCTTGGGGATCCTAACTCTGGCTCCTTTGTGTTTGGAGCTGGGGTGAGCCTTCTTAAAGAGGGAGCTTTTAAACCACCAAGTGTTCTCTGCGGTGAGGCTGAAACTCCTCCCAGAGGGTCCAAGTTGTGCGGTCTTTACCCTTGGTCAGCCTTGCTATGAACAACGGAGCGAGGGTCCCAAGTGGGTCAGGCTCCCAGAACTGTCTGGGTCCAGAGCCTCCTGAGGAGGGGTCTGGAGCCCTGGGACAAGCTAGCTGCGGGAGGATGGAGGATGCTCTCTGGAAATGCCACTGTTGTTCTCTTAATCACCATCCCGTGATTGGATTAATTAGGCTGAGAGTTGTGCACATTGAGCTGTTCTCACACATGGAGTAGCTTTATAATGTAGGAAACTTGCCGCCGAAGGCCAACTGTCGAGCCGGAGAGTCAGATATAAACATAATACATCACGGAGCGGCTCCGCTTACGGCCGGGTCGTGATTCATCACCTGGGAGTGATTGATGGCCTTCTCTTTGTTCTAATTTTGGACCCATCACTTTGAGATGACGGTTGGGTTTGGCACTTCAGTCATCTTTCCTCCTTCCACGAGAAAGTCTAAAGTAACCGCGAGTCCAGTAGGAAAGGGAGGAAGGAGGGGATCTGTTGATGCCAGAGTTTTATATTTATTTTTCTTGAACCAGCTAGATGAAGCGCATACTTGGGGAGTAGAGTCTTCTGCATCAGGGGTGAGTGAGGACCTGGAGCTCTCTCTATGGGCCTGGTTTCGGTGCTGCTGGTGTACGTGTGTCTAAATCCCGGGAAACTGTAAAAGCTGTGTCCTAAAATTTTGTGACATTTAAGGTACTTTGTTAAGAAAGTCTCCCATCTAAAACTCCAGAATGGGGAAAGCGTTTGCCTAAATTTTAGCTATTCTAAAGTGGGCTGTCTGCAAGCTTTCTTTGTAGTCCCCTCCCTCCCAAATCTGTGACAGGTTGAGATGGCTTCATGCCCAGAAGCATTCTAGGCAGAAGCACAGGGGAGATTCGGTCTCCTATGTATGGACAGAACCGTCAAGGGCAAAACTATTAATGAACGCATTCTCTTCAGAGTTCCCACCGCCTCTCATGCAAAGCCCTACATGGTCTGGCTCTTCCTTGCCTCTCTCTTGGGTCTCATCACATACTTATCTCCAGCCACGCTCGTCTGCTTTTGATGCTTCTAACAGGCCAAGCTAGTGCTCACCTGCTTTTCCACGAGCTACGTCCTTGCCTGGAGCACTCTCATTCCACAAGGAGGGCCGTGGCACACCCGCCAGGTGGGGCAGGCTCTGCCTGGACTGGCATTTAGAACCTTGCTAACCCAGAGCGTGGTCCAGCACACATCAGGGTGTGAGGTCAGCATCACCCGGGAGGCTGTCAGAAGCGCAAAGTCTCAGACCCCACGCGGGCCTTGGGACTCAGAACTTGCAAGTCTAACAGGCTCCCCAGGGGATTCGGTCCAGGTGAAAGTGTGGGAAGCACCAAATCAGAACGGAGCTGGAAGGTCGCCACCTTCCTGTCACCTTGGAGGCCTCCTCTGACCATCACAGCTTCCCGAGCAGGGTTCTCCCCACTCCTAACCACCTCCTCCAACTTCGCGCTCAACACAGGACTTACTAGAGCTTGACATTTCCATTCTATGTTCTGTTTGTCTGTATGCCTGCAGTCTCCGACGCCTCGGCAGGACCGTGGAAATGTCGGTTTGGTTTACTGGACTGATCTCAGGGCCAAGACCAATGCCTGACGCGTAACTGGAGCAGGCATTCAATAACCCCTTTTCCCCCCCAAAAGGATTACTTTTATTTTGACAGCTCTTTATTGGGGTATAACAGACAAATGAAATTGTCAGTTATCTAAGGTGTACACTGTGGTGACTTGATATATGTCTACACTGTAAAACAGATTCCCCCGTCCAGTTAATTAATGCACCCCGACCTCATGTATTTACCTTTTTTTGTCAATAAACATTTCTTGTACGAATAAACAAATCAAGTAATCCGTTACTACAAGATGCACCCTGCCCCCCGCCCCCCTTCTCTCCCACTCTACTGATCGATCAATTGATGTATGTATCTAGTCTGTCTCTGGGGGCTTTAATGCAACAAACCCCCACCAGATGGATGAGGAGAAAGGTATGGGCATCTTGGAGGGGTGGGGTGATAGCTGTACCCCCTCTTAGAGCGTCTGCAGTGCAGTGAGCGGTGTCCCAGGAAGGTTCCTTACCAAAGCTGAGCCCCCTTGTGCTCTGGGAGGGAGTTCCTTGCAGAAGGCCCACCAACAAGGGTAGGACCCTCAAGGGAGGCTTCACTCAGGAGAGGACAGGTCCGGTGGTGGCCTTGGGGCCGGGCTGGTCTGACCCTGGCCATAGGGAGTCGCAAGGGGATCACAGGAAAGAAGATAAACTGAGTTTCTCCAAAGGTTTATGAGGAGTGCTCTTCAAAGGCCAAAGGGATTGAGGGTCTTTTAGACTTAAGACAGATCAAAGAGACCATATATTAGGATCAGGGTATGTTCAGGAGGCTGTGATTATTACCCAGGGCTGGCATGTGATGGGCATCAATCAATATTAGCTAGACAAGTGCAGGTCCCACGCTGGAGGAAAGCACGGCCATGGTTCCCTCTTGTTGCCCTGCCCTCCTGCTTCCCCTGTCTTTGCCTTCTCTCTCTCTTTCCAACCTCCCTTTCCTTCCTACTTATCCCCCTCCCCACCGCTCTCTCCAGCTTGCTAAAATCTCTTTTTATAGAACATACCCAGGAAAGAAGTAGTCAAAAATCAGGTTTTTCCTGCTCTCACCCTTCCTCTAAGAGGAGAGAGAGGGCAGAAGAAATTTGTCTTGAGAGCCTCAGAGCAGTACAGGACATATTATAACTCAATCTTTGGAAATTCTGGTCTTTAGACATTCAAGAGTATGTTTTATAGCTCATACCTTAATAACAAAAAACCAAACAACCCAGTCCAAAAATGGGCAGAAGACCTAAATAAGCAATTCTTCATTGAAGACCTACAAATGGCTAATAGGCACATGAAAAAATGCTCAATATTGCTAATTACCAGAGAAATGCAAATCAAAGCTACAATGAGGTATCACCCCACACCAGTCAGAATGGCCATCATGGCCATCATTAAAAAGTCCACAAACAATAAATGCTGGCGAGTGTGTGGAGAAAAGGGAGCCCTCCTACACTGTTGGTGGAAATGTAGCTTGGTGCAACCATTATGGAAAACAGTAGGGAGATTCCTCAAAAAACTAAAAATAGACTTACACATGACCCAGCAATCCTACTCCTGGGCATATGTCTGGAGGGAACTCTAGTTCAAAAAGATACATGCACCCAATGTTCATAGCAGCACTATATACAATAGCCAAGACATGGAAACAACCTAAATGTCCATCAACAGATGACTGGATACAGAAGTTGTGGTGGGGGGAGGGTATAACTTAGTGGTAGAGTGTGTGCTTAGCATGTATAAGATCCAATGTTTGATCCCCAGTACCTCCAGTAAAGTAAACAAATAAACTGAATTACCTCCCCGCGCCAACAAAAAAGAAGTTGTGTTGTATTTATACAAAGGAACACTACTCAGCCATAAAAAAGAATAAAATGATGCCATTTGTAGCAACATGGATGGACCTGGAGATCATCATTCTGAGTGAAGTAAACCAGAAAGAGAAAGAAAAATACCATATGATATCACTCATATGTGGAATCTAAAAAAAGAAAAAAGAAGACACTAATGAACTCATTATAAAATAGAAACAGATTCACAGACATAGTAAACAATTTCATGGTTACCGGGGGAAAGAGGGTGAGAAAGGACAAATTTGGGAGTTCAAGATTTGCAAATATTAACTACTACATATAAAAATAGATTAAAAAAACAAATTTCTTCTGTATAGCACAGGAAACTACATTCAATATCTTGTAATAACCTTTAATGAAAAAGAATATGAAAACAAATATATGTATGTATATGCATGACTGGGACACTAAGTGGTACACCAGAGATTGGCACGTTGTAACTGACTATACTTCAATTAAAAAAAAAAAGAGTAAATGCACTGTTTAACTCTTGATTTATGTCAGTAAAAAAATATGTTTTAGAATATTGCAATTAACATTTCCGAAGAATATTCTTTTTAATTTCAGGGACTTGAGAAGAGCTAATTAGAAATAGAATCTAGTTCATTTCACTGAGTACAGGGCTTGATATACAGTCAATGAAATAAACTGAACTGACGGGTCTTGGGACAAGTATCTAAGTGCTTAGAAAACAACAAAAATATACTCCAACTTTACATCACCTTCACCAAAAAGAGAGGCATGTGCACTCACACACACACACACACACGCACAGGTATAGATATCAAAAAGTCAAGGGTGTATTATTTCCTGATGGGTGTTCTACATTTTCTAAAATTTTCAGGATGAACGCCCACAACTTCCTTAATTATTAAAATTGAAAATGTCATAAAAATATTTTGTTATTTTAAAAAGTAGCAATACTTCCCAGATGTACTCTTCTCAGGCCGCGTCTCTCTGGACACACAGCCAGTTTGTTGCCTGGCTTGCGGGGCCAGCTGACGATGGCAGTCTCCACCCTATGTGGGATCAAGACATCTGTTTGTAAGCTGCAGAATTCAGAAAACGGCCTTTTACTTTCTAGGGGCAGGGTCTGGGACCCCCGTTTCCAGTGCTCCCCTCTCCACTGGGGACTGTATCCTGTGCTTACATCACTCAGTCCTGACCCAAACCACCCACTGCTTCAACGGAGTCACGTCAGGTTACAAAATAGGAAGTTTTGCCCTAAGGTGATGTCCAAGTGCAATGACTTCTCAGGCCCGAATCCAACCCTTACTGGCCAGAAGCAGCAGGAACGGGCTGGATTTTGAAGCAAAAACTCCAAACTCCTCCTTTTCTCACCCTTTTGTTTGCTTCACGTTCTACTTCTTTCTATTTTTTTGGTTTCTCTTTTCCTCTCCGCCTTCAGATTTCATGCCATTCTGGACCCAATGCACGCCAGGAACTCTGGGAGCTGCCTTCACAAATACATTTCTCCTTGGAGACTCACCACCAGTAAATGAGTGATTTTATCCGCATCGTACAGATGAGGAACCAGAGACTCAGAACAAATGGCCAAGCGGAAACCACAGACCAAGCATGCGAGTGTGACGGCAGCCTCCAAACCCGGGACCGCTCCTACTCACCGCCTCTCCCTTCCCTTCTCTACTTTATCCCCCAGCACCCTCTTCCCATCACTTTCCTTTCTTTATCTTTCTTTCCTCTTTCTCAGGAGCACGTCTAAAATGAGAAAAGTAAAAATAAATATACACTGGAAATAACCAAGCTAATGGCTTTCATGCATGGCATCTCAATAAATAATTTCAACAACTCAGTAGGGCCAGCGATATGCACTCATTCAAGTGCGTACCGAGCACGAACAGTGCGGGAGATATCACACTGGACACTCAAGAGTGAAATCAGTTAAAAAAAATTAAAAAACAGAGACTACAATCCCTGCCCTCAAGTCACTTACAGCCTAGTAGAGACTCCATTATCGTTTGTCTTCAGAAGATAAGGAAATTGAGACTTGGAAGCATAAATGATCCCTTTCAATGTCATAGTTCAAACCCAGAGTCCTTCTCCTTCTTGACTCCAGATTTCAAGCTTTCCAACGACATAGAATTCTGGGGCAATCTGAGAAGAACCCTAGCTTCCCAAAATCAGCTTTCACCTTTAACTCCCTAAACAGGAAAGAAAAAAGAGAGTGAAAGAGACAGAGATGAAGAAGAGAGACAGCAAAGCAGGTGCTTGGCCCGCCTCCCGCTGTATCCCAAGGCAGTGACTCACTGCCGAATTCCTTCCTTTTCCATCTGGGAGTGAACACACGTCAACGGGCCCCAGGCTCTCAGGCCAGGGTTTGCCCAGGTGGTTGTGCAAACCAGAGCATGAAAGAGTGAGGCGTGTCCTCAGGCACCTGCCTCCTTTCAGCTGTTTTGTTTTCTGATTTCACAGCCTCTTGCTAAACAAAGAAGTTTTACTTCTCATCCGGGGTCCCTGGCAGAGAGAATTTCAATCCTTTCAGCTGAAAGGAAGACTCCCACTGACCAGGCGGAGAGAGTGGGGGGGCAGAGACAGGATCCCAGGCTTTGCCCCGCCCCCACCCCCAAAGCTGACGATGATGCTGGGGATGAAGGTGAGGAGCGCTGCGACCATTTATTGAGCATTTACATGCCAAGCACGGTGCTAAGTGCTTCCACATATAGGATCTCATCTAACCCACAACGAAATAATTCTGTGAGGGCAGGTGCTACGGTCACGCCCGTGGTAAAGGCGAGAAACCTGGGCCTAGGGGACAGAACATACCTGGCCCAAGATCCTGTCTTGAGGTGATGGAACCAGGGTTTGATCCCAGGCTGTCAGGTTCCTGAACCTGTACGAGGCACGTTAGTTATTATTCTTCAGCAAGAGCTGCAAAGCCCATGGTGGGCACTCGGTAAATATTAGGTTCCTCTTTCTTTTGTTAAAACACCTCTGGGGAAGTTGTTTTTCATAAACGTCCCTATCCCAACCTGTCAGCCAGTCTACCATTCTACGGTCCAGCCACCTCTGCGGTCTGGTAAGCAGACTTTCCGAGGATCTGACCTCCATCACTAGCGCTGCAGGTATCTGAGCCCACAGAGTCCTCAGCTGGCTGTCCCCAAATGTCACCTTTGTGCTGCAGGCTTTCCCTGCTACGCCCAGATTCCCGAGTGATTCCCGAGCACCTCAACGTTAAGAACCACTGCTCTGGAGAGCGTTTGTGCTTGGTTTCCCTGAACACCCATTTATCATATTTCATGGCTTTCAAGGAAAAAAGAAAACAAAAACATAAAAAGCCAGGCACCCTGGAGGAGCTGACAGGATAACCTCTGACCTGTGTCTGCACAGCTAGCTCTGTGGCTGCACTGTGGACCACCCCCCTGCCCCCCAACACACACACACACACACACACACACACACACACACACACACACACACGTGGCTCCCCACCCTCCTAGCTGTGCGGACTTGTAAATGGCCTGGGGAAACGGGGAGGACAGCAGAGGGCTCTGCACAAAGGGCCCGGGCCAGGCCTGGTCAGCCAGGTGCCTGCCGCTTACAAGAAAACAGTTTTCTCAGGTTGAACTCTGCCTCTCGCTCTGGGGACCCCCTGGAGGAGTCGATGCTTTTCTCTTTCATTAAACAAGGGCAGGGGGTGCACGGCAGGGTGGGAAGGAGCCTGGGAGGGGAGGAGAGGAAGAAGGTTTCCCGGTGTGCAGGCAGGGGGCCGGCTGGGCCTCCGCCCCCCCAGCCTGGGCCAAACTGAGCCAGAGAGACCCACGGGTTCATAACTCATCTTAATGAAGGGCCTCAGTAAACCTGCCATGCCCTCGGGTTTCGGCAGGAAGCTCCCGGCCATTTTGCTGACATGAGTCCCCAAACGCACAGGTGCTGACGGACTCTCTCCTCCTGGGGTTTTTATGGCATGTTTTGGAGCGACTGGATGCTTCAGGACCATCTCCCATCAGGGCCTCCAAGGAGATGGGGAGGCGGAACTGAGAGGCCTGCTCTGGGAAGGTCCCAGAAGCCACTAGCAGCTCCCCAACTCAGCAGCACACACCCCACTCAGCAGATAGCTGGCCGAGGCATGAGTACTGGGCAGCGATGGTGGAAGTAAAAGCCTGGACAGAATGAACTATAGCGGCCAAGAACACTCCAAGTTGGCCAAAAATTCATTCTGGGCCAGACCCTGCACTGGGCCCTTTTATAGACACTGTGCCACTCCTCACAATGACACACGTGTAATCAGCACAGGTTTTCAGCTGAGAAAACGGAAGCTCAGAGGGGCTAAGTGCTTTGCCCAAGGCCACACAGCTACAGAGCCAGCATTTGAACCCAGGTCAGTCTGACTCCAGAGCCCTACGCACCGTAACATGTAGTGAATATTATACAAGGTAATATATATTCAATTTCCCTCTGAACATAAACAACTCTCTGCAAGGTCCTGATTATTAATGCATTTTGCAGATGAGGCCGACAGAGCTCAGGCAGGCAGCAGGATTTGCACAGAGTAACAGAACGTGTCCTTGGCCAGAACTCTGCAGCCTGTGGCCTTCCCAGCCAACGGGTCCATGAGTGGAGACCTACACCAAACCGACCACTGCTTTCTATGGTTTAGTTTTAAACTCTCAATTTTTTCTAGCCTTCCCCTGCCCCATTTTCCCTTATACTCCCAAGGATGCTCCCAGACGCTGAAGATGTAAGGGCTTGTATTTTATGCTCCAATTTTTTCTTTTTTAATCTACCAAACTCCCAGTTTGACTTTTTTGGTCAAAGATCGAGTTAAGATAATACTGAAATAATTTTTTAAATACTGAATGCCTCACCTATTTCCAAACAAGAATGAGACGACTTATTAAAAAAAAAACAAGAGCATGCAAGCCGCCTCCACCGCACGCACGGTCGGATGTTTGTCTCTCAATGCTCTGTCTCCTGCTCTTCTGACCCCAATGCCTAGGATTTTTAAAAAGTGTCTGTGTGTGTGTGTGTGTGTGTGTGTGTGTGCGCGCGTGCGCTAAAATCACACAGCAGAATGGAAGGACTGCATCGGGGCTAATGAGTTACCACAACTTGCCATGGAATCAGTTCAGAATATCCTGGCAAGCTTGGAAAGAAGTGAAGAAACAGATGTGAAACTATTTAACACTTTTTTTCCTGTAAGAACCACTGTTTACCTTTTGCCTCAGGTTGGTACCTTCATCAGCAACTGTATGCAGCTGCCTAATCCTTTTGGCTAAGTCTGCCCCTGCTCCCTCCTCGCCTCCATAACACCATTCCCACGGTCACCGAGAAAGGTGTTCCCAGCAGTTCAACACGGGACAAATCCACAACTTGAAGGTGTCCATTTTTCTTACAGCTCCAAAGAAAAAGAAGTGATTGCAGAATTGGATACTGGATAAAATATCTTTGTTGAATGACTACCATATGTGACATAACTTACCCAAAATAAGAAGTTGATTCCCTTGCGTGCACTGTCTCTCTGTACTATTTGGGAACCAACTGGTCACCTTGTGGGGGGTGGGTGAGGGTGGGGAGAAGGGGACACACAAAGGCTCCCAAACTAACTTCATTGTTGACTCTACTTCCACATATAATGTGTCTTTACACCCACCTGGTCAAATGCATATGGTAATCTGGATACATGTGCGACTATCCATTTATGGGCAGAAGGACATGTATCTGTTCTTTAAGAGAACAGAGTCATATGAAAAGGGGGTAACGGGGTCCTGAAAGCTTGACTGATCTAACATCCCCCCTGCCTCCAAAGCACACGCACCTGAAGATGAAATGGGGGGTCGAAAAGGGATCACCACTAATCCATGATTAGAACCTTCAGCAAAAGGGCAATGGTGTTGAGTGCCATCAACATGCCTTAGTTAAAACTTCACACATTCCCAACATGATGAGATCTGGGGATGCAGACTGGCAAACAGGAAACTGTCCCTGTGATCTGCTTTTCAAAGGGGAGCCTCTCCAGCGTGTTTGTCAATTCAGAGTAGTTTAATTATCCATCCCTGTGCACTCAATCTGGGCTCAGCAGGGAGGACCAAAAACTGTCAGGGCTGGAGTCGGCCCTCACAGGCCTCTGGGAAGCACACAGCTTTGCTCCGAGCTCTGTCCACCTGGGAGCTGGCCTGCTGGCCACCCTCCAGCCCCATCCCAATTTGAAAGCCCCCAGGGGGAGACCTGGAATTCTCCTCATCTGCCTGGCAATGAAAGAGGTAAAGCTCATTCTGGGCTACAGAAAACACCCACCTGGAGCAGAACTGTCCTCCTGGTTAACCCTCTCTGCCTCACTCAGGAAACCCCTCTCTTCAGGGCCCTGCTTCTCACTCCCTCGGGATCGTACTCCCTGCTCTTGGAGAACAGTCCCCACCTTACCAATCTCAACAAGCCCAGGCCTGGCACTTGCTCTTTTCTAAAGTGTGCTCATTTGATGTAAGAACCAAAGAAAAGAATTCCAGCTCCTCAAGCCTTTAGCTTCGATTGTGTGCGTTGAGTCGAGGTGGTGTGTCAGTGATTCCTTTGCAATGTGGTATCAGAGCCTGCCAACCTGCAGCCCGGTCCACACCTCACAGACGCCTTGCTGGGTCATCCCCCACTATGCAGGAGAAACAAAATAGTGAAGTGGCGGCTTGTATTTTAAAAATCAGGATATTTCACACAAAAATTCGATTTCCAGGGTTTTTGTTTTGTTTTGTTTTTTGTTTTTGTTTTTTTAAATCAGAGCCTGTTAGCAAGCTGGGGCCACACCCTGTGTGACAAACGTTGCCTTGAGAGGAGCCCCTTTGCAGGTGGGCGGGCCACCGCGTTTGGCCGGGTAGGTTGTGTCCCCTGAGGGGACCCGGAAGGGGTGAAATCAAAGCTGGTCCAGTTGGCTTCCGTGTGGAAGAAGGGGTCCCTTTTCCTAATTCACGCAAAGGCTCCCTGTGCCCGAGGGGCCCAGTGCCCTCCACGGGCCACCTGACCAACGTCACCCATTCCTGTTACCTGCTTCTCCCAGCGGGAGCATTTACTACCCACTACAGACAACAAGAATTTACAGCTATGAACTTTTTATAAGTTCAACAGCACCAACACATAGATTAGATTTCTACCCAGGCTTTAGAGAAAATTCTTACTGGTCTGCCATCCAAGTCCAATCTTTCCTAGACCCCAGGTTGCCTGCTTTCTCAAATTCAGCACCCCTACTTCTGCTCAGGCTTTCTTGCTTCCCTGGGTCCTGGAAAAACACAAAATCTGACTCCTGGAGCCAGAGCAGGTTGGCTGGAAACATGTGGCTTATTACAGCACGGAGTTATAAGGAATGAGTAAGGCCGGTCCAATTTCTTTGAGGAGCGGCCTGCTGTCTCTGAGGTTGTCAACAACCTTGGGCTTCTACTTTTATGACATCTTCTGACCCAATGAACAGACCTGGGCAATAAAATGCAAATCATTCCGACAGTCAATTAATCCCACTGAAATCGTTTCAACTAACACAGCAATAAAAGAGTGGGAGGGGGGAGGGGGAGGAGCCCTTTCTCCGGTCTTTCCCTACTCAGAGATAAGCCTGCAAAACTTGAAGGAGTTTTAATTGTCCAGATCCACCCCAATTCCCCAAATCCAGGCCACATACATGGCTGTTTAAGCCTTAATGAAAATTAATGAAACGGAAACAAGCAGGAGGGGACTGCTGCCGTGAATCAGCCCTGCCTGGCGTCAACACCCTAACCAAACACTGCCTGCCCAGCTCAGCAGGACGGATCGCAGCCTTAGAGAGACCTGCAAGCCCCGTGCAGTGCTCACCCCCGTCCTTATGCTGATCCGTCCTCTCCCTGGTTTCTGGAATAACGAAAGGTCTGTGAGTTCATGAAAATTCCTTCTGTGATTTTTCTCAGCTGGACAGAGAGCATATTTGAGCCAGGGGCAGAAATGACATGGGCACTGCCAGGCAGCACCATCTTGCCCTTGTTCAAAGATGGTCCAGTTTTGGATCTTTGCTCCATCCTGGATTGGGTGTCTCCTCTTCATCTTTTTCTAAAGCTCTCTGACTTCCCCTTCGTCCACTGACCATTGTTTGTCATCATATATTTCTTTGGGTGGTGAGTTGATTACTGTCCGTCTTTCCTGTTCACCTAAGGACTCCAACGAGGCAGGATCTGGCTGGCTGGCTCACCACTGAAGCTCTTGATACAACAGTCCGCATCCTAGACTAGTCACTGAAATTGCCTTAAGTGTTTCCTACAGAGGGAATTTAATGCAGGGGAATTGGTTGTACAGGTGACAGAGGAGCTGAGAGCCCAACAGAGGATGCCGAGCTATCCCCATAGCAACAGCGGAAGCTGTTCCCAAGCCTAGGAGGGAGGCACAATGGGAGCAGGTGATGTTACCCATCTGGCAGGAGGTGCAAGCACCAAGGAGATAATCACTACCAGAGAGGCTGTTAGGCAAAAAAAAAAAAAAAAAGGCAAAGAAGAAGAAATACCCTGGCTTCTCCCTTCCAGCCTGCTCCCCCACATCTCCCACGAATGGCTCTCCTTGGCAGGAGTCAGATGGAAGCCAGCTGACATGGGAACCACAGCTTTCAGGGGTTGGCCCCCCTCAAGATACAGAGCAGAGGAGGGTGGGGAATGGGTCTGAAGGCACACAGGCCTAGGGTCAGTGGTCTTGCCCCCATCCGAGGCTGGATTAGGGGGTGTGGTAGGCTGAAAAATGCTCCCCCCAAATATACTCATTCCCTAATCCCCAGAACCCCTGAATATTGCTTTATATGACAATCTCACCGTATATTTTTCTAAACATGTGATTAAGTTAAGGATCTTTAGAGGAGCTTATCCTGGATTTTCCAGATGGGCCCTAAAAGCCATCATCAGTATCCTTATAAGAGAGAAGCAGAAGAAGACAGACACACAGAAGACAAGGTGATGAGAAAACAAGAGGGAGGCAGAGATGGAAATGATGCAGCCACAAGCCAAGGAACGCAGGCAGCCACCAGAAGCTGGAAGAGGCAAGGAACAGACTCTGTCCTGGAGGGCCATCCTACGGACATGCTGATTTCAGAATTCTGGCCTCCAGAACTGTGAGAGAACACATTTCCACTGCTTTAAGCTACAAGTTTATGGTCATGTGTTGCAGCAGCTATGGGAAACTAACACAGCGCCCCTCCGTTGTGTTCCTATAACAGCACCCCCTGCTCACCCCCATGGCCCACTGTCCCTTTGCACTGAAAAGCAGCCTCTTCCGCTGTCTTATCTGTCCTACTAGACAGGACTTGAGGGTTATTTCCACAGTTCTCAGCACAGTGACTGGCATACGGTGGATAACAAATTATCGACTTAAATTTAGGTTCAAGCCACATCTGATCGTTGATCTCTTATTTAGGACAATATTGCCCAAATGAAGAGGTTAACATATTCCCGTATTTCTAGCAACCTGGCCAGACTCGGTACTGCAGATCTCTGTGCCCTGTAACCCAGCCCCCATCTCCCGAGGCCCTGCAAGGGATGCCCCCTGCTTCAGGTGGCAGAAAACATAGCATCCCAATGGCAGCTCTGGTCCCCCTCTTCCCCTCTATCCATCCTGTGGTCCCCAAAAGTGATGGTGAACCATGGTGGGGGAAGCTCCCCTTCCATCCCTCTTTCCTCTCTCAGCCAACTCTCAGCCCTGGGCCAGGTCACAGTTCCTCTGGAGTCCCCTGTGTTAACAAGCTGGAAGCCAAACGGCACAGTGTCGTACAGCATTTTTCTGAGTAGTTAATTAACAAGGGGATAAGCTACCTTGACAATCACTGGAGCAAGCAGCCTCGCTGTGCAGTCGTCAAGAGGGATGGGATTAGTTTCCAGGGAGACAAAAGGGAAATGACAAGGGGGGCAGGCTTGACGGGACCTGTGGCTTCCTTGATGCTGCTCCCTGCCCGATTCTTCTTCTGCCCACAATGCGGAGCAGACGTGCGCAAAGCCTTGCGCTGAGGCTGGGCTGGCCTGATAATTAGCTGTCACTCAGGGCTGTGGGCGGCTTTAGAGTCTGCTCACAGGTGGCATGAGCTGGGCTGAGGACTTTCTGGAAATCACACTGCCCAAGGCTGACAGCTTAGGGAAGGCATGTCCCAGGGGAATCGCTGAGGATTTCAGACAAGACATTCAGAGGTGGGCAGGGGTGGTCAGGTCATGTATTCTGGTTGACCCACAGGGGACAGGAGGTGAGCTGTGAAAAAGGGCCAAGGATGGTGAGCAGATGCCCGCGTAGGGTGGCAGCGTATCTCAGAAAGGGAAGACGAACCATAGTGGACACATACCATTTTATTTACTTCTACTCTACTCCATTCCATTCCATTCTTATTTTTTGCTACCCAGAGTCTCAGGGGGAGGGTGCAGTCTCTCTGCCACCCTACAAGTCAAAATGGCGAGATCACTTTCGCAGCCTCCTCTGCAGCTAGGGTGCAGGCATGTGATGCAGGCTGAGCCCATCAGATGCACCTGCTTGGGGTTTTTGAACTCAGAACTTTTCACGAAGCAGCAGTGTCAGTGGGCATGTAGAATTCTTGCAGTGGGGGTAGCACAGTCCATTCCTGGGGAAGCAGTGCTAGACACGGCTGCCTGCACCCAGGACAGTGTCCAGTATTAGCAGTGGCACCAGCCTGCTCTCTGCCTGGTCCTCTGTGGTGCTGGTGCGCCAACGTCCCATTCCCAGCCCCACTCTGAGCCCCAGGTCTTCAGATCTCCAGTGATGCCGAGACTCACCTAATTTATTTTCTATAAATCAATTTACTGTTTATCTTAGCCAGTGTGGATTTCTGTGCCTCAGAACTATCCACCCGGCCTGATCCAGGGTATGTAGTGGCTTATTTCTAAACTGCTGGAGGAAGTGAGAAAATGTGGCCCGGTTTTATCCAGAACAGAGTCCTGGAAAGTGATTTTCAATTTTTCTTTCTGTCAGCGCAAAGGGTTGGATATATTTGTCAGGCCTCTTTGAGGTACCAGTGACAGAGCCTGGTTTAAGAACAATGGGGATTTATTTATAACTGTGAAGTATGGGTGTCAAGAAGATCCCAGTACAGCTGGGTGCAGGGAGGTAAGTAACGCCAAGAATGCTTCTTTCTGTTCATGTCATGGTCTCTGGCTCCTCCAGGCCTGTCTCCTACCAGCTTAGCCATTCCAGTAGATTAAAAACAAAACAAAACAAAACAAAACACCCCACTTACCTTCCCAAAAGGCCCAGCAAAATCCTGGGCAAACTCGAACCTACGGCTGGGGTTGGGCAGGGAGGAGGGGGCAGACGCTGACCGTTTGGTCTGGACTGTGCCGTGGAGGCGAACGGATCGTTCCGTTACCTGTTCTCAGGTTTCACTGAAGACCTTCACCTCCCGCCCTCCCTACTTCCCCAGTTTATGAGAAGTCAAGTCTTACAGCAGAGTAACTCGTGTTTTTTCAATTTCTTATTCTTTCACAATTAACATATTACTGGTAGAACTTACTTGCTTCTGGGTGGTGCCAGATATAAGACCAGCTGTTGATTAAAAGCTGATGTTCCATTTGTTTCTCATCCTCTCAAGAAAAGATACTGCGAAGCAAGTGAGTGAGAGTGACCTTATCATCAGGATAGCCTTAAATTAGCCTCAATTAATAAATTTTTAAGGTAGGTGAAAATCTGTTATTATTTAAAACAAAATACTTATAATGGAAGCAGTAACTACCACTTACTACCAGTATCTGATGTTTATTAAGAATGTACTATTTCCCCAAAACTGGTCTAAGCGCTCCATGTTTGTTAACTCACAACACGGTCCTAACATGCTATGAAGAAGATATTATGAATCCCATTTTACAGATGATGAAACCGAGGAATGGAACTATGAAGAACCTGGTCCAAGATTACACAAGCTAATAAATGCTGGAGCCGTGATTTGAGCCCAGTAAATCTGCATTCTGTATGCCTAACTGCAAACGCTAACCTTCCTCCATTCATTAATCACACAGTATTCAAAAGTGCCCAATACAGTGGACGTTATCTCTATTTTTACAGATGAGGACACTAAGCCTCAAGAGGTAACATCATTTGTCCAACCTCCCAGAGCTAATAAGGGCTTTGGGTCAGAATTCAAAGCCACTGTCTTTAACCAGCTCCCAACATACAGCAAATCTGGGGAAAGAACAGAGTGTTGGCACCCTAAGGTGTAGAATCACTGCTTTAGAACAGAGGTTGGTAAACTGTGGCTCATGGGCCAAATCTAGCTTGTCACTGCCTTTATAAATAAAGTTTTATTAGAATACGACCACCCCCATTCATCTGTGTACCCGTCTATGACTGCTTTGTGGTCGCAACGACAGAGACCACATGTCCTGCAACTCCTAAAGTATTTACTATCTGACTCTTTACAAAAACAGCTTGCTAACCAGTCCCTGTCTGGGGAGGAGCCAGGATGGCTAGTGACTCACTGGTTCCATCTTACACCACAGGGACCGCCGTGGGCTGGGAGGGGGACCGCAAGGAAGACTGCTGATTCCCAGAGACGACATCTGAGAATCATCTTTGTAGCTTTGAAACTTTATTTCCCTGCCCTACTTCCTGTCTCTGCCAAGAGCCCAGAGCCAGGGCACACCCTTGTCTCAAACAAGAGCCCCAAATCTGGCCACCTACTCAGTTTCCTCCTGTCCATTGTGTAACTACTGCTCATCCCAGAAAGCTCATTTAAGTTCTCCTCCAACTGGGTGGATTTCCTAATGTTAAAAATATGAATTCAGAGTCATCTGGCC
Organism: Camelus ferus; assembly: GCF_009834535.1. NCBI lineage: Eukaryota > Metazoa > Chordata > Mammalia > Artiodactyla > Camelidae > Camelus > Camelus ferus. The sequence goes on along the minus strand of NC_045717.1, from coordinate 8,857,705 downwards.
CCAAACCACATGTGACTGGCACTTGCACATGTTATATAGCAACTGCTTTAGAAACAGGCATTTTTCTTCTTCCCTCCTAATGTTAAAAACCAAATCCAATGGTCCAGTCAGTTTTATGAAGCCCTGAGAAGCAGAACAAATTCTCTGGTCCCCTCCTGCTAGAACATAATCTGAAGAAATTTAAAAATTTAAAGGGGTAGGGATTGAGAAGAGCAAACCCCACTCCCTAGTCTGGCAGGCCAGATGGACCCCAGGGCTCCCTAAGCACCCATAACCTTCCCACCTGCTGCCTCTCTTGGGAGGGGCCCACTGTGGCATCAGGTGTAACACTTTAATTTCCCGTTATGACCTCTACTGTGATAAAAGGCTTCCCTTGATGCCAATTGTTTGTTTCCCTTCCGCAGTCCTCACCTTCTCCTGCCTCTCATGTGGCCACATCAGTCACTGTCATCTCTGTCCAGGGACAGCGGTGCCTTCTAGCTGCCACTGTTTTGCTCTTGTGGTCCCTCTCCCTGGCCTCATGTTCGTCCCTCGTCGTTCCACCTGTTGGAACCACACCCACCTTCCAATGTTCTGCCCAAGTGTCTTATATTTTATATACGATATTTTTTCAATCAATTTTAATTAAGCGAGAAATACATGGATGAATTTTCCTGGCTCATACTGTAAAAGCATTACAGATAGTCTCTACTGACAAAAACCTGCAAGCTCCATCCACTCCTCCTCGAAAGCAAGTATTATTGTCCCTTTATTGTGTATTTTTCCAGAGTTTTTGCCTATGCATTTGTATACTGACATATGACCTGGTTGAAAATATACAATCTGTTTTGCATGTTTTACACAAATGGTAACATCTCTGCTTTTTTTTCCCCACTCAACAATCCCTACTGGAGAGTTTTCCACATTACTCAGCAGAGACAGAATGCATTCTTTTTATCTGCCATAGTATGAATAGAGCATTCCTCTTCTGATTGACTTTTAGATGGTTTCTAGCTATTTGAGAGTAGAACAGTGATGTTATAAACATCTCTGTCTGTGCGTCCTTGAGCACGTGTGAGTTTCTCCAAGGTAGATTATATGTTATTTATCGTTACCTAATTGTTCAGAGCAGGGGCTGGCAAATGCTTTTTGTAAAGGGCCAGGGAGTAAATATTTTAGGCTCTGCAGGCCATCTGGTCCTTGTCACAGCGCTCAACTCTGCACTTGTGGTTTGAAAGCGGCCACAGACAATATATAAATGAATGGCTGTGGCCATGTCTTAATAAAACTTTATTTACAAAAAGAGCCAGTGGGGCAGATTTGGCCCAGAGGTATAGTTTGCCGTCCTTTGGTTTAGAGCATGTAACATGGGTGGCGTTTTAGGGGTATTTCCAGGCTATTACATCAATGCTTCAATGACTACTAACATTTACTGAGCTCCTTGGATGGGCTTCACCCACTGCTTGATGCTTTTCCTGGATTAACTCATTTAGTCCAAGCTCAGTGATATTAAATACTAATTTTTTAAGATCACAAAGCTGGTAACTGAGAGGAGCTGGTTTTCCTATCCAGGTGGCAAGACTCCAGACTTTTTACTATTAAAGGGAGCAGAGGTAGAGTGCAGACAGGTCAAAACACGGCTGATCAGTAATTTAAATCCCAGATGGCTCTGACAACTAAGAATCTAATGGTTCTGGTAGACCGTTTCCCCAGGCACATGCACATTTGCCTACAATTTCAGGTCATTCCAGAGGGCTCCTGAGTGCCACCTTGGGTGAAGATTGCTTACATTAGGACCCACGTGGCTGGACGTCTATCCAGCGCTCCAGCGCGCACCAAGCCCTGCCTCCAGGGCTGAGACACTGTAACTCCTAACTCTTCTCTTTGAAAGGAGATTCTCACTTGTCTTCCCTACTTGGTCCAGTAAGTTTGAGAAGTGGCAGTAAAGCTCGTTTGTGTTTCAGCCAGTAAGGATGAAAGGCGAATGGATGGATATATAGGTGGGTGGGTAGGTGGATGGAAGGGAGGCAGTGAGGGGAGGGGAGAAAGGACACAAAGGAAAAGAGGGAAAGAGAGGGGGGAAAAAAGGGGAGGGAGGAAGGAAGGAAGGGTGAAATGAGGGAAAAAAGAATTGCACTGTGAAACACATAGGCCCTTTTAAAATTGTGTTTACCCAATATGCTTTCATCTCTTAGGGACAGTTTGGGGACCTATTAAGACGGTCAGGGGCAGACTACCGGGGAGAGGTTTATTCTGCAAAAAGAGCAGTTTGGGGATAATGTGGTCTTAGCCATGGACGGTCTGGCCATTAGAGGTTCTTGGGGAGAGTGGTCATGTGAGCTGGCAACAGCCGGAACGCCGCCAGTTGACACTGGGGTTTTGTAGCTTGCTCTGGAGACCTCAAAGGTCCCCAAATGCTGCTCCTCGTTTCATTTGCCCTTTCTTAGCTCCAAACCCAGGTCCCCAGGCACAACTTGGAGGATCAAGTGCATTTTCCACTCCGTTTCATGCCAACTGGAAAGTCAAGCCCTGCCAGGGCCTGAGCTGTTAAAAACATAAGTGGGGAACCCCCAAGGGGCCTGAATCAGGAGCCATTCAAAATGTTTTCTTCCTTTAAAATTTTTGTTTTAATATACTCGACAAGCGCTTACTCTCAGTTTGGGGAAAACCTGTCAGAGGGATGCCCACAGCAAAGGAAAACTCCCGAGTCTTCCCGACGTGTATCACGGGGCCCAGCTGGGCTTTGTTTCTTTTGGAGAGCTGGCTTTTCCGTACCCTTGCGTGGTGTTTCATGGCTTGCCGTGCATTATTCAGTCCCAAGTTACTCCGGGAGGAACTTCCCTTTCCGAGGAGCCAAGTGACCAAAAATCTTTTCCTCCCACAAAAAGCACCTCATCCTTTTTAACGTGGGGACCCTCTGCCCAAGCCACGCCCACGGGCACGCGCACACCCTCCACACATGCAGCCGAGAAGTCAGCACAGCCCTAGGCACATTGTTGGCCTGAGTGTGAATCCATTCGTAGAAGACGCAGCAGCTCCTTTTTTCCCCACCATGTCTAGAGACTCAGTGGGGACTATTTTTATGACAGATTCTGAACAAATGCCGGGAGGCAGGGAGGAGGCCATCTACCAGTGGATACACCACCTACTATTTTACACATCATGTGACTCTAGTTCTAGATACTTCCAGCTCTGATCATTCCAGGAAGGGAGACATTGCATACAATTTGGTGGATGTGAAATGGCTCAGCCAACGAACACAGCAGCACAAGAGGATGAAGTTGACACACCCACCTACAAACGCATCAAAAACGATACGAGAGTTACGTATGGATGGCTTCCAACAAAGGCAGCATTGGAAAGCCCGGACTTCTACTTTGCCGCGCAGGGGCATGACAATGGGGCAATTGTTCAGGCCCAAGCAGCAAAATTCACGTTTTCCCAACCCGTTTGTGTTTTTCCCTCCCAAAGGGGCATTTCTTGAGAAGTCAGAGGAATTCTGCTGATTACATCTCCAGCACAGCCGCATTCCAGGGGGTGGGAGGGTCACACACCTGGGCAGGCCGGGGAAGGCCGGAACATGGAGCTCTGAGGTCAGATCTCGGATGTCTGCCTCCCCCTAGGAGCACACAGGCGCGGGGCCTGCTCCCCGCAGCCTGGTGGAGGTGTCACAGACCCGCTGCCTCTGCCTGACTTTCTCCAGAGGCCAAAGCAAGCATCTCCCCGCCAGCCCACCCCTGCCCCCCAGTCTTCTGACATCTCATCTTCTTCTGACTGTCCTTCCTTCTATCTGGAGGGAAAACAACCTCAGAAAGTTCTCTGACCAGCATGGGTTATGCCTCTCAGATTGTAGATTGTGCTTCCACAGTGTAGGTGACTTACAGGTACAGCAAACCCCAAACACAGTGGCCTTGACATACCAGGTACCAGGCCGGTAGGAAGGACTGAGTTGCTGGGGACCCTGGTCTTACCCTCATGTCTGTATGTGCAGGTTAACTTCATGTGTCAACTTGACTGGCCACGGCGCCCGGATGAAACATCACTCCGGGTGTGTCTGAGGGTGTCTACGCACAATCTGCTGAGGGCCTGAACCAAACGAAAGGCAGAGGAAGGAGGAACTCACCCCTCTTTCCTGCCTCACTGATTGAGCTGGGACATCTCAGCTCATCTTCTGCCCATAGACTAGGATCTACACCGTCACGTCCCCTGGTTCTCAGGCCTTGGATCTCAGACTGAATTATATCTCCAGCCTTTCTGGGTCTTCAGCTTGCAGGTGGCAGACTGTAGGACTTTTTAACCTCCACAGTTGCATGACCCAATTCCTTACATTAAATATCTATTTATCTATCTACCTACCTACCTATCCATCCATCCATCCTTCTATCCATCTATCTATGCTTCCATCTTCCTCCTTTCCTCTCTCCCTCCTTTCCTTTCTCTCTTTCCTTCTCTCTCTCTCTCCATCCATCCCACTCATCCTTCTATCCATATTTCTCTCTCTCTCTCCCCCTCCCTCCTTTTGGTTCTATTTCTCTGGAGAACCCTGACTAACATACTTGAACGGCTTATCCATCATCTATTCAATCATTCATCATTTCTTACTTCAATCAAGTCTTCCTTCCTCCATCCCTTCCACCCTCTCGCCTTTCCTCCCTCCTCCTTTCCTCCCTCCTCCTCTGCCTTCCATGTACTCCTGCTAGACACTGGGGATACAAATTCAATCATAATGATAATAGTTAATTGGGTTGCACACCTACTGTGTGCCCTTCACAGGGATGAATATTTTTTAGGTAGTATACCATTTTATCCCTGTAACTTGCTGATTAGGTATGATTACAGATATGAAGACAGATTCTCTAAGTGGGTCATACAGCTATTACTGCTGGAGCCAGTGTTTAAATCTAGGCAGCCTGACTTCACAGCCCACCCCAGTCCTAACCATGGCTGTGGCTGCCACAGAATCCTGGTCTTGACCTCAGTATGCTCACAGTGCAGTGGGCAAGGTGGCCAGGAGATGGGGGGATTAAGACACAATGTGGCACGTGCTACGGGAAGGGAAAGCAGGCTGGAAGGGCATCTGACCCTGCCTGAGGGGAAGGAAGACAGGGACGCACTGCAAGGAGGCAGTGACAACTAAGGTGAGTCCTGGAGGCCAGTCGGACCACTGCCAGCTGGGACAGGAAGGTCCAGGCCCACTTGCTGGGTTTATTTAAACAAAGGCCAACTGACCACGAGCCAGAAAGCAGCTTCTACCCTGGGAAGCAGATGTCAGCGAGACCACTGACCTTTAGCTTGGAATGCCTTGTTCTGCTTCACCTCCACTCATCTAATCACCCTGTCAAGCTCTCCTCTTGTACCGCGGATGCTCAGGATGCAGTGATGACAGAGTAGATCGTACTGGTCCAGAGAAGTAGGCAGGCGCAAGCCTGGAGCGGAGCCAGGCAGAATGCGGGATCCAGTCCAAATAAAGAAGAGCCAAGGGAGAAAGGCAAATGCGGGCTCCCCTTGGGCGCGGACAGACAACGATACACATCGCCCATCAGTTGGGGAGGAGAGGGCAGGAAAATACTCTGGACTTAGCTGTGTTCAGACCTCATGTGATCACATGGAAGCTTTGGAAACTCTAGGCCAAATCCTTCAAAGTAGATGAGCCTCAGTTTTTACCTCTCAGCCACGAGGAATATGATTCCACCTCACAGGGTTGTTTGAGATACAAAGAAAAGAGTGGCCAGAAAGCGCTTTGTAAAGCAAAGCAGGTCAGGCGCTCCACCGGGTAAGGGGGTCGGGGATAGGGGACCGTGTTCTCACACAGGCAGAGGAGGACAATGGGAGCTCAACAAATGATGTGTGAGGTCCCTTCTGATGCTGACTCACTCCTTCAGCACTGAGGGTGGGGAGAAGCAGGGAACAAAGACCAAAAACAGGATCCACAACCTTCACGGGGACCATCTGACTCAGAGCTTCCATTCCTAAACCGGTGGCGGAGGGAAAGGCTGGAGCAGACACCGAGTCATCCCACCTTCCAGTGACCCTGTGGCTCATCCCAGGTGCCCCCATCCTCACCAGTGGGCCAGGGATGCCTCCAGGTTTGGAACTAGGCTGACTCATCAGCACTCTCCACGGTCACTGGCAGATGACAAGCTGACACAAGGAAATCCCGTTTATCAACGAAGCCCGCAGGCAGGAAAATGCTAGTTGCTGCCTCTCCAAATGTCCTCCTGGATTTTTTTAAACAAATAGCCCAGCATGGGAGCCAGAGTGAAAGTTGACAATTGAAGCCCTCCTCCTGGGGGTTCATCCTGGCTAACTGGTTTTGATTTCTGTTTGCTCTGACAAAGGCAAAGTTAACAGCCAGCACTCAGTCTCATCCCGAGTGCCACGGATGTCTGAAATGACCGTTTTCACGTTGATGGTCTTAGGGAGGAAAGACAAACTGGTTGTCACTTTCTAAGAAGAAAGCTATGAACACAAGCATCGGGGACAATGAGACTGCTGATTTGCTGTACAGTGTTTAGTCCCACCCAAGACCATTCCCGAACTCTTAGACGGTCCCTCCTCACAGGATAGGACCTGGGCAAAACAATGAGGCAGGTGAAGTTTGTTTTCAATGCCTTAGTACCCTCTACACCTCCTACCACAGAGACTTGTTCTTGGGGAAGGTCCCTGAACTCATTCACATCGAAGTGTGATAAGAGATTAAATTCTTATCCCACACACAGTGTGGTAGGAACCTAAGCTTTAACTACTAGAATGGAAATCTCAGACTTCTAGACATCTGCCACGAAGACTCTCTGGTCACCTTGCTTGTATCTTTCCAGCTCAATTCATTCTCCACAATACAGCTAGAGAGATCTTCCTAAAATGAAAATATGCCATGCATTTCTCTGCTAAAACCTCCTCATTTCAAGAAAAATGATCCTGATGATTCTGTCTCTCCTCTCTGGCCTCAACACCTGAGTGTCATCATAGGCTCCAGCTATGGCAAACTGTTGTCTAAATCCATCCTGCTTCCCTTACCCCAGGGCCTTTGCACAGGCTACTCCTGCCACTCAGAGCATCTTTCATCTTCTTGCCACCTGTCTAACCTTCTATGCAATCTTCATGACTCAGCTCAAGGGCTCCCCAGTTTTCGGTGGCCTTCCTTAACATCCCCTCTACTCCAGACTGGATGACCCCAGAGAATTTGACCTGACCTCTGTCTCAGCACTAAACCATTTAGCATGGCAGCTTTCCACTTATGTGTCTCTCTTCTCCAACACATGGTGAACTCCTTAAGTGAAGTGATGCATATCTTACCTTGACCCTGCCTCCTACCAGTGAATATTGACTATACGAATGAATCCCGTATTCTAAAGGGCAGCCAGCTTCCCCAGGATCTCTCAAAATTTTTCTCCAGTAACTGTGTGGAGCTGGATGCAAAAGGGAGTATGTACATCTGGGTATGAGTGAGAACTGGGGCTCACATGCCCTGTCTGATGGGGAGAGCTGAAATCACCTCCAGCCAGTTTTACACTACTGCAAAATAGCTTCTGGTTTTTCAAGGAACCTGGATATTTGGGTTATTTTTAACATGAAAACACACAATCATACATACATGTGTACACACACACACACACACAAATTTGTTTCTGTTTCTCTGGAGAACCCTGACCAGTGCATGACCTAAGGGCCAAATCTGGCTCTCAGTCATGTGAGTCTGTCTATGTGTCTATGCGTATGCGTATAAGCAAAAACATATATAACATATATGTCATATACAACACATGTACATATTGTATACACATATACCCACACGTTATTATACGGAGGCTGGCAACTCCAAAATTTGCAGAGCTGATATGCCACTTCAAGCTCAAAGCCCGGAAGACCATTACAGATCCAGAGCCCCGGCTCCCAGCCTCTGTCTCCCACCAGCGGCAAGAGCGGCGAGGCCAAGGAGAGAGGGAGCTGGCCGTGCATCCACCCTTGCCACCGGAGCGGACCTGCCCCTTGCTGCTCTGTGTTGCGGTTTCCTCCAGACCTGGTCTGTGAACTCCGCAGTCACTCGTTAGCAGGGCTGGCTACAACTTGTCAGGGATCCTATTACTCCCGAATCCGGTTCCAAAAACAATATGGGGCCCTGATATATTAGCCCTGATTAAATTGGCCCACAACACGCTTTTCACTTAATTCACCTATTTTTCTTCTTGGCTTTCCATCTCTGGGCTCCACTCCTCGAAGCCCCATTTGGAAATACCCCCACATTTGATCCAAAGGTGGGTCCCCTTGCGGAGAAGCGTACCCATGAAGCCGTGCCAGCAAGGAGCCAAAAGCTGTGAAATCACCTGCCTTTTGTGCACTTCACATCACAGCCTCAATTAGGGGAAATGCCCAAAGAGCAAATGCCCGAGAAATAAATAAAAGCCGGGCAGAAACGCCGGGGGAGAGGCAGTGCATGCTCGGCTCAATCACATGTTCCAATTTCCTCTTGTATATTTTTCCTGACATCTTTGCATAGGGTAATTCTGATGAGGTTTTCACCTGTCAAAATGAAAAGGCTTTTAAAACTAACAACCGATTTCACACAGGGGCCCTATTTAATCTTAAATCAAAGGCCCATTGAACTCGACGAGGAACTTCACGTGGACTAAGCGGATCGGATCCCGGGGCGGGCTTTCTCCGCAGTCGCTGAGCACGTGCATTCATCCTGCTCCCGCCACGCTCGGAGACATATCACCTTCTCCTGGTCATGAGCTCCGGTGAGTTTTTCTTGTATTTTGGCGGGGGGACTTCGTGGAACCATCCACCACCTTTGTGTGGTTTCCCTGCAACCAGGGAGCCATCCAGGATCCAGACAAGGACATTCCAACTCCATGGTCAAAAAATCAGCAACTCCAGGGACTTCCAGGGGAGAAAAGGATGAAAATCCCAGACGTTTCCCAATTTTCAGGAGCTGGGCTGAGCTGCCCTCCACTCTGCATCTGCCCTTCTGATGTGTGCCCTTCTTGACGGGGTGCAACATTTTGAAAGCAACATGCACAACATTTTAATGTCAAGAGAAGAATTAGTGTCTCAGAAAAGCCTCAAGTATGATCACATGTAATTGTTTTATAGAGCTGGCACAGGTTCAGGGGAGAATGGGTTTTTAATACCAAATCTTTCCATTTCTCTTTGTTTCCCTGTGATTTGTGGGCTCTGTGAGTGGCAGGTTTCTGGCAGATCCACAATTTCGATTTCCCCTTTGTTTTCTCACGCTCGCTTCCAGGGTTCAATGTTTCTTTTCTTTCCTTTTCTCCCCCAATGCATCACAAATACTATTTAATGAGGGTGGTGGGGGTGGTTTTCTATCCCCTGGAGATACATCGTTTGGTTAAACCACACATAAATTTAACCTCTCTCCAAAGAAACTTTAACGATTCGAATGCACATAATATGTACATGATCACGCAGATTGAGAAGGCTTTTCCTTCTTCCTTTTAAACCAAGGAAATACCCACGGTACAACTTCTAGCCCCATCTTCATCCTCACAGAAAAGCGGTTTTTCAGGCAAAGGAGTGCAGGGGGCCATACTCAACTGTGCTGAGAACACGCCCCTCCTGACCCCCTACAGAGGCATGTAGAATATTACTGAGGTTTGGGGATGCCTTTTAGGTACAAGGCAGCCTCAAGGGGCTCAGGCCTGTGAAGATAAAACTCGCCCACCAGATAATGCCCTCGAGGCCCGTCCTTGGATAAACCAGCCTGCTCCAGAGCAAAGTAGCAAGAAAAGGATTCAGAGATCAGGGTCAGCAGCCCAGGGTTTGTGACAGAATGCAGAAGCCAAGGAGCTTCTTCTTTTTTTATTTTTTAACTGAAGTATGGTCAGTTTACAAGGTTGTGTCAGTTTCTAGTGTACTGCATGATATTTCAGTCATACATATACAAACATATATTCCTGTTCATATTTTTTTCATTATAGGTTACTACAAGATATTCGATATAGTTCCCTGTGCCATATAGAAGAAACTTGTTTATCTGTTTTATATAGAGAAGTTAGAATCTGCAAATCTCGAACTCCTAATTTACCTCTTCCTATCTCCTTCCCCTGTTGGTAATCAAATGTTTGTTTTCCATGTCTCTGAGTCTGTTTCTGTTTTGTAAATAAGTTCATTTCTGTCTCTTTTTTTTTTTTTAAGAGTCCACATATGAGTGATACAATATGGTATTTTTTTTTCTCTTTCTGGCTTACTTCACTTAGAATGACGATCTCTGGGTCCATCCAATAATGCGGCAAATGGCATAATTTTACCCTTTTTATGGCTGAGTAGTATTTCACTGTATAAATATACCACAACTTCTTTATCCAGTCATCTGTTGATGGACATTTGAGCTGTTTCCATGTCTTGGCTAGTGTATATAGTACCTCTGTAAACATTGGGGTGCATGTATCTTTTTGAATTAGAGTTCCCTCTGGATATATGCCCAGGAGTGGACTGCTGGATCATATGGTAAGTATATTTTTAGTTAAGGATCCTCTTTTAAACAGATTCGTTTCAGAAAATAAATCCCTCTGGCTGCAACATGGAGGGCAAATAAATCCCTCTGGCTGCAACATGGAGGGCAGACCACAGAATGACCAATGCTGGGACTATTGCAATATTATTAGTGAGTGATGATGAGAGTCTAGGCCAAGGGTATGAAAGGGAAGGAGAGAGGGGGAAACTCTATGAAGATTTCTATCAAATGGACCCTTCCTCAGCATCACCAATGCAAAGAGGGTCATTCTGATATGACTCTCTTGCCACAGTCATTCCAAAATCACAACTGCTGTATCAGTGGGCAATACATTGTTGTACAGATTGCCAGGATCGAGTGCAACCATCCTCTTTGATCCTTTACTCTTTCTGACCTCCTCTTCATTTTTCTGTCTCAGTCTCAAGTTTGCCACAACCCCGATGCTTCTGCACATGTCTCGTGACCCGCTCCCTGTCTCCTGCAGTGTGCTACGGCATCACAACATACGCTGCCGATTTACCGGCTTGATTTCTAGGTCATGTCAAAATGACCCTGTGTCAAAACAGCTAGGTCAAAATGCCACCCACTCTGGGGGCAGAACTTCAAAAGACGCAAAAGTCCTTCAGCTTTTGCAGATAAATCCTCCAAAGAGAGAGCTGAGGAGACAGCAGTACCCTGCAGAAAGCAGTCCCCAGGACCTTCAGCCAAGCCCAGCTTCCAAGGTCACGCGCATCTCGAGATGAGCTGCGGGAGCAGGTGAGCTGCTGCCAAAAGTATCAGAGGAGGCAGCACCTGTCGGCCCCTCATCCAGGGCTACCCGCCCTGAGCAGGAAATGGTCCCCGCTGGGCATCCTTGCGGCCACTTCAGCCAGGCCTTGCTTGCTCCCGACTAGTGCTGAGCAGGGCACACGGGTCCCTGCCTCCTCATGACTGCCCATATGCTCCTCGCCGCTGGTGGAGGAGGTGAAGGAGTCTGTCTGTCTCCCTTTCTCTTCTTCACAGATCAGCCCTGCGGTTACACTCCCTTCAACCCAAGCTTTTTACTCCCAAACCCACAGGTGTTGGGGAGGGGGTGCCAAACAGGGCAGAAAATCAAGCTTCCCTCCCCCCTTTACAGACCCAAATGTACGTGCTGGCTTTATTTAATTTCCTAAGAGCTGTGGCCTGCATTTTTCCAGGGTGCTAAGAGCTGAAACATTAGTCTCTCATTCCAAGTAGATGTGGGCTTGACATTTCTGAAGGCTTGGAAAAAATGTTATTATTCTAAGCTGTGTGCCTGGAACGTGGTAAGAGGATTGGTTGGATTTCTGCGCGGCGATAACCTCTCCCAAGGGGTGACAGCCCCAGGGAGGAGGCACGGCGGGGCTCTCTGGAATGATGAATGGGAGGCCCTGGCATGCGGGGATCACAGGGAGCCTGGGAACGAGGAGGGCTTGGGGCCTTCCCGCCCTCTCTGCTTGGGTCTGGCTGTCTGACTCCACAGCGAACAAGAACCACCACCTGGCTCTCCGTCCTCCCACCCAACTCACCTTGTTGGTTCCTCCAAACTCTCTCCTGCTTCAGGGCCTTTGCCCACGTTACACCCTCTGCCTGAATCACTGTTCTGACTGCCTCTTCTCGTGCCCTTGACTTGATTAACTTTCCTTCTCCCACCTCATTTCAGGTTAAGAACCTCTGAGGCCAGGGTGCCTTTCCTGATCTTGCTGACCAGCTCAAAGCACTGCCCCCATGGGCTCTCCCATCACCACGTGCTGCTCACTCTTAGCATTTATTACAGATGGAATCATATGTCATTTCCACCTACATGTGTGATCCTTCAAGCCTCGACCATCTCCCCCAGTAGACAGCAAGCTCGCCAAGGTCTTATCACCCCAGTGCACCCAATATGGGGTCTGGCACCGAGCAGGCACTCAGTGAACACTTGTGGAATAAGTGAAAGGTCAAAGTTCTCCAGCTGGAAGGCAAGGACAGGTGTGCTCAGTCCAGACAGCAAGGCACTTCGGAAGAGAAGGGCCTTCAGGGCCAGGAGGCCTGGATTGAAGTCCCTGCCCTGACACCTGGATACTGGCATTGCTATCTGAGAGAAGAGATTACTGGCAGACCCAGAGGCAGCTGGTCCAGCACGCTCAACAAGACCAACGGCACAGTAGACCAACGGAGGCGTCCTGCCACTGGTCTCAAGGCCAGAGGGATTTTTCAGAGACACATTCCTGTGGCTAGAGAAGAAGACAGGTGGGAGAAGTGGCAGAGGCAGAAGAAGGGCACAAGGCTGTGGAGGGTTTGGCTCAGTTACTTTAAGAGTGAGAAATGGCGGCTTCGCAGCCATGGATGATCGGGGGCATCATAACCCGTGAGTCTGCGGGACGGCTGAAGGACCCTGCCTAACGCTCCTGGGGGATGGGGCAGCTTTTGAGAAAGGAGGCCCTCTACATGGCAGGCTGTCGGAGGGAAGATGCCCAAAGACCACCCCAGTGACAGTTGCCTCCCCTCTCACGGCCCACTCCCATGGCTCTGAGTGCGGAAGCTCCAGGAAGATGGCTGGTCTGTCTTGTTCTCCGCTGTGTTCCAGCACCAAGAACGGTACCTGGTAGAGAGTGAGTGCTCGGGGGTGACAGAAGGAACGGTCTGCGTCCTCACACTGTACTCCCCAGCCTCTGTGGTGGGCAGACCCTAGAGTGACCCCGGATGGATCTCTACCAACTGGGGTCTGCGTCTTTGGGTGATCTCCTCCTTTGGAAGGAGGGCAGGACCTGTGACTTGCTTCTAAGCAGAGTAATAGGAAAAAGGTGATGGAGTACCACCCCTAGATTCAGTTCAATTGTACAGCCAAGGAGGCAGGATTCCCTCCCATGATCCCTCTATGTTACAGAGCAAAAGGAATGAGTTGCACTCCTGTGATGACATTCACTTAACAAGACTCCATCTCAGTGGACTGGACAGAGCCCTCGCTGGGGGTGATGAAGCAAGGCACGTTAGGCAGCCCTCCCACCCCCACCGGAGGGGCCACGTGAAGCCTCCAGGACATGGGGGTGGCCTCTAGCCAGCAGCCAGCAAAGGGCAGGACCTTTAGTCACAGCCACAAAGAGATGGACTCTGCCAACAGCCTGCAGGGGCTTGGAGGTGGAGGCCTCTAGAGGAAAGTGCAGTCCAGCCAGCAGCTTGACGGCAGCCCTGTGAGACCCTGAGCAGAGGCCCCAGCCACACGGTGCCCAGGCTCCTGACCACACCGACGGTGAGACGGCAAATGCTGTTTTGGGTCAGTAAGTTTGTAGTAGTCTGCTACACAAAAACAGAAAAGCAATACAGCGTCCAGGCCTTTCATTATGCTGTTTCTCTACCTGGAAGACTAAGGGACTCTGATGAGATGAGGTTTAGGCACCTCTTCCTCCAGGAAGCCTTCCCTGCTCTCACTCTGCTCTCACCTTACGCGTCTCTCGTCTTTGCTCCTACAAAGCGCAGATGTTTGCTCCATGATAACACTTTTGACACTATATGGCTCTTTCTGTTTTCACACTGATTTCACCCACTAGGCCCTGAGCTCCTCCAGGGGAGGAGCCCTGTCTTTCCGTTTTCTTTCCTCCCTTCTCCTTACCCTTGGCAGATGGTTTTAGAGAGCTCACAGTGGGCCAGGCAGTGTGCTAGCTGCCAAGATACAAACGCTAACAACAGCAGCATAGAGATGGTGTTCTTATCTCGTGGAGGATCTGATCTAATGACAGAGAGACATCAATCCCTGAATCACACACTCGCACTCCCAGAGCATTAAGGATGGTGCTATAAAGCCAGTAATGGATGATGTGACCTAGTGAGCGAGGTCAGGGAAGGGTGCCTGAGAAAGGATGGTTAGGATGATCTATGAAGGACGAGTAGGAGTTGACCAGGCCGAGGTGAGGTGAGGAATGCCTCAGGCAGAGGAACAGTTTACATAAAGGCCCTGCAGAGGAAGGATGCTCGGCAAATTTGAATAACTGAAGGAAGGCCCATGAGGCTGCAGCACAGAGAGGGTGAAGGTGTCAGGGGTGTGAGGAAATGGTAAGGACCCTGGGGCAGACCCCGCACGCAGCACACCGCGGACCGCGTTATTAGAGTTCAGCCTTGGCCCACTGGGTGTGCATCGGAGGGTTTCAAACCCAAGAGTGACATTATCCAACATAAACTGTGAAATGACTCATCTGCGATGTGGACGGTCGGTGAAGGATAAGGGTGTGAGGGCAGGGCTGGGCTGCCGTGCAAAAATGGCTGTGGGAAAACCAGTTACGAAGCTACTGCAATAGTCCAGGTGAGAAATCATGTGCTATGCGCTGAACTGTGTCCCCCAGCATTGAAATCCTAACCCCCAGCACCTACCAATGTGACCTCATTTGGAAGTCAGGATCTCTGGAGATGATCAAGGTAAGATGAGGCCGTTAGGATGGGCCCAGATCCAACATGACTCTCCAAAAGTGAAAATCTGAACGTACAGACAACACACGGAGGGAAACGGACGTGAAGACCCAGGGAGAACACTGTCTAAAAGCTGGACCAGATTCTCCCTCCTCCTAGCCCTCTGAAGCAGCCCTCCCTGTGACACAGTGATCGTGAGTTTGTAGCCCCCAGCTGTGAAACAATAAATTTCTGTTATTTTAAGCCACCCAATTTGGGGCACTCTGTTTAGGGCGGCCCTAGCAAGCGAATACCCTTGGTGCAGGTCAGGAGTCAGCGAGCTGTTTCTGTAAAGGGCCAGGTAGTAAACATTTCTGGCTTTGGGGGCCACACTGTCCCTGTGGAAACTACTCAACCAAGCTGTTGCAACGTGCAAGCAGCCCACAGCAGCAGGTAAACAAATGGACATGATCACATGCCAACAGCACTTCATTTCCTCAAACAGGCAGCAGGCCAGGTTTGGCCGATGGGTCATGGTTTTGGGACTCCGGGTCTCGGTGATGGTGGTGCAGTGAAGAGAAGTGGATGGCGTGGCGTGTGAGATACCCAGGTCTGCATCTTGGGTCTCCCAGCACGTCGGGTTCAGACCAGGCACTAGCTGGGTGGGTGCTCAGGGAATTGAACTGCTGAGCTGAACTCACCCTGGACTTGTGGGTCATTCTGGCCCAGGCAAAATGAGGGGGCTGACACGTGGTTTCAGACGTCTCCTTCAGCTCCAGCATCCTGGTGGCTGCCGCTGCGGGTGGATGGCGCTGTGTCCGTGCTTAGTGTGGCTTGTTACAAACTAGGTGCCCGAAGGCTCAGTGGGGGTGGGAGAGGCCCGGGGTCCGTGCACAGTAGCTCCCTTTGTCCAGACACAAGGCACAATGCGGCCCTTGCTCAGGGACCGCATCCTGATGCTGGTGATAATGGTGGTGACAGCGAGTGACTGCATGGCTGAAGGTCCCTGCAGTTGGTAGAAAGAGCCACGCTCTGGAGTCTGAAACCCTGGATTTGCCGCTGATGAGCTGCCTGATCTTGGGCAAGTTACCGACTTAAGCTCTCTGAGCCTCTTTCCTCACTCATTTGAGCTGGGCACAGTGTAGACCTTCATGACATCTTAGTTTCTGTCCTTTCCCTTAGGAGGCTCTGGGGTTCAAAGCCTGTTTTGCATTCACTAACCGGGTGACCTGAGGTGAGGTACTTTACCTCAGCGTCCCCATCCACAGAGTGGGAACAATGGTAGCTGCGCCGAATCTTTTCTGGTCCCCTCTCCCCAACACCAGGTCTGTTCTCCACGCTCTCCCCTTCTCAGAGCCCTGGGGAGGCCGGCTCAACAGATGACATCACCAGCCTCCCCTGCCTTCTGATTCCAGCTGGGTGTGGCCAGAGGAGTCATGGGCAGCAGGACAGGGGTCAGGGTATTGTCCCCCAGCTCCTCTCTGCTGGGCTGTGGTTTGCAAATGAGTTCTATACCTAAAGCTCCTGCTGGGGGCCCTTTTCCCACGGCATGCTCTTTTCACTTAGTTCTAGAAGCCGCCATTGCTGCTCACGCCTCAGTCTGTGGGTGAATTAGCTTCCCGTGGTTGCTACTTCTGTGCTGAAACATCGCTCACTGGCACCGATAACTAACACCGATAATCTCTGTAAATATCCCCCTCCTTTAGCCTTCTTTTAAAATTATTTTTAATTGTGGTAAAATATGCATAACATAAAATTTACCATTTTAACCATTTTTAAGTATACAGATCAGTGGCATTAAATATACTCGTATTGTTGTTCGGTCATCACCACCGCCCATCTCCGGAACTCTTTCCATCTTGCAAAACTAAAACTCTGTATCCATTAAACAAGTAACTCCCCCTTCCCCTACTCCCTGGCAACCACCATTCTACATTCTGCCTCTGAATTTTCTGTCTAAGGTATCTCATGTAAGTGGAATCATACAGTATCTGTCTTTTCATAACTCGTTCATTTCATTTAGCATATTTATCCTTAAGGTTTACCCTTCGATTCATCATGTTGTAGCACGTGTCAGAATTTCCTTCTTTTTTAAAGTGGAATAATATTCTATTGTGTGTATTTACCATATTTTGCTCATCCACTCATCTGTCAATGGATGCTTGGGTTGCTTCTGTCTTTTGGCTACTGTAGAAAATGCTACTATGAGTATGGGGTGTGCAAATATCCTTAAATCTTCTTTAATTGTCCCTTGAGGGTTCCACTGGGTTCCTCCCAAGAGTCTCACGGATAAATAATATACACTTAGTATCATCATGTCATTTTGAGTAATTAAGTTAATACATGCAAAGCACTTAGATCAGCACCTGGCACCTGGCAAGTACTCAGTAAATGCCTACTGTTACTAGGAAGGTTTCCCCGTGGCAGAGCTGGGTGGCAGTGCCTCTTCACCCTCAGCACCGGCTAACGACCTGCCCTAGTCTAGTTAGGGGCCACGGGACTGCATTCTGGAGCGTGGAATGTGACTGGAATTGGACATCCCTCTTCTAAGCCTGGCCCATAAAAACCTCCTTCAGCCAGTCCTCTCTGCACCTCGCTTTCTGTGCGGCAGACATCCACCCTGCAGGAAGATCCCGGGTGTCGCTTGTTAAAGGTGGCAGAGCCGCCGTCACCCTGGGTCCCTCGATGTGTGGGGCAGAGGGAGGTGCTAGTATTATCATCCACATTTTACGGGTGACAAGATCAGGAGATTTGGTAACAAGTAGCAGAACCTAGATCTGAACCCAGGCAAGCAGTCTGACGCCAGGGTCCACACTCCTAAACGCTACTCTGCACTGTCTCTCTCTCAAACTTAGGCATAAGGCTTGGGAACTACATTTTCCTTTTCCGACAACCCCCAGACCCAGGTTAAACTCAGGCTTGCAGTGGTGGGGGCGGGGGGGGGGGAAGAAAAGCAACCATGGCGCTAACCTCTGCCCCACAAGGCCAAGGTACCTGGTTGAACTCCCCTCCCCTGTTCATTGTATTTCACTTCCAATGGGGCACGTGGGATGGGCGGGAACCTTCACATCAGTGCCTGCAGAGTGTCCTTGGCCCTCTGTCCCTCTCTCTGGTGTTCTTTTCTCTCAGAGCCAGTGGTCTGGTCTAACCACTTGGGAAGCAGACTGAAGAAAGAGGGGTGCTCCCTGGATCCGCAGCAGCAAAGCCAGGGATTACCCACTGACATTACAGCTGGCAGCCTCCGGCTGCTGGCACCCTTTAAAAGAGAACACGATGGCAATTTTCCAGCTAAATTCTCCCAATTAGGCAGTCAGAGAAACATTATCCAGCCTAGGATCAAGCTGGTGAAACGGAGAGGGCAGGGCTGGGGAGGCAGGGCGCTCATCTGTGTGCTGGATCGCACAGCCCAGAGCGTGTGTTTCCAGGGGTGCTCACAGGGAAGCAGTTTGCAGGGTCTGGTGAGCTGCCTGGGGCCAAACAGGTGATGCATTCACCTCAGCCACTTGAAGGGCCCCACCTGTAGTCAGGAACGCGAAGCAGCCTCTGAAATCCCAAAGCTCTCCCAGTTCTGGTCTGGACTGAGTGGGCAAAGGGGGGAGTGGGGCAGACGAGCAGATTTATATAAAGTCAGAGCCAGAAGGAAGCTTCCCTCTCTCCTCCACCTCCAAACAGACTCAAGGTGAAGACTGGGGAAACTGAGGCCCACCAAGGCAAGCCTGAGACACCACACGGGCCAGTACTCCTCACCTTTTACCCACAGCGATGCTCGGAATCCCATGGTTTTCTCATTTATCGAGTCTTTTTGAAGTGTAGGCATTTCATACCCATCACCACGCTTAATTCTTACAACCTGGGAGGCGGGCACTCCTAATCTCCCCAATTTCCTCCCCACAGGAGGAAACTGAGATTTACTCAGATTTACAGAAGCAGATCAGGGGTTCCACACACAGACAGAGCCAAATGTTCAACCCCACAGAAAGGCCCTGGGTTTTATCAGCAGAATTCTATTCATTCAATACATGCCTATTGAGCGATCATAAGGATAATAATAATAATATTGCATTTAGCGCCATGCCAATGTATCTAATTTAATCATCACAACTATTTCTGCCCAATGAGTCGTCACTCCCCACTTTGCAAATGAGGAAACTGGACCAGAGAAGGCACTTGCCCAGGGTTGCACACTCTGGTGGGACTCAAGCCTCAACCCTCTGGACTCGGGCCAGAGGTCCTGACCTCCGTGTCAGTCCACCTCCACTTTGGACAAGACACACCCAGAAAAGCAGGCACAGGGGGCCCCGCACAGAGACAGAGAACAGTCTTCACACTTAGGGTAGGTGTTCTATAAAGTAGTGAGAAATACGCTCCTGGCCTGCAAGTGTTAAAGGAGGGGAGAGAGAGAGAGAGAGAGAGAGAGAGAGAGAGAGAGAGAGAGAGATCGACCTGAGGCTGGAGCTGTCAGGGATGCTCTGGGAGGGATGAGGATTTGAATGGAACATCATTGCAGGGCAGTCCAGCCAGTGGACATCATTCTGGATCATTCTGAGCAGGGATGTGGTAAAGGCAGGTGTTTGAGGGGCCATGAGCTCTCTGATCTGGCTTCCACAGAAACAGTGTGGAAATATGAGGCCATCAACATGGGTTGAGACCACGCTTTGTAGGGATTCAGATGTCAGATACAAAGTTAGAACTTTACCCTGGGGAAATAGGGAGCTATTGAATGTTTAGGGGTAAGGTGTCAAGCTATCTCTCCAGGATGAACAACCCTGTTACAGTGTTGAGGATGGATCTGAGGAGAGAAAGACTAGAAGCCTGAAGACATTGATAAAGGAATGGAGGGGGACTTATGAAGGCCATGCTGACAGAACATGGCAGCTGACGGGAAAAATGTAGACAGCCAGTCCCACTGTCATCACGGGTGAGATGCCAGTTCATGTACATAATCCTTCTGTTAATTACATTTCTTTCGGCCATAAATATTTCTTCCCCTCAACAAAAGGTTGAGGTCGGAGGGAGCGCCAGGCTAATCAAGCTTGCATTATGAGAAGAGGCCCCAACTACTTGGCACCAGCACCAGAGAAAAGTCCTCAAGCATGAAACTGCCGCCTGCCCTCTGATTCCCACGGCAGCCGTGGCCTAGCTGTTTATAGGGAAACTAATAAAAAGCAAGGGGCAGCTGATTTGCTGAGGTTTTCCTGGGCCGGCCTCAAAGTCGACGAAGCTTTTTAGATGTACATAACCCTTCAGGGAGGGCTGCATCCTCCAGCCTCCTTCATGCCTACCACACCCGGGATGGGCTGGGGGACCCTCAACCGGAGACACACAGAGAATCAGAGGCTGCCCTGGGTCCCGGAGGAGCGTGGCTTCCCGTGAAAGGCTGGGAGGGATGGTCCTGCTGGATGAGTCAGGGACAGAGTGGACAAACGTGTCTGCTTGCCTGGGGCACCACTAAAGATAAAGAAAACACGACTTTACAAACTGCCAGGACACATAACTTCACAATGGGCTTACAGTCTGTAAAAAAGCATGGCTCTGCTCCTGGTGCTGGGAGAGCCGAACCGGAAGTGAGTGAGCAGAGATTACTTCCTGGAAATAGAGCCTCATCGCAGGACCATTCGCAGCAATTACCCTGGCTGTTCACCCCTCCCTCCTCTGCCCCTACACCTCTTGCCAGCTGATATTGCCTGTAATTTTGAAAGCCGTGGATATGTTGCATTGGGACGTGGCTCAAGTCTGCCAGGAAAAGCAAATCTGGGCCAGAAATAGTGGAATTTGAACATGATGGCAGAAGCCAAGCTGCTGCCAACCTGAACTTCACCTCAAATTTGATCCGGGGGGAGGGGGGAGAGGAACGGAGGATTTCTAGGCGCTGATGGGAGGGTGGTGTGAGCCAGAATTCTGTTTGTTTAAAGTCGTACCCGACCCACAGCCAAGGGTTCCCCTTCCCTGGAGAACGACGAATGCTGTTTCATGGCACCCACAGGTCTCTAATCTCAACGGGAGAACTCTCGCGTTCGCCTATGCAAAGTGAGCTCTGAATATTGCCAGTGAATTCAGAGAGATTTAATAGATTTGAAAACTCCCGATTCTCTCCCTTGACCCTTTAAATGGCACTTGAGAATATTCCAGGCATTTTCTAAGCATGAGTTGGCATTACAAGGAAAAGACACTCTGACAGGGGCCCAGAGGGTGTTGCTGGTCCTTGATTCTACAATGTATGCTTTCTACTGTAGCATTTTTGAAATGTGTACCTTTCCAACGTCTGGGTATAACAGAGGCTTCATTTCCCTGATAATTTGTATTGGACAGGTCGGGTGAGACACATTTATTGAAGTCTCAAGCAAAGATGTTTGTGTTCTGGGGGAGAAGTGTTTGGCAGATGGCGCCAAGACCACGCACCAGTCTTTGAGTTTGGCCCTCCTGTTTCAGTGCCTGGAGGGGCCCCCTG
Source organism: Camelus ferus (assembly GCF_009834535.1). Taxonomy (NCBI): domain Eukaryota; kingdom Metazoa; phylum Chordata; class Mammalia; order Artiodactyla; family Camelidae; genus Camelus; species Camelus ferus. Next base: position 8,836,442 of record NC_045717.1, on the reverse strand, counting down.
GCTCGAATGCTCCCTTCAGTCTTCGAGGGCTCCCCGAACAGCCTTTGAAAGACCAGGTGAGACCAAGAAGTGGCCAGAAAATTTGTAGTCAGTGATTTTGTCCTGCTCTTCTTGAAATCCTAGGCGGGATCAGGCCAAACCGGGCTGTCGGCCCAGGAGAAAGGGGTCAAGGCGTAGAGCTCCGTCTGTGCTTTAAGTGAAGGGGACAGAAACATGTGGTCTCCCCAGTGGTCTGCTCTGCTCCGGGGAGAAGAGAGGACCCAGGAATCTGGATGACACGCAGGTCTGGGGGTTTAGGACCTTGGCCATCACTAGGAGATGAAACTTAACAACAGCTACAAGGGCTGGGGTGTCATTTGGCGCCTGAAGGAACCTGTTTATGCACAAACCTGCCACTCTAATAGTGACTCACTCTGAGAGCAGGGAACACGAGCCACCTTTTCACCTGATCGGTGGTTATGACATTTTTGGTTTGTTTCTGCCTCTCCGAGTATATACTCCCTGGCACTAAAGTCCCAGAAAACAGATTGGGACTTCATGAATTTTTTTTTTATTTCTATTTTTTCATTTAAGTATAGTTGATTTACAGTGTTGTGTGAGTTTCTGGTGTACAGCAAAGTGATTCAGTTTTATATATATATATATATATATACATATATATATATATATCACACACACACAGATATATATATTTAAATGTACATATTTTCTTTTTACGAGATATTGAACATAGTTCCCTGTGCAATACAGTAGGGACCTTGTGATTTATCTATTTTATATACAGCAGTTTGTATCTTATGAATTTTTAAACAATTTCACTAGTCTCAGTTTTGGGTTTTTTTTTGTTGTTGTTTTGGGTTTTTTTTGAGTAAAGGTAGATTTATTTAGAGAAATACATACTATATAGAGTGTAGGCTGTTTTAGAAGGCAAGAAAAAGGCCACGAGGTGTGGGGGTTGGGTGCTCAGGTTAAAGTAAAAGCAGATACACACTCCATAGACAGAGTGTGGGCTGTCTCTGAAGACGAGGGAGCGAGAGAGGTGGCCACGAGGCATGGTGTTGCCAGCTTTTATGGGCTTAGTAAGCTTCATATGCTAACGAGTGGGAGGACTATTCCAACTACCCTGGGGAAGGGGCTGGGATTCCCAGGAACTGGGCCACCGCCCACTATGACCTTTTGTGGTTCGCCTTGGAACTGTCATGGCGCTTGCAGGAGTGTCATTTACCATATTGATATTACAATGAGCGTACAACGAAGCTCAAGGTCTACTAGAAGTTAAATCTCCCGCCATCTTGAGCCTCAAGGTCTACTAGGAGTTGAATCTTCTGACATTTTGGTGTTAATTGCGACATCATTCCTTGAATGGCTGTGCCCTGCCCCCTTCCCTCCTGTCTGATTCCCCCCTCAGAGATTTTACTCCTATAATCTTATGGGGGATGCAGAGGGTCTATCTTCCAAAACGACTTCCGGGCTGAGTAGGGGCGTTGACCCTGCCTATCAGGGAATCAGTGGTCTCAGTTTCTAAACTACCGTTTATGAGCACTTACTGTGTACCGGGCACCATGTTAAACTATTCTACAGAGATTATTATATTTATTCCTCTGTGAAAAATTTTCCCAAGCTCCCATGACCAGGCAGTACTGCAGCTCATATTTGAACCCAAGTTCTGTCTAGATCCAAAGCCACAGTACTTGGACTGCCCGTGCAGCTATTAAAAGCATCAAAGTCAATACACATGGAGGTCAGAGACACTGGCGGACTCAGGGCAAAGGTCCTGAATTCCACCAGAACGGCCTTCCTCACCCTTGCCTTGCAGGTGACCCCTGGAAGTGATCCAAAGTAAAGCTCACACAGGGACGTTTTCCCTCTGAGCACGTGTGGCTCTCTTAGGAAGCAGCGTCCACCATGGGATGATTTTCCGATCTTCGTGACGGTTTGATTAAAGGGCCTCCAGTTGGCAAAAAACTGATTACGCTGTTAATGACTAGAAACTGTTATCACGCTGATTAATGCTGCCACTGTTTAGAACAATGGTTAACCTGGCAGGAAGGACCCACGGGAATGAAATGTGTGACTAATCAATCTAGAAGGAATTGCCAGGTGATGTTTGTTTTGTGAGAACCGGAGGGAACCAAAGACACAAGCATTTCTCCTGGACACTGACGTTCCTGCCAACAGGTGGGCGGCAGCAGCAGTCAGAGCCAATCACATCCCATTTCAGGGGTACAGCTGGTAGGTAAGTACTCACGCACAGGGTAGCAGGAAAGGGGTGGGGGGATGTGTCTCTGGCTGACCACCCAGCCTTGGTGTGCTGCCTCTGTAGGTCTCCCGTCTCTCCTCCAATCTTAACATCCACCTTCTCAAGAGTGGGCGCTCACCTAAGTTGCTAATTAAGTACTTTCTCTGTTCATGTGATTTGGATGGTTTTCTTGCAGCATTGTCAAGTTCAAATGGCTCTTAATTACATCAGTTCACGAAACCACACCAAAGACAACCTTATTACAACATTTGTTTGTCATGCTATTTAAAGAAAGAAAGAAAGAAATCAATTAACTGATGCGAGGCCAATACAATTCCTTTTCATCATAAAGCTCTTCATCGCTGCACCACTCACTGGCTTCCACATCCAGCCTTGGATCTGGCTTCTTAAAACCCTACTCCACGTGCAGGCACAGAATAGAACCAAGAAGGATATCTTCTTCAGTAGGAAGGTAAAGAGACTCTTACCTTCCTTCCCATTTAAAATTAGACTCAATTTGATCTTTCAAGAAACGTAACTGATCCCAGATGTAAAGACAGAGTGCTCAGTCTGGGAGTGATGGTGTAAGACATGAGATAGAGAAGCAACAGGGACATAATTTTCTAGCCTTGTCCATCTTCCTCATATAGTTGCTCTGGGAACACACGCCTTGGAGAAATCCTCTGGGAGGGAAGTGCCACCCACCAGAGTTCCACCCCTGCCTAGGAGGAGAGAGAGGGCAATGTGACAACAGAAACACAGAGTGATATTTAAATGTTATCCTGTTGCTCAGAATATGGAAGAAGGGGCCATGAGCCAAGGGATGCAGACAGCCCCTAGAATCCGGAAAAGGCAAGGGGATGGATTCTCCCCTGGAGCCTCCAGAATGTGGCTCTAACAGTATCTTGGTTTCAGCCCAGGGAAATCCATTTGAGACTACTGACCTCCAGAACTGTAAGATGATAAATCTGTGTTGCTTTATGCCACGACATTTATTGTAATTTGTTACAGTAGCAGTAAGAAACGTGATCCAAGACTTTCCCCACCTTGCACACACACCTGCTCTGTGCCCACCCCATAGCTGCATCCATTTGTGCTTAGCTTCCCCCTGGCTTTTATCCACCACAGTCTTGGTTTTCCAGCCTCTGACTTACCACCCACATCCCAGTATCCAGCTAGTCCCCTTCTCCCTGTTTTAGTGCTGCTGGGTCAGATCCCAGCGTTTTGGTCTCAGGACAGATACAGGATCTTCTCTTGTAGCCCTCACCTCCATTTCTTGGGAATTTATGGTGATATCTCTTACCTCTCATAACTACTCACTATATGGAGCATACTGTATCCTTCCCTGCCCCCATATGGCAATAAGGCAGCTAAAGTTAGAGAGGTGTTAACCTGTCCCAATTTACACACCTACTAAGTGGTAGAGCCAGGACTGCAATCCAGATCTGTCCAACTCCACAGTCTATGTTCTGGAAGACTCTTCAGCACGGCCACCCTCGTGACCCACCCCACCCCTATGAGAGACCCCAGGATCTGGGGACCAGAGCCTTCTCTCTCAACCCCGGTGGCTCAGATTTGACTCTAGAATGCGGAAATTTACACCTTTCCGATGACCGTGGAAACTGACTGAATCTCTGCTTGGTTTCGCTCAGTGGAGAGCAAGACCAAGTCCAGGTTCTAAGGCAGCTCACGCAGTAGAACTTCACACGCCATCACCCACGGTGATGCAAAAAACGCCCCCCCAACCTCCACCCCCGGGGACGTGAGTCTGTTGTCTGTGCCTCCGACACGACTCACCCACAGGGAGACCCTCCCGTGACCCCCGGTGGCCTGGCTGCCCCAGCCACTGGCTGCCACTAGGTCTGTCCACATGGTCCTGCCCGTGGTCAACGTTCCAGAACCAAAAGGGCTTGGCTTTCATGGTCCGCCGGTGTCTACGAGATCATCCATCTCCATATTCCTCGCTGCTCTGTATTTACTTTTACAGGTTCTTCTAAGAGGCAAACACAATCTCATCATTAACATTTTTCAAAAACCTCACTTCTGTAAATATTACAGACATGTACTCTGCAGTTAGAGAGAGAGAGAGGGAGGGAAAAACAATCTACACTTCTTTCTGGTTTGAAAGCTTTTCCTTGGAATTTTTCTTTAAGGCATCCTTAGCGAGTGGTTCTGTTCACAAGCCATGGGGCTTTACAGCAGGAAGGGCCCCTGGTGACAAACTGCAGACGGTACTATCGAGGACAGTGAGTGATGTACCCGAGATCATCCGGGAGTTGCTACGGTTCCTAGTTCAGTACGTTTTCCTCTCCCGTAAGTCACCACCTGACACTTCAATTCAACCAACTTCTTAGGGAATTCTAGGGCTGCTCATAAGCTGCACAGGGACACTCCCTCTGCTTACCAGATGGCTGCCCCTTTTACCATCCCCCAAACGTGGAGGGTGACACTTCTTGTCGCTTTTCACTGAGCTGAGAGTGGGGAGCTGACCAGCTTGGCCCCAGGCTGCGCTGCAGATAATGCTGCTTCTAAATTCTGCCTCACCCGGGCCTGCATTTAGGTGCTTCCAGATAGGAGGCTGTTCCGAAACAGAACTCAAAGTGAAGGCTGTCACCGGATCGCTGGGCGCACAATCAGATGTTATTACACACTTAGGCTACACAAGCCAAGGCCTCAGACCACACTCTCAAGAGGAGAACCCCGGAGTAACTGGTTGTTCACAAAACTGTCATTATTCCAACCCTGAAATTCAAACAGGGCCGCCCCCATCTCTGGGGTCAGGAAAGCTATTTTTGGAACATGCCTGCCTTTTGCATGTGCATCATCAAAGGCTTGGGCTCTGGTGCCCAGCATCCTCCTGGCTCAGCACGGCTTTTCTCTGACTTGAGGAAAGAACCCTGGGAGCTGTTCAGTTCCATTATTTCACGCCTATTGGATCTCTCATGCTACTGTGTGCTCTCACTGTTACGCTACCCTGGTATCCCCAAATTAACAAAGGTGAGACCATATAAAGAGATGCAGACTGAAAAGAGGATGAAAGAATTTGACCATCTTCCACCCCAGAGCACAGCCACATGGTCATCGTGTCCCTTCATCTTGGGCCACTGGTGACACCGTCACCATCTCCTGGAACAACGAAGGCTGCCTGCAACCTACTGGCATCCAGGGGTTACTCGGGTCTTTGATTGCTCAGTGTGTATTACTGACATTTCAAAGTCAGATATTCTTGTTCCTCCCCCAATCCATTCTCACACCTGGGAAACATGAATTTAAGCACATAAAAGGATAGCAGCCAGGCCCAAAGAAACTGGTCCTTCTGAAGAACCCTTGAACACTCACCTGTAGAGAAAGCCATTTCTAAAATCTGAACCTGAGTAGAAAGAATCCTGTGACAATTAGACTGGGAAATAATTTCCTTTTATCATACAATACGGTGGTTATAGAAGATGGCTAAAATGGTTAGCAATGCACACAACACATGTACACACACATACAGAGAAGCAGATTTGCTAAAGGAAAGTCCATTGTCGCTGCATGAATTAGAAAAAGGCATCTCTCTGGGCAGTTAAATTAGAAAAAGGCTGCCCTTCCTATGGGAAGACACAACCCAGGGATGATTTTGCAAGTAGATCAAGAGACAGATTTCAGACCCCACTCACCCGTGTCTAAACATGTGCAGTGCACAACCTATCCCACTGGACAGAGCAACCCTAGAGAAAAGTATAGATGTAAATATGGAATATGAACATAGGTAGAAATTGCTAGAACTGGAGTGACTGTGAGTCATCAGAGAAAAGAAAAAAGTTTGGAAAACAAAGAAATCCTCAAAGGAAAAATAATCACCAGTAACATCACCTTGAGAAACGATGATTATTCAGATCTTTGATGTATTCCTTTCCACTCTTCTTTTTGAAATGCATGTGCACATGTGCATGCACACGCACGCACACACACACGAAGAATACCAACAGGGAAATGTACTGTGCACACTGTTTACGGCCTTTGCTTTTTGCCTGTTATGTCCTGCCCATCTTTGCATGGGAGCTAAGCTATATCCCCAGTACCACTTGCAACAGCAGTGCAGCCTTCTCTCCAATATAATGCATTTGGCCAATTCTGTTGGTGGAACTTCAGGCTAACTAGGTCTCAATTCCTGTCTTAGCCACCTACTTGCCACGAAAAGCCTTCTGGCTAGAAACAGAGGCAAAGGGGACACTAAGCGTCACAGTTAGGACGGGGCTGTGTCTAACAGCACAGGGTGGGAAACGCCCTTGTTTGGGAGAATATATGCAGGGCACGCCAAGTCCCTGCAGCTTGTTCCTGACCTGCACTGAAGGTTTACTTCGCCTCCCACTGGTCACTCCACCTTCACCACTAGGCACATTCCCGGCGTCCACACTCACTGAGCCGGAGGGCGTTGTCAGACTCCATTGACAAGTGGCAGCTGGCTGAAACTGAGACAGCTTGCTCTGCACCCCTCTCCCTGCAGAGCATCCTCTTCCACCACGGCTTCTTCCCCAAAGCAGAGAGAGGACGGATAAGAAGGTGACTTCCATTTGTGCCTGGGCACCATCGAATTCCTGCCAACAAAAGCATTCCTTCCATACCTGTCCATCAGCTTGAGAGGAACAAGGCCTGAGAAGAGGGTTCACATTTCCTGAGCAAAGTTCTCTATCTTTCCTCAGGTAGAGATGCAGCCAGCTTGCTAGGAGATGAAACGGGCTTCTAGCCAGGCTGGGGGCCCAGGGTTCACACCCCACAGGGACTTCATTCTGGTCACCTTGCTTCTGTGCTCATCACCTGACAACATGCTTGCACGGGGACCCACAGAGAGAAATTACAGCAGGAGACACTACATTTACCAGGGAGAGATCGGTACCAGAGGCCAGGCTAGATTCCAGTGCTCCAAGGGCACACCGTTTGACCTCAAAACATCTTATGGGACTATCTTCTCATGTGAGATCCTGGGATAAATTTTTGTTTTAAAAATCATCCACCTTGGACAATCCTATTTAGATTTAGAAGTGACAAGTGCTCTGAAAAATTAAAAAGCAAGTGTGTATAGATAAGAGAGAGAGAGGAGAGTGGGGGAAGGGGACAAGAAGAGGAAGGTGGAGGCAGAGAAACAGAGAAAGGGAGGTAGACATGGATATGCGAGACCTCATCTAGAGAACACCATGACGTTGCTAAAGGTAAAATACTGAAAAATCTTCAGAGCCTCTTTCCTCTCCTATTACCACTGAACAAATACAAGTTAACATAAGAGGAACAACTGAGACTCGGAGCCAAGGGACTGTAGCGGTGACATCATGATGAGCAGAGTCTGGGCCAGGCTGACCCCCACAAGTGACATCACGGTTCACACAGAGCACTGCCCTTCGCAAGCTCTCCACCGCAGCTCTGCTCACGGACAGACTCTGCTCTCCTGACAGGGTGATATCAACCACTCGAGGCGCCGGGGGGGCAAGGGGCAAAGCTGGAGACGTGCGAACCTGCCAGTGTGTCTGGGGCTCTCCTCTAATGAGGCTGGGGAGGGAGGCCCTGATGGGTCAGGGTCTTCGGGTGACAGAAGGAGACAGCGTTTCCTGGAGGCTGGCCACGGATGGGGAATGCCTCAAGCCTCGCCCTTGGCTGCCCAGATTTTTCTCCCCAACTTAACCAAATGACCCCATGATCCATTAGTCACTCTTTGCTGAGATCCACTGGGAGTCATCAGGACTTCATGATCCACATAATTACAATGAAAAGTCTGCACTGACTTCAGTGATTCAAGTGATTTAGACAAAACGTTCCCCAGACAGCTGACCACGGCTTCATCATCAGAGTCAGCCTGAGAGTTTCTCCGGTTGACCTCAGTCACTGGCTGCTAAGAGGCAGACATTTGTTCCTCCGATCCTATCAGGAAGCCATTTGAAGATGGTGCCTCTCAGACCCAGTCTTCATCACAAGAAGGCAAAAGCCAAATGAAAACCCCACGCATGGTTAAGATGACCAACGAGGAGAATCTGACAGGCAGAGTCATAAAATCAGGGACTTTACTTTCCAATGCGGAGAACAGTAAGACAAGCACTGCCCTTAAAATCACCGGAGAAACCCTCCAGACTATGTTTCCCATTGTTACCAGACATGTGAGTGCATTTCAATTATTGAAAGGGGGCAGCAGCCAAAAGGTCCGTGACTACCAGCCTTCTAGCCAAAATGGCTTGCCTGTGCACCGAGCAAATGCTTTTTTTGGTCTCCTGGACTCAAAACAAATATCTCTCAAATGGAAAGCGGAGTGGCCATCTTTCTGTAGGATCAGAAGAGCATAGTGAGAAAAACAAAACCGGACGTAGACAGTCAGCATTAAACCACCAAGCCTCTGGTGAGAGATGCTTTCCAAAGGGTCTAAATCTTTTCTCAGCCAAATCAGGGTCTTCCTGAGCCAAATGCTATTCTGGACATGAGAGCAGGGGCTCTAGCTTTGCTGAGCATCTTATTCAGCATCCGGTAGAGTGTCCCACATCGAGACTTATGACTGAGTGAGCGAATGAGTGAATCAATGAATGAATGAATCAGTCAGTCAGAACTTCAGCTGTTCTGGCTAAGTCAAGGTTTCTTTACATCCAGTGACATAGGACAAAGTTAGGACATTGAGCGTTATTACATGGCTTTCATCGAGTTCTCATAAAAAGGGGTTCTCCTACCCCAAAATGTATCAAAAACCTTAAAAATGTTTAAAATAACCCAGTAACCCCACTTTTAGGATTCTGTTTTACAGAAATAATTTAATAGACAAGGAGAGGAAAGTTCTACTTTAACAAATACTTCTCTCAGCATGAAAATTAACCAAATATATCATAGAGTGATTAAGTCAAATAAAGATTATTTAAGTAAGATATTATTATCTTATCTGATAGCTGCTTAAAAGAAACAGGTAGACTGCTTATGACGGCATTGTATAAAAATATTGCAAAGTATATAACATGTTCTGAGAAAAAAAGTATAACTATACAGAAAGAGGCAAAATCTTAACAGTCACTGTCATTGGGAAGTGGAGCATGAACAACTATATTTCGGTGCTATTTTCTGAAAATTTTCTAAAATTTTTACAGTGGACATTTATCATTTATTTTATAATGGGGATGGAAGTAAACATAACTATATATATTTAAAATATATTTCAAATAAAATAAAATTTAAATATAAATAAATACAAATGTAAATCAAAATTTAAATTTAAAACATAAAGCATCCCCAAAACATTGATCTTCTAAGTGAACAGTTGGCTCTAAGAAGTGACCCTTTCTGGGCTCTTCCATCATAAAGCCTAGTAACTCTTTAAACCGACAATTTGGATATTGCTTCAAAGAGTTCTCTGATATTGCCACATTGCTAGCCAACATGGACAGTGGGTCTGGCAAACATAATTATTAAATTCTCTCTTGTGACCACATCACAGAACCCAGGCAATGGAAGCCCACACTCATCTGTTTGTCACTGAAGAAGGGCTTTACTGGGAGAAATCAGAAGTTAGGAATGACTTTTGAGAGACACAGACGTTCATGGAGAAAGGCAGCCCTGAGGGCAATGGAGCAGCATCACGCTGTGCTTACAAGACACTTGGAACTGGACATCGGTGGGCACGAGGTTATAATTCCTCTCTAAGCTGCTTGGTCACAGAAACCTACCAGCTGCCATACTCGGCAAGCTTCTGGCCCTTCCAGCCTCAAGACAACGTATCATCCCACTGTCTCCCTGTGTCCCTGCGCCAGGACAGCACCGAGGCGGCAGTGTCGAAAAGATGCCCCTTTCTGTTGTGCTGAAACAGCAACCTTCCTTCACTGCCAGGAGGCACCAAACCCTAACTGTCAGCTGAGTTGGTTACGGATCTCTAAATTCTTGATACTGCCTCATTTGGACACCTGTGGTAAACGACACTAAATCAAGGTCTCAGTACACTGATTGTCAAGGTCATGAAAAACTAGGAAAGACCGAGAAGCTGTCACGTCAGAGGCAACTGGGGAGACAATGACAACTTAATGCAGTGTGGCGCCCTGGATGGGATGTTGGAACAGAGAGGGCATTAATGGGAACGTTGGTGACATCCTGATAAAGTCTGAAGTTCAATCCATAGTAACAAATGTCCGTTTCTTCATTTTGAGAAACACACCATAGTAATATGGTAATAATCAGGGGAACCGGATGAGGTGTATGGATGTTCTCTGTACTATCTTTGAAACTTCCGTAAATCTAAAATTATTCCCAAATAAAAGCTTATTTTTAAAAGAATCAAGGCCTCTAAAGAGGAGTGGGATGAGGAAATGGTAATTGTTATTAGTCCCGCTGATACCAGTCTCACCAGAAATTCCAATAAAATTAGAAATAGTTCTGGAATTGGAATGAGATGATTTGATTCAAAACTCCATACTCTTTTCTATGGCAACCAGGATAAGTCACTTAAAACAGAGAATTTCAGTTTCCTCATCTGTAAAATGTGAATACTAGCACCTGTCTGATAGACTTGTAGCCAGCATCACCGGAAGTAAGCATCACAAGGGAGGGAGATACTTCGCACCTGCTAACTCCTTGGTGCCCAGAATAGCGCCTGGCACAACGCAGCTACCTGACAAAGACGTGTTACATGAGTGACCATATGAAGAGAGTTCAAGATGGCATCCCACTTCCATACACTGTTGCTATTAACAGCAGCATCAAAGCCTCATTCATCCTACCAGAAGTAGCTCGAAACGTGGGGGCAGGATAAATGCATTATGGCATGTGAAAACGGAACACCATGAAGCAGGCAGAATAAATAAGCCAGATTAAGATGTATCACCATGACTAGAGTCCAGCCTAACACTGAACACAAAATACAAGTTGCAGAACAATATATACAGTATGATGCTATTTATGTAAAATGTTTGCAAACATACAAAAAGCAGCTACATTTGGTTTATAGATACTGTTACACGGTGGAAAAAAACTGAGAAACACAGACCAGAAAGGTCCACTAAATGTGTGGCAGCTGTCACCTTGGGGAAAGGGCAGAGTGACTGAGGATACACCACTGTTCATCCCATCTGAGGCACAGCCAGGTCACAGGAGCAAAGAGACTGCCTTCCAAACAATGTGACCACTGACAATTGTTAAGATTGAGGTTAGATGGCTCATTAGAAGCATTCATTGTCTGCTACTATGTTATTTAGTTGTTAAAGAACACACAAAGAAGCAGAGATTAAAATAGCACAATTTAGGAAAGTCTGTCATGGGATTACTGGTTGTAAATTGCACGCTTGCAATTGGTTAGCAGAGTGCTTCTCAAAGTGGGGTTCCTGGACCAGCAGCATCCGCATCACCTGGGAACTTGATTAAAATGCAAATTCTCAGGACTCACCCGGAATCTACCGGATTCTGAACTCTGGGGGTGGGGCCCAGCAATAGGTATTTTAACAAGCCCTGCAGGTGATTCTGATGCTTTGTCCAAAGGAGAACCCCAGGACTGGCAAGGTCTACAGAGAAGGGTACCTGTCTGGCTGAGCCTTGACTAAGCCCCTTTATCTCAGACTTAAGTTTCTTCATCTCTTAAAATACGGGCCAGGTCCAAATGATATCTAAACTCTTCTAATTCTATAAATTTGTGCCAGTACATCAACTTATATAAGATCACAAGGTTAACTTTTAACACATACTTTCTCAGCCCTGAGACTGTGAGCACAGAGGTGACTGTCCACACTTCTTCTTGTCCTTCCCCTTGGCTCGTTCCGGTTCAGCCACCCCTAAAACACCCATAATCCAGTTCTCCCTCGCCTTCCTCTACTGCGCTGCTATTGAGGATTGTAAAGCTAAAACACGCTCTCTCCCTCCCTGCATCCCTTGCAGCTAGGTACACCCACGTGAAGCAGTTCTGGCCAATGTGATGAACGTGGAAGGGTTTCACTTCCTAAACACCGAACGTAGTCTAGAGGGAAGGAGGCCTTCACAGGTATCACTTCTGTGTAGCAGCCTTCTTGCAGACATGAAGATGGAGGTCACCTGGGAGGGATGGAGGCCCGGGATGCAAGGAAGCACCTGGGACTTCGAGGTCACCCAGGAACAGCTGCATCAGCTCTTTCATGCCTCCCTCAGGACTCAAAAGCCCCGTTTCTTTAAGCCAGGGCATGACTTTTCTGTCACTGCAGCTGAACACGTTCCTGATTGATGTCCCGCACGTGCCCAGCTCTAGGGAACACCTGCAGATGATAACAGGGAGAAGGAAGGGGAAGAGGAAGCAAGGGAGGAGGAAGAAATAAAGAGGTAAGACAAGAGAGGGTTGAAGAGAGCCAGGGGGGATGACTGAGGATGGGGTGCCTAAAAGGAGAGTGTTTTAAGCAAGTCTGTAAAGTGAGTAGAAAGGTCTGGAAGAGAGGAACAAAGAAGGCATGCCAAACCTGAATTTGTACAAGAAACTTTATTACATCCATTAACACATGCGTTTGATGTCTGCTTATACATATATTAATGCACATTAAAATGAATACATGACTATTAAACTGAAAAAAATATACACTGGTCCATGTGCCACCAACAGTCATCTTGTGAACCAACAGAGGCTCACCTGGCTCTCGTGGGGAGCGCTGACTGATGCAAATTCCCGGCCCAGAGGGTTTGCAGCTTTGGGTCCGAAATAGCAAAACATAAGCTGGAAAGACCCAAATCAAAGACAGCTTGAACTTAGCAGGAACCAGGACTTCTCAAAGAGCACGTTCTGTACCAAGCTGAAGGTCTTTAGGTCTAATCTTTATTTCCCTAAGGTGCACCAAATTTCTTGGCTAACTCCAGGTATAAGAGGAAATATAATGAACACAGAGGGAAGAATGGCTCCTGCTCTAGCCTTGGGAGGATTCCCATGATCCCTGAACCCCCTGGACATTCATTTTATACGTTGTGTGTTGTGTGTGTTGTGTGTGTGTGATTCAATGCACCTTTGCTCTATGTTAAGATCGAGTCTTGTAGCAAAGCACATTTTCTAAAAAACCCCTTTTGGTGTTCTGGTCGCTTTCATTTCCAAGCCTTTCCCTTCTTTCTTGTTCTGCTCTCACAACTTTTTTCCTCTTTTCAACTACCTCCCTCCAGCCGAGAGGCACAGACGGCCCTCTCCTGTTCGTGGAGAGACCATTACAGACACACCAGCCAAGATGACAGACCAGCAGGAGGTGCTGATGCGACTCATCTTCCTTTTGCTTCCCTCCTCCCAGAGGAGAGTCTGCATTTCTGCCCTTCCCCGGCCGGCCCCCAGCCCCATCTCTGTGGGGCGTGGCCGGGCACCCAGCCTGACGGTGCTCGATGGCGTTTGTCAGTGGCACCCTTTGAAGAGCACCCTGCAGCCTTGGTCCGCAGCCTTGGAATCATGAGAGGTGAGCCCACCTTTGCCACCTTCTCGTGAATGCAAAGTTGGAGCCTGTTTGTCTACCACCCACAGCGGCTGGCCACATCGTCTGCACACGGGGCCACGGGAGTCAGCCTGCCAGCCGTCTCCATGGAGAAGGGCAGAGGTCACAAGAGAAGCCACGGGGAGACATGCCAACGTATCAAAGGATGCTCAAGGCTGACAGGGATCACTTTCCTCTCTCAAAGTGGAAAGAAAGAAAAAAAAAAAACCCACACAATCTTCATAGTAGAAGCCAGATCAAGCGGGAGGGAGAGGCAGAACGGGAGGGTGAGAATGACATCTGTGTCAACTGTTTATTTTGGTGATTGTCTGCAAGTTGCAGGCAACATGGCTGAGCTAAGCTGTCATGGAAACACGATTTCGTGGCAGATGACAAGTTGGCATAAAGACAATGTAGGTGGAAAAGAGGTTCGGGCAACAACGCTACCTGTCAGGCAGGCAGAGGGAGGAAGAAAATCTACCCTCACACACTTGCCCATAATTAAATGTCAGATGTACACGACGCAGTAAAATAATTAGTGTGGCATAATTACCGTTCAGATGGAGTCCCGCGTATGTGCCAAACAAATTGCTGTACTAGAGCACAAGCTGTTAAAACAAATTGAGTTACTTAATTTTTACATGTAGCAGCCTGTTTTATCATTTCCTGAGATGCAAATGTTTCATTAATGATGCGGTCTTTCCGAGTGTGCAAAGCCCTGGGCCCCTGCAAAGGCGGATCCTTTGGTCTTTACAGAGAATTTGTAGACTAAAATCCACCGATCTTCCTCTTCCACACTGCCCCCTCCAACCTTCTCTCCACCTAGGAGCCCAGGGGATATCTGAAAGCCATAGAAGGGACCACGCCAATACCTGCTTTAAGCTCCTTCAGCGGCTCCCACTTAGAAGAAAGTCCAAAGGCCTTCAGGGGTGAGCTCTTGTGTCTCTGTGTGAGCATCGCGGGCCTCTCTCCCCGTCACTCTGCTCCAGATACGCCGGCTTTCTTTCAGCTCCGGTTCCATTCTTCTTTGACCCAAGGTCTTCATCCTTGCTGCCCCCTTTTTTCAAAACACGCCCCCTCCACTCCAACAACTCCTGTCTTCCCTCCGTAGTTGCCTAATTCTCTCGGCTTAATGTTGCAAGGAGACCTTTCCCGACCACCCAATCAAAAAGCAGGCGCCGGCCATCCCTGCGCCTCCAGCGGGTCTGCCCTGGAGCTCTGGGCTTGCTTCCCCCACAGCCCTGGCCCCACCTTGTACTATGATTGTGCACGTCGGTCTGTTCGTGTTTCTGTTTCACATCTACCTCCCCCATGAGGCGCTAAGCACTGGAAGGGTGGAGATCACATGCGCTCTGCTCCCCACGATCCCTCTAGGGCCTGGGGCAGTCCCTCGCATGTAGTAGCTGCTGGATAAATGTCCGAGCGTGATGTGTGACCCTGGGTAAATCATTTCCCTTCCCTGCGTCTCTGTCTCCTCTGCCAGACCGGTGTTGTTTCACCCTGTGGGCGGCGATCTCTTCTCCGCCCCACCGACTGTTAACTACCGTTAACATGAAGACTTTCATGAAGTAGCGTAGAAACACCACCAGAAACACAGGACCAATACTTGCCCTCGCTGCCAGCGATACCAGAAGGGTAAGTATCGCTCCATGGCACTCTTCCTTTTGCATTTCTGTATTTCTATGCGTCTGTGTCCTGGGTCATGGTGTAAATTACACGTAGCTCTCTGAGGGGCAGAGACAACAAGCGTCAGGAAGTCTTCAAAACACTGGAAGCTGGAAAAGGACTGAACTGAACAAGCTCTAAGATCGCTGCGCTGGCTCCCAGCCTTGGCCTTCTTGGATCCATCTTCCCGCCGCCCCTTCACCACCTCGGGGGTAGGCTGGGAAGGCCCTTCTAAATGGGACAGAAGCTCCCTTTGTTCCCAGAGACTGAGGGACCTGAGGCAACAGCCTTGGTCCGTGAGAAAGCAGGCCCCAGTCAGTCCCAGCGTCACCGCCTCACCGGCGTGGTCTTCCATGACATGTCCCAAACAGGGAAAGGCCAGCGCCTTTCTCAACCCTGCTCCTCCCAGGACAGTCTCTGGAACAAAAGGAAAGGGGCCAGGATGCTGGACCAGGAGAACTAGAAATTAAGTTGACTCTCAATTTTCCCACCATTTGGGGAGGAGCTGGGCTGGATGTCACTGTCAGAATCCAGCCCAGGGGGGAGGGGAGGACCCCTTCCCCAGAGCGTTCCCCCAAAGCGGCAGACTTCTCAGCGGTTAACACTGACTAGGAAACAGAGAAAGCAGCATGAACTAGGAGATGGAAGTATCGGTGGTGAACTGAAAGACGTCTAAACCAAAGGGGGTCCCTGCACGTCACCTCCTGCAAGAGCTGGCTACTTTTCCCAGTATGCTCTCCAGGACCCACGCCGCGGAGCCCCGAACACCCTCTGCCACCGAAGCGGAGATGCTGTCGACCAGAACTCTGCTCCACCATCCTATGCCCCCGGACAATCACATGACCACCTTTATTCCTGAAGGGGCAGGAGGTGGCAGTTCAATTATGGGTCCGACTGGACCACGTGTCAATCATGCTGTGGGGGGAATTGCTGAATCGACCATTTTGGAGGTTAAACTTGATGACCCTTGGCCCCCGCTTTCAACTCCTAAAAACAAGCCTGACCCCTGAGTCTGGGCCTGGGCTCAGTTTTCCCATCTACAGAATGGGCCAGGGTATTTTTCTGATTAGAAGCACGGGTGTGTGCAGTGTGTGTACACATGTACCTATATACATGACTAAACGTATGCATATATACACACCTATATATGTATTTATATACCTACACTATATAGATTATATACACATACATGAGAGTTGAGTCATTACAGCCTAAGACTCAATCCTGGGGATCCAGGACTTGCTTTTAGGCCCCTGCACCTCAGATCCTGACCACCCATCTGCCTGGTACCCAGACAGCTTCACCAAAGGCCATGATTATTCATGAGTTTCATGGCTGCTGGGTTCATGAGAGCTTCTCCTGTTAGGTCTGCAGATTACTCACATCCAGATGATCGGGGCTTTGAAAGGCCTTGCTCGGCCCTATGGTTGGGGTGGAACTTAACAGGAAAACACTCATCGGATTAATTCAAATGTGCATCCTCCTTCCCTCCTTCTCCCTTGTTCTCTCTCTCTCTCTCTCTCTCTCACACACACACACACACACACACACACACACACACACACAGCAAAACAGCCTGCTCAAAGCGGGAGGCAGGAGAAGGGTATCTATTTCTGGCAAGCTCCGTGAGGAGGCCTCAGGGGACTGGTAACTTACTCCCCTCCCCTTCTCCGATCCATCCAAGTCTCTCCTCTCATTAGCCCACCCTGGATCTCAGACCACCCCCTCTGCTCAGCGCCTGGCCAGGATACCCTCCTGCCAGGGGCTTTTCCTGGCTCGCCCCCTGCCTCCCTCACCCATGTGCCCTAAACAGCCCTAAGCTGCAGTGGCTCCGACGTCGGGAGCCCTGAGGATGACAGCTCTGATTACCTTTGACCTGTCTCACCGGCACCATAAATAAAGACCCTCACCTCCTTACCCGGCTCGCATCCCAAAGGCTGGGCTGACCAACTGTCCTGATTTGCCCGGGACTCAGGGAGGGGGTCCCAGGATGTGGGACTTTAAGTGCCCACACTGGGAAAGTCCCAGACAAAGCAGGATGAGTTAGCCACACCACAGAGGCCTAAAGTCTGGTCTTGTCCCCTGAGCTCCTCTCATGGCCTTTTTTAAACCTTCTTTCCAGGACTCCTGAGCCCACGTCTCACCTGTCTCTCATTTACTGGTTCCCACCCGGCCCTTGACCAGGACTCATGAGTTATCAGGGGAGAGCGTGTAAGTCACGCAAGACCCAAGGCTCTGGAGACAGACACCTGGGTTTGACCTCTGGCTGCACACAGCTGGCGGCCAGTTACATGAACACTCTAGGCCTCAGATTCCCCATCAGGAAAATGGGGCTATTAACTGCACTCACGGTAGCAGGGGCTGCTGGTGCCCCACCCAGTTTCCCCTTACTGTTCCCCAGCTGCCCTAGGGTTTGGCTGCTAACAGCTCTGAGCTGCCGTTGGAACACGGGTGTTGTTCTCCCAGAAATGCAGGGGGATTTATGCCCACCCTCTTCCGGGAGGTGTCATCTACAGCTAATGACTGACACAGGAGGACAGAAGCCCAGCCTCCTCGCCTCAAGTGGGAACAGGCCTGAGGTGCCACTCACTGGCCAGCACTGCCTGTGGGATCAGGCAGGGGCTGGACTTTTCCTGCAGCCACACTTTGCTTGGCATCCTCCCGGTCCCATCCTGCGTCCCTCGCTTCCTTAAGGATCTCTCTGTGAGTACTTCCGCATCAAATCACTTGAGAAAGAATTCCAAGCTGAGGCACAGCTTCTAGGGAGTGCGACCTAAGGCACCTGCCTCACAGAGCAGCGGCGAAGACCAAATGGGACCGTGCACGTAAAACCCTTACGTCGGAGCCTGGCACACGGTAAGTTCCCATCTTGTGGCCGCTCTGCCCTGCCCTCTGCGCCTGAGTCTTGTCCCAGGAACTGGGACAGGTCTGGCCTCTTCCCTAGCGGTGGCACCTCAGCTGCTGTCCGACGCCCCTGTGTGTGGCACACCTGCCCAGGGGGTGTGCCAAGTGCCGGGGACCCCAGCTGTCTCGCAGTCCCTGACTTCAGCTCCAGAAAGTGTTTCAGAACAGAACTGGCCGCTAAGTGATGTAGTAATGGGGACACAGCTCTAACGTTTAGAGGAACCATAGGAAAGCTTCAGTGATCCACGGACACAGCTGAGAAGTGCTGTCTCCCTCTTGCCCCGACGGCCCCAGCCCTTCCTGGAGGGAAGACCGCCCCGGGCCCCCGTCGTCTTTAAATCCGCCTCCCAGAGAGATCGTAGACCGGAGGGCCCCCCTCTTGGTTTTCACTGAAAAGCCCTGTCCTGAGTCCAGGCACAAGTTCTCTCCCTGGTGCCGGTGGCTCCCCCCGGGTGCTCCTGCCCAGGGCTGCGAGGGCACCAGCCTGTGACTGCAGGGCACCTCCATCAAAACCCCAGAGTTGCGGGAG
This sequence comes from Camelus ferus, assembly GCF_009834535.1. Taxonomy (NCBI): domain Eukaryota; kingdom Metazoa; phylum Chordata; class Mammalia; order Artiodactyla; family Camelidae; genus Camelus; species Camelus ferus. Next base: position 8,817,715 of record NC_045717.1, on the reverse strand, counting down.
TCTTTCCTGTGAAGCCAGCACTGTGCTGCTAGGAAGCAGAAGAACCACAGAAGAAAGACAGGGTTCAGTCCTTGTCCTCAAGAAACTGAGGGCAGCAAAAGGATCCAAGAATGACCAGATATTGATGGAAAGGGGAAAGCGATGATTAACAAGGCCCGACCTTTACAGAGCACTCACTGTGTGCGAGGTGTTCTGCTAGCCCTTACCACTCCTCTGCCATCCCCCTCCTCCCTTCCCAGAGGGGTGCCTGAGGCTGTGAGAGGCAGGCGCTTGCCCAGGATGTATGTCTGGCCAGCAAGAGCAGGATCCAGCCGAGGCTCACACTCTCAGCTCCTAAGCTCTACTCCTCCCGGCGCAGCCCGACCCCCAGGGGCTTCCAGTTCAGTGGGCGAAACAAACGTGAGTATAAGGACCAGAACTCCAGCAGAGGGGGAGTGAGTGAAATATAACCGGGAAATAGGGAGTGACGGGGACACTATGAGGCACTGACAACACCCTACGGGGCCACGTTGTGAGACTGGGAAAAGCGGGGCTGCTTTTCCATGCCTCTTGTCAGCAGCGAGTCACCCCTTCATCTCTGCCAAAACAATGAAGAATGCTGCGAGGGAAGGCAATCTATCTGCTGGCGTCCTGGGGACCTGCTCTGTGCCAAACACCCTCCCGAGCAAATATTGATATATTAACCGCAGCTCAAACATTCTGAGTACAGCGAGCATGCCTCAGCAGGGAGGGGGCGGCTGGCCAGCTGCCACCTCCCCGCTGCCCCCGTCCTGACCTAGGGGAGGAATCTGCAGGCCTGCCTGGGGGGCAAGAGACCAGAGGATGCCAAGATCCTCCCGGATGACGGGAAAGTAGCACAGACAGGCTGGGGGTAGAGCCAGATTCTGTTCAGGAAAGCGCTGCGGGAACCGCCGTCGCCTCCTCCTGCAGGCTTCAGGGATGAGCAGACGAGGCCAGGAGCAGGGGCCCCGGGCACAAGGAATTAAAGAGATGTGGCAACGACTCCGAAGGTCTAAGGGAGACCCCGCGCTGAGTTCTGCGCGGTTCTGGATCACAGGGCTCTTATTTGTATTTATACACGTACAATAGTAACAAAACCCAGAAACCTGTTTTACCTCTTTTCTTTCTTATTTCCTTCATCACTAAAGGCACGGCTGGAATTCCGTTTTTTTTTTTTTTAGATTTAAAAGTGAAATATGTAATTCACTGGATCAGAAAATGCCAGAGCCTAAAGGGACACAAGACCTCACTTCATCCAAACTCCTGTTTCAGTGATGAGGAGACGGAGGCCCAGGCAGGCAAATGTACCTGCCCAAGGTCCCAGCTAGTCAGTGACGAGCCCGGAGTAGGACCCAGGCTTCTGTCTCCTGCGGAGTTAATCCTTGCCTCCTCACCACCGGCCCCAGCCTCAGATACCACTGCCAGTTTCCAGTGGCGGCCAGTGCGTCCTCTCAGCTGTGAGTGAGCACGGGAAGGGCCGGGTGGGGGGCGAGATGAGGAGGGGGGCAGGTGGGGCGGGGCGTACGCAGCTGCAGGCGCTCCAGGCGCGCCAGGCAGCCGCGTGTGAAGGAAGTCGGGCACACCCAGGTGGTATTTAGGAAGGATGTCAGACATGCAGGGCCAATCCTGGGAGCCCACTCTTACCAGCTGGGAGTTGCCGCCTGGACACCTTGTGTCAAGAATGATTCTGAGGCATCTTCTAGGCGCTACGAGACAGTAATTTGTGATCTATTTGTGATATTGGCCTTGGCTACAGGCAAGAGTCTCAACCAATACGCCAAGTATTTGCCGTCCCTTCCTGTGTGTGTAAGGACCACGACGATGCTTGAGGCTGCGATCTTTCTGTCCCAAGAAACCCTTCCAGGTCTCTCCAAGGAGAAAATGGGACAGTCTATGAAAAATGCCAAGTACATAATAGGGGCTTAATAAATTTATTCATCGGAAGGAAGGAAGGGAGGGAGGAAGAGAAGAAGGAAGGATGCAGGCAGGATATTCCTGGCATCCCCTGGAGCTTTACTGCCTTGAAAAACCCCATCTTCTCTCCGGGACTTGTCTCCCCCTTGGCAAGGCTGCTACAGGAAGATCCCAAAGAGCCGCTCCCTCCACTAGGGGCCAAAGTTTACTCAGAAACTCCTGAAGCACTAGTAGGTCTTTGGTAAGAAACTCAGAGCCTATTCACCCCACGGAGACCCTGAAGTCTCCCCTTCCTTCCTTCCAAGAGCAAACTGTCACACAGAGGTCACCTCTCCAGGGGGTGTTGCAACCACAAAGACCAACAGGAGAAGAAGGGAGGCGAAAGAGAGGGCAGGCAGGCGAGCAATGGGGGCTGCTCCACCAGGGTTCAGGGGAGACACTGGTTAAAAGAGGGAAGACCATTTCTGAGGGATGGGACCAGTTGGAAGAATCACGTAAGAGGAAGGTCAACCATGCTCCTCCCCACTGCCTTCTAAATCAAGTGTAAAACCCTTTGGCCGTCAGCCTCCAGCAGCGCCCTATCTTTGAGTCTAATCTCCCTGTGTCACCTTCGTGCCATTTGCAAACTGATCCTCTCACGGTAACCTAAACAACCCAACTTCTTCCCTGTGCCATGAGTTTGGCTCACTTTTTTTCCTTCCTTTTTGCTTTTGAACTGTTCAGAATCGGACCCATCCTTCAAGATTCAGCTCAGGGCCACCAGCTCCAAGAACCCTCTTCTCTGTTCCCTTGATTTGTTCTCTCTGTCTCTTTTTCTTTCTCTTTTTCACTCACTCACATACACACACTCAAATAGAAACAGACTCAGGTCTACCCCAATTCCATCCCCCCCATCATAGAACTGTACCCAAAGACATTGTGCCTGCTATAAATACTGTCAAAGAAACAAAAAGAAACTTAAAAAAAAAAAACCAACTGCCACAAAGCTAATTTAAAAATCTTAAATTCCTCCACTCCAACTCTCCTTTCTTTGGAAAAGGTTTTGTTCAGACCGCAGAGACCTTTCAAACATTTTTTTTTAATAAAGTCAGGTCATGAGTGTGCATAATTCTGTGGTGTGTGCCCATCCATTGTGTATTCGCTGTGAATGTAAACTAAAACTTAACCAGTTAACGTTATTTATACTCTGGATGGAGACTTCTCTTTTAATAAAACAGAATCCGTTAAGGATTATAAATAAACAGTGTTTTATGAACTAAAACTGCAGTGTACTAGTCACTCAAGGGCAAAAACTGGGCTCTGGGAGGCTCAGCCAGCTATAAATAAAGATAAGGCCCTGCCAGGCATGGGCTTGGGCAGAGTAATTGCTGACTCCATAATCAGCCTCTCCCCTCCTCCTTCAGGCTCGCAAATCACTTGGGCGTTGGGTCACTGCCCACTGGATTCAGCCCAGAGACAGAGAGAAATGGCAAAGCAGTTCATTAGCTTTGAGACAGAGTGTAGACTGGGACTCACGAAGTGTCTAGGTCCTGAGTCAAATGACAGAGCGCTAATCCTCGAAGCCCTGATGAGTCTGCTCGAGAGCACCCGTGAGTTGAGCCTGGGTCCTAATCAGGGGGTGTCCCCACTAAACCATCCCACCCTCTCTGGGACAACCTGGTCCCACATCCCCACTCCCACCCCACAATTGTACAGCGGGGGTTGCCAACCACCCCAGCTCCAATCCCAGGCTGCCGTCACTGGTCCACGTGACAGGCACGTGTGCCAGCAGAGCCAACGAGAGTCCACACTGGGAGCTGTTGCGCCTGGAGCTGGAAGACGACATCCTTTCCACGTTGGTCGTGGGTGGAAGAACACATCTTTGGAGCTTCTGGAGACCACCTTTCTGCTACATGAAGCCCACCCACAGAGAAAATACTCTGTATGACACTACAGTGATGGATGCGTGTCATTGTACGTTTGTCCAAACCACAGAATGTACGCCACTGAGAGTGAACCCTAATGTAAACTGTGGGCTTTGAGTGATTATGTGTCAATGCCGGTTCATCAACTGTAACAAACGTCCCACTCCGGTGGGGGATGTTGACCATGGCGGGGCCATGCTTGCGTGGGGGAGGGGTAGATGGGAAACCTCTGCGGCTTCCTTTCAACTTTGCTGTAAACCTAAAACTGCTCTAAAAAAATAAAGTCTGGGGAAAAAAAAAAAGATAAAAAGAAAGCCCATTCAATCCAGAGAGAATAGAGATGCAGAAAGAAAGAGGAAAAGGGGATGAGTCCTAAAAGCTAGTAACTCCTCATTTTTTTATAAGTTGTGTCTGTGCCTCATCCTAAAGCATCCTTGTCAATGCTATTCTCAGTAACTGTACCATCATTTACTGAGCACCTATTAGGTGCCAGATGTTGCACTAAGCCATACAGGAAGGCCAACAACACTGTCGTTAGGGTTACTGTCTATCGAGGGTTTACAGTTTGCTAAGGGCTCTCTGTGGACTGTCTTCTTGTCTAATCCAGACACCACCAGTGAAGCAGATATTCCCACCTCCTTTCTGCAGATGTAGAAACTGAGGCTTAAAGAGGTTGGTGGCCAGTGGTGACCACAGCCAAGATATAAACTCAATCTGACACCAAAGCCCAAGCCATAACCCGCACACTGTCGCAGTGCAGTATGATTTCAATTTTGTTTAAATAAACAATACGGATGCATGTGCGTGGGTGTATGAGAGAAGGGGGGAGAGAGAGAGGAGGGGAAGGAAGGGGAGGGAGGGAGAGAGAGAGAGAGAAGAGCTCACAACAGGCAGGCTCACGTGGGTACATGGTGAAAAATGGGGAGAGAGTGTAGAAATATGAAAGCAGAAGGTCCTGGATCTCACACTGCCAGCATTAAGCAGTGTCAGTAGGTTGAGGACTGTGATTCCAGCCTTGACTGTCCCCTGTAAGGGAAATGCCTGGTGCCTGGCAGGATCTCCATAAACACTGCAGCACAGAAGACAGTCACAAAGCTACTCTCTCACTTTATGCTCACAATTTTGCTATGGTGTAGACAAGAGAAGGCAGCACCATGTTTATTACATGGACGGGAAAACTGAGGTCCATCAAGCTGCCTAGCCCTTTACATGTGACACTCACCTCCTTCCCCTCTGGGTTCCGGTCCACTGACAGTAGTTGCTGTTCTCTGAAGGAGTCTCACCGGCTCCTGTCTCAGAGCCCTTGTACCTTGCTCTTCCCGGGACCAGGCTCCTCCCTCCCTCCCACACTGGCCAACTGAGTTCGTCTCCTGCTGGTCTCAGCTCCAAGTGCCTCTTTCCTGACCATTTTGATGCCCCGGTGTATGCTCCCATAGTCCCTTTTCTCTTGCCTGGCATGTTTCAGGGCTTCTCGTGAAGTATCTGGGTTATTATTTCATTAGCATCCAGCTTGTCCATCTGTCTATAAACTCCTGAAGGCATGGGACATGCTTATTGTGCTCACCACTTCACCCCAAGAGACTTGCGCAGTGTCTACTATGCTCGCAACAAACATGTGGCATATGACGCGAGAATGAATGAATGTGTGTCCAAGGATGACTGCTGGAATTAAAAGTGCCCCCAGCATGTCAAATCCTAAGGTGGAGTCTGGTGTCTCTGGGAAGCCACGCCCGCCACTCAAGGCCCCTGGCCGCACTGAGCTTGGCCCCGGCCTTCTGGGTGACTTCTATGGCAGGAGAAGGTCCACTGGCCAAGACCTCAAAATCAGCTGTGAGATGCCAAGTCTTGTAACCGGGGCAGAAAAAGGCAGGCTTGTCACATGCCCGACTCTGTAAGAGCAGAGGCAGTTGTGAACTGAGAAAAGAAAAGCCAAGAAAGAAAACGGGGCCTGTTTGGAACACAAGCCTCTCCCCTCCCTCCCCCTGAATCAGCCAAGGAGCACCTTTCACTGCCAGCTGATTATGTTTAACCACGGGCTTTTGTCCTCGCCCGATAATTGCCGCCTTTTTAAACCCAGTCGCAAAATTAATTGCCCCTTAATGAAGCAGGGTAGCAATTAAGGGCAGCGAACCTTGCGAGGAAGGAGAAACACATTTGTTGGCGGTGTGTCGTCAGGAGCCCGACTTTGGAGCCATCGTCATTACGGTTGTAATTATTTTCCAAGGCTGCGTGACACCTCCGTAGACCCGCTTGGAGCTGCCAGGCTCTGGAGGAACCCATTGTTCCTTTAGAGTTAATTAGAGTCCAATTTGGAACTTCCTGTCTCCTGGACTAGAGAGGAAATACAATTTATTATTTTGTGATGCCCACTAAGGTCCGCTGAGGGTAAGTGGCCTTCCCGGGAAAGCCTGGTACTGCCTGCTGGCCTCTCCTGTGTCGACACTGCCCCTAAGGTAGGGACGTGCAGACACTAGAGAAGCCAAAGCTGCAGGCAGAGCCCACGGACCTCCACTCAGCGAGCCTCCCTGGGTCGAAGGAAGCACACCTGTGTTATCAGCCTTGCAGTAAGGCAGCCGCAAAGAAGATCTTTACAACCAAGTGGCCAGGGTGGAGTGGCTGGGCTCCTTGTCACCCTTTAGCATAATTAATTGCCCTTAGGGCAGACAGCTGAGAAGCAGAGAGATGGCTAAACCTGTCTGTCTGTCCCTGGCATCCTCTGGGCTCTGGAATAATGCTCAGATCTCAAAGCTAAATTATTATTACCACGATTATGATAATAACAGAAAGAGTGACAGCTAACACATACTGAGGACCTACTACCTGCCAGGGCACTGTGATTCCCACAACAGTTGCCCCAGAAATGCACTGCACCTCCATTTGACAGCGCAGAAGAAACTCAGGCACAGAGAAACTGAGTCACGCTTCCAAGGGCACACAGCTACACGGCAGAACCAGGGCACAAAGCCAGGCATAACCACAAAATGTACTCCTGCTCAAGCACAGGCTGGTGGCATGGTACAGCGACACTGATGCAGCACGTGGCCCTGTGTCATTATCCTACTAACTAATGACAGCTTCCAGCTTTAGGACAGGGGGATCCACTGCCCCGAGGGAGCCTGGTGCCCTTCAGGATGCCGCCAGCTGCAGGGGCTTGAATCACTTCATTTCCCCTGGTTCTGGTCTGATGACAATGGCTTGACGTTCAAGGCACTCCACAAGCCAGCTGGCCCCAGTCATCCTCCAGCCCCTTCATGTGCCCTCCCTTGCCACCCGTCTCAGATCACTCCAGCGCCTCCCGGCTCCCCGGCCACCTGCACAACTGCCTCCATGTGGGATGCTCTTCCTGCCTCTCTCCCTCTCTCCACATTTGTGAGTTCTTCCAAACCCAACTGGTGTGCCCCATGTCTTAAGGACACCTTTGCCAAAGATTCAGCTCGCTGGGACTTTGTCCTCCTTGAAACATCTATTGTCCTGAGTTTTTCAAATTTCACATAAATTTTCCAAGCTGATACATGGATGTATACATATATGTGTACACGTATTTTATTTGTTTGTTTGCTTGTTTATTCTTGCTTGCTTGCTTTCTTAATGCATGATACTACCACATCATCTTTTTGTGCAGCAGAATCCCTGAGCTGCCACTTACCAGCTGTGTGACTTTGGGCAAGTCACTTAACTTCTCTGTGCCTCAATTTTCTTGTCTGTAAAATGGAGATAATGATTGTGCCTACCTCACAGAACTGTTTGCAGTTAATATGGGGAAACCACTTAGCCTAGTGCCTGGCTCAGAGCAAGTGCTCGGTCAATGTCCACTGGCGTCATCTGTCACACTGGACTACAGCTCCTTGTGGATGGAACCACGGCTGATGCTCCTGTGCAAGAGGACTTGCAAGCTCATATCTATTTGTGGACTAATTTGAGAGACCCTGGCCCTCTGCACCTTTCTTTCTAACTTTTGTACTTTTTAGCCCAGCACTTTTGGAGGTGCCAGCGTGGGAGTGTGGAGAGACCCGCAGCCCCCCGCTTCTTAGTGGAGGGTGTCCAGTCCAGCCTGCCCCATGTCCAGTGTCCCCCGGCCCTTGGAAGTTTCAGCACTGGAGTCTGATGCTGACTCCCCAGCCACTGCAGCCCAGGCACGCAGAGCTGTGAGCCTTTCCCTCTGCCTCCAAGTCCTCCCTACCCTCTCCAGGGCTGGAGCCCCGAATTCTTAAAGCCGAAAGGAAGCCCCTGTACTTCCGAGAGAAAGATCCTAAGCTGATATATCCCTGTATATTTTTGCAGGCCAGAGCGAAACAGGAAGAGATGTGGGTCGGCAGCTTTGGAAGCCAACCATCCCATCTCCTGGCACTCAGGGTCAGGTCTCTGTTCCTCCTTCCGCACAGCTCCAAGCTCCAGGGACTTCCAACATCTTCTAAGCCTTGGTCCATTACTGCTGCTCATGTTCAGGTTCAGGATCATTCAGGCATGTTTGGATGCTGCTGGAAAACCCCAGTGGGTTTGGAAAGATGGGGGTGGCCCCAGCAGCCCATGCTGGGCCCGTGTTTAGCCAATTTAACTTTGTAAGATGCTCCAGCTCCACAGACTCGTGGGCTGCTGCTCAGCTTCTCTTTTTAAAAGGCCGGAGAGGAAATAAAAACGAATGATGACAAAATGTCCACACGGGTAGAAAAACAGAATAGCTTGAAAGCTCCAGGGTAGGAAATGACACAATTTAATTAACTATTTGGAATAAACATGTTTGGTGCCGCTAGCAGAGCTGTTTGTTTGCCTTCACAAAATAATGCTCTTAATAAGTCTGAGATTAAACGTTCTACAGATTAATTAAATGCAACACCTTGACGTGCAACGTTAGGAATGGCCAAGGAGGTATATTTTCTTCGCACGTTGTTCGCGGACTGTTGTCCTCTTGCATAAACAGCTTCCGACCTCTGTTAAGTGTTGTATACAAATTGTCACTAATTATGATTCGGCATTGGCACTCATATAAAATGCTTGTTTCTTAAATGGTCTAATAAATGCTTAACAAGGAAACGGGATGGATCAAATTTTAACTGTGATGTAGTGGAGCTGACATATTTAATTACAGCCTGAAAGTCCGAAGTTGCTCTCCAAGGCAGATCAGTGGTGTTTGTGACTAACAGCACCATTTAAAAGTCAAAATAATCATAATATCTGCCATTTATTGAAAAGCTACTCTATCCCAGACACTGTACTGTGCACCTACTATTCACAGAAGTCCTTTACAGGAGTATTAGCATTCCCATTTTATAGAGGAGAAGACTGAGGGTCAGAAAGGTATGATCTGCCAAAAGCTAAACAGCGGGTAGACGGAGGAAGCGGGGATTTGAAGCCAGATCTCTCTGACTCTAAAGTTCACGACCACCGGCCACCCAGCCTCCTAAAAGAGAGGAAAGAAACACAGCCTGGGAAGTTCTAATCACACGCTAATTGCATGACAAATTAAAAGGAAATGATACTAACAGATTTTATTTGATTGCTTAGAGAAGGGAATTTTGTACTCAATGATCGCTTGGGGGTAAAATCATTGTAAATGGTCTTGTTAGAAAAAGATACAGCCTGACCTCACAAAGGAATACAACGTGGGCTTTTTTCCACCATGCGGTAAGACTCCTTTATTAATTCCAGCTCCAAAATTCTGTTCCTGTCATCTACACTGCAGTATGGCTTTTCCCTTCTGAGGGTTCTGCAGGGATTGACTTTGGACTTCTCAGTCTGTCAGTAGCCGACCTAGACTCCGGAGGCCCCTGGTGCACCCTCTAGTGGCTATCAGTACAAGTCCAGAGACTCGAGGAAACCAGGACCTGAATGGGGCCAATATTTAACCTGCTTTTGCCTGTGCCCATGAAAGCGAAGGGGGGCACACTGTCTGCTGCTGCACAACTTGAAAGATCATGGGCATAACTAATGGTAAATGATTTTAGAAACCTGGTTATGCAATTGTGTCTCAAATCTGGAAGGTCTTGGGGGTACTCCGTTAACAATTCAATTCTGTCCTTCTGAGTCAGGAATGATCAATGTTAGACGATCCCACTTAATAGGAATCTAAGCCATAGGCGGTGGGTACCGCTGGACGCTGGACGGCCACAGCATGCTGGAGAGGATTCCCTGCTTCAGTGGACCTCTCTGTGTGCAGGGCCAGAGCCAAGGACTTTAACTGCGTATCTCATTTCATCCTCGTTTTACATTCCTCTTTTACAGATGACAAAATTGAGGCTCTGAGAGAGAAAGCAATTTGCCCAGAATCACGCAGCTGGTGATTGGGATTCCAACCCTGGCAGTTAGACACGAAAACCAGGCTCCTCTCCATTACGTTTTGATATGCAATTGGATATTGCAAATATTCCTTATACGAGCAACAAACAAATAACTGGTTTCTGTTTTATAAAGTCTTGTGCAGATTAGCGAGGGCTTTTCTGATTTCCCCCCTCATAGCCTGTTGTATGCAAGACCTCAAAGTTAATTACTACACCAGACACTCCACAGCAGAGATAAACAGCAGGGCCCCTTGCCGTGTGTGCCTGCCATTACGGTCTGGCCCAGGCACGCCCGCAAATGGCTAATGAGGTTAAATATGAAGTAAGATAAAGCCGTGAGGCTGAGCAGGTTCTCAGGGACAAGCAGATGACACTTGGGTCTAAACAATGGTCTAAATAAGGAAAGGAAAATGGCCTCTGTTTTAGGCTGGGATCAAGGAACACCATCCCATCCTACTCTACACACACACACACCCATTTCCCGCTCTTTCTCTCTCTCACACACACACACTTTTTCTCACATATACACACCTATGTCACATAGGGATGCTAAGAATTTTGGGTAGAGTAGCCAGTGTCGCTTCTTTGTCTTAAGGGGGTGCCAGCATACAGAGTGTGAGAGGTCTGGCCTGGGAATCAGGCAACCTGGCTTCTGTTCTTGGGCCTCACTGAAGCACTGTGACCTTGACCAACACCTTGAACAAGAGCTCCAGGTCTGAACAAGAATGGTCCTACCTACTCATCTCCAAAGGACCTGGGGATGCAGAGCAGCGTCCAGATATCATTCAGTAAATGATGTCATTCTTAAAGGGACCCCCCCCCCGCCCCTACCCGCCCGCTGCACGTGGCTTCGTGAATCGGCAATTTGAACTCCCACTAGAGGGGCTGGAAACATCTACTGAATTTGAGTCCCCAGCAATTTAGAGAGAGCAAAACTCCAACCTTTCTTGACCCCGAGAGAGAGGACCCCCTAAACATTTTGCAGCTGGACTTCTGGATGGGAGGGGCTCAGCAGTGGAAGAAATCCCAGCAACACAAGCTGGGACTTGGGAGGCAGGTGTCAGGCCAGGAATCAGCGCAGGGAGTGGGGGAGAAAAGCTGCACGTAAGGGACACTGGGATCAGCGTTTTCCACGGAAGCAGCAATCCCCCTGCTTCCCACCGAACCAGCGGCTCTTGGCCTGGCCACGGCCCTCTCTCCCTGCACAGCAGGGGGCCATTCCATTCAATGCACCACTGGCAGCCGTCTCTGCCTGGGAGAGTATTCCTTCCACTGTGCACGGCCCTGCTTCCCCCCTTTATTGGGATCAACCCTCCTGTCCTCATTTCTGAGGCTTCCCTGAGCTCCATCCTCTGCATCACGGGTACCGGGTTCTAACAGCCAAACGATACTATAGGTGCGGCACTCACCCCAAAGAGCTAGGTCGCTTTAAAAGTCAGTTTGGGATAACAGCTTTGGTGAGCGGAAAATCAGAGCTGGAACAACCCTCCCATCAGGACCCAAATGAGCTTCCTCTGCAGAGTAGACAGTGTGCTGTATCTGAGGAACGTTTCAGCACCGGCAGAAGGGGGGTTGGCGAGGGTTCCATGTGACATCAGCATCATACTTCGTGGGAACTTTGTTTAGTCAGATGACAAGATCATTTGCTACTAACTTCTTCCCAGGTCCCAGTTAAGAGCAAGCCACAGAGATCAGGGTAAGGTGCTCATGACTGCTCCAGTCTACCTCTGAAGGGCTCGCTTTCCTCACAGGGTGTGTGGGCAAGGAAAACGAAGAGAAAGAGGCAGAAGGGCAAGGTGGTTAAGGGCAAGGACTTTGGAGATGCCTGGGTCCGGGTTCAGAACCCATCCCTGGTGCTTACCAGCCGAGTGACCCTGTTCAATCTTTCTAGGCCTTAGTTTTCCCTTCTGTAAAATGGGGATAATCAGTGCATCTCTCAGGGTGTTGCTGGAAGAGCAAAGAAGATAAAAATATGTACACACAGTGCAAGATGAGATCTTGAGATCTCAGTACTTCTTGTTACCGTCATCATCCTCGTTATCGAAAGGCCAGCAGACAACGGCTCCCTTGGCTAGGCAATACTGGACCAAGGGAGGCCACATAATAGTGGTACAAAAGGGCCCAGGCTTGAAGTCAGGGGGTCTTGGCTGGAATGCCTGCTCTGTAACTTACAGTACATTCACAGCGCACATGCACTTAAATGGGGGCAAATTCCAGTATGTGCATTTGTTACAAAGAAGAAGAGCGAGACAGGCAATCACAGAAACAGCTACCTGCCACAGTGCTCAGAAGGCGAACGTCCCGAGAGCTTGGCAGGGGAGGCTCAAACCTGCCACTCCCTCGGGCATCTCAAAATACAAGTCAACTACTTTAGCTGGTACTCCACTGGAGAAACTGCTCTCTTCCAACTCTGGAGGGCAAATCGGGCGGCCACAGCTCTTGGTGGGGGTGACTCGTGTTATTTTTCAGGGTAATTTGGACTACACATGATTTTTTTTTTTGCCTCGTGTGCTGAGTGTAAGGGCGGAGGGTCTCCTGCAGAGCTGTGAGAAGTCGGGACAGGAACCTTGAGATCCTCAACAGGAGAGTGGGGACAACAGGCCTGACAAGTGGATCCAGTGCTGCCCACGTGTTTGTGAACCACATTCACAAGTAAAGGGAATAATTCTTTCCCTCCCTGACATCATCGGAGTTCCAGCCTCAGGCTGAATGAGGGAGGGAAGTAGGTTCCCCTGAGTGTCGGATTCCCAGGGCGTAACAACAGGCACTCCCACCCCAACCCCAGGGACGGGCCAAGGGGCCTCCCCACATTAGCCTGGTTTAGCTCTGAGCGCTTCACAGCTTCCTGGTCTCCGCAAGGGTAGCACTTCCCCCTTTTCAGGTTAAAAGCACTCTAAAAATACCTCCGGAAGGCTCTGAGGTCCCACAGCCTCGCTGCTCTGATTTTAATCCAGTTCACATCTCCTGGGGCGTGTGTGTGGCTAAGACATCACTTTGCTCACGTGGGCCAGGTTTCTGAACTCACAGCTGAATATTGACAAGCTGCTTCAGTTCAAGTCACGCGGCCCACCCCTCACTCCACGTGGGCCCAAGAGGAGGGCAGGAGGACCCCCGACCCCTCTTTGACTCAGAGCAAGTTTCTAATATTTGGCAAATGGACAAACAATGGTTTTTTTCTCTCCCTGAACAACCCCTGAAGTCCAAAAAGCCTTATATCCGGCTTCCGGACTTTACAGAGCAATGGAAATTATATTGGGCAATTTACAGGTCCCTTTTAGAATTCCCATTCTCTCAACAAATATGATATCCCACAAACTGTGGCAGCGGACTGAGTTTTATTTGCGTGAGTGGCTAAGTGGTATTGCCACACCCCTGCTGTTTTCATATGTCCACTAACAGACTGTCAAGACAACATTCAGATACTTGGCATTTTTTTTTTTTTTTCCTTTGGAAACGCCCAGGCCTGGATTTTCTCTTTGGCTCCAGAACAGGCTGTGTGTCAGGCAGAGCCTGCTTGCTCTCTGCCTGGGGGCCTGTCCTGAATCGGTACGAGGAGTTAATTATCACCTGGGCGGAAGGGATCTCGGGATTTCTGCCTCACAAGTGGGGACGCTCCATCTTCAGCACAGCTTTGACTCTGGTTCTAAACCTGACCTTTTAGCTCAACTTTTGCCTTCAGTCAACACCTGGGACTCTGGTTCTGGTTACTGGTTCCAGGTGTCTTCCTTTGCCCTGAGCCTATCAAGGTGAACAATGTGACACCTGAGTCCTTTAATGCGCAGGGGTTGCCTCTGAACTCTTCCCATCCAGCTGAAACCTTGACAAGGTCCCCTGATGCTGCCAGCCTTTCCAGAGCTCTGGGTCACACAGACTCCTGGCTTCTCCATCACTTGTTCTGCTGCCATTACTCGTAATTACCTCCCCGGGGTAAAAGCTCTTTGGCATTACCGACGTCACCTTCACGGCCGTACTCTCCACTTCCTGGGGTCAGCCCCCTGCTGTCACCTCCAGCTGAGCCTGACTCGGCCCCTTCTGCCTATTCCTAGGGTTCTAGGTCTAGCCCCTGCCCGCCTGTCTCATTTCACGGCTGGGAATGGGGCTATGCCCAGGCGAGAGGGGATGCACAGGCTCTGGAGTTAGACTGCTGGCTTCGAATCCCAGCCCCAGAGCTTCCCTGGCTGTGCAACCTTGAATCTGTTTCTCAGTCACTCTGTGCCTCAGTTTCCTCCCTATAAAGTCAAGACAGCCCCATGGCATTGTCCAAGGAATTCAATCTGATAGTGATTATAAAGGGTAGCATGATGCTTGGTAACTTTAAAGTGCACAATAACTATTAGCTGTTGTGCTAATTATGGGGTGTTGACGTTCAGGAATTTGAAAATTTATCTTGAAATCTGGGGCAAACTGAGAACGTGGATTAGAGAAAATGAGCCTGATTTGTTGGAACGTTCATTTTGAACGTGCAAGCTCACCAATTTTCCAAATTAACCTTCAAAGCAATCTCAGACCGAGCCCTCTTTTGGCCACATCTCATGTTTTACTTAAGGAACATAACAGAGGAAGTCATCTAAAACTCAGCTCTAAGACTCAAACAGAATGAGAGCACTAAAGACAGGCATCTTGACCTGCCAGCTTCACGGAGACCTGGTTACAGTAACTCTAATGTGAACGAGCAGTTGCGGTTTCTGGTAGCCTAGTGTCTGGTGTTTGAGCTGGTCAACCCTGTGTCTGTTGAGTCAGATAAGGACCAGTTTACAAAGCACATTCACATATTTGCCTCCACAAAAGGACAACGCGCTCAAGTCTTCCCTATCAACGCGGTCAGCATTCAGAGCGTGCATTCCTACTCAGACAAAGCGAGCCTGTTCCAACCGCTGTCAACACCTCGGTGTCTGCAACTGATAGCATCAGAGCCGCTCTCCTGGCTCAAGTCACGTTTACATGATGCAACATCACAAACAATTTGGATCTGAAATTAATTTCTTGAAAACCCCAATGCCCCACAAGCTGCTAAAAGTATAAACTTTTTGTCCTAGGTAAAATCAAATCGCTGAAGCAAACGGTCCCTAAATGAACTGATCTCAATTCTAAGGTGGATACAGGGCTGCAGCTGAAAGAAGGTAAGAAAAGTATATAAACCTTAGTCTCCCCATCAGTGGAATGAGCCTGCGCCCCTGTGTAACTTGGGGGCACATGACCCTTTGAGGGAAACTCAAGGGAGAGTCCTTTCCTTTAAATAAGGGCTTATGGGGACATGGATCTGACTAAGATATCACTCTCCAACTCCCCACGTGACAGATGCAAACTGGGGCTGCCCTTCCTGAAGGCACAGAGGTGGGCACAGATGGGGAGAGAGTTTGCTTGTGAACTTTGGCTAGAAGGACCATCTTTCTCCTGAACCTTGCCTATGGCAGCATTTCCTGCAAGATGTCTCCCCGGGACATGAGGCTCCTGCGATGCTCCATCATGAAACGGATCCGTGACCGGGCAAATGGGGGAAACTGCAGATTTTACAACGCACATCAGCACGTGAAAGGTTCGTAGAAGTCCCACAGTAAATGTGTTTAACTTATTTTAACCTAGAATTTCTCAAATGTTCTTGGCCACGGAACTTTTTAATTTACTAGCCCATAGAAGCTTCAGGAAACACTCTGGGAAATGTCAGGCTTATGATTATAAGCCACCCAGTTCATTCTCCTGGCAGCAAAAGAGAAAAACAATGACTCTCATCCCAGCTCATTCCCTCTTGACAAAGGGTGAGAAATCAATACGATGGTAGAGAGAAGACTCTGAAAACACGGTTTCCTCTAAGACAGATGTCTTGCAGACAGCCACAGAGCACATGTGTGCATACATATGTGCATGCACACACGCGCACGTGCGCGCGCGCACACACACACACACACACAGAGCCAGGCAAAATCCCATCTAATGGCCCTAAAGACCCAAATTGCAGACACCCTGATTCATCTCCACCCCCAGTGGCTGTTCTGACAAGCATCCTGCTCAGCCTGTCAACAGTCTTTCTGCCCCTGCAGCCTGGCCCTGGGATTGGCAGGGGGAGAGGCGCTCCAAGGCAGTAGAGGTAGGGAGGCCCAACTGTACACCTTTTCTGCCCCACCCTGGGCTGTTTCCTCCCTTTGAGAACAGCTTTTCATCAACAGTTCAGTGGAGAGCATCTTCCACCTCTTTTGTAATGGGCGCCAGGCAGAAATCTCTAAGAACAATCACTAGGGGATTGAGAGGTGGATTTATATATGGATAAGCCATGGCTCAGGCCAGCCGGCTCAGGTCTGCCCTGTCAGGACCATCAAGGTACCTGACGAAATGCTTTCAAAGCTATCTTAGAGGACTTCTGCTTCTGGGAAGGTGGAGTAGATGTTTTTCCTTACTTCTCCCACTGAGTTCAATGTAAAGCCCTGGAAATGATGTGAAACAAATATCCTAATGACACGGTGGTGAGCTCCTTGGGTTTTCTATTTGCCTCACCTACCCCAGACCTGCTGCTGGTGAAGCCAGCAGCCCCAATCTATCAGGGGGCACAGACCGAAAAAGCCACCTCTCCTAGTCAAAGGAGTGGAAAAGAGGCCGCCTCTCAAGCAGGAAACTTCGGGACAATAAGTGCTCCACTCCAGCCACACATCACAGAAAACTCCGTAGCCTCATCTCCACCAGCACCGGCTAAGTGGGGAACCGAGACTCCTACCCTCATCAACCTGACAAGGCGTCCCAGCCCCTTGCTGAGGGAGTAACAGAGGAGGCCAAGCTCCTGCTGCTGAATGCCAATGAAACCCCTCCCTCCCCGTGGTGTCAGTGGAGACCACACGGCGGGCCTGGTCTTCCAGACTCGCCTGGTGACAGGCGACAAGCTGGCTCTTCCCAACAATCTAACCACTGTGGTGGTGGCAGAGGAGTCCCAGGGAAGGTCAGTGCTTTAACCACTGCCCATAGATGAGGAGGTCACCTTTACCCACCCTGTGGTGTTGGGGAAGCCATGTGGAAAGCAGTAAAAAGGCACTTTGCCCTCGCAGCTGCGTGGTATCAACAGTTGGGAGCTGAACCCCACTTTCATCCAGCCCCCAAATATCAAGGATCCAGCCATAACAAGGCAACCTCTCCTCCAAGTATCAAGGGGGAATCAGGACTTCTGCCCGCTCTGCAGTAACAAGGCAGTACCACCTCCGCCCACTGTCAGGGCAGTGTCAGGAGCCTGCTAAAACAGAAAACTTAAATAAGATCCAGAGTTCCATTGCATTACACCCAAAATATCCAGTTTCAATAGAGCCATCACTCATTGTACCATGAACAAGGAAAGCCACAACTTAAATTTGAAGGGACAATCAAAAGGTGTCAACACTGGTGTGGATTTTTAAAGCAGCCATCATGAAAATGCTCCCACGAGCAATAAAGAATAGGCTTGGTACAAATGAAAACCCAACAGTCTCAGCAAAGGGACTGAAGATGAAAGAAGAACCAAATGGAAATTTCAGAACTGAAAAATACAATAATCAAAATGAAAAACTCAGTGGGTGGGCTCCACAGCAGAACGGAATGAACAGAGGAAAGAATAAGTAAGCTTGGGCGAAGACGGGGAAGATGGCGGAGTAGAAGGACGCTCGCAGGTCACCCTCTCCCACAAATACACCAAGACCCACATCTACAGACCCACTCAGCCAACCAGGGCACCTGCGGAACTCCGAGAGAACATCGCCCTCTTCAAAAGATAAAGACGCCAAAAATCTGGTAGGAGAAAAGGAAAAAAGAAAGAACAAAAGGCAAAGCAGCGCGGGATGGGTCCCGCGGGGACGGAGCGGCAAAGGAGGACTGGCGCTCGCTCGCTGGGTCTCCCCTCTCCAAATGAGAGGCCAGCGGGACGGAGGGGGAGCCTCCGAGGCTCGGATCTGTACAGAGCAGCCCTTGACTAACAGAACTAAGTTAAACGGGCACAGAGCGTCCCCCCGACACCCAGCCTGAGACGCGGACGGCAGGCGGGCAGGGCCAGGCTGCCCAAGCCGGGCGGAGGACGGGAGTGGCTGCTCGGAGACAGCCCCGGGGGAACGCAAGGGGTTGCGCACCGTGGCTGTGGGTGCACAGGGCAGAACAACCTGGGCCCTCCATAAAACAGCAAGGTTGATGTGCTCTCGGGGGAAGGGTGCACACCCCCATCTCTGAAAACCCGCGGAAAGTTTTCGGGAGAAGAGAGGCGGGGCTCAGGCACAGCCACCATATCCTCCGCGCTGAGCACTCAGGCGGGGGCGAAGCCTGCATCCGCACCGAAGGGCTTAGCAGCCTCAAAGGCCAGACTGAGACTGGCCTGCAGCCCCGGGCAGATAGGATCCTTCCATCCTGGTCCCTCAGAGAACTTGCTCCACAAAGACAAACAAGGAGCTGGGTTTTGGCTCGGAGCAGGGACAGGGCTGTCCCTCGGTCTTCCCGGAGCGCAGGGCGGAGCGCCGACCAGGGCGGAGCGCGCAGCCGCACAGAGCAGCGGCGCTACCGGCGGTGGCGCAGGTAGAGCGAGAGCGGCCCCCCGCCTTTCGGGCAGGAACACAGCCCCCGACCGAGGTGCTGGGAGGGGGCACGACCCGCCCTCCTACCCGGCCAGTCTGCAACATCTGACTGCGGCATCCGGAGGAGCAGCGACCCGCCCGCCCACAGCAGAGAGCTGCACCTGACCCAGTGTTAGGAGGAGGCGCCATCTGCTTGCCGACAGGTGCTCGGAGCAGCACAGAAGAGGGCGCCAACGGAGGGCCTCTGAAAACAGGAAGCTGAGCTTCCAAAACAGGACGAAGACAGAAAGACTTCACATTAAAAGCACACAGACTCCAGGAGAACACCGACAACCCCCCCCCTTTTTTTTAAATCTGTTTTTACCTGTTCTATTTTCTATTACTCTCTTAATCTTTACTTCTTAATTCATTTCTATTTCTCTTGGGTTTTGATGTCCTGCTATTGATTAGACACAGGTTTCAAATACATCTATTCATCCCCCCCCCTTTTTTGTAAAGGTTTCAAAAGGACGTCTCAACACGATTAATACTCTGCTTCAACTCACTCTTCTATTATTCATTATACACTGTTTTCAAACCCTCTTTCTCCCTTCTTTTAAAATTCTTTCTCTCTCTCTCTTATTTTTTTTTCTTTTTTTCCTAAGTTCTATTCCTAAATAGGCATCAGATAGATAAAATCCTTAAGGACCAAAATAAACAACTGATACTCCATAAACCACAGTGCCAAAGAGGTAGGAGCAAGATGAAGAAGCAGAAAAACCTTTCCCAATTAAAAGAACAAGAGAAATCCCCTGAAAGAAAGATTAACGAAATAGACATCGATAGCCTACTAGATCAAGATTTCAAAAAAGGAGTGATCGAATTGCTGAAGGAATTAAAAGAGATAGTGTTTAGAGATATAAAATATGTCAAAAATGAAATTGAAGCTATAAAGAAGAGCCAAGTAGAATGGGTAAACTCATTGACAGAGATGAGGAATGATCTAATAGCTGTGCAAAGCCGACTAGATAATGCAGAGGAACGAATTAGTGATCTAGAAGACAGGGCAATAGAAAGCACCCATTCAGAAGAACTACAAGAGAAGCAAATAAAAAATAATGAAAATAGCATAAGGGACCTATGGGATAACATAAAGCATCCCAATCTTCACATAATAGGGGTCCCAGAAGGAGAAGAAAGATCAAAGGGGATTGAAAAGGTTTTTGAAGAAATCATGACTGAAAACTTCCCAAACTTAAAGAAGGAATCAGATATCCAAGTACAGGAAGCTCAGAGGGTCCCAAACAGGAAGAACCCAAATAGACCCACACCAAGACATATCATAATCAAGATGGCCAGAGTCAAGGATAAAGAAATGATTCTAAAGGCAGCAAGAGAAAAGCAAAGAGTAAGTTACAAGGGAACGCCCATAAGGCTCTCAGCTGATTTCTCTACACAAACACTACAGGCCAGAAGGGAGTGGCAAGATATATTCAAAGCCCTGAATGAAAAAAAGATGCAGCCTAGGATCCTTTATCCAGCAAGGCTATCCTTGAGGATAGAAGGAGAAATAAAGAGTTTCACAGACAAAAAAAAGCTGCAGGAGTTTAGCAACACTAAACCCATGCTAAAAGAAATATTGAAAGGGCTATTCTAAATAGAAAAGCAGCAGGATGCTACAGAAATGAGAAATGCACAACTGGAAAAGTGATAACTCATGAATTACAAATAAAGTAAACATGAAATTATAAAAGAACACATACAAATCACTGAGAGTGGGAGAGGGAGGCAGGGAAATATAGAATATTTTTTTCTTTCTTTTTTAAATTTTTTTAACAGTAGGATGGGTTTGAGATCATGTTACTATCAGTTTAATAAAAACAGTTATAGTAATGGGTTGACAGATTTACAAAAAAGGGTAACCACAAGCCAAAAATTTACAAAGGAGTCACAAAAATTAAATAAAATCCATGATAATACAAAGGAAAATTACCAAACCACAAAAGGAAGAAGAAAGGAACAAAGAGGATATACCAATTCAACTGCAAAGATAAGTTCAAAATGGCAATAAACACACAGCTATCATTAATTACTGTAAATGTTAATGGACTAAATGCTCCAGTCAAAAGACACAGAGTGGCAGACTGGATAATAAAGCAAGAACCTTCAATATGCTGCATACAAGAGACCCACTTTAGGGAGAAGGACACATAGATTGAGAGTGAAAGGATGGAAAAGGATATTCCATGCAAATGGAAAAGCCAAAAAAGCAGGCATTGCAGTACTGATTTCAGACAAAATAGACTTTAAAACAAAGGCCATAAAGAAAGATAAAGAAGGACATTTTATAATGATTAAAGGAGTGATACAAGATGAGGATATTACACTCGTTAATATATATGCACCCAATATAGGAGCACCTAAGTACATACAAGAATTACTAACAGAGATAAAGGGGGATATTGATGGGAATACAATCATAGTTGGAGATTTTAACACTGCATTAACATCACTAGACAGATCTTCCAGACAGAAAATAAACAAGGCAACAGAGAAATTAAATACTACAATAGAAAAACTAGATTTGATGGATATTTTCAGAGCATTACACCCCCCAAAAATAGGATATACATTCTTTTCAAGTGCACATGGAACATTTTCCAGGATCGATCATGTACTTGGGCACAAAAGAAACCTCAACAATTTTAAGAAGATAGAAATTATCTCAAGCATCTTTACTGACCACAATGCCATGAAACTGGAAATCAACAACAGAGAAACAAAGGAGAAAAAAAGGAAAGCATGGAGATTAAACAATATGTTATTGAAAAAACAATGGATCAATGAGGAAATCAAAGCTGAAATTAAAAAAATACCTTGAGACAAATGATAATGAAAGCACAACCACTCAAAACCTATGGGACACAGTAAAGGCAGTGCTAAGAGGGAAGTTTATAGCGATACAGGCCTTCCTCAAAAAAGAAGAACAATCTCAAACAAACAATTTAACCCATCGCCTGAATGAATTAGAAAAAGAAGAACAAAAAGCCCCAAAAAGCAGCAGAAGGAAGGAAATAATAAAGATCAGAGGGGAATTGAATACAATAGAGATTAACAAGACCATAGAAAAAATCAACCAAACCAAAAGCTGGTTTTTTGAAAAAGTAAATAAAATCGACAAACCTCTGGCCAAACTCACAAAGAAGAAAAAAGAGAGAGCACAAATTAGCAAAATAAGAAAGGAAAATGGAGAAATTACAACAAACAAAATAGAAATACAGAATATCATACGAGAATATTATGAAAAACTATATGGAACCAAACTGGATAACCTAGAGGAGATGGACAAGTTTCTGGAAACATACTGTCCACCAAAACTGAATCAAGAAGAATCTGAACACTTGAACAATCCGATCACTAGAAAGGAAATAGAAATAGCAATTAAAAACCTCCCTACAAATAAAAGTCCAGGACCGGACGGCTTCACTGGGGAAACATACAAAGAAGAACTCATACCAGTCCTTCTCAAACTCTTCCAGACGATTGAAAAGGAGGGAATACTCCCAAAGTCATTCTATGAAGCCACCATCACCCTGATACCAAAACCAGGCAAAGACACTACAAAAAAAGAGAATTATAGGCCAATATCACTGATGAACATAGACGCCAAAATCCTCACCAAAATTTTAGCAAATAGAATCCAACAACACATAAAAAAGATTATACATCATGACCAAGTGGGGTTCATCCCAGGGACACAAGGCTGGTTCAACATACGCAAATCAATCAGTGTAATACATCACATCAACAAGAGAAAGGACAAAAACCACATGATCATCTCAATCGATGCAGAAAAAGCATTTGATAAAATTCAACACCCATTTATGATAAAAACTCTCGCCAAAGTGGGTATAGAGGGAACATATCTCAACATCATAAAAGCTATATATGACAAGTACTCAACGGTGAAAAACTCAAAAGCTTCCCACTAAAATCTGGGACAAGACAAGGATGCCCACTATCACCACTCCTTTTCAACATAGTCCTGGAAGTCCTAGCCACAGCAGTCAGGCAAGAGAAAGAAATAAAAGGGACCCAAACTGGAAAAGAAGAGGTAGAAGTGTCATTATATGCTGATGACATGTTACTATAAATAGAAAACCCTAAAAGGTCCACACAAAAGCTACTAGAGCTGATTGAAGAATTCAGCAAGGTAGCAGGTTACAAAATTAACGTTCAAAAATCAGTTGCATTTCTTTACACTAACAATAAATCAACAGAAGAAGAAAGTAAAGAAACAATCCCCTTTAAAATAGCACCGAAAGTAATAAAATATCTGGGAATAAATCTAACCAAGGAGGTGAAAGAATTATATACAGAAAACTATAAACCATTGATGAAGGAAATTAAAGAAGACTTTAAAAAATGGAAAGATATTCCATGCTCTTGGATTGGAAGAATCAATATTGTTAAAATGGTCACACTGCCCAAGGCAATCTACAGATTTAATGCAATCCCTATCCAATTACCCAGGACATATTTCACAGAACTAGAAAAAATCATAATAAAATTCACATGGAACCATCAAAGACCTAGAATTGCCAAAGCATTACTGAAGAGAAAGAAAGAGGCTGGAGGAATAACTCTCCCAGACTTCAGACAATACTATAGAGCTACAGTCATCAAGACAGCATGGTATTGGTACCAAAACAGACATATAGACCAATGGAACAGAATAGAGAGCCCAGAAATGAACCCACAAACTTTTGGTCAACTCATCTTTGACAAAGGAGGCAAGAATATACATTGGAATAAAGACAGTCTCTTCAGCAAATGGTGTTGGGAAAACTGGACAGCAGCATGTAAAACAATGAAGCTAGAACACTCCCTTACACCATATACAAAAATCAACTCAAAATGGATTAAAGACTTAAACATAAGACAAGATACAATAAACCTCCTAGAGGAAAACATAGGCAAAACATTATCTGACATACATTTCAAAAATTTTCTCCTAGAAGAAATAAAAGCAAGAATAAACAAATGGGACCTAATGAAACTTACAAGCTTCTGCACAGCAAAGGAAACCAGAAATAAAACAAGAAGAAAACCTACGGAATGGGAGAAAATTTTTGCAAGTGAAACCGACAAAGGCTTGATCTCCAGAATATATAAGCAGCTCATACGACTCAATAAGAAAAAAATAAACAACCTAATCCAAAAATGGGCAGAAGACCTAAACAAGCAATTCTCCAAGGAAGACATACAAATGATCAAAAAGCACATGAAAAAATGCTCAATATCACTAATTATCAGAGAAATGCAAATCAAAACTACAATGAGGTATCACCTCACACCAGTCAGAATGGCCGTCATTCAAAAATCCACAAATGACAAATGCTGGAGAGGCTGTGGAGAAAGGGGAACCCTCCTACACTGCTGGTGGGAATGCAGTTTGGTGCAGCCACTATGGAAAACAGTGTGGAGATTCCTCAAAAGACTAGGAATAGACTTACCATATGACCCAGGAATCCCACTCCTGGGCTTGTATCCAGAAGGAAATCTACTTCAGGATGACACCTGCACCCCAATGTTCATAGCAGCACTATTTACAATAGCCAAAACATGGAAACAGCCTAAATGTCCATCAACAGGTGACTGGATAAAGAAGCTGTGGTATAGTTATACAATGGAATACTACTCAGCCATAAAAACCGACAACATAATGCCATTTGCAGCAACACGGATGCTCCTGGAGAATGTCATTCTAAGTGAAGTAAGCCAGAAAGAGAAAGAAAAATACCATATGAGATCGCTCATATGTGGAATCTAAAAAACAAAAACAAAAACAAACAAACAAACAAAAACAAAGCGTAAATAAAGGACAGAAATAGACTCACAGACAGAGAATACAGACTTGTGGTTACCAGAGGGGTGGAGGGTGGGAAGGGATAGACTGGGATTTCAAAATTGTAGAATAGACTACACTGTATAGCACAGGGAAATATACACAAAATGTTATGATAACTCACAGAGAAAAAAATGTGACAATGAGTGTGTATATGTCCACGAATAACAGAAAAATTGTGCTGAACACTGGAATTTGACACAATATTGTAAAATGATTGTAAATCAATAGAACAGGGGTATTGCACATCATAGAGAATAAATTTTATACTGTAATTATAAAAAAAAAAAAAAGAATAAGTAAGCTTGAAGATAGGCCAGTAGAAATGACCTAATCTAAACAACAGAGAGAAAACAGACTGGAAAGAAATGGACACTGCCTCAGGGATCTAACATCTGTGTCACTGGGAGACCTGGAAGAAGTAATAGCTGAAAATATCCCAAATTTGGAAAAAGACATAAACTCACAGATTCAAGAAGGCGAACTGACTCAAACAGGATAAACCCAAAGAAATTCATACATCATCGTGAAACTTCTAAAAACTAAAAACAAAACAAAAAACCTTGAAAGCAGTGAGTGAGAAACATTATCTTACCTATAAGGAAAAGCAATTTGAATGATAGCAGATTTCTTGTCAAAAACCATAAAGTCCAGAAGGAAAGGGAAAAAATTTTTTTGAGGGCTGAAAAAAAAAAAGAACCATTGACCCAAAATTCTACACAGCAAACAATCCTTCAGAATGGAGGGAAAATCAAGACATTCTCAGATGAGAGACAACTAAGACAATTTGTTGCTAGTAGATCTATCATAAAAAATGGCTATAAGAAATTCTCTAAATAGAAAAGAAATGAACATCAGAAACGAGAAAGAATAGTGGGGAGGGTAAAAATATGAGTAAATTTATTTCCTTCTTCTCTTAAAGTTTCTAAATTATGGTTGTGGTTGAAGCAAAAATTAGAACACTTCCTGGTGTGGTTCTCAATGTATGGAGAGGAAGTATTTAAGACATATAAACTGTGGAGGGTGAAGGGACATAAATAGATGTGAGCTTTCTACACTTCACTTGAACTAGTAAATTGTTAAAACCAGTGATAAGAATGTGATAGGTTAGGTATGTATAACATGATACCTAGAGAAACCACTAAAAATGGCATACAAAAGGAGATATTCAAAATACTATAAAGAAATAAAAATGGAATTCTTTAAAAATTATCATGTGACCCACAAGAAGACTTGAGGTGGGGGAGAAAACAGAGAAACAAAAAAGAGAACAGATAACAGAATGTAATATAGCAGACTTCAACATATCAATAATTATACTAAATGTAAATGGTCTCAATATATCAGTTGAAAGACAGAGATAGATGGATTTTTTTTTTAAAAAGCATGATCCAACTATATGCTAATGTGATGCAAGGAGAATTGTTATGTGGCTACTTTACTTAAGATGCAACTGGCATGCGTTCTTTTCCTTCCTTGGGTTTTCCTCCATTCTACTTCCTGGAAAATGTATGCTAAGGGCTGCCATACCAACTTAGATTATTAGGGTAAGGCCTAAACACGGGGATAATGGAAGAAAAAGCTAGAGCAACCTGGCTCTCTGAGTAGCTAACAGCTACTGCTACTCAGAACTGCTGCAGCAACTCCAGACTTCCTCTCCACGGATTCTCAGTTTAGAGAAAAATAACTCTCTACATTGTTTAAACCCTGTTACCATGTGGTTTTCTATTCCTTGCAATTGATTGTAATCCTCAGTGATACCAAAGGGTTGTAATTACTGAGCACTAATATGGGTCTACCACAAAGATTATTCTAATGAACTGGAAGAGGAAGGTACTACTTACTCTTTTCCTCATTTTATAACACTGAGAAAACTACTGCTCAGAGAAGTTAAGTGACTTGCCTAAGGTTACGTATCTCCTCTGCCCAGTACAAATCTATTTAGTCTAACTCTAGGGCCTGAGCTATTAACCTCAACAGTGTAATGTGAAACCTACTGAAATCCCCCCAAAAAGAGGCTTGGCTGAGAGACTTCCTTCCGTAGTCACACAAAGCCATGATGAGTTCAGAGAAAGCTTCCCTTCATGAGGCATTTCTAAGAAGTTGGCTGAGATTCTTTTTGAATCCATTATTCTCTTGGACATAGTCAATCAATTTACCCTCTTGAACATAATCAATCAATTAATCAATCAGCCCTCATTCAGTCAACAAACACTTATAAGGGCTTTATGCTGCCAGGCCTTGAGATAAGCCAGGGGAATGAATCAAGTGACACAAACCCATTCCTCCAGCGGCCCCCATTGTGACCCTGAGTTCATTTACTCTGAGAGTTGATTTTTCCACATCTCATTGCTCAGCTCCAAGCCCAAGATGTCAAGCAAGCAGACTGCTGGGGTTCACTGGTAACTCAGTGCTCCCAGGAGCCCTGCTATTCCGTCTGTTCTGTCGTATATACAGTTGGGAGGATCCAGGTCAATTTTTTCCCTTTTATGTCTCTAACACGGCAACAGGAGACTTTGATGTCTCACCTTGCAGAGAGGAGAAGAAAGGGCAGAAATGCTTCAGAGATGGTGGCCAAAAAAGCTTTGAGATCATGCCAAGCACCAGCAGCGTGGCTTGGTCTCTCCTCTATGTTCTCTGGAATGAAAAGTGGATTCTGCTAGCTTCCCTCTCACTCCCACGTCCCCACCCAGCTCTCAGCTCCTGGCAGTGCCAGCACTCACATGCAGGGATAACAGTCAAAATCGCCTCCTTCTCCTTTGACAATAAAATACAGCAACCATTTGGCATCCCAGTGGCGCCCCAGTCTCCTGACCCTTGGCTGGGTCCCAGGGGATTTGTGGTCGGCTGCTAATCAGAGCCCTGGCCATAGCCATTTCCCATGACATAGCTGGAATTCTCCCACTGCCTGCCCTCTCGGCTTCAGTTACCCGGCCAGGCTGAAACTATTCGCTCCCCTCCCACCCTGTCCATCACTGCCCCTTCCTTAGGCCGTGCCTCTGCACCCCGCCCGCTAGCCAGACTCCTGAGGCTCTCAGCGGGGGAGCTGCAAACCTCTCTCCACTTTTATTACTGACCCGCAACCCACCTCCTACACTCCTTCAGCCCACAAGGCTTCTTTCAAGCACCCTCCTCTTGAGCAATGATAAACCTTGGTGCCAGAGGAGTTTAAAGAGAAACAGCCACTCCCGCCCGACCATATTGATATCAGAAGGGAGGTCAAGTGTGTGATTTGCAAGCCGTGGTCATAAAAGAGTTGTCTTTTCTCTGTTGTTTCTGGTTAATATGCCTACAAACTAGAACACCAGTCTCTCCGCCCTTTTGGAGGGCCCATTCCTAGCCCACCTCGCAATGGGAAGGCGCGCTTGCCAAGGACAGGGCAGGTACTGAGCGTGTGGCTCTGGAGCCAGGCTGCCAGGGCTGTCGCCTGGCTCCACAGACTGAGTAGCTCGGGGACCTGGGGCAAATCACAGAACCCCTCTGGGCCTCAGTCACCTCTCTGGACAACGAAGAAAATATGAGGATTACCTCCGAGGCTTGTCATGGGTATTAAATAAATTCCTATTTGTAAAGGATAGGAAGGGCACATCCTCATCCGGTAGAGAAATACTGCGTGTATATGTGATATTCTGTTCATTTTCACAACAGCTTGAGGAGGGTACCACTCTCTCTTTAGAGAAAACTCTATCGGGTGTCACAGAGTTGTAGAAACTTGCCTGTGGTCAGAGAGTAAGTGGCTGAGCTGGGATCTGAACTTGGGTTGTACTTCCTGTTATGACAGTGGTTCTCAGAATGAGGTCCCAGACCACCTAGGAGTTTGGTAGAAATGCAAATTATCCGGTCCCACCCAGATCTTCCGACTCAGGATCTCTAGGGGTGGGTGTGATAGGAGAAGGTTGAGATGCATTATCATGGCTTTCTTGCTACAGGAGCCAAGTCTTCCTTTCTTCCTGTCTCCTGGTTAATTGGTACAAAGTGAACACAAGCTGCACACGCCTCTCAAACAACACACAGAAACACACGTGTTGTGCCAGATGCCATGAGGACACAAAGAAATGTGAGCTTCCTGCCTGCAGAGTATTCCCTAGTTATCAAGCCCAGATAAGCACGTGCACAAAATTATCCAACAGCGCAGACCACGCTAGGAGTCAAAACCTCAGCAGTCAGAGGCTGAGGGGTCAAACAGAGCTGGGCGCAAATCCTGGCCTCCATGCTCCTGAGATGGGACATCAATGAAGTCACATGCCCTATTCTCCTCATGGGGCTGCTCTAAGGATGAAGTGGGATTAGAACCACCACCTTGCATGCTGCCCGGCACATGGGACAGGGCTTAGGTCCTAAATGGCTGGGATCATTGTTCTGATTTGTCACCAGACGACCCTGGTTGCGTTACCAAATCACGATAGACACCTAAGGTGGGGGTGGGGAGACCGTGCAGAGAGAGGAAGACTTGCAAAAAATGGAGACTTGAGCTTGATTTCAAGCAGGGTGAAAAATCTCATAGATGGACACAAGGGGAAAGAAGAAAATGATGCCATTGATTATTAAACAGGGAAATAAAAAGACATAACCAGGCTAACAGTCAGTGGACCTAATCTGTCTTACTTGCACATTTCTCACCTTGAGTGTGCAGACTCAAACACAGGAAACCTAAATTGTGCTCAAGATCCCAGAGTATCATGGCCCCAGACATAGGCTTTCCAAGCCAGGCCCTGTTTAATCAACAGGTGTTGAGGAAAAGGGCTGTGGATATCCCTACGGCTGTTGCTTTCTTTTTTCTTTGGATATTCTTTGGACAAACATCTAAAATATAACTCACTTGCTGAGAAAAGTAACTGAAAAAAAAACTGAAGTTCTGATTCTCCCATATTTCTTTGCTGTTCTGGAGACCTAAACTCTCACCAAAGTGATCAGTCAGACAATGTGGGGTATTAGCTCAGGGGAAGGGTGAAAAATCTGGGAAGTTCATTTTTACCTTTGTCCGGGGCACATCAGGAAATACTAAAGATGTCCAGGAACAATCTCCCAGACCGTGGAAGGTGGGTGACATGTTCCCTCTCATCCTCTTCCAATTCTGTGACTTTCCCTATCAGAATCACCAAGGCAAATTCCTCAGACTTCTGCCCTGGTAGTTCCTTCAGGGCCTGGGCAGAGGTGGCACTTATGGGCCCAGCTCAGTGAAAGCAGCTCCAGGGCAGGGAGCAGAGTGTAATGAGAAGACCAGGAGAGACAGGCACCCAACCCATCTCAGGACGAGCCATGACAGCATCCAGCTTCCCCCAACCCTCACTCCAGTGATTCATATTCCGGAAGGATTTTAGCAAAGCAAGATGTTTTGGCTGCTCCTTTTCAAAGCCAGGGTAAAGCAACCCAAGACATCTCAACACGACCACATATTTGGAAGTCTAGCCTATTGTTTTAGAATTTCCCTTGAAGGCCTTCTAAGCACCACCCTCAGACTCCCCACCAAGACCAATAAATATATAAGTCAATGGGAGGGAGAATATGATCTGAAATCTTTCCAGCTGATTCAATTCCCTTGGAGAAAGCTTCGCTTCCAGAGGTCCCACTCTGGAGGGTGGTGGGGGGCTCAGGACCGCGGAATCCCCTCCTGAAGAAGCAGCAGTCTGTGGTTCCCCTCTGCCCGATTGTTTTAGTGCAAATGATCTCTGTGGCTCAAGGGTGTGCTCCACTCTGGGTGGGATGGTAGGAGAGACTGGCTGTCTGCTACGTTACTCAGCCCTAAAGTATATGCCACTGGGGGCAAACCTGGCTTCTGCTGTTTCCCATCCCCTCCGGGCCGTGCTCTCATCTCTTGTGAGTCAGCCTTTTCCTGAGCTGTACGCAGCCAAAGGCTCCAGGCCCTGGCTCTGCTGGATCAAGAGCAGTTGTTTGGGTTGGGGGACAACGACCGTGCCCTTTCCTGCTGGTATGTGGAGCTATTGTTTTCCGGGCCCAGGGCTGCATTTATCCCTGGCATTCCAACCATCAGGATTAGCGGATCTGTGCCCGTCTCACTGGGTTGCTTTCCACTTCACTTGACTGCACGCTGACCACAGGCCCCCGTCCCCTGGTTTCCTGTGCACGGCTGGCCACCCCGAGGTGGCACCCCTAAGGGATCACACACAGACAAAGATGGGGGTCAGGCAAGCCAGGACGATGCTATACCACAGGATGTCCAGGGCCCAGCCACGCACTGCTGTGCCTCTCGGGGAGGGTCACAGCCCTAGCTGCACCATGGTTTTCACCTTTCAAACAGGAGCAATAGCGCATGCCTTTCTGGACCGAGGGAAGATGAAGGGAGGCAACAAATAAATGAAAAGCAATTGCAGCATACCTGGAGCGTAGTAACTGCTCGGGAACTGCCAGATCCCTCCGCCCTTTCTAAACAAGATGGGGCAGCTGGGAGCACCTGCCCTATCCTACCCCACAGGGCAGGAGCTAGTGGTGCAAACATGTTCAAATATGAAAATCTCCAAAGGGCTACATGCATACGGGAACATAATTAGGACCCACGTATGTGTGACGAGCCTTAGCTGGTGCCAGAGAGGTCCTATGACACAACTGTCTGCAATGAGACGTTGTCGACCTGTCATTTCAGAAAACCAGAAACAGGGGGCATGGCAGCAACTTCACTGCTTCATCTGCTAAATATAAAAATAGCTAACACTTACTGAGCACATACTACGTATGAGGTGCTATCTAAGAGCTTTACGTATATTATGGTCGTAGTTCATCCACACGAGCCCGTTCACTCACTCATTCATGCACTCCATCACCCACGTGGCTCCTTCTCTCACCTTCATGACTCAAATGTCACCTCCTCAGTGAGGGCCCTCTGGCTTCCTTCTCTTGTTGTTCACCTTGCCATCCACAATCATCCTCACTGCGTAATTGTTCTTCTTAGCACGTATCACTATCCAACATAGTAGTTCCTTTATTTGTTAAACGTGTTTATCCTGTGCATCCCCCCAATGGAACACGAGCTCCCTGAGGGCTCATATTTCGCTCTGTTTCAAACCCAGCTGTGCTCGCAGCACCTGGAACAGGATCGAGTGTCAGTGTCTAGCTCAGAGTGTGTGCTCTCAACAGACGTTTGTCAGCTGAATGGAACCTATGAGGTAGGCAGAACTAGCATCATCGTGCCTGTCTCACAGATACAGGCACAGGGAGGTTAAGTAACTTGCCCAAGGTCACACAGTAAAGATCAAAGCCAGGATTCGGCTCCAGAAACCACATACTGTGTCCTTTCACCTTTTGATCTAAGGTTCACCTCTGCGCTAACACTACCATTCTTTATCCTCTTCCTCCCCCTTCTCCTCCTCTTCTGGGGTCACTGCTTTTGTTTCCAGCTTTCTTTTCCATGGAGACCAATGACTCTCCCCCAAGGACTCGTTCATGCTGAGATACAGATTCATTTGCTGACACACAGATTCATTTGCTGACACATGTTCTTAATGAGAAAACTGTTGCCTGGTAAGTGATTCACTTGGCGTATTCATGCTCAGATGCTTCCTTTGGCAGCGGACACATCAAGGTACGCGAATAGCGGTATTGCGGTTGGCAGGACCGTGGAGAGCTTCTTCAGTAACAGGGCAGCGATACAAGGTGGCAGAACCAGCCTGGGTCCTAGGGCTGCACACAGCTCTGTCTGAACCCTGGTGAGACCTTATGACAACATAGCTGTGGGGTCTCAGTCAAGTCAGTTCACCCTTCCTGGCAGTAAACACCTAACCAAGGGCTGGGAACATCCGTAACCATCATCTCCATGCCTTCCCCTACCCCTGCCCCCTAGAACACCTTCCCTAATACTACAGGTCTCATCTTTCCCAGTTCCTGGAATAGCACTGAAAGCACAGGTAAGAGAAACTCAGGAATGGTAGAATGAGAAAAACGATGTTTCCTATCCAGAAAAGTCTCTGTATGTTCCCATAGCATTTAGAGAATTCGGAATAGTCTCCAAAGTGACTTTCTTACCTCCCTGTAACAATAACAATGATAATAACAATGATACTGGCTGACATAACAGAATGCTTACCTGGTTCCAGGCCCTGTTCCACACACTTACATGCATTAACTCATTTCATCTGCACAGCAAGCTCGTGAACTAGGTATCAGCATCATGCCCACTACACAGGTGACACAGCTGAGACCCTGAGAGGTGAAAACAACCTGCCCAAGATAAGTAGCAGGCAAGCCCAGGCAGCCTGGCTTCCAGCACCGGTCCTTCTGCTCACGCCACCTGCCTCCTAGCATCCCGGACCTCCCTGGTCCTTGAGCAGCACTAACAGGAGATGAGTGATGGGGGAGGAGGGGCAGAGGTTGGGTGAACTCTGGAAAGTGCTCTGGCCTGGGGGGAGGTGGAACTCTTGGAACACTACCCGAGAACTTCCTGACCTCTCCATGGTGAGGCTCTGGACGTTAATGTTCTGTTGAGGTTTCTGGCAACAAAGATGGGCAATAATGAGGGAGTTTCCCACGGGCGCCTGTCTTCATCTTTTCAAGCATTTCTCCTGCACCACCGGTCAACAGAACCCAAGTCCTTGTCATCCTCCTGGGCCACTCATTCTGAGCACAGGTCAGCCCCTTTCTACAACCTCATGGTAATGAAAACAGTTTCCAGAGAGGAAGCTCCGTGTCTTACAGAACTGTGACTTAGTACGCATTTCCAAAATGGTTCACTCAAATAATTTTTAATTAGATGAAACATAACTTTTTAGAAAAGAATATATATTCTACTTTCTTGCTGTCTATTGTTCTAAGACTGCAGAGTCCTGGTGCCCCAGGACTGCTTGATAATCTGCTAAATTCTCTGCCTTGGGGACTTTTGACAGGGGAAAATGTGCTCCACGGAGGCAGATGATAAAAATAGCAAACATTTACTGAGACAGTGTTAATTAAATGCTGTGTACTGTGCTAGAAGCTTTACTTGCAACATCTCACTTACTTTTTTACCAAAGCTCTATGAAGTAGGTACTACTTCCAAACAAAAGAAAACAAAACTGAATCTCCGGGAAAGGACGTTACTCGGCCCAGGACCCCAAAGAGGCAGACTCAGGATGCAAGCTCAGGTCTGTCTGGCTTTCAGTCTCAAACCGCTCCATCATACAGACTCCCCTTCCAGCTCTCACCTCTACAGCTGCTCCTAACGGCTGAGGGGCAGTGTCTGACCTGCCTGCATCCTCACAAGGAACAACAGGAAATGGTGACAAGAGACAAATTGCATAGAAGCTCCCTGGACCCTGGGATGCGGCCACTGGCCAGAGACCTTGCTGGAACGGAGGGTGAGGGGGCCACTCAGCTCTACACCTCTGCTTGTTCCACAGTGATACTGTGGAGCCCTCGAATCACTAGTCACTCCCTTTAAGATTCACCCCAAATCCCCTGACTCTGAAGCACTGTCAGCTCAGAAGGGGCTCCTTTTCCAACACACACAGGGGTGTCGTAAGAGCTAGCAGGACCCGAGTTGCCTTTGGTGTCTGGGCACAGGTTCCTCACCTGTCAGACGGGGAGCATGAACGCCATCAGGGAGGGCCGTACCTAGCGAACATCCTGCCGGTCTCCATCCTGGGTCCGTGCCAACCGAGTGTAATATAATCCCAGGGCGCCTTCCTGAGCTTGGATCAGCCTCAGAATCCTTTTCAGCATATTACCCTGGGCACCATTTATCTAATCATGGTTGGCATTCAAGATGTAATCAATTTGCCATGCCTAAACCAGGAGATTTCAAAGGACCCTTCCAGATTAATATAGCATTTTACGGTATGTCTACACACGAAGTGTATGAAAGCTCACTTTTTTTTTTTTTCTGGACGAAATAATGGAATCAGCTTTCAATGACATAACTCAGGAAAATAAATTAGCTGGCTTCTCCCAAACCTTTCCATGAGAAGGTCCTGAGCCCAGGGAACCTAGAGATGTCAAATGAGAGAGAGTGGAAGAAGTTTTCACGGTGCAGAAAATTAGAGAGGGATCGCTGGCAAGGGACGTCTCCTCACCACAAATTGCTGCCTATCAGAGAACGGCTGCTTGGTCCAGGCAGTAATTAGCAACCCCCCCTCCCCAGCCCCCATCATTTGCCGGCAACGACATCACTAGGACCTGGAGACAGAGGGGCCTGAACTTGAGAGAGAAGCCGTGTCACCGCAAAAACAGGGCCCTGACCAAGGGGCTCCGGGATGAAATGAAGTCACTGTTTCAATTAAAAACAGACCTGTGTGTTTCTCTACACCCCGTATTTGCAAAGCCCCACCGGGTGGAGGAACTTCAAGGCCTGATTTTGACGGTGTGACGCTGGAGGCCACGTGGACTAGCCACAGAGGTGGAGTCCGGCCCTCCTCCTGGGTGGAAGGCAGCCTGCGATGTGGGGCAGGCAGCTCAGCCGTGCCCTTCCTTGGACCAGGTAACGGGCATGCAGGGGAAGGGCCTCCTCGAGGCATGCTGAGCTGGAATTCTCTCCGTGCTCCCTGACTGCACCCAGAGGATGGGGTTTGGCCCTGTGGGCTGGAGGTGGCAGATGTGTTGGGAAGGTCCACAGACTACACAGACACCCGCATCTGAAAGGCTCATGCTGCCTCCCCACCTCCTGGCCTTCAGAGTCCCAAGAAGAGCATCTGAGGACCTTCATTTTGTGGGGCACCCTGTTCTGTGGATGGAGAGCATGATGTTGGCTCGGCCCACTTCTTAGGGGTGAAGGGGCCATGGAAAGCATCAAGGAAAAATCCAGCAGAGTCTTTGACAATTTCCAAACGCAACAAAGAAAAAAGGAGCCCTGCTGGGAGCCCGTCCCGCCTCGGTGGTCTCCACCATCACTGCCAGTCGGTGCCCTGGCCTGGCGGGCCTTAGCCACCTCTTCTGCGCACAGCTGCTGGGGAATGAAGACGGTCTGGCGCCCTAATTTAAGACTACACAGGTTATGAAAATAAATGAGCAGGGCCAACGTGGGGCAGTGAGAGTGATGGGAATGGTAGCAAACTGGAGAAGGCAAGCTCCTTGAAAGGGGCACCCGAGAATCGGCTCTGATGACCATGACCCCGTGCTACGGCCAGAGCTCCCAATTTGGGGGGAGGGACAAGCAATCTGGATTTTTATATGGAATGTCTCAATTTTTAAATATGGGCAACTCATTTGCTTCAAATTTTGCAGGCCAAACACAATGTATCTGTGAGCAGAATTCCATCTCAGGGAGCACCATTTTGCAATCTCTTTAAATAAAAGAATGGTTGCAAGGAGAACAGGGATGATTTTTCCAAATCCGTGACTTTTTTTTTTTTTTTAAAGCCAATCAGGTGGTTCAATTACACAAACAAGTAAACTAAGTAGCTATTCTGTGCCATCAACCCCGGCAGACAACACAATGGTCTACCGCGCAGTTGGGAGAAAAAGGCGGAAATAGAGGGAGCATCCTGCTTGACACCGCCAAAGATGAAGGGCGGTCCACGAAACAGTGCCCCAAATATCACTAAACGTGTCCTCCACGTGTCTCTGAGGATCATGCTGAGGAACTGGGGGGACCGATGCCAGGTGAGAAGACCACAGTCTTCACTGGATGGGGAGGATCTGAGGCTTGAGGACTAGATAAAGCAACTGACATCTACAGGACATCAGGCAATGTGCTCAATGCTTTATAAGGATGGCTTCATTTCATGTTTGCAGTAATCTTCTAACTTAGAATTCCCTGTCAAGGTGCTGTCTCTAGATTCGGAAAGCCCTTGCAAGAGAAGGCAGGGCATCCCGGGCAGGGAGGATGAGCACGGGCAACAAGCATGGAGGCAGTAGGGGTCAAACATGTGTGTGAGCAGAAGGGCAGGGGAAAGTATGAGTGTGTTTTGCAGGGGCTCTGTGCAAGTGTCCGACACCAAGATTCCAGGGGTGGCAGCAGATCTGAGGCTGGTGCAGCCCTCTCTGGATTTGAAGTTTCAGGAAAGAGATTTCAGCTGAAGATGGGGCTCCCCACGGGAGACACATGGGTCAGACTGCAGTCCTAAGGGACAGGGTGGCAGAGTGGGGAAAGGTCCCTGTCCCCAGGCTGGAATGCAGCCCACCAAGTGAAGGCATGAATATTCACTGCTTTGGGGAAGCTGCTGAGTATTTGTAGGCATCCATCTCATAGGACTCGCCTGAGAAGAATTCAGTCCACCCCACCCCACCCACAAGAGGGAAAGTGAAGGGGGAGGGTGGGGATGTTGGATTAGGGCAGGGATCTGGATTCCAACAACTCACCCAGAACGCCTAAGTGACCTGCAGCTTCTCTGTGCTCTTGGGGCCAGATGGACCCCCCCAGAGACAAAGTCAAAGGGGAAGTGTTGAGGGTGGTGGGTGAGGACATGAAGGGAGAGGACCAGCGAGTGCAGACAGAGTAGGGCACGGAGGGGAAATGCCACCTTTCCTCTCGCAGATCAGGGGAGGCTTTGAGAAAGACGTGGGGTGTTCAGAAAGCCTCTGAAATGCTTCTTGACCTCAGTGGAAGGAAGTACCTGGAGAGGGTTCCTGGCGACAAATCAGAACCAATAATAAGAAGGCTTTCAACTACCAAGTTGTGATCACAATTAACTGGGGCCTCAGAATCACCAACCTGGACTGACAAATCTTTGATCCATTTTGAGCACCATAGGGTCCCCTGGGGAAGTAACGAATTGCCCACCGATCGTTCTTTCAGGGTCTTTTAATGGCCATCTTACCTATAAATTCATCTAATGTTTTAAAAGTTCTAACCTCACATTTTCTCAACGTCAGTCCTGAAAAGCCCAGGTCCCACCAAATGTGCCATGAATACAGATTCCACAGTCAGAAAATATCTGGGAACTACCTATGTACTCATTCTCACCTCTCGGAAATTTACAAAGCATATTAACCTGGTAAAGGCTCTGAGAAGTCCTACGATCAAAAAGCCCTCCGTACTTCCTTTAGCACAGTAGCTCCCAGACCTATCTGACCAGGACAATT
Source organism: Camelus ferus (assembly GCF_009834535.1). NCBI lineage: Eukaryota > Metazoa > Chordata > Mammalia > Artiodactyla > Camelidae > Camelus > Camelus ferus. Next base: position 8,780,280 of record NC_045717.1, on the reverse strand, counting down.
TTTCCTGAACATCCATTAAGATGGAACAGATTTGGAAGACACACATCTAGATTCGAAGCCAGTGTTCATATCCTTCCCCTCAGATACCTCAGAGGTAATGATTCCCATAAAATCGACATCTGCCCCCTGGTACGACTTCCCGTTTGTTATGGGCTTAATGTTTGTGTTCCCCTCAAAATTCATATGTTGAAGTTTTCATCTCCAACATAATGGTACTTGGCGGTGAGGCCTTTGGGAGGTAATTAGGTTTAGGTGAGGTCCCCGGGGCAGGGGGTGGTCCTCATACTGAGACTAGCACCCACAGAAGAAGAGACCAGCGAGAGCACTCTCTCTCCATCTCTCTCTCTCTCCTGTTCTCTCTCTGGATCTCTCGTCCTCGTGTAAGGACACCTTGTGAAGATGGCCTTCCACAAGCCAGGAAGAGTTCTCACCGAACCCCAACCCTGCTGGTACCTGGATCTCAGACTTCCCAGCCTCCAGAACTGTGAGAAACAAACGCCTGCGATTTAAGCCACCCATCTATGGGATTTTGCTATAGCAGCCTGAACTAAGACACCGTTAATTCAATTTTTCCATTAAAAAAAATATTTTTGCACAGCACTAAACCCTGCTAACAAAAAAATAAAAATACAATTTTCCACTCACAAATAGCTCATAGTCTGGTGGGAAAGGCAGACAAAACACTGGCCTCAGAGTTGGCAAAGCTGATGCTAAAACAGGGCCCAGAGGGAGTCATTCTCATAAGTAAGACTAGCGTTATCAGGAAGAGCTTCCTGGAGGAGGAGAGAGCAGAGCTGAGTCTTCAAGAGTGACATTTACTTAGACAACAGGATGTGAGAAAAGCCTTCCAGGTATGAGTAAGAAGGCATAAAGATGCAGAGAAAACAAATCACGGCGAGTCTCTGACCTGCCGAAGTCTAGCTGTGGCGGGATTGGAAGGACTGAACCAAGGCACGGCAGGGTAAGGGCCAGAGAGGGAGGCGAGGTGAGATCCAGAACTCCATCAGTTCCCTCTGTTCTCCTAAAGTCCCGCCCGGCTTCAAGGATGCTGCCTCTTAGACGTGGAAACAAAGGCACAGCCTTCCTGAGTCTGCATCCCTTCTCCACATTACTCTCCCAGCCTGTGAATTCAAATGTCCACTCCTACACAGCCTGGATGTCTTCTCAATCTTTTTTTTTTCCCCCTAAGCTCCCTTGGGTCATTCCTGGAATAGCTGCAGATGTGCCTGCCCTATTTCAGGGAGGACCCGAGAATGAAACTGCAAGGTTTCTAGGCACAACTGCTGTCTTGAAGCAGCCTAGGGTTCTGGGCATAAGGCTGACAGTGATGTCTGGCACGCGTCATCATCAGAGCACCTCCTGGCTGAGGCATGTCTGCTCTAGTCTCTGTGTGTCTAGAATCCACCCCACTTTTTTCCAGTATGTGGGCTAATCGTTCCAGACTGGGCTAATCGTTGGTCCAAGCCTCCGGCCACAATGATCTGTCCGGAGAAGTGTACACAGCTGTAGCCAGGCTCCATGGAGTCCTGCCCCGAGAATCCTTTGGAATGAACTCCAGGGAAGACTCTTTGCTCTCTGGTCACAAAGCTGTAAGGACACGGTGTCAGCCTGCCAGGGTTCCACCACAAGGGGACAGGAGGGAACGAATCTGCCAGGCAGAGAGATGCTGAGATGACACCCAGTGGGCTCTGGGCTGGGCCCTGGTGATCTTTAGCCCCAGCCCTCATTGCGGCTTTGTGTTGTCATCAACGATGCTTGTTTGTTTTTCCTGATTCTACTTTGCTTCAGGTTTCTGTCAGTGGTAACCTTGAGAGTCCTAAAAAGCCAGGTTCCTCTAGGGTGGAAGTGGTCAGACCCCCAAGAAGCCACACACAGCCCCTGGAATAATTTCTAGAAATTCTCTGGAGATGGTTGGGATGCCGTTAGGGAGAAGAAAAGAAAGTATCTCTTCTTCAAAGTGTGAAGACAGGTCACCTGAGGTGTGAAGCCCCAGAGCTGGGGAGACACGGGCTCTGATCTTGCTTCCATCTCTTCTTAACCCTGAGACCAAAAGTCCTTTAAACCCTTTCCCTCAATGCAAATGGAGATGACTAATACCCACCTCTCACGGTTGGGAGGAAAAAAATTTAAAAATGCTGGAGAAAGAACTTGCCCAGCACATAGGACAATACCAAACAATGATAATTTTCTTGTGCTTCGAATTCTTCTGTTGAAGGCCAACTCATCAGTACACTGTGATCCATGCCAACTACAGGAGTTGAACCACGAGGCTTCGTAGCTTAATCAAAAGAGAAGTGGCAGCTGGCCCTCACTGGTCCCACCTGCGTACTTCCGAAGCTCTCTCTGCTTTCTACTCCCCAGAGCAGAGCTCAGCAAAGATGAGTGCACTGCAAAAAAGTCTTCCTCTAAAACACAACTTCCCTTGACATAGATGTGACGCACATGCCTTTTGCTCCATTCCCATTTCGTGGGACGTCCTCTCCCCTTTGGCTGCACGGTCCATAAATGTATATCCACTGATGCACGGATAGATGCAGCTCCGCCTTAGATGGGAAATGCCTCAAAGGGAGAGGTTGGGTCTGTGCATCCTACTCCCCAGAGAGCTCAGCAGGACACCACAGACAGTGATGGTAGTGACAGAAAAGCTGGGGTTTCTGTCTTGTCACCATGGGAAGAGAGAAAGGGGGGGGGTGTCACCGGCTGAGCTCTTACCATGAGCCAGACAACACGTTTATGCTGAAAATACACCATCACGTTTGACTATCCCCACAACCCTGGCTGTGATCCCCATCCAAACATTGGACACTGAGGCTAAGACAAGAAAATGATAGATCCACATGGCAGAGCTGGTCCATGATAGATTGGTTCCATGTCTGTGGTTCCCCCACTTCCCGCCCCAAGTATGTGGGATGATTAAGGGGGTCAGGCAGATTGGGTTCTCAGCTCCACCATTAATACAGTAGCTTGAGCAAATTGTTTATCATTACTGAGCTCCATTTCCTCTTCAATAAAACGGACTAGTTACACCCACCTCACGAGATGATTATGAAGATTAAATGAGATCCTGGCGATGAGAGGGTTTAGAAGTACGCCTGCTGCTTTGTAAACATTCAGATGGCAGCTGCTGAGACATGGCTGTGTTATTCACTATTATTTCCATATACTCTCTTGTCTCTTTAGGTTCAGAGCCCAAAGACTATTTGGCAAGAGGTGCTTTTGGTTCCGTTTCCAACCTGAGATTTCTACACCTGCACCAGGCCCACTGGCGATGTCTGCAGGCCTCGGACACGTCACTTTTCCCACACCCACTGCACAAGTTCACGGCATCTGAGTCTGGCTCCAGGCTGCCCCAGAGCCGAGAGAACTGCTCCCAGAGGGTGCAGGAGCCAAGGCTCTCCTTCCACTCTGGCTGCAGCAGAGCTGGGCGTCCACCTCCCCCAGGAGGACGCCACGTGGGCTACACTCTCTCTCTCTCTGGCAGTCAGTATCACACAGGCAACGCAGGCCGTGAAATAAGCTTTTTATCACCCAGGCCCTCTTCTCTTTGGTTTTCTCTTGCTTCCTGACAAACAACTGTTATGTTTCCCAACATGATAAAGTACTCTTGGTTCTACTCCACCATCCACCCCACAGTGAGTGTGGACTGGAGGAAACAAGACCCCCCTCACTTCTCCTCTAGCTTTCGTGTTTCTTGTGACTTGGCTGCTCGCATGTTCCCTTTCAACAGCCCTTCTGCAAAGAGGCAAGGCCGAGATAAATCCTCCCCCACTGCCAATGCTTTCATCCTTCGTTTTTTTCTCGGGAAGCAGCGGGGCTGAGCTGAAAGAAGACAGAACTTGGAGCCAGGCAGGCAAGGTATGAATCCCAGTTCTCCAATTTCCTAACTGAATGACCTTGGGCAAAACACTCCACCTTTCAGAGTCTCACTTTTCTCTTCTGTCAAATGGGTTCATAATCCCTACTGAGCCACACAATTGTCGAGAGAAGCCACAGGAAGAGATTCAGAAGCACTACAGGGTGAGTGGTGACCATCCTGGAGTTAAGGGGAGTGATCCAAATTAACCTCTCCAACTCCATATAAAATATTTGTTTGAAGGTTCTTCTTCTGGCAAAGCAACATTTTCGGTAAAGGGCCATATTGTGAATAGTTTTGGCTTTGGGAGCCATACAGTTTCTGCCAAGGACTATGCACCCCTACCACTGTAGCACAGACAGGGCTGTAGACAGTATGTAAATGAGTGGGTGTGGCTGTGTTCCAATAAAACTTTATTTGCAATAGCAGGTGGCAGTGGGCTGGAGGGGCTACAGTCTGCCCACTCTGGCCTTAGATGTTTAAAGTTTGGAGCTGGGGAAGAGCACCTTCCTTGCCAAGAAAACCAGAATGCCAACCTCCTCCTCCTGCCAGCACTGTCTCAGAAACTCACCCGTCAGGGACGCAGAACCCATGCCAGCCACCAAAATTCCCTCTCCGCCTTTGAGACACTGGAGGTTTAGATTTATAGACATGGCAATTTGTTTCACATAATTCTGTCCATAATTACACCAGCAGCCACTAGGTAAATGATTTGGCCCTTTCCCCTGAGTAATATTTCCCCCAGTGAAATAAATGGAGGGTGTACTTCTCTCCCATAAGTTAAGCATATTATTTGCTTCATCACACAAGGCAAATGCGGTAGCTCCGAGCTATTAGTCTATCAGTGCAGCGATCAGACGGCCAGGAGCCAGAAGTAATTTACAACAGGGAAGTAAACAGGGCCCCGGATAAATAAATAACAAGCCCGGGCTAGTCTGGGGCCTGAAAAGATTAAGTAATGAGAGTATCTAGCAAGAGATTTAGTGCTAAGTGAGCTAGGACCCGAGCAGCCTCCTATGGAGGAATCAAATTATATCACTGGAAAGAGGTATTAGTGAAGTCCCTCACGCTGAGCTGGGAGATCAGCATTTCTTGGGAGGGGAGGGCTGCCATCATTAGCATAGCAATTTGGGAGTCGACACTGAAGTCTGGCTAATTAGGTGCAGGTAAATGGGTTGTATATGGAAGGTAAGAAGGGTGCGGTGCCCCTAGCAAAACTGGTCAGTTCCTGCACGGCTGCTGGATTACCAGTAACAGGCTGGGGTCATTTTCTTAAATGCACAGGCTCCTTACAAAGGATATGCCCTCAGAGAAGTAACCAGCTGGGATGGGAAAGGAAATGCTGCTGAGCTGGATACCGAGCTGACTTTAGCTTTTCAACATCTGAAATTGCCAGGGGGTGGAAATTCAGATGCACCAGGCTGGAATGTCCCTGGGCGACTGCAGGCTCTGAGAAGCAGTTCCCATCACCCCACTCCAAAAAGATTTCCACTTCACCTCCCCGTCATGGTACCGCCATTCTTCCAGCACTAGGATGGAAACCTTAGGGAGTCGGCCTCTACTCCTTCCTTTCAGTTGCCTCTTTTGTTGATTCTTTTCTGGCAATGGCTCTCCTGTGAGGTTTCTTTCTTTCATTCCCTTCCTCAGGTATGTTGTGACAATAACCACATAATGTATCCACAGAACGTCCAACAACACTTTCACAGGTAAGAACTGCTACTCCTTCCTTGGATGAGCAGTATTACCTCTTTCAAAAGAATATCCTTTTTCTTAAAAGATAAACTGCTATCCTAGGCAGCCTGACTCCGGGAAGCACCAATCACTGTGAGCCAACGACCCTTCTCCCATGGTTTATCTCCCCTGTCACTTACTGAAAAGTCATGGCAAAGGTAAGGATGTGTCTTTGGGCTGTGCCCTCAGCACCAGACCAGGAACCCTAGGGCTGGGGCTTGTGAGTCCCCTGCTGCTCTGTGCTTCAGTTTCTCCAACTGTAAAATACAGATGTAGCTCTGGATACTCTACAAGTGCCACCCAGCTCTGGGATTCTATGAAGAGGATGTTGTTCTTGCCCCCTGAGGGTGTCTTGCAGAGACAAGAGTTTACACAGAGCTTGGTACAGAAAGGAGAGGCACAAAGGTGATCAGAAATCCTTCCATCTGCCTTGGAGGGAACCAGAAAAAGACAAAAACAAACCTGAGATAAATTTCTCCCCAAAGATTCCTATTTTCTTTATTTCCTTTCCGTTCCCCTTCACCATATTACTATCTTTGCCATCTCTGTTCCATGTTCACTTTTGGTTACTGCTGTTCCTTCTTCTCCCTCCCTCTCTTCCTTATCCTGGGGTTTCTTCCTTTCTCTCCACCCTGTCTTCCCTTTTCCTCCATTCATCTCAAGAAAAGACACCTCTTCTTCTCCTCATGATGTGAAATTAAAAGTGGTGAGTGGGGCAAGTCACCCAGAACAGCGGCCCCTCTCCTGATCGTGGCGGCAGTAAAGTGAGTCTCCAAGGCCTTGCACTCCCAGCGCGTCACCTGTGATCGCCCACTGCTGACGGCAGGTTTGCAGAAAGGAGTGACGGGTGGGGGTCCGAGGGTCGGTAGGGGAGACGTGGATCAAATAGTAGGTTGGTGTTGTAGCTACACCAGACAGAGACTCTGACAGAGTCCGTTTGGAAAACATTAGTATTTTGATGTTCCAGTGTGGTTCTGGTTCAATTATTTCAGAAGACATGGTTCGCTCCGGGTGTGGACTAATTCACCAGATGTCTTTCAAACAACCTCTGGTTTAGATCTCAGATCAAGGACAAAAAAATAATTCGGAGGTTTAGATCAATGCTCAGTAAATTAATCTATTCTTTTTTTTTTTTTTTTTTTTGAGACTAAGATTTGGTTTTCCTGTGGGTCCACATAGGTCTCTTTTCTGGAAAGGCTTTACTGAGCTGAGTCTTCCAATAGCTAGACAATTCCTTTCAATGCCCATTAAAAGTAAAAAAATAAATAAATAAAATCAATGAGGCCTGGAGATGAAGCAAGCACAGTTTACCTTTTCATTTCGTTGTATCATAGAACATTATTCTCAGGTCTTTGAAATAAGCATCAAAAAATAACATTTCCTCCCCAGCTCTCAGTCTCAGACACTGACTCACATCTGCTAGTGGAGCATCCTGACATGGGCTGTTTCTCTCTTTGGTGGCAGTATGAAGTCCCACCCCAGTGGCCCTTGAAGTCAGCCCACGTCTGCGCTGCGTAGCCCATCTGTATGTGGATGGGCTCATTCCACGAAGGCCCTCTCAGAACCCCAGGGCAGGGTTTACTTTTTAGTCCCAAGTAATTTGTCTTGCAAAAGGTGAAATAAATAGAGGCTGGAAACTGGGAGAAGAAGTCCAGTTTATCAGTTTTATTCATCCTCTTGTGTGTATACTTGTTGAGTTTGCATGCATGTGTGTGTGTGTGTCCGTGTTGTGCAGGTATGTGCACATATGCTATTAAATATCATTTGGGGGTTTTTCAGGGCAATGAGGAAAGAGCTCTGGTTTGGAGCAGAAGATGCCTCTGACCACATACTGAGAGGAAAAGCAGACTTGGGAGAGACCAAGTTCTTTCTCTCATGCACTCCGTTACAGAATATGCATCGAGTGCCCACTACATGCTTGATGCAGTGGTAGGTAATTGCAGAGTCAACCAGACAGACAGCATCCCTGCTCTCAAGAAGATTACATTCTCCTGGGGGAAAAGAGAGCAGAAAGTAAACAAATAAGTGAGAAAAAGAATTTCGAGTAGTGGTAGGTGCCATGAAGAAAATAAAACTGGGTCATGTTACAGACAGTGTCTGGTAAGGAAGGGGTGCTACTGTAGGTCGGTGGTCAGGAAAGGCTTTCTGAGGGAGTGATGGTTGAGCCAGGACTTGAATCTCAAGAAGGACCTGGCCATGCCAACACCTGGGGTCAGGGTGTTCCAGGCAGAAGGTACAGCAAGGCCAAGGCCATGAGTTAAGAGAGAGACAGGGGTGTTGCAGCATCAGGAAGAAGCTGCGGCTTGGTGGATGTGGGAAGAGTGGCCTAGGACAGCTCAGGAAGAATGGCGGGGCCAGATTACGTAGTACGGGGAACTTGAATTTATTCTTAGAACAATGTGAAGTCACTGGAAGGTTTAATTAGGGGAATAAGGAGATCCGATCTGCCTTAAAGCAATCATGGCGGCTGCTGGATGGATGATGGATACTGGGGGAACACCAGCAGAAGCAGGAAGATTTACTGGGAAGGTCCTTGCAGTCATCTCATGGAGAAAGGATGGTGGCAGTGGGGATGGAAGGTGAGGGACAACTGGTAACGCATGGTGACAAATTCTACCCAGTCTCCTCATCCCTCCTATCAATGACTCTCCACTTGGGAGGAAACCGGCAAGTAAGGGACTCCCTGGGTGACTGGTCTTTCCTGGCTGCTGTTTTTCCAGCCTCATTAGGCCTAATGATCTCCCATCCTTCACTCTCACTTAACTAAAGGAAGTGCCATGCACAAGGGAAGAGGATCTGCAGAGAATGCCATTAGCAGTGGAAGCCATAACAATTACTTCCTAAGATAATTTTGTTCCCTGGCTGAGCCCTAGGGAACTGGTGGTTGACAAAGCTCTGCTCTGTGTTGTAAAATGGAATGAAAGTCCCTAAAGGTTCTGGGTAGAAGCCTGACCCGTGCACATCTTTTCCAGGGAAAAGAGACACTCTCTCTGGAGACGAGAAAACATTTACACTAATAATTTACGGTCTCTGAAGCAGATCTGCTACTGGCCATCTCTGTGCACCAAAAACACCAATTATATGAGCCAAGGAGACAAAGTGTCTCCTCTTTCCACCACCACTGTCGCTTTTTTCTGACCTCTGATATCTCCTCAGTGCTGCTCAATCATTTGAGCTAATTTAAAAGTCAGTATCTTGCACTAACGTGAAATTGTATCTGTGCTTTGATTCAGCAGCCTGGAAAGTCTCTTCATTTATCTGTCTGGGATTCTCATATAGAGGGAAGGTTTCATGTGTATGTGTGTGGTATGCTCTGTGTATGTGCATGTGCTTTTGAAATAAAAGGGGGAACAGAGTGGGAGATGTAGAGACACGGGAAGGAGATGATTAGGGCCGTGATAGTAACAACATTGATGATCCAGCCTTTCTTTCTATGTTGCTACCAATGACTTTCATTTTTAAAAAATTATTGAAGTTAGGTCTCTCTGAGCATCTTGATCTGTAGCTTAGAGTTTCATGAATCCCAAATTAAATGAAACTGACACGGAGGGAATCAGTCCTCCACTACCCTTTCACCTCTTAGAAATGCAGTTTTCTCCCTTAGACAGAGCATTCTGACCTCCAAAAGTCAAGATGCTTCCTTCACTGGGAGAAACGTTGGCATGATTCTGTGTACATTTCAATCAAAAGCTGACTCATTGATGAAAAATTGGAGTCCAGAGCCCTAGACATGCCAATGAGAGGCCAAATGATCATCTCCATGGCTGAATACTCCACTGAGCCAACCATGGGGAGGATTTTTGGCTACACAACAAGCAGCGCCAATCAAGATGAGTCCAGACTCCCAAGCACGCTGCATCACCATAAGCAGGATGAGGGGAATTAAGGAAGGAATGACGGGAAGAAAGGAACATCATGAATAAAACATTAAAATATTATTCTAAACCATGAATCAAAAACGTGGGCGCGGTACACCACATTCAGGCAAGGAGCGTGAAATTTACTTAAACTTCTCCATTTCTATTTGGCTTGGACAGTCCTCTGTTATCATAGTTTTGCTGTTGTTAATACCGTGTCAACACTTTCATTACAAGCCTCAGTCTCTGGGACTTTGTAAACGGACTGCAAACCTTACAAATGGAAATTAATGCTCAAAATGCAGGATACTGAGCCTATAGGAAAGCCAGCAGAAATCCAGAGTTACAGGCTTCAGTGTATGTGTGTGATTTGAAATTATGCTAGAATTTGGGACAACAAATTAAAACATTATTTGTCCCCTGGAGAGGTTCCCAAACGTTGGTTGAAAATGAGAAATGATTAGGCCCTTTAGAAATGTTTCTGTTGACGTTGAATGTGATTCAAGAACAAAAATCTCAAGATTATTGGATGTGGGTACATTAGCAACATTCAGGCAATTGAAGAATGGATGTTTTGGGGTCTGCCCACCTCAAAAGGCTGATATTTTTCTATATGCAATGTGGTATTTCCCCGACATTTTCAATTCCCTTGACAGTTTCCAACTCCAGATCAGGAGACTGAGGATGCCAGGGTGCGGGTGAAGGCTAGCCTCTGGTTCTCATTTTCAACAAAGGGCTGTGTAGCCACTGGACAGCACGGACTTTACTTGAGCACCCTTGGTGATGTCCACACAGCCCTGCCGAGGTTGGCCAGCTCTACCGCAGGCCACAGGGTGCTGAGAGCAGCACATGGTCTTGTGCAGAAAGGTTCCAACTCTGCAGGTGGGTCCCGGCCAAGGAAGTCTGAGAAGGAGCCAGGTGGCGAGCAGCCCACGCTCACACCCTCCAGGCTGGGATTAGACACGTCTGCACTCTGCTCCGCATCCCAACAACCAGCATGCAGCAGGGACACACACACACACACACACACACACACACACACACGGCAAGTGTTCAACGAATGCTTGAGTTGTCCCTGGTCACACAGTTCTCTAGCTAGGAGTCAGGCAGCCATGTCCCCAGTAGGGAATTGACCACATGCCAGGTATCAGCTTGGGTGTTTTATTTTTTGATTTCCCCAACTCATTGTGTTCGTATCCAGCACAGAGAATGCACGGATGGACCGAGGCTTTTGGCTTTGCAAGGAGCTGAGCTCTTCTTGCCATCAGCTGTTTCATGCACCACCTGAAGGTTTCCTGAAGCTCTGACACATATAACCCTCTCCTGCTACATTCTTTTTTTTTTCTGTAGCAATTCAGTTGGCCCCAGTTTCACCATCATCACCAGCGTCCAGTATTTCTCACCAAAGGTCGGTCTGACTTCCTTCAACGGTGACTTTTCCCATCCTGATCCATGGCACAACTCTAGAATGTTAACCCTTTCCGCACGTCTTTGGAAAACCATTTTGGAACCCCCACCAAGTAGGCCAGCAACAACCCTTACCTTCGAACCAAAGAAAATACTAAATCCATGAAATCACTTAAGCCAGCCTTCCAAAGAGAGGGAGACTCAGAATGTTTTATGCAGCAACCTATAAGAAACTCATTTTGTGGGATGTTTCACATTCCAGCCCATGGTTTATTCCCCCATATATCCCTGCCAGTAATATCAACCAGATGTGGCAAAGAAGTCTGTGAAGAATTGTAAAAATTACAAGCATATTCTTTAATTCCAAAGCATTGTAAAGTCACAGCTTGGTTTTCTTTCTTTCTTAAAAAAATTCTTTAAAAAGTTTCCAAGCTGGCAGAATGTTCTCAAGTACAAGTATTACCTGATCACTTGAGAAAATTCTTCTGCTGGCCTAAAGGGCTAAAGAATTTGAAAACATAAAACTTCACTTTATCTTTGATAAATTGTAGGGAATTGAGAAAGGTCTACTTGCAAACATGCGTTTATGTCTATACATTTTTCTCTTTCAATGTTTCAAGTCTTAATAACCTAGATCTCAGATACAAGCACGTGTTCATATAAGCTCTTATGAGCATAAAAGTACAAACGCTGAACCTTGAAAGACTCCGAGATCCGTGATTGTTCTCTCTCTCTCTCTCCTGCCCCTGACTCCCTGCCTTTTTCAAGATTTCTTTCAGCATAGGCAGCACACTATAAACCAGAAAAAAATACAGAATTGGGGGTCAGAAAGACCTGGGATTATCCCTGGTGAGTTAAACTCCTCAAGCCTCAGTTTCTTCATCTGTGTAGTGGGCATAAACATACCTATCTTGCAGGAGGACCAAAGTAGATGGCAAGTGCATAAAGTATGCAGCGTGCAGTAGGTGCTCACAAGATGCTTGGTTCTTTCCCTGCTTCCAAATCTATAAAATAATAGGGGCTCTCCTGTATCAGTGTTTCCCAAAATATGCCCCTTGGGTGACATACACCAAAATCACTTAGGGTGCCAATTTACAAAGTCAAATCCTTAGGGCCATTCCAGATCCTGGGTACATGACCTAGGAGCCAGCATTTTAACCAGGACCTCAAAGGAATTTTTTTTTTTTCTATACATTAAGTTTGAGAACCACTGTAGTCTGGATCCTTGCTCTGCAAAGTGTGGTCCTAGACCAGGAGCATCACCTGGAAGTTCATTAGAAATGCAGACTCTTAGGTCCCACCCTAGACCTGCAGAACCAGAATCCACATTTCAACCAGATTCCCAGGTGCTGAGATGCACAGTCAAGGTTGAAAAATGCTGGCCTAGAAAACTTTTATTCCTAGTTCTGAAATTCTACAGTGAGAGTCTATAAGGCAGTCCAAAGTATCGGCCTCAGAATCAACTCTGCGGATAAGGCAACAGGCTTCTGTGCTCAGGCGGATAGAGCCTCTGTGGGGAAGAGAAGAACAGAAACCTTCCATGCCTCTTTCCTCGCTCCGGCTTCAGTCATCACAGAGAATGCAACTCACATGGAACAGAAACCCCAGGGGTGGCACGGCACCCACTGCAATCCATGATCTGTCCACAAGCGGAATAAAGCTACACCCGTCTTCATGCACACGGCGCGACTCGCAGGTGAAGGAGCCTGCTGTAAAGCAGACACGAGGCTGGCCTCGCCGCGGCGCTCAGGGACTGGGGGGTTGCTGGCGGAGGAGGGAAAGGAGCTTCTGGTCTGCACAGACTTTTTCCATGAGCTTTAGGTAGCTGTGCCCCTGGAAAAAGTGACCCGGCGTCTGCAAGGGCGAATTTGGTCTTACTGTCGGTCCCCTGGCCTCTGAAGGCTGGGTCAGCCCAGAAGGGGGACAGGACTGTGGGATCCGGCTCCAGGCAGGTAAGCATCTCTGCAGCCCCCACCATCCTCCTGAAGGACTGGTTTCCCACCGTCCTATTAGCGTTTCACCACATCAGATAACAGCTCTGCTGGAAAACTGAGTAGCACGGTTTTTGCCTTCTCCATTGGTGTTTCACTTTTATGGCACCGTTTCACATCAATACAGAGTTTTATGGAGATACATATTGCATATAGTTAAGTTTTAAAGGTTAGCGCAGGACTGGAAGGCTAAGATGGCTGCAAAAGGACCTACAAAGTAGCAGAAGGTAACACCTTGAGGTCTTCGGTTCCAGCCAGTCCACAAGTCTGGGCTCATTTAGGGCGTCGAAGAGATAAAGAAACTAACTGACCTTCTACTAGGTGGCACCTGGCTCTTTAGTTACTAACTTCTCATAACTATAGGATGGAGATTGTGGTCTGGAATGTGGGCTCTGGAGTCAGGCAAGCCTGGGTTTGAATTTTGGCTCCTCCGGTGACTGGCTCTATGACCTTGGGCAAGCTGTCTAAATCTCTAGGACTCTGTTTTTTTATCTCTAAAATGGGGATAATGTAGTAACTAACCTCCTAAATCTGAGACTAAAGAATCTACCTAAAAGCAGCTGGCAGAGCCCCTGACCCAGGGTAAATACGCGATACACATCTGGGGAATGCCTGTGCTGATGTAAATTCTTTGTTAAGGCCCCTGCCCCCAGGATTTCAGAATATTTGGAGATTGGGTCTTTAAAGAGGTGATTGAGCTAAAATGTGGTGGGTGCCCTAGGCCAATAAGGCTGGCATCCTTATGAGAAGAGGAAGGAGCACCAGGGTGAGGGTGAACAGGGGACAACCACGCGAAACAGCAGCAAGAAGACCGCCGTCTACAAGACGAGGAGGGAGGCCTCAGGGAGCCAGTCCTGCCAGCACCTTGATCTGACACTTCCAGGCTCCAGACGGTGAGGAAACAGATTTCTGTTGTTTAAGTCATCCAGCCTGAGGTACCTTGCTATGGACAGCCCTCGCACACTAACACCGAGGTGATGGTTATCACCCCCGTTTTACAGCCAACTTTCTCACGGACTGAGACAGCTGAGGTCACTTGCCCAGCGCCAGTCACCAGAGAGTAGGATCCAAACCCAGGTCTGTAAGGCTCCAAAGCCCCCGTTCTCTGCTCGAATGTTGGGCTGCCGCCAAGAGGCGTTAGATCACCTGGCCGAATGCAGCTTCTGGTTTGTTTGAGGATACAGGGCATGGATGCACGTGGCCTTGTGATGAGGGCAGAAAATGGTGAATACGAAGGAGAAATACAAGCGGGCGGAAATGAGAGCTCAGAGGAGGACTCGCCCACTGGAGGTAAGTTCCCAAGAAACTGAGGTCTCACGACCTTTAACTCTTTGGACGGGAAGCAGCTCCACCAGGACAGCCGCCCCAGTGCCTCAGGGCTAAGTCCGCTGGCCACGGTTCATATTGTTTTCAGCTGCCTGGGGATTAACTTCCCAAGGCTCTTATCACTCCACGGACCCAAGTGAGCGACAGCAGTTTAACCCCAGTGGCGTTTTTTTAACCTGTCAAATACCTTGTAGAACCGTGTGGGGAATAACTGGGGGCCTCCGTCCTGTTGCTAGCACCACTGCTTATTCAGCTACAGGCTTTAGACCACTACCAAATATTTAAGGGACTCTTTGGACATGACTCCAGGAGAGGTGGACCAGAAGGACGCCGGTGGTCTGCTCAACTTCATACAGCAAAGTCAAACTCAAAAAACAGTTGTGAACCACCACATCCCTCTCATCCCCTTCAAAGCTCCCTAATCCGGTGAAAGGCAGAGAGCTTTTAATTACTGTTTTCATCCTGTCTTTCGCTTCTTCTAAGGAATTTCTGGCAACATTAACCACTTAACTTCCAAGTAAGCAGAAACCCTTCAGTCCTTCCCCCATGTGTAGGTGAAAGAGAAAGCTGGAAGGAGAGGCAAAACAGGAGGAATCAATAACCTACAGACATGGAACAGACCACTCTCCACCCCATCCTCTCTAGATGAGATAAGTGAGGCTCAGAGAGGTGAAGTCACACACCGAAGGTCACACAGCTTGCGGGTGGTGGAGCCAGGAGGAGGACCAGGATCTGCCCACTCCCAGTGCAACACTCCCTCAGCCCTCATTTGTTCTGCAGCTGAACTCCCTGCCAGGTGCTAAAATGTTTACACCACAGATGCCAAAGCCCCAGCACACGCACCATTCCCATCAGTCAGCCAGCAAAAGTTAACCATGGCCATCTTTCAGTGAGTACTTACTATCTGTTATAATCGATGCCAGAGGTTGTCTGTGGGCTATTTCCGTTTATCTCACAACAACATAGAGAAATAGGTCCTATTATTGTCTGCTTTACTGATGCAGAACCTGAGACCCAGAGCGGTAAAGTAACTTGCCCATGGTCTCACAGCAAGTGACCGACAGCCCCTCAACCCCTTCATCTTCCTGCCATCTCCTATGCTCAGCCCTGGGTCAGGAGTGATAGGGAACCTAGAAAGAGCAGAAGCACGGTCCTGACACTTGAGAACCTCATGATCCACATCAGGACGGGAGTGAGCTAATAGTTACTGAGTGCCCAAGGCATGACAGAGACTTCGCTGAGTGTTCTACCAACCACAGGGGTAGTACCTAAACCTCAGGGTACTTCTAAGCTCTAGATTCTACGGCCCGTGCTCTGTGTGCTGGAGAACAGAGTCAGAGGGTAGATACGTCACGACTATACACACGCGTCAAGGAGTCAGATGGTGCTGGATCTGCGGGGGTCTGGGGTGGGGCAACCAGCCAAAGCCTGATCGAGATACTTGGATACATGACAGGTCCATGACCTACCATCTTAGCAGGACCTCAGTGCTCCACAACAGCTAGCATGGCAGTGTGGCGTGGTAGAAAACGGAAGTACCTCATGGCGACACACATGCACTCGGTTCCCAGGGCTGCTGTGTCCTGGGCAGACAAGCATGGGTAAGGTAGACAGCACCTCTAAGCTTCAGAAGTAGATTTAATACTGATTTAATACTGAGTGTTGAGGCAGAGTGCCCAGTGCTGCTGCTTAGAAATACAGGATCTATGGACAAGTGATTTGTCCATAGACAAATGGACAAACTGAGCCTCAGTGTCCTCATCTATAAAATGGGAGTACTAAGGCAGGGAGCTAACTGCGGTAGGAAAAAGCAGACTTTGGAGTCAGACTACCCACATTTGACTCTAGTCCTGTCACTGCGAATTGTAGGATGCTGGGCAAGATCTCTGACCTCTCTGAGCCTCAGTTTCATGTCTACAGAACAGGAATAATCACAGCACCTCCTCCACAGCATTGTTAGGGGAATCAAGCGAGTGATACGTAAAATGCTCAGAAGAGCACCTGGCATGCAATCTGTTCACTATTGTTATCGCGAGGTGTTACTGTGAGGCTCCACACCACCCAGTGAAAGCACAGTGAACTGCACAGGCTAGATGCTCAATAAACTTGTGGATGTCTGCTATGCTTCAAGTTTGGCATCTCTTCCCTCCGTCTTCTGATAACAGAATTATTCTTTCCTTTGGGAAACCCATCCCCAAGCCCCGCACACCCACACCCCCGAACAACTGTGATGAACATATGACCCAAACCCGATCAATGAGAGGACACCATCTCACCAGCAGCAACGATCTGCTCAGAGCTGCACGTGTGACCCTCATTCTGTTCTGCAGGACTGTTGTCAAGGACACCCTCTCCACCCAGGTTGCTAGGCTTTAGTTCCCTCCGAGTGTGCTTTTGCCCACCATCCCGTGCATTCTTCCGAGGGCTGGAGGGAGTGAGATAAAGTCCCAGTGACACCGCCACGCCCCTGGACTCAGCTACTCCTAAAGCCATCTGTAACCCCGGCTGGCCTTCTCAGGCATATGAACTAACATATTTCCCCTTTGGGTTAAACTAGTTTTAGTCACATTTCCGTCACTAACAGTTAGTAGTAGCATTATAATAGCACAGGTTCTCAATAAATATTATTTCCCTTTCCCATCACTACTTGAGACATGTCTTATTATACAATCAAAGCCTCTCCAAAAGGTATTTTTGAGGTAACACTGAGTATTATGCAGGTTTTGTCTGTAGATCCAATAAGATAAAGGGTGTCCAGATTTGCAGCTTATCCCACACGGCAGACCACGGGGGAGACGGCCGCCCAGCATCCCCATCCAGCATTTCCCGGAAAATGGCTCGCTGTGTCTACCGAGAGGCAGCGCTCTTTTAAAACAGAGCCAGTGCCATATGTATACACACTCATGATTGCACATTTATTGATTTCTAATTTGCACCCTGCTTATTTCCAGAAAGGCCCTGGAATGGCTGACAAAATAAGACAAAGACACAACAGGGTCATTAAGAAAAATCAAAGATCAAGCCCAGAGAGAAAAAGGGATTGCTGATTACAGCCCAAGCCTGGGTTACTATAGTTGCTTCAATTAAAAAACAAATTTATATTTAGCTCTCAGCTTTTTGGCAGCCATTCAGAATGTGTCATGACAGGGCACACGGAGAACTGGGCATCCTTCATGTCTGCATGTCTGCAGCTCAACACCAGGAACAAGCACCCAGGAAAAGCTTATTAACGAATGAATGAATGAGCGAGTGAATGAATGAATGGTGCATGAAAGAATCAAAACTCCCTGAGAGCACTGTTTATATCCTTAGGCCTGCATCATTCATTTATTCACTCACCTAACTCTTGAGTGCCTACGCGTGTCACACTGTACCTGGCTGGGGACCTGGAGACGGATGGGTACCAAAATGAGTCAAAGGTCATCTCTGCCTTCCCAGCTGCAGCTTTCCCGCTCGAAGCAAAAGCTCCACATAATAGGAGTGTTCATTGGCAGCTCCTGGTTCCTTCATGCCTCCCAGAGAAAGGAGATTAGAAACTGAGGCTGTGAAGATGGGAAATGTAGGAGTAACGATATGAATCTCGGCGATAACTCTCATACAGCACTTTAAACCCTAGAAAATACACGCACGCCATAATCTCATAGGATACTTACAGCTCCGGGGTAGGGGGGGGGAGAAGGGAAGAGGGGCAACTCCCACTTACTGATAAGGATGTCTAGGCACAGGACGGAAGTGACTCTCCCGACCTCTCTCAGTTAGACACTGGCAGTTACACTGGACATTCCCACACCCTTGTGCCACCTGCCTCGGCCTGGCCCCCAGCATCTCAGAGACCTGTTATCACTCCCTGAAATTCGTCCTCTGCCTGAATCAAGACCAGCCTCGCACAAAATGGGAATCACCTGAAGGCCATGGGGAGCAGCTGCGAGGCCACGCCTTCTGTGAGCAAGAACCTGCCCCTCTGATGTCCTGCGGCAACTGGGACACAGACCCCACCCGCTCAAAGTCGCCCAGCAGCCCCAGCTCCACAGGCTCAAAAGTGATGCTCAGATTCAAGACGAACAGCATATAGCCTGATTATTTCGTTAAAAGCAGACTGAAAAGGCACATGGTAGTGCTGGGTGGGGAGATGGCTATTAGGTGAGCAAATTATGGAAGGAACTGTACAGGGAAGAGGAAGTTAAAAACCAGAGTGGTTTCCCTGTGTGCCCGTTTGGTATCGCTCCTCAGCTCTGCTGGACACTCATCGCACTTCCCACACCCTCACGCCCGTCACGGAGGATTCAGAGTGGAAGACGGAAAATGGAGGCACACCGTTTCCCACATTTAGCCAAGCCAGCCAGGTGGGCTGAGCGAGGGAAACGGGGCACCAGCAAGAGGAGACCTTGACAAAGCCAGGTGTGTCCTAGAGAAGGCACACAGGGCCACTGCACCACTGAAACACCAGCCAGCCCTGGCCTGTTTCTGTTCCAACACAGTGCTCTTGAAAGTACGTTCATGTGTGTAGCCTGTGTGTGTGTGTACACACAGAGATACAGATTCCTGATTTCTTAAGCGTGCGCATTACTGTGTGTTTCGTATTTCCCAGTCGATCCCAGAGCCTACATGCATTGGTGGACTGCATAAGTAGGTATCAAACACAGCCCCTGGAAACGAGAACGGTGGCCACCACTCTGGAGCCTCCCCGGTAATGTGAGAGCCTCCCAGCCAGGGTATAACCCTCGCCGCAGTCAGACACTTATCACTCCATCCAGAAAGTCAAGCCCTGGGCAACCCCTTCACCCCGTAATGTACACTAGTCACTGCCAGCAGGACTTTCTGGTTCAAAATCATGGAGCTGTTCACCGTCAATAATCAGCAACTGCCTAAAACCCACAAGACATGAACCGCAATCTCCATCCTGACGTGCACCTCCAACTCTGGACCTTCCAACTCTCATGCTGAATAAATACACAGAGGCATCTCCAAGTCCCCTCCCATCCTTCTCATTATATCCTGGACCATTCCAAAGATAAAGCAAAATTCATGGTGTTTCTTTCTTTTCCCCACAAAGTCACAGACCTCCAGACCCAGCATTCTAAGACCAGCAGCAGGAGGAAGCAGACAAAGGAATCCTTCCAACCACCAGCAAGGCCACGTGAGGTTGAAACATTTACTCCAAACCAGCGCCCTTGAGACCACTGGCTGGCTTGTGTGAATCCAAGCGCACCCTCAGGGCATTTCCCTGAGATAAATTCAGACTCAAGTTATAAGGAAAAGTTTCCTCCCTCCTTGCAAAGGAGGCAGACGCTACCACAAGACCATAGCCCACGTCGGCCACTCACGCAGCTGATCCCTGAAGGAAGGGACCACGAAAGGCGGGCTGGCGAGGAGTGTGGGGGCCAGCGTGCTGAAGCCCGGCTCCAAGTGTCCGTGTGTGCCGACGCGCTACCAAGCCCCACGTGGCTCGGGGCTCTCCACACTCAGGCAGCCACATTCTCCGCGTCAGCAAATCCAGGCAAGACACCAGGTAGAGAACACAAAACCGTGCTACTCACAGTCTGGTGAGCTTCGGGGTGCTCTGGAAAAGCATTTCAGGGAGGACTTGGAGTTTATTCTTGTTCAGGCGCCTGAAGAGGAAAAAAAGAATGAAAGGATGTCAAGGGGACACGAAATTGGATCCATCCATCAGTCAACAGGTATTAAGAGCTTCCAGATCTTTCCACGGGGTGTGCTCAGCATGTGTGAGGTATATTCCACCTAGTGGAGCTTGTAGACAAGTTGGGGATAAAAGGCACAGGTCAATCATAAGCAAGAATATGGCATGTTTTTGGCCACTCCCCAGTCACAAGCCTCAGAGAGACATCACTAACTGATCAGAACGTGCTTGCTCTAGTTAAGCTACTGCCAAGTGATGGATCCGGCATGTGAAACGGGATCCTAAATATAAATAAAATACCAGAGAGAATATTCCAGATCCTAAGTGGCGAGGGGTGGCGGTGGTGGGACAGACAGCAGTGGAGACAGGGACAGAGAAGAGGGTGGGGCAGATCACCACGGGTTGGAGGGTCAGACGGAATCCCTGCCAGCCGTTTACGACTTCCGTGGGCCCTCGGCACTTATGCCTTTTCGGGCACATTCCCCTATTTAAAAAAAAATTACGTATTATATATTATAACTATGTTATTATAAAAACAAATATATTAATGTTACATAATGTTTCCTTTGACCCGAACACATTTCTCTTCTTCTAATTTTAAAAGAAATTAAAACATTTTCATGGGTCCCTAAAAGTTATTGACCCTGGGCGCTGTCCTCACCGCGCACAATGGGGACGTCGGGTCTCGGTCCAGGTGTGCAGGGTGGCTGGGGGGTAAGACCCAGCCCAGTAGGGATGCCCCACAGGGGATGGCGGCAACAGAGCCAGACTCTCTCCTGAGAGTGGCTGATGCTGATGCCCACAGAAAAGAAGGCCACCTGCGTTTCTGAGGGACAGTGAGCCATTGCTGTGGTCTCCATGAAGACGGCGCTCCTTGGGAGTGTGCGGCCAAGAGGGCACACCTGC
This sequence comes from Camelus ferus, assembly GCF_009834535.1. NCBI lineage: Eukaryota > Metazoa > Chordata > Mammalia > Artiodactyla > Camelidae > Camelus > Camelus ferus. The sequence goes on along the minus strand of NC_045717.1, from coordinate 8,759,571 downwards.
TCCATGCTTGCTCCCAGGCGTCTCTGTCCAAGCATCTCTATGCAGCCTAATCGGCGAAGCCCAAACTAGTGTCCCCAAATCTCCTGTCTCCAGAATCCTCAGAATCTCCTGGTGCAACAGCATCACTGACAGCCTGGCTGAACTTCTCCGCTTGGAGTGAACTGCACATGCTGGGCTTCCTGAGGTAACTGTATTAGCCCATCTTAGAGCCAAGCCAGGTGAAGGGAAGAAAAGGCGAGCTGCTTCCCGGCTTCTGGCCCCAAAGTCTGCACTGCCCCCACCGCACCAAGCAGACATGATTCCCCGGACGGCGTTTATACCCTTTTCCCTTTTTCATTCCAGGTCGACGGACAAATACGTGAGAAGGACAGGGGACTAGAGGGAAGTTTAAAAAGGCAAAGTGTGTGAGAGAGAAGCATTTAGGACCTCGAGGAACGAGGCTCCTGTCAGAAGCGTGTGGCTCAGCCCTAAAGGGGTTCACCCGGCGTGTGGGCAGGAGTGGACCAGCGATGCTGTCGGTGAGACTCCTGACTGGAAGGAAGCCAAGATAAGGCTGGGAAGTTGGACAAGAGAAACTCAAACTCCCTGCCCTACCAAAACAGCAACCTGACTCCCGCACTGGAATTTTTTTTTTTTTAATTTTTGTTTAATTGTGGTTTAAAGAAAAAGCCATAACATAAAATTGACCATCTTAGACATTTTTAAGTCTAAAGTTCTGCAGCGTTAAGCATATGCACATTGTTGAGCAACAGATCTCCTGAGATTTTGCAGCTTGCAAAACTGAAACGCTACACCCACTGACCACCACCACCCCACTGCCCTCGCCCCCTCATCCCCGGCAGCCATCATTCTAATTTCTGTCTCTGTGAATTTGACCGGGGCTCTTTTGATCTGCTCTTCCTGTGTCCCAGTATCTGCTCTTCCTGTGTTCCTGTCATGGAAGTGGGATGAAAGCGGGGATCCCGGGGGAGAGGAGGGCAGGGCTGGGGATCTAGCTCCTTGTTCAGAGCAGCTTCCGTACAGTCAGTGTTAAGTCCCTCTCGAACACGTGGAAGCACTGGTCCCGGAGAGGGCATGCTGTTGTGACTGTGAGGTTGGCCAGGCTGGGTTCAGGTCTGGCTCTATCATGCTCTTGCCGTGGGACCTAGGGGAAGTTACCTAGCTCGCTGAGCCTCAGTTTCCCACCTGCCAAACGACCCTACTCGGTGAGTTACAGTAAGTCTTAACGACACAGCATGTGCATAAACGTTTAGCACTGTAATGAGAACATGGCAATCATTACCAAACTGAGTCAGAAGCGCATGTCAGATGCTACACTACATGTTAGGCAGGGCAGCTTGAAGACAGCCTTCACTGTTACCTGCATCTCACAGACAAGGACACGGATGCCTGGAGAGGCTGAGCACGTTCTGCGAGGCCACCCTGTTAGGAAGTGGTAAAGGCAGGATGCAGACCTGGGCGCCTACCGCCAGAGCCCTGGTTCTGATCCCCTGGGTTGCTCAAAGCCTTTCAACAGCGACAGCTTCCTTCCCTTCTGTTCTCCCCTTCCTTTTCTTCTTTTCGTCTCTGCTCCCTTTCATCCAGATCTGCCCCCTCCACCACCCCCAGCCCAGACCACCTGTCACCGTGAGTGCACTTCCCTCCCTGAAGAGGGCACTCCTGGAAGTCCCCAAGGCCAGTAGCGGGTCTCTCTGAGGGTCTGTCTGGAACCACCCTCTCTCGTCATAGCTGCACAAAGCCTGGTGAGAGTCACACTCAGACAACCAACGCTCCAGTCTAGGCAAAAACCCTGCACTGAGGCCCACCGCTGCCTGCAGTGCCTAGGGTACTGGGCGTGCTAAAAGCTCAAAACCAGAGCTGAGGCTAAAAATAAAACCAGCTTGGCTCCGAGGCTCCAGGAAGGGAAGGAATCGTTTGCAGTTCTTTGCCGGTATTTGTGGCTGGACAAAAATAAAAACACAACCAAATGTAGTCAACTGTGCTCTGCCTGCTGCTTCATAAACCCTGAACGAGGACTGCAGGGTGGCTGGGCTGGGCTCTTCTCCCCAGAGCATCGGGGTCTCTCTGCTTTGGCCTGGGTGGGCTGCATACTGGTCCTCCACATCAAGGTGAGCTCGATACATTTCATTTCTGGTTCATTCTATTCCAGGATTTATTCATGTTTATTTAGTGAACCAAGTGGTCCTGAAAGGTCTTCCTCAAAGAGCTGACGAAGGCTCCAAGCTGCACAAGGTGCACTTCTCGTGCGGCGGCTCCACGAGCAGCTCCCGAACAGGAAAATGAAGCATGAAATGTGCCGTCTTCTGAGAGAGGAGCAGGTAAGCGCTGGGCTGCAGACGGAGGAGGCTGGTGGCCACTGTGTCCTCCATCACTCATGCCATCTGCTGCTCTGTCACCCTGGGCCCAGACGTGCAAATCTGCCCTAGATCAAGCTAGAAATAAATCCGTGATGCCTGGATGGAGAAAAGGACCGAACGGGCTGGTATGAGGTCAGACCTGAGGAGGTCGGCAAACAGGCTATGGGCCAGGTCAGTGATGTAAAGCCCATCTGGGTGTCCTCTCTCCCTCTAAGGTCAACACTCCTCAGCTTTCCTCCTGGAACAATGGGGAGAGTCAAGGTCAAAACCCCTCTGGCTGCTACTTGCAAGGTCATCCTGCTTTTCAGCTTGAACTGTGAAGTTCCAAGAAACAGAGCCTTGTCTTTGTGGTACCCTGACGGTCCTCCTCAGGGTACCAGGGTGTAAGATCTCATTAGAGGCTTTTGCCACTTTATTGAAGTCATTCATTGGTCTATTCATTCAACCATGCAACCATTAGCTTATCCGTTCACACAACCAACCCTTTACCCTGTCTGTCTATGGTCTGTCTGTCCATCCATCCATCCACCCACTATTCTACTCAACCATTCACTTATCCATCCATCTACCCATCTTGTCCATTTATCCCCTATCCACCCATCCATCTTACCGGTCAGTTTTCATTACGAATACAGTGCCTCCCTCTATCTGCATGAGTAAGATGCAGATGAAGAAGGATGTCAGATGCTGGTGAAGGAGACAGACATGGAAACAAAAATTTGCAGCACAATCTTGCAAGCAAAGATACTGTAGGAGCACAGAGGAGGGGCAGCTCACCCAGACCTGGGAAAGGAAGGCTTCCCAAGGAAAGCAGCTTGGTGTTTATTTTTAAAGCGTAATTGAGACTCTTCAGGAGACAGGGATAAAGGGTTCTAGACTCTGAGAGCAGTATGCGCATGGTCACGGAGGACCAGGAGACCCAGAGTGTCTGGAACACGGAGGTACTTGGGGAACACAAAGGATGAAGCTGCAGAGCCAGGCAGAGGTCATATCATGAGGGCCCTTGAGGGTCACAAGAAAAGGATTCGGGCTTGGCTGTTTACTGAGAGTCCTAAGGAGCCACAGAAAGGGTCTGAGCAAGGGAATGATGGTCTGTTTTGGATTTCTAAAAGTTCTCTTGAGTAGCCATACGCCTGGTTTGGAAGAAGGTGAAATCAGAAGCAAGGCGAGCTGTTTAATCAGTGTGGCCGTGTGAGGACCTGGCTGAGGGTAAGAGTCATACCAGAGTGTCGGAGATAGATGTGAGGGGGCAGTCAGCAGGGTTTTGTGACTGAACGCACGTGAGAGTTGAGAGAGTTGCAGGAGTGGAGGTGTTACAAGTGGCCCCGGGGGCTCCCGCTTGGGTAACTGATCAGTCAGAATGACTAACCATTGCTGAAAGAAACAGAGCAGGGAGGCCCACCGTGCGGTAGCGGGTGTGCTTAGATTCAGGACTTCTACTTCTGGGGTCCCTCAAATATATTTTGACAACTAGTAGCCATAGCTGGTAATAACACGAAGACCATGAGTCTGTAGTGCACAAGGCACGTCCCACGTGCCATCTCTTTTAATTCCACATGGAAATGCTTTGAGGCTAGTACTCCTGGTCACCCTATAATAAGGAAACAGAGTTGCCCAAAGTCAAACTTGACCAAATCATGGCGATGGGATTTGAACCCAGACACCTGATGCCAAACCTGTGCTCTTACCTCTCCTGGATAATGATACCTGGTATTTAAATTCAGCCCTTCATCTGAGACTGTCATGATGTATTACCTAATGTGTGGGTCTCAACTTTCCATTAACTCCTGAAGGTCCTTGAGAGCGGGAAGTATGTCTAATATCGGTGACCCAAGCAGACACAGGCATGCGAGGGGGCCTTCAGTAAAGGCCTGTTGAATTTCATAAGCAATTCGCAAGGTGGGAATGGCCAGTTCGGGGAGCCTGAAAAATCAATGGGCTTCCTGGGCTGGGTGAGGGGAGCCAGCCTGTTTTCAGGTGAACAGGATGCCCGGGGGGCCCACTTGCTTGAGTCTGTCTGCATCATCCTCCAGAATCTTCAAGAGACGCGGCTCCCAGGCTCACCTGCCTCACTATTGACCTACTGTCCAGCAAGGGCTGGTGCTTCCCCTCAGTCAGTACAGGACCAGTGAGAGGAGGCGGGAAGGAAGCACCTCAGGCAGCAGCAGGCCCCAGCACCCTCACAGCAAGGGTCTCCCCTTTCTCAGGGAGGTGTGGAATGTTCAGCTGCTGCAGCTAAGGCCTGAGGGAGGGAGGGAGTCAAAGTGTGCTCATTCCCAAAGGTCACCAGGACTGTTTGCTTTAGCAATGAAATCAATTGGGTCCCCTTCTCCAGGCACTTTCCTAGGCAGCCTGGATGCCTTCCAGGTCTACTGGTATTTTCAGAAGCATCACCGAGGGCCAAAGTAGCTTTGCTATTCAGAGCGGAAGCTCCAGGCCGGACACTTCCTGGCAGGCCCCAGGAGAAGGGCAGAACCAAACCCAGAGGCCTGGAATCCCAGCTCAGAGGTGGCACCTCCATCCACGAGGATGTACGGATGTCACAATACATCAGGGGACCTCTGAGCAGAGCAGAGCAGAGAAAAGAGCAGAGAACCCTGAACAGGAGCAGTTTCCACAGTTGCTCACTGTAGCCACTGATGGCTTCGTAGTCTCTTGGTTCCCTAATCTGCCTAACAAATCAAATTCAGGGCTTTTTTTTCCTGCTATGCACATTTTCACCATGTAAATTGGATGCAACATGACCAGTTCAGCAAGGAACCTGATTTGTGCCGATTGCTGCTTTATACCACTGTTATGATCAGAAACAGCCCCTGCATGCGTGGGGGGAAGATCTAGCGGCTTACAGCTCCAACGCCCCGGGGCCACTTTGGTTGGGTGACTGGCTATTCTTTACTATTTGGATCTCCCCCCTTTTTTTTTTTTAAATGTATTTTTAGTTTTACATTTTTTGGGTAGCAGCTTTATTGAGATCTAATGGGACCTCCTTTTAATAGCACTTCTGGACCAAGCCACAATTTATTTTGATGGTTTGGAAGCAAGTTGACCTGAATCTTGTCTTCCATGGAATTCAGCATTTGCTCAGTGACATTTAGGTTGGCTAATGTCAGTTTTGAAAATCTGTTATTTTTAGTTTGTAACTTCAAAAACGTCCTAATAGCAATTAAAAACCTTTACTTTTGACATTTCTGTTGGATAAATAACTTTGTTGTCATAGTCTGGAACGCTTGCCCTAAGCAGTTTTTTCCCCACTGAAGTTGTTTAAGTGAGCCTTTTTCAAAAATAACTTAAGAGTTTATTTTTGGAACACAATCATTATGTAATAGCAAAACACAAACCTCGTCAGAATACCTGAGAGGGCTGAATGGTTTCACATCTGTGATGGGCTCTGCGGTGTTTCTCAAGTGCTCAATAAATGGTAGCTGTTACAGCTACTGCTATTATCATTATCATCATCCCCAGATGCCCCAAGAGGTCAGAAGTCGGGGACATTTATCTCTCCTTCATAGATGATTGTATTGGTCAGCAAGGCTATTAGCAGTAACAAATAAACTCCAAAATCTCATTGGGTTAACCCAGTGGGCACAGATTCCACACTCACACAAGGGGCTTGCTCCGTCTTATAAGATGCTACAGAGAACCATGGGGCCTCCCAGGTCAGGGTTCTGGGGAGGAGCCGTATCACCTCGTAACTTCCTTGACCTAGTAGTGACTCCTATCACTTCAGCTCTCAGTCTGTTGGCCAGAACTAGTCACACAGCTAAACCTAACTGCAAAAGAAGCTGGGAAACCCACAGGGATGCTTGGATATTTGGTGAGCACTATTATAATAACCAACTTGCCTTAGCATCAAAGCAACAATGACCTCTTTGTTCTTGTTGTTTCTTCCTTCCTTCCTTTTTTTTTTTTTTTTCTGTCAACACAAGGCACTTACAGCGTACTAAGTGCTGCGGGAGGTGCTTTATATGCATTATCTCATTTCATCCTTAAAGTGACATTGCTACTGTCATTACTTTACACAAAGAAACTAAGGCACAGAGAGGTTATGGGACTTGTCTAAAGTCACACAGCTGATAAATAAAGTTTGGACAGATCTCTTTCTGACACCAAAAATCCATGCTCTGAACCCCTTCACCACTCTGCTTCCTTAACTCTTGGGTGCTTGGTTGACCAGAAGGCCACCCAACAATCCTAGAAGCCACTAACAAGGAGTATTTGTTCATTTTATAGCTAGAGACACTGAGTCAAAGCAGACTAGGAAACTGACCCTGTGCTTCCTTGGCCTTACTGTCCAAGGCCTATTTAATGTCCTGCTGTCCTCTAGGTTCAGAAGGCTCTGAGGGTCCCAGGAAATCACTGCCCCCAAGCCAGGAGGGGAATCCGCAGCCATCTCTTAAGAGCATTTATCCTTGTTCCCCTCTCAGACCTAAACGATCTGTCCATTCAGAACTTCCCCAACGGCATTCTCAGCCCCTGCCTGCCCTCATGCGTGACTTTGTTCCGAGATATCTGTCCAGCTCTAGGGAGCTCTGGGGCTTGCCCAGGATCTCACCTCGCCAGGATCCAACACAAGGCTCCAGCATGAAAAGAAAACAAGCACAAAGACCCTAAAACAACCCTTTTTGAACTTTCCCGCACCTCACATTGGACCAATTTTCCTCTAATTACACGGCTGTTAGGGATAAAGCAGAGCACATCAGTGGCCTGAGCCTGCCTTGCCTCTGACCCTGTCCCAACTGCTGCCGTGTGCCCAAATACCCGTCTCTAGAAGACCCTGATTTCAGGAGGAGCAAAGGGTTTGGGGGTGGGGGATAAAGGGCAAGAGTCCTGGCTCTGCAGAGAAGGAGCCAAGCGCTCTGAGGTCATCTTGTTCTAGGGTGACTCACCCACAAGGCCTAGGTCATTTTTGCCTAGAACAATGCAGGGAACCCCAAGGCTGCTTCATCTAGGACTAAAGTCATGAGCGGGTGGTTCTGGGGATCCCCCAGCAGACAGGACATGGAACTACCTTGGTACACTGAAGGCTCAGGATCCAGGAAAAGATGTCCAGAGTGGGAGAAAACACATACTTATGTGTGCATGTGAATGCATATACACTGACACACACACACAACATAGACTGCAAACGTAATGTGCATGCAATGAACGGAGTCATGCACATCCCTCAGAGCTGGACAGACCCATTCCAGACAGCCAGACCACTTGGCAGCGGCCAAAGCTCAGATCCCCACAGGGATCGCTTCGACCCCATTTCATAACGGGGCCAAAAGGGCAGGCGGCTCCCCAGACTGAAGAATCACGCCTTTCTCCCTTCTGAGGTACTCCAGTCATGCATCTTCCCCTGCCTTAGGGTTTCTGTGCAAGCTCCTCCCTTCTCTGAGAACTCTCTTTACCCTGCTACCAGGGTGGTCCCTGCAGAGGTGTTAAGATGGGAATATTTTGAAGGTGGAGCAGACAGGATTTGCCAATGGACTTGGAGGTGAAGCTTGAGACAGGAGAATGAAGGGTGATGCTAAGGTTTCAGCCTGTGCATCTGAAAGTCTGGACTCGCTGTTACCTGAGGTGGGAAAAGACTGCGGGTAGAGCAGGTCTGGTGAGGGACCGGAGGTGAGACGTTAAATTGGACACGCCAATAACTATCCACGTGCAGACACCTGATAGACAACTGGATATGCAAATCTGGGCTTCAGGGATGAGACCAAATGGGAGATGTAGTTGGGATTTAACTATATACACCACGGCCACCATGGGAGATGAAGAAAAGAAGGGAAGAGGACTTAGGACTGAGTCCTGGGCTGCACCATCCACTAGAGACCAGAGCGAGGAGGAAACCTTGCCGTGTGGTAGCAGAAGCAAGAAGGTGGAATTGTGGAAGCCAAGTGAAGAAAGGGCTCCAAGGAGGGAAGAGGAGAGGAAGGGACTGGCTTGTCAAATGCTGCCAAGAGGTAGAGAAAGACGGGGACAACACTGAACTTGGCAATATGATGACCTGGAAAGAGCAGCTTGGTACAGAGTCAGGCATGACGATTAACTGGAGTGGTTCAAGAAAGAGCGGGAGGGGCAAACAACAATTTTGAGGGATTTTGCTAAAAAGGGAGGCAGAAAATGGGTTGATAGCTAGCAGGGGAATGGGGGTCAAGAAAGGCTTTGCTTTTATTTTTTAAGATGGGGGAAACTGCAACTTGTATGCTGATATGAAAGATCTGTCAAGCAGTAAATTAAGGATGCAGGGGATGAGGGGATATTTTTAGAGTGAGGCTCCTGAATGGGCAGCAGGGGAGATTCCAATGCACAGGTGATGGCAACGGCCTCTGACAGGGCCCAGGACAGGTCATCGGTGGCAAGAGCAGAGAAGGCCTAGGTTAGGGGACCGTGTATGGTGGTTCTCGGTGTGGAAGTCCGTGGAAGGCCTCTTCCAACTACTTCTGTCTTCTCAGCAAAGACCAAGGGAGGGAGAAGGGGCTGTTTGATGACTGAGGAGAGAAGGTGAGAAGAAGGCATCCAGGAAAGAGCAGGAGAGGGAACTGACCAGCACAGGCTGGAGGGCTGGCGGGCAGCAGCAAGTCCCCGCGAGGTCAGTGACCCCGAGTGGTGAGTGAGAGTCGTCCGCGTGGCACGTGTTAATTCTCCGGCCGCACCCAAGTCTCCTGGGTGGGAGGGTGCAGACCACGGAAGACTGAATTCAGCCAAGGCTCGGGTTTTCCCAGGCACTGGGAGGGAGGAAGGGCCGGGCAAGGGAACTGAGGGAGTGCACTTAACAGTACTCAGGAAAATGGGCTGTGAAATCTCTGCTGGGTTAGGAAGTACGGAGGCCACTGCGGTCTGAATGTTTGTATGTCCCTCCCCCCAAACTGATGCGCTGAGACCCTAACCCCCCCCCCCAAGATGGCAGCATTAGGGGGTGGGGTCTCAGAGACCTGATTAGAATATGAGGGCAGGAACGGATCAGTGCTTTTATAGAAGCAGCTCCAGAGAGACCCCTTGTGCCTGCTGCCATGTGAGGACACAGCAGGACGCCCGGAAGAACCACAGCACAGCCCCGATCTCGGACCCCTGGCCTCCAGAACCATGAGGAAGACATCTCTGTTGCTTTTAAGCTACCCGGTCTGTGGTACTGGGTTACAGCGGCCTGAGTGGACTAAAACAGAGGTCACTAGGTGGGTGAGGATAGTGACAGGTCCAGTGAATTTCAGGCCACTACAGGATCCAAGAACTCATGGGCAGGGTCTGGGGGCTGGCACTTAGGAAAGCCAGGCTACGGCCCGAGCTCTGCCCCCAAGAGCCATGTGACTGTGTGGACCACTGCCCTCCACAGAACCAGGGGCTGGACGAGCTGATTCCTGTCACCCCCATGCTGCTCTCCTTACTCTGAGAGCTGGACACAGTATTTGGATTCTAAATCCAGACCTAAAGGAGCGATCCGACCTTAGGGTTGAAATTCTCTTTTTCTTGGTTTCTTTCTGTGAATACTGGGGATAATAATATTTATGAGGACATCCATTCTAGGATGAAGCACCCCGAGAACAGGGTTTTTGTCTGTTTTGTTTCACTGCAACTCATGAGTTTAGAATAGTTTCTAGCAACCAGTAGGTGCTCGATAAACGTCTGGTTGGTTAGTTGGTTGGCTGAATGGATGAATGGATGAGTGAGTGGATACCTGCTTCCCCTATTCCACAGAATCACCGAGGAACAAATGAGGTGAAGATGGTGAACTCTGAGGGAGACGTAAAGGGCTGTAAGTTGCTATGCAGTGCTGCCCCAACACCCCCGTGCTGGCGACTTCACCTCTGGTCATTAAAATCAGAGTAGCTGTACACCAGAAATTGATGCAAAATTGCAAGCTGACTATCCTTCAACGATAATAAAAAGAACCAAAAAAATGAAAGCAAAAACAAAAACAAAACAGACAGACAAAAAGCCAGAGTATCTCACTGAGGACCTTCCAGGGGTGTTGCAACCAGGTAGCCGGAGGGTTGCGGTCACAATAGCACAAATTAAGCGCGTTTATCACAGTGCTTGAAAGAGGGTCTTGAAAGCTGAGGAGCGGGAGGCCCACGCCATCTGAACTGCACAGTGGGGTGAGCGACAAGCAGGGGCAGTTTCAGAACCAAGTGAAGCCAGAGTGAGGGTGAGGGTCCCTACACCATGGAGGGGGCATGAGAGTGAGGTTTCTGTATTAGTAAAAGAAGAATGCTAGAAAAAAAAAAAAAGAAAAGGCAGAAGATTCCCGAAGGCTAACTCTCTCTTGTCTGTGCTGCCTGGGAATGAAAATGAGAGAGCTACGCTGAGCAGGAAAGGAGGATTGAGAACTGCTTAGAAGTTAGCATAGTCCTGTAAAAACACGCTCCATCAAGATGTTGTGCGCGCCTTGAGCAGCCTGCAGTGGATGTTGAGTCGTTTCTACTAGGAATTAAGAGACAAATACTTTAGGCAGCTGTAGGATTCCCCCACCCCACTAAAAATCCCCCACACAATGCTGCAAAGCTGGTTCTCAATAGGACGGCATGAGCACAGTCCGCCACAGGACTTTCTGGATTATTCTAGGCCCTTCATCTGGGTCTCCCACCCCTCCAACCCGCAGGTAGGAACATGACAGATGCAAATCGAAGGAGAAATACTCGAGCTGGTGGATGTCACCAAGGGCAGGTGCAACTCTGCACAAGGTTTCTGGAAGTGCGCTGTTTAAAATGATCCTGTTTGAACCCACTGACCTTTCCTTTCGTTTTGAGAAAGTTCAAAGTAAAAGAAAATAGAGGGATAAAAAAGAAAGAAAGGAGAAAAGAGGACCCACGGCAAAAGATTCAAACATCCCTAGCTGGTGAATGACAAATTCCCCTTTCATTTCTGTTCTAAACACTTGGACTCTGCAAGATTTGTTAATGATGGTGAGTGTCTCTGTGTGTTTATCTAGGTATCTAGATACATATATCTAGCAACAAAAAAAGATCTTTTAAGCCCTCCCAGGCATGAGCAAAGGAATGTAGAATAATTATCTGTGACCAATTCTCATCTATAACTAATTAGAATTTTACTTTCCCATAGCATTTCCTTTCTGGTCCAGGTCCAAGGGTTTTTTTTCCTTCTTCTTCTTCTTTGTTTTTTTCCTTAGAAAAGGAAGCTACCTGGATATTTTTAGCACTATGGGGTGGAAAGGGAACAGGGTGCAAGAAGAAAGGGGGCACTTTTCAGACTGCATTACCGCTTTGATCTGATTGGCTCTCCTTTGGTTACTTCTTGTTTTGAATGCTTTTCCAGCATGGGAAGGGGCTCTCAGCCCTCTGGCTATTGCATTTGAACTAAACTCTGCAGAACAGTTTGAGAGCCCCTGTTCACCTCTCTCACTCCCACCTCAGGCGAGCAGCCCCCTATCCCAACCACGGCTTTGAGATCCCATCCAAACTTGCTGGCGTCTCAAACTGAATCCCAGATGTTCACTTAGAGAGAAATAAATGAATGGTCCAAGCTGTGGACTGAACCAGTGATCCTCACAAATAGATTCCAGGTGTGTTGGCATCTGGACTGCTATCTCTCTTTTTCTCTGTCTTACACACACACGCACACACACACAAATACCAGTTCCATCCTAAAAAGAATCCGACACCATCTCCAGATGTAGAGCTGATACAGAATGCACAGGATGAGGTACCTAACATGAATTTTATCTTTCTTTTCAATCATGAACAAAGGCAAAGGGCTCCAACACAGCCCCGTATGTCTTCAGGAGTCAAAATCATGATGCATTTGGTGTTCAAAATCAGCGTAGGCCTAAAAGAGTCTACAATTGCTAAGCTACCTTAATTGGCATCAATTTTCACCATCAACCACAGCCACCTCATGCATTTCCTAAGAAGCTCATCTTGTTGCAAATTTAAATAGCACCTACTGTCTGCCTACATGGGGCAAGCAGCATGGAGAAGGGGGGAAAAAGGAAAGCAGGATCTCTGCCCTCAAAGAATGTATAGTCCTGCTGAAACAGCAAAGTTCAAGTCACTTAATTCGTAAATTGACTGAAAATTCCACTGTTTACGAAGTACCTCTTCTACGTCTGGGACACAAACTCCAACAAGATCCTTTCCTTAAAGAGCTTACAGTCAGTCTAGTGGGGAAGGGAGATAAGTTTACCGGGGACCACGGGCACACATGTGACGTGTGCTCAGAGAGAAGGACATACAGCAAGCCGTGGGAGCAGTCTTTATGGCTTCCTGGAGGAGGCAATATTTGATTAGCATCTTGAAAGACAAGGAACGAGCCAGGGAATGAAAGACAGAGAAAGGGCAGAGAGGAAACACAGCCAAAGCACTGTGATGGGTCACCACAGAAGCAGCACCTGTTTTAATATGCAGAGTGAAGGATGAGGAATCCCTGCAGGGTGGATGGAGAGAGACTTGGCAGGCACAGGCCATGCAAGGCTTGGGGCACTCAAGCACCAGGTCGGTGAGATCAGTACACGTGGAATGATGAGAGAAGCAGAAGCTCGAACACTGGTGATGGGCAGAGACCCTAAGTGCAGCAGGAAGTGACAACCTGCTAACGAGGGGCGAGGGGCCACATGGAGGAGGCATGTCTTCAAGGACAGGCAGAGAGAAAAAGGTAGGGTCTTCCAGTTCCGAGGGCATTAGAGCAAGGCACCCAGCAAATCCTCTTCCATGACAGGTGCACAGACAGTGAGGAGACCATCATGATTCCAGCAGCGGAAATATGTTGAGGTGAGAGTGAAGGCTAGACCAGTGGGATGAAGCTGCAGGGACGGTGGGAGGTGAGTGGGTCCCACCTGCAGTCACCATACCTCTAGGGATTTCAGAGCGTCAGTGCACAAGCTTGTTTATTTTCATCAGCACACGTGTTTTAGAAAAAATATACAACTTTCTTGTGGTCATTATGATTTAAGATGAGGCTAGGGGGAAAAAGTAAGCTGTCTTAAAGTTACATTAAGGAAACTATTAAATAATAATAATAATATAATAATAATATAATAATAATAATAATAATAATAATAATAATAATAATAATAATAATAATAATAAAGGTGTGACACATTAACCAAAACCATGAAGAGGGAATAGAAATTACTGGCATTTGGGGAACTCTGTGTTGCTAAATGACTGGTCACTGAAGTTTTTCAAGCAGCATCAGTGTGAAGTAAGGAACCTTGTAGGAAAGAAAACTCAGCCGGCAGTGGGCAGGATGTGTTGTCTGGAAGAAACAAGAGTCGACATGGAGAGAACATGAAGGAGATCACATGAAGGCCGTGTGTGGGCCAAAGAGGACCAGCGTTAGGGATGGATGAAAGAAAGAGGAAGATGATAGAGCATAACTTGGTGACACTGGATGAGGACGTGGTAAGTTGGTTTGCTGTTTCCAGTTCTTTCCTCCTTCTCCACTATGGAATCATCCACCCCAGACTTTGGCCACGTGTCTTTGCAGGAGCTCCCATTCAAGTGGGCAGTGTCTATTTCCTTGTCCCAGGATGCCAGGCTTAGCCATGTACCTTGATTTGGCCAACAGAGAGTCGGTGGGTGTGACGTGAGCAGAGGCTTTAAATGTGCTTCTGTGACTTGGCTTGACCTCATCTCTTCTTCCATCTGCCATGAGAAAAATATGCCTCTGGTAGCCACCAGCCCCAAGGAGACTGAGAAGTCACATGAAAGCTCCTGGACCCCATCTACAGCCCGAATCCACGCCCTGCCGAGCCTAGCTGAGATCAGCTGAAATCAGCCAAACCCAGCCAAACCATGACCCATCAGTGAGGCAAATAAATGCTGCTTTTTGTTAAGCCACAGAGACTCTGAGGTTGTCAGGCTAGAAGGGAAAATTGATGCGCACAGAGGAGGAGGAGGTGCACTCAGATTTGCCGTCATCTCCTGACTGGTCTCCTGGTTCCACCCTCGCTCCCTGACATCTGTTCTTCCCTCGCAGCTAGAGTGATCCTTTCAGAACCCTCATTGATCAAGTCATTCCTCCGCTAGAGACCCTCCACTGGCTCCCATCCCACTTGGGGCGAAGGCGAGATGGACATCACGGCCTCCTCCCACTCTCCCACTTTCTCATTCTGCTCCAGCCACGTGGCCTCCCTGCTACGCCCAGGACACATCAGGGCGCACTCTCCCTTGAGCCTTTCCTTGCTTTCCTCTTCGTAGAAAACACTTCCTTCAGATATCAAAGTGGCTAACACCTTCACCTCTTGTCTTAAAGCAGTGGAATGAATGACATGAGCTGCCCTGGAAACTTGGCATCTCCCCATGGACGTCCCACAGGCATGTCCATCATGGACATTGTCACCTCCTTCCACCCCATGTGCTCTTGCCCACATGGTCCCCGTCTCCGGGAGTGACCCTCTTCCATGTTTCACTCCCTTCCACTTGACACTCCCCATGGGCCATCAACCGCTATGTGCTCTGAGCACTGCCTCTTAAATATGTCTCCAAACCATTCTCTTCCCCTAACTCCCCTGCTACCTTCTAGCTCAGGCTACCACGCTCGCCCCCTGCATTACTGAGATGGGCTCCCCACTGGCCTTTATGCCTCTAGTCTTGATCCTAACCCTCCACTCAACTTTTAAATCCAGCTTCCATATTCCAGGTTGACTGACATCCCTATAGTATAAGCCTAATTATGTTGTTCCCCTGCTGAAAATGCTTTAGTATCTCCTCCCTGCCCTCAGCAAATCATCAAAACTTCATTCTACTTGTGAAGCTTTATGTCCCCTGTCCTCGGTCCTTCCAGTCATGATGAATTTCGTTCAGCTCCTGAACACACCTTGCTCTCCCTTACCTCTGAGCCTTTGCTTATGTTGTTCCCTCTGTCTGGAACACTTTTCCCTTCTCCTCTACTTCACTCACTCCTATTCAGCCTCCAGGTCTCAGCTGAGACGGCATCTCTTCTAGGAAGCCTGTCTGATCTTCTTTTCTACTTACATGGTCCTCTGAAATGATTTTGCTAGACTGCAATTTTCTATTGACTTGCCTCTTTCATTAGAGAGTGGGCACCACACTGAAAGGTCTCTCTAGATCAGGCTCAGCAAACGTTTTCTATGAAGAGCCAGATGGTAATTACTTCTGGCTTTGCAGACTCTGCTGTCTGCCGCAGCTACTCAACTCTACCAACGTAGCATGAAAGCAGCCATAAACGATACACAAGTGAATGGGCATGGCTGTGTTCCAATAAAACTTTATTTACAAAAACAGGCATTGAGCCAGTTTTGGCCCATGGGCCACAGTTTGCCAACCTCTGCTCTAAATCGTCTCTGTGTCCCTGGGCCTAGAACAGGGCTTCACGCATCAAAGCGGCTCAGTAAAGATTTCTTGACTGAGGCAAGAAAGACTGAATGAATATATGAATAAATAAATAGTACATTTCAAAGGCCAAGCTAACCTAGTTTGAAAAACTTTCTTTCCTATAATCAGCTCATGTTTCAGGAAATGTCTTTCCTTGTTTCATCACGTCTAAACCCTTGCCTGGAAATAATAATAGCAACACTTACTGAGTGCCACTCACTTGAACACTTTATGGTGCTCAATCTATTTTATCCTCAAAATAACCCTATGAGCGATGAATCTTCAATTTACATAGGAGGAAACCTCAGAGAGGTTCCTTAAAGATGGGGCTCAGTCTCGCCTTTGCCAGACCCCTCTTTCCCTAGAGACCCTCGCTGGGTGCCTGTAATCCTGCGCCTTGGCTGGGCTTCCTCCCCTAGACTCTCTGTGGTCAGCCAGAATACAGGCCTCCCTCTGGCTGGCTCTGCCCACGCGCCCTGCTCCCAGTCTGGGGTGGGACATCCCTAATTTCCATCAGCTGCCCGCCTGGCCCTCTAATTCCCTTGCCCACAACCTCCAGTCTGATGCTGCTCGCCTCTTCTCCAAGGGTTTATTCTCTGCTCTGGGCCCCGCTGACACTTTGTGCTCCATTCTATCCCCTCTCCCACCTCTTCTCTGCCCTCCAAGGAAGTTCTAATGCCAGGGAAACACGTTTCAAAGGCCAGGGCACAAGTGATTGTATCTAGAACTTGAAAAGTGTGAGAAAAAAATCCAAGAGAAGAGAAAAGCTGATAGAAGCAGTAGCAAGCTCAGCGGTCTTCCTACAGAGATTCGGCCAATTACCGAAAACACTTCCTTTGGCTGAAAAGCTCACCATTGAATCAGGCTTGGGGAAGAACACGCTGTAATGTTAAACCCCAAAGGGCCGCTCTGTGCTCCGAGGCCCTGATTTCATCTGTAATTCCTCGATGGTCATCTGAAGTATGTTCCCCGTGAGGATTTCAGGGCTCCCAACAAAAGCAGATCCCTCGTTGAGAAGCTGGAGGAAGCACTTGGAGCTTGAATTTGTCTTTCCCTGTCTTTTTCCCCCTCTTCCAGACATGGGTCTCTGCCTCTCACCCTGAACTCAGAAGCCCACGGCGGCTCACGGAGCTGGTTTGAATCTGACTTATGAGCCGATGGGTACGGCCGTGGAGGGATGCGGGCTCGGACGCTAATTGCTCATTAGCCATCTGTGCGTGCTGCGCCTCCGCGAAGTCAAGACAAAGAGAGTGAGCCGCGGTACCTGGGCGTACCGGCTACCGACACACGTGGAAACCATCCAGGGAGACCTCGGGTTCAATCCACAGCTTGGCCACATATTTATTTCTCACTAAAATAACATCTGGCTTTCATTTTTTGGTGACAACTCGTTTGGACAAGACCTTGAGCAGGTTAAAAAAAAAAAAATTAAGACTTTCCACCCTTCCCCCAGCCTTGGGGAATGAAACTTTGTTTAAGCTCTTTCATGAGCCAAGGGTGTGAAAAAGGAATCAGTGTGGGGACCGAAAGCTGGAGTGTAAACAAGGAGTTACTTGTTTCTTCTTATTAAAATATGATGACTCTGAGGATTTCGCACACGTCCCACTCGGATGCAGGGCAGAGTTCTTGGGGAGCACATATCACAGATTGTGGGAAAGTCCCAGGAGTCCATAGCTAAAGTACTTGACAATCTCAGGGCTCGACTTCAGGGCCGAGGCATCTGGGACCCGAGTGGAGGATGACTGGGTTTGGGGAGTGTCTGATTTGCAGTGACCCAGGACACATTGCCACGAACACTCTACAGGTCCCATGAAAAGCCGGTGGCCCTGCCTGCTACAGCCTGGGACACATGGGGGTCCCCACCACAGTACAAGCTCTGTGAGGTCAGGGGCATCCTCGACACCTAGCAGAGTACCTGCTGGTAAGCGGGTCCTTGCAAGTGTTTGTTGAATGAATGAACAAATGATACAATACACAGGTTCTATTGTGATTCCACCCCTACGTGTGGCCACAACCACAGGTCCAAAAGACAACGAGAATAGTTCCCACAATCCTGAGAGGTGGGAGGTTGCCAGCCATATACATGGTAAAGAAGGTTCCTTGAGACAAAAAGACAAGAGTTCTTACTGACTGGAGCCTCCAGAGCAGAGCTGGAGCTTGAGCTCCTGTTTCCTGGCTCCCCAGCTGGGGTATTTCTGAGGAGGAAACAGGTAAGTCTGCGTAGGAAGTGAGGCCTTGGCGTCACACATCCAAACTTGAAATTTAATGCAGTGCCTACCATGTGCATAACATAGTGCTCAGTGCCTTGGAGGTTTCAAAGAAGAGGGAAGGATGGTGCTTGCTCTTGGGCTCTCAGAGACCCTCTCAGAGGCCAGGCTCTTTACTACCACAGACCATTTGCACATGCAGCTTGCTTATCTGCATGCTTGCCGTCCATGCCTCGTATATTCTGCTGAGTAGCTTCAAATCTTTGCTCCATCATCACTACGTCAGGAAAGCCTTCCCTGACAACCACCCCTACCAAGCTACGTCAGATCCCCCCTTCTCTGCCCTTACACAAACATGTACTCCTACATGCCTGGTACTTACTACAACTGCAATTTTCCATTGATTTTTTTTTGGTGATTTTGATTAACAGCTCTCTTCTGCTGCCTGCACTGTCCAATACAGTGTCCAATAGCCACATGTGGCTAGGCAAATTAAAATTAAACAATACTAAAAATTCAGTCCCTCGGCTGCATTAGTGGCATTTTAAATGCTCAATAGCCACCTGTGGTGAATGGCTATCACATGGGGCAGTGCTGAGATGGAACATCTCCATGACTGCAGAATGTTCCCCTGGCTAGTGCTGTGCCAGACTGGACACTCTGTGAAGACAGGCCCCAGGACGGTTATTACCTCCATTACATACCACGTAGGTGGCACAGTGCTTCCCACATAGGGAGTGCTCATGAAGTGTTTGCTGAATGACTGAAGAACCTTACGATGGGGCAAAGGAGACAAACTCGTAAACTAGAGCACAGGGCAGCGTGATCCAGTGCTACACGGGAGCCCAGAGGACGAGGGTATTACGGAACAGAAAGCTATTCTTACAGGTGAGATTGGTGAAGACTTAGTGGAAAAGGAAAGATGTGTGTTGGGCTTTGAAGAGTGAGGAGGAGTCTGACAGTGGAGAAGAGGTGGGGTTGTTATAAACAGTGAAAGAAAACAGCACTTGAATAGGGTCATGGAATCAGAAGACGTGTGTCATGCCTGGGGAAGGGCAATGATTCATGTGTGTTTGGAGCAAAGGTCTTGGAACGGCAAGCTGAGGAACCTGGATTTAATTCACATGCAACTTCAGGTAAGATTATTGTCCACCTACTATATGCCTGCGCTAAGTGCTCCATACATGACCACACTTGATCTCTGCAGCATCCTTGTGGGGTAGGTACAATAATGATCCCCATTTATAGATGAGAAAACTGAGCTTCACATGGGCCATATGGATGTCCATGCATTAAATAACCTGTTAAAAGTCACGTGGCCAGCAAGTAGCAATAGGGTGATTACTGAAATGCAGCTCCGTACAAGCAGGGAACATGCCTGTCTCACTCTCCACTGTATTACCAGCACCCAGCATAGCACTGGAACATACCAGAGGCCTAATATGGTTGCTGAATGAATACATGATCAAATGTGTTTGGCGGTGATACCTCAAGCTGCAGTGGGGATGGAGAGAAAGGAGATCACTGCATAGTGCAGAGGGGAGAGGAATGAGAGGGTCAAGTTTGACTCTCTGGGTTCAGTCCTGGAGCTGAAACTTACTCTCCAGGTAACCTGGAGCGAATCTCTTGATCTTGTACACATCATCAGACTAACGGCAATGATAATAGCACCTTCAATGGAGAATGGTAAGAGCTTAAGGAAGTAGATAATTCACATATCAGCTATCAAATAAATAATGGCTTCTGTTATTAAGAGGTGACCAGGGTCTTGTCCCTTTCTCTAGGTTTTGGAGGGCACAGATGTCAGCGATATGACACAGGCTGAATCAATTTGGGACTTGACAACCAAAGGAAGGCTGGAGCCAAGGAAGGAATCAAAAACTCCTGAAAGGATTTATCCTGGGGAGAATGAAAGGCTAAAGTAGACCATGATCAGAGAGGCGGAGCATAAGAAGAGAAAGAGATTTGGGTTCAAAATAAGAGTCAGGTGACCTCGCCAGGAACGCAGCATAGACTAGGAAAACAGACACATCCGGGGTGGAGGGACTCTCTCTCTGTCAAGTAGGATGGATTCAAGCCAGCAGGGAGAGGGGCTACCCTGCCTAACTTTTAAGAGCATGGCAACTGTCTCAAGTATGTCCCCCAAAGCCTCACAGGGTTTAGCGTCTCACTTGCTGAAAGCCCCACATGACATCACCTTTGCTGTGAGTGGTGAGCCGATGGCTGCCAGTCAACTTTGCATGAGGTCAGGCCTTATGCCCAGCAAAACAAACAGATAACACACCAAGCCGAGGCTATGTGGCTTCCTGGCTTGGTGCCTCGTCACTCAAAGCCTGGTCCAGGGACCAGCACCATCAGCATCACCTGGGAGCTTGTGAAAAATGCAGCATCTCAGGTCAGGCCCTAGATCTGCTGAATCTGCCTCTGCCTGGTAGCCAGGCCTCCAGGTGACTGGTGAGAACAGTAAGGTCTGAGGGTTTAGAGCTCTGCAGGCAGACTGCCCAAGTCCCGGCTCTGCACTTTTCGGATCTGCGACCTTAAGGCAAGCGATTTAACATGCCCAAGCCTCCATGCCCTCGTCTAGGCAAAGGGGAAAACAACCCCGCTGACTCATCGAGCAGTTCTGAGGCTCACCCAAGATTATGCATATGGAAGCGGTTAACACAGAGCTTACAACTGGTAAGTGCCCAATTAATGCCAGCAGTGGTTATTAAAAACTCAGTGCCCAAGACACTCCTGTCTCCTGGCAGAATGATGGTCCAAATGGTCACTCTTCAGGTAACAAGATGCTCTCCAAGGGACGAACTGGTAAAACTGAGATGAACTTACCACCAACCTAGCCACCCTCCCCAGATGCATTTATTTATCACTCCAAATGCTGGGGAGGCTCCACCCTGCGGAGTACTTGAACCAGATCAGGCCCATCTTCCTGGACTTACAGTTCAAGACAGACAAGATTAGGCCCAGAGCCAACATCAACAATGGAATGGGCCCTGAATCACTCTCTTGATTAAATCAGCAAACACACTCGGGCCAGTGGAGGACACATTCCCTGAGGACAGAGGCAGATAGGAATCGGGTCAACTTCAGGCCCTGCCCAGCAGAGGTTTATGGCCAGAAAGAACAGAAAGACCACAAGATTGGACTGACCCACCTCCAGCCCAGACCACAGGCTTACAACAGAGGCAGAATACGGTTCCAGAAGAACACAGCGGCACTACCTAATCTTTCTTGGGTGTTTACCAGCGGTGTTCTAAAAGCTTTACAGGTCTTAACTAATTAAATCCTCCAGAAACCTTATAAAGGTACAGGCCATTATTAATCTCATTTTACAGATGATAAAACTGAGGTTCGGAGAACTTCAGTTACTCATCATGCAACTTATCACACCATTAGTAAGTCAGGGTTTACTGTCTGTACTATGGGTACTGCCCAGAGGAGGCAAGGGTGGGCTGAGCGAGGCATGCAGCAAGGGGCTTGCCCCACCTTGAGAGGGATGGATTCCAGACCCCGTGGCCATGGGGAGGGCTTCTCATCGCACTCAGCCTCCACCACAAGCAAAGTGGTGACACTTTCTGGGACGCCTACGCCTATCCTCAGAAACTGCAACACAGAGATTCAGACATGGAATCGCAGAAGCAGTTTATCACCATACGCACAAAGACAGGCATTTGTCAACAAAGACACACGATCACAGGTGAGCGATCATTGAGCGGCTCCTCCTCTGTTGCTCTCAGAAGCCTTTTGAGACCTCAAGTTGTCGAGAAGTCTCCAGCTGCAGAGGCTCGCTGTCTCCGTGCGCACGGAGACAGACGCAGAGGCAAACGTGTTGGCTGTGATCTGCTGCTGCTGCCTACCTCTTCAATCACAGCTTGCTGGCTCACACACCAGGTGGCCAATCAGAATGAGCCAGGACCCCTGTCCCCGACCCCGGGGCTTTGGTGGTCTTCTGGCTCCCCTCCACGGTCTTGGTATCACTCTAGCCCTGTGGTCTTGCTGATATGGCTTTCTCATTCGGCCCTGGCCCTGTCCTTGGCAACCGCATGCTGCTCTATAGGGATGCTGATAACTGGGGAGGCTAGACACATATGAGGGCAGAGAGTATATGGGAAATCTCTGTACGTTCCTCTCAACTTTGCTGTGAACCTAAAACTGCTCTAAAAATAGTTCTAATAATTTTTTTTAATCTAAAAAATAATTTTCAAACGGCTAAAAAAAAGATCATGGCTCCATGGCAGGTCTTGGGGACTTTGGGGGGGGGGGGGCTATGGAAACTTCTGGCTTCCTTCAACCACACCAAATAAATGATTATCTTCTCCATCCATGGATAAAGTTCTGATCGGTGTATGAGATCTCACTCACTCTCTCACACATACACACCTTAATAAGTTTGTAGAAGAATAATTTCTGGAAGCATATAAGATGGCTACATTTGGGAAGGGCAACCAGGAATCAGGCAAAGCAGTGACACTTACATTTTATTGACTCCTAATCCTTAATAATTCTGTATCACAAATATGTAGTACCTGCCACCTTCCATTTTGACAAAAGTCAACAATAACAATAAAGCATGGGTGCTTGGTTAGAGAAATACGGTCACGTCACGTGTCCATTCTCTAAACTGGTTCTTCAAACCAACCCCTCCCCACAAAGCACAGAGAACAAAGCACAGTGTCAACAATGAGAAACAGCCCCATCAGGACAAGACCCCCACACCCACCTCAGTCCCTGCCACCCACGACGGCTTCCTTCTGTAACAGCCCTTTCTGGTGTCTGACCCTACACCAGCCCTCCACTGCCTGCTCTCGCTCTTTGTATTAATCAACTGATCTGGTTTCTTGGGACAAAGGACTTTGCCCATGATGTGCCCTCAGGCTCTTCCTTAGAGTGGGACATCTTATGCGGACTCCTGAGATCCCAAGCCCAGCGGGGCCCCACCCCAGGTACTGCAATAGGTCAGGACTCAAGAACTCACTTTCTTTTTCAGACAAAGATGCTTTGGGGCTAGTTCCAGACTTCCTTGCAAAATCGAACAGTGAGCTCTTTGGAACTGCAAGTGTAAACGTGAACCTACGTAGTATCGGTGTTCACAATCCTGGCTCTCCCCGACTGGAGAAAATCTGACTGAAAGCACACACAGCTCAGAACATCTGTGCCTCCCCGCGGGCTCAGCTGCTTTGTTCATGCGCTGCTTCCCCCCATTCAACAGGCTGTCATTACGTGCACGCCAGTAATCGGGCAGAATCATGGACATGGTGTGTCGCTGTTCAGCGCTGCCGGAATTGCAACATGAAGACCACTTAGCACAGAACAAAATCAGGGAGCCACAAATTAGTCACCGCAGAGATGCCACGACGGTGTTAGTCTATTCATTGCACTCAACAGTCTTACACATCTGAATGGGTTTAAGGCTCCTCAGAGGGGCACGTGGGTGGGGTTTCTTCCCTGTGTCACTAGTCCGTCAGACCAGCAGCCCCCACGCTTCAAGACACCTTTTTCCCTCTGCCCCTCCTCTGACGTCTAGCCATCGGTCAGCTCATGGTGCTGTGTCTGCCTTTTGCCACGTCCCCGGCGCCCCACTCTCAGGACCACTGCAGAGCATGCTTAGTGACAAGCTTCTTGCTTCCCGCGGAAACTCCTCCTCCTCTGGATCGTCAAGGTTGCAGGGAGTGGTCTCCGTCTCAATGTCACTGTTGTGGGGACAGCGGGCAGTATACAAGGATGTTTCATTAAAAGTCCATCATGGCTCTGCTGAACAGTGGGCCATGCAAGCTAATGACCAGGTATTGTCAAACACTCAAAGGCCCTTGGCTTACTTCCCTGAATAATAAACTGACTTGCTTCCTTGGGGATGGGCGTTTAAGTACATAGAGGATGTTGGCTTTTGAGATTCTAATCACTCACGTACCACTTTGTTATCATTTTGTATCACCTGTAGTATAATTAATATCTTTCTGTAAGTTAAGTCACCTTTTCAATTTTACTTGACTGCCTGTTTTATCCTCTTATTCTAAGCAAAAATACCACTAAGGCCATGCCTTTGAAGAGCTATTTATCTAAAACACATCACACACACATAACAAATCCATGAAAATGGAAATGCTCTATCTGTCGCACCTTGGCACAGAAGGAAGGACACTAATCACTCGAAGTCAAAAGACTCCACTGTGCCTTGAGCTCCGTTTCCCACCATTGCCAGCACGGGCTCCTGCAACACCGTGAGTGCTCGATATCAATTTGCTGATTTGAATTGATCTCAGGTGCCATTTAACCAAACGTGTCAGGATTGCAATGAAAAATAAAGATGTTCCAGAATCGAAGCAAATTATTTCCCTGATTTCTAGGCCTTGAGACGTGGGACCTACTGAAAAAAACATCTCAGCCCTGAACTTGGTTCTATTAGAAGGGTCTAACGGAACTGACCAAGTTATGCCATGACTCACTCTTAGCAAAACCAGAAAGCACTCAGGAAAGTGGAGCAGGCAAAAAAAAGAAAAAGAAAAAGAAAAAAAAGATGCAGAACTTTGCCCTGAGTGCCTTTAGGAGGAAGAATGTCGCAGATCCAGGCCTCTCCTATAGAGCTGGCACACACAAGGCAATCTGCCCGGGTGGATTCAAATGTAAGCATCAAGGGCCAGTGTCATCAAATGTAAGCATCAAGGGCCACAAATCCCCCAACCAACCCTGGATCAAAGCTGGTTCTCAACAAAACGGCCAAGGCATGGGCATTCACTCAACAAAGACACCAACAAACCTGAATGGGAAAGTCTGCTTCTCCCCGGAGAAACAGGACTGTACATGGAAAATTCCACACCACAGTTCAAAGGGGCATGGTGACCCAGTAAATTTAGTTGCTTGGGTTATTAAAGGCAACTGTAAATTCAGCTTGAGGTCCCCCCACCCCCGTGCTTTTCCCACAGCTGAAACACATGTTAAAGTGGAACAAGCTCCCAGGAAAGCCTGCTGCCTGCTTTGATTGCACCTGACATGCCATGTGCCAGGATGAGGGATGTGTCTGTAAATGGACTTGCTGCCAAAGCAGTGACCCCAGGAACACCCGTCTGGAATCTCTGCTGAAGGCCTCGGAGTGGGGCCACTTGGACCTCCAGGTAAAGAACCCAACACTAATTGAATCTGCAGCCAGCCAGAGCTGGGAACATTTCCTTTCGCTGGCTGGTTGTAACACCTAATCTCAGCAGAGAAGCCCCGTTGGAGAGTGAATAATTCATGTGCTCTTCCTCTGTGGGGTTTAGCCACGTAGGTGTCCTGCCAAGTCAAACAACACTGATAGAGATGTGCCTTTAGGGATTAGTGCAAATCGGACTCCTACCTGATGGGATTTAGCTCTGCTCAGCCCCTATTCTGCAACCCGTGTGATCTCAGGGTCAGAAAATAAAGTAAAAAGGCAGAGCTCAGGGTTTAAAAAGCATTGCACAGGGGGTAGCATACATAGCCTCTCTTTTATTTCTTCTTCAGCTTTTTAAGAGAGAACTGCAGAGATAAAAAAAGATTCTGAAATTCCAAAATGATGTGCAAAACGGGTCCTTGTCAAATAAATCAACCAAGAAAAATAAAACCAGCAGAGAGTTTTCTTTTTTTCTTAGGGCTGACTCAGAGATCCGTTTCTGTAGCAATGCCTGCGTGTGTGTCTCCCAGGCCATCTGCAGGGGTACCTAGGAGGTGAGGGAGGAGGCTGCAGGGAACGGGAGGGGCTGAGAGACGGCTGCTCCGTCTTTGGTGCTACCTTCAGGGTCTGCTTGCAAGATGCACAGAACAAGCAGGCTTTTGACTCTGTAACTGCATCCTGTCTTTACCACCTAGGATTTAAGATGCCCAAGAGCCCACAACAGCAAGATATCTGCTTTGGAGACCATGAGAGCTGCTCTCAAATCCTGCCTCCACTTCTCAGAGCATTGAGACTTTGGTCAAATCACTTAACCTCTCTGGATCCCAGTTTCCTTGCTGGTAAAATGGGATAACAATTACTCCACAGGGTTACAGTAAAGATGAAACAAGGAAACATATGCATGCAGCACGCATAAAAGATCACCACGGAAGTTAGTATATAAAACATTACTATGATAGAAAATTGCCCAGCTGACCAAAATACCTGGCTCCATTTTTTAAATGCAATGTAATGTAACGTTCAAAATGTATATTTCATTTTATGTAAACTGAATCTCAATTTTAAAAATTGCTGCTAGGAAGGATGGATATTCAAAGTGATATGCTGCAGAGCATTCAACAAACATTTCCAGCATACCTACTATGTACCTGGTCTTCTATCACTGCCGGGGGAGAAGTGAAGACAGTTCTAGGAGACGGGTTTCACAAATGGGCTCCTCAGTGGGATAAGCGTATGACCTTGCAAGGGAACGACCATAATTAAATACTCTAAAGGAAATTCTAGACACTCATCTTTCCCATTGCGGGTGGGAGACAAGAGCCCAGCTGAGCCTATCCAGCTGGAGGTGGAAGGGAAATGGCTGAGGTGGCCAAAGGACCCTCAGTCTATGAGGACCCTACCTGGGTTTCCCAAGCACAGGAATCACCAGTGACACTGCTCACTCCCACAACCAGTGTTAACGAGAGCGGGTTCTGCCCAGGCTCGACGTCAGGTGCCAGAGATGCTGTGCCGAGCACGGACACATGCTTCCATTTCCGGGGTGTACAGTCCAATGAGGGAGACAAACATCCACCCAGCATCACTAATGAATGTATAAACGTGGACTGACATGAGCAAAGGGTCCGAGTCCTGTAAGAAGATGTGGGAGAGGGACTGACTAGCCTGGAGGGGCACAGAAGGCTTCCCTGAGAAAGTGACCTCGTTGCTGGGATGAACGTGGTTACTAGGTTAGGAGGGGAGAGGAGGAGCTGCAAGGGAGGGTGGGAGGCGGGGCCAGACCCCACGGGCCCTGAGGGCCAGGAGGAGGAACCGAAGTCGATTCTAAGAGCCAAAGGACGCCAAGGAAGGATTTTAAGCACAGTCTGTATTTGAGAAGCGCACTCTGGCTTGCTCTAGTGTGGACACTGTCCCTGGGGCCTGAGTGGAAACAGGTAAGCCTGGAGGTCTGTGGTCCTTCAAGTAAGAGATGCTGATGGCACGGGTGAGTTCAGCGGCAGTGGGGGTGGAGACACAGGGAGAGATGAGAGGCTAGTCAGAGGCAGCCGCCACCCACATCCCTCAGTGCTCTGCATCCCCCCTCCAGTCCCTGCCACCCCTGATTCAGTGATGTGGATGTGGAATCCCCACCGCCACCTGCTAACCAGTCACAGCTGGGCAGTGGGAGCTCCAGCAGTACAGAGCTGGGTAAACCCGAGAGCGCCTTGCGGGGAGGGGGAAGGCGGTAACGGGCAAAGCTGAATGGCTGGGCTCCGGGGGGGGGGGGGGGCGCGGCACACAATCTCCCACCTAGATATGCCTTTGGGAGGCAGGACGGACTTCGCCTCAGCCTCTGTCTTCTTTCTGCCCTTTCCCCGCTTCATGGGACAGAAGAGGAAGTGGCCTTGCAACCTGACTCAGTCCCTAGTACAAAACCAAAACCCATGGAGACCTGGAGCACTTGCTTTGGTTTTAAGCTTCGGTTCAGGCACCAGTCCCTGCTCTGCGGGACTGAAAGCAAGTGATTCACCTTTTCTGAGATTCTGCGTCCTCACCTGTAAAATGCTGAAAATTACCCCTGCCTTGCAGGGTAGCTCAGAGGATTCAGGCAGTTAGTATCTATAAAGCACCAAGCGCCCTGTCTGCCTGAATAGGTGTTTAATAAATGTTAGTGCTATTCATTATTCTAAGGGCAAGGTGAAGGCCAAAATCAAAAATGCCAGTCATTATCCTCAGTCCCTTTTCTCACTTGTCACCGTCCATAGAGGGGGTAATGGGGGATCTCACGATACTCAAAGCTTCCAGTAAGACTCATCTTCATTTCTTTTTGCTAAGAGACAAGCCTAAATTTTCTCTCGTATCTTACAAAGTGGAGGCTGGAAGGGCCATTTGAACATTATGAGCCTGGGGGACGCCTGGATGAGATGGATACTAAGACTGGAGGAGTGGCAGGACTTTGACAGGAACTCCTCATGTCCCTGGGCCCAGCATCCTCACTCCTGTCACTCCAGCCTCCGCCCTGTAGGAAGCGGGGGCCAGCTTGGGAAAGGGTGGGTCCTGGGCGACAGCAGGTCTACAAGACCACAGGTAAGTGGGAGGCATGGAGGCCACCGGGGAGACAGAGTGTTGGGCACAGGTGACCTGGGGGCAGTGCCTGGATGGGCTTCAGCACACATGGGACGCACACACTTGAGCACTCGCAGGTGAGGGAAGCGCTGAACAGTCCATCCTCACGTTGACACTTGCTTCCAATCTTAAAAGAGGTTTTATAACTAAATTATGTCACTTAAATCTGATCATCATGATGATGATGTCATTAACAGTTCATACCCATTAAGCACTTAACTATAGTTTATGTCAGATGCTTCGCTAGACACAAGACATGCATTATTTCATTTAATCCTCTCAATAGCTCGGGTAGGTAATTCTATTACCCTCTTTTTCAGATGAGAGATTAAGGCACTTGCCTGAGGCTGCACAGCTGGCCAGCGGAGAACCTGAAATTCCCAGCGAGGTAGCCTGAGGACACAGCCCCTGCTCCTAATCACTCAACTAATTGCCAGCAAAAACCAGCGTTTCAGCAGTGCAACGGGGGCAGCGCTCTACAGTCTCCTACAAAGGGCTGGGGTCCCAGCTTCATCTCATTTGATCTCAGGGACGCAACCTTGTAGCACGTGCCCAGGTTCCCGATGGAGAATCTGAGGGTCTGCTTTTCTAGAGATGACCACAGTCGCCCTACTTAATCAATTATAAATGGTGTACTTGTGCACTGTACGGTAGAAAGTTCTCTAGTGTGTACATATATCAAATAAAGACAGCAGTACCAGAGCCAATCACATACATTTAATCACATTTTATTTATTTAGCTGCTCCCGGGAGAAGAGCCTAGCAGTGCTGCCGGGAGGCCGTGGGACTTTGCGGAAACAGCTGGAAGAATCCTGGGGAGAGGGTCTGAGGCCGAGAGCCAGGCAGAGTCCCCACGAGAGGGGAGCTGCCATTTAAGAGAGATTTCCTAAATGACAGAAGCTGGAGGACATGCTCTGAAAACAGAAAAGCTGTCAGGGATTGGAATTACTGGGTGACGGGGAGTAAGGCCTGCCAAACAGAAATTCTCTAAGTAATGACATGGTGCAGCCAACAGGGACCTCTAGCCATTTGAAGCTCTGTAAAGCAAGGGTGTCTTGAAACCGTTTTGTTTTTTTTTTTTTTAATACATTTGTTTAGCATCTCAATCTCCCTACAGCACTCACAGCTCAGAGATAAAGTCTTTAACAACATATATTTAACATGTGCCTGTTTTGTGCTGTTTGGTCTTTGGGCCACTAAAAACAAGCACACGCAAAACATTAAGTTTAAAACGAAAAGGAAAGCATCCTGGAATATCATTCCTCATTTTACAACTCGACAGCTCCCAGGGATCTTCCTAGTTAGAACCTTAATTATGGAAATTCTCGTTTGTATTACATGATTTATTTAAGACCCTGTCTTTCCAAGAGAAGAAAATCCAGGTTTTGAAGCACCTCTCAAAACAATTTATTCTTCTCCACTGACTGACTGCTTTGGCCAGCGATCGTCAATTTATAGTACATTATGCCAAAGCAAAAACACTCTAATAACTTAATCAAACATTTAAAATCCAGCTCACAGCCACACGCTACACAGAAGCAGTTCTCTCAGCGCTCTCGTTAAAGGTCAATTACCATTTTGATTCCAAACCTCCACATCTTGGAGAAGACACACACACACACACACACACACACACACACACACACACGGAGAGAAAGAGGGAGACGTAAGCATTTTGAGATTCAAAACATGGCTAATATATTCCCAGGCTTAGCGTCATTATCCTTGTTACACTTTGAAATGAGAAAACTGATCCTTTAGATATATTTTTAAAAATTCTTGCCAGACAATGTGATGTAAAGAAAGAGACCACAACAAATTAAGCTCAAGTATTGGTTCTTTTGATTTTCAAGGAATTCAGGGGAAGAACTGGGCACAATTCTACATGGATGATGTGGCCGTGTCCCCACAAGGACAATATTACAGAAATAAGAATGATGATTTGCATTGTTTTGTGTGTGCGGCTTTTTAGAATGCTTTAGCAGATACGTAACTTTCTGACAACGCCTTCACTGCTATCAGACAGAAAATACGATAAAGCTTGTTTTTCGATAAAAAAAAAAACATGCTTTGACCACTTCTGATGGTGGAACAAGGTCAGGAAGGCGACTTGGTGTGTGTTTGGCAGGCGGCGTGTGACCTAAGGATGGAAAGACGCCAGTGAGTGAAAATGCAGTCATTGGGTTCACTTGGTCAAAGAAATGGTTCTTTCCTTGTTCATCACTCTTGACCTACGATGATGATGCAGAGAAGGGAGAGAAGGAGGGTCCAGGAGGATGGCTAAAGATACTGTGTGATAACTGTCCTAGTCACGGTGTGAAATGCTTCACAAGGGTAATCTCATGAGAGCCTGGTGAAGTAGGTTAACAGAGTCAGCACGTCATGTATGCATTTAACCTGTGAGCGAACCGAAGTGCAGGCACCCAGCAACAATTAGAGAAGAACAAGGGAGAAACATAAGCTGCAGAAGGTCCTATCAGTCATCCTTCTCAATGAACCTGTGCCTCCAAATGCCTCTGCTCTGTTCCTCCCTCAACCTCTCAGTCCTCATGGGCTGCTCATGGTCAGCCTTTTTTTGTTGATGGGGATTCCAAATGGTCCCTGTAAGTCTTACTTATGAGAGGTAGAACCAAATTGTCAATAATTCTGAATATCTTCCATTTTTACCTTTCATACCAACTTCAGAGATAAGCCTCTGGTTGAAAGGCAACTCTGCTCAACAATGATTATCTCCACCTAACTGACAGTACTTGGAGCTATTAAGGAACTTTCCCGAGGTCTCAGAGCCAGTGAGTGAAAGGAGAAGATTGATCCAGGTTCAAATCCAGGTCTAACCTAACTCTAGAGTCCATGGGCTTCATTTTATAATCATTAGGCTAAGTGTCCACCACACACTCACTCTAACTAAACTAGCAAATGGACGGGCCTGTGGAAGCTTCCAGAGAGTGGCCCCTGTTCTTCGTGTCCCCATCCTCAATGGCCCCAGATGCATCATTCTTTGTCAAACTGGTAGTCATGATTTATATTCCTATTTTATCTTCAAGACCCAGTTCAAGCGATGCCTCCTTGGTAAAGTTTCCCCTGACCTCTCCAGTAGAGACCTCTCTGCACTCTTCAAAGTCCAATATCTGCCACGTTGAAAGACACATGTTTACATGCTTGCCTTCCCAGTAAGCTCCTCGAAGACAATGATTCCCTCGTATTTTCCCCCAAAATGCTAGTGCTAACACAATACCGGGTGCACAGAAGATGCTCAGTAAACGCCTGTTAACACTGAACTGTCTAACACACAAGATGAAAAATTTCTCCTGCACGCCCCTCTGGAGGTGGATGGGCTGCAGTGGGGTGGGTGGGAGAGGAAGCTGCTGGGAAAAAATATGACAATCTCTGTCTCAAGAGATTCCCCAGGAACACAAAATCAGTCATTTTTTTCAGTCCTGCTTCAGAGACTGAAGTGAAAGGCTTAGGAGCATTTATGACAAGCCAGAGACTATCCTCAATGCTTTGCATGCATGCTATTTAGTTTCAGCCCTATGAGGCAGATATAGAGATGTTTTATAAATGAGGCATCTGAGGCTCAAAGAGGCTCATTAATTTTGTCCAAGGTCAAACAGCATGTAAATGTGAGCCTGAACACCAGAGCCCAGGTTCCTTACTGCCCTGCGATAATTTCTTCCTACATTATTGGCTTAAATTCCTGCCATCACTGACCCTACACTCTTGAGTTTTGTTCCCTCCCTAGGAGAGAGCCCCATCATCCACTATATGGCAATCTGGAGGGTTTAGGGGTAAGTCTGCCAACAGCCTCCTCTTCTTCTACCTCAGTCCTTTCAATACGACCAGAGGAGAGCGAGGTTGGTGGCAGGAGTCAAGTAGGGCTGGCCTATGCCCGCAGCCCTGTGGTCCCACCTGGGCCTCCAATGGCCGTGAAGATCTTCCCTAGCTTTTATTCTCCCCCTGATATTTGCCTAAATAAATTGTATAGCTTCCTTTCCGTCTGTCTTGTAATTCTTAAGGAACCAATGGAAAAAATATTCCAAGATAGAAGTTGTTGGGTTTTTTTTTAATAGGGGATAATAATATAAACTAATCAAAAATCTGTCAGCGGTGGTCTTTGTGGTGTTGGCAGCTTATACCCACACAGATACTGGTTGTTTTTTTTTTTTTTTTTCCTAAGAACTTAGAGTAATTTAAGTGTTGACACCGCAGGCGATAAATTTCACAAAGAAAACCCTGTCCATAATTCTGAGTTAATAACAATGCTCAGGCTTTGATGTTGATACAAATGAGGCCGAATGAAGAAAAAGCCACATTCATGGGCTGTTGGAGGGTCTGGCCTGTAAATGATGAGCTCCAGGGAAATAAGACATGTTAGTGATGGCGGGACAAGCAGAGTTCTATCCACCAGGAACAAAATGACTCTTGCAGTAAAAACATATGTATTTGCCACATATACGCATTTAAATATACAATCTAGCTACTTACTTCACATCTAATTAAAGAGTAAATGTGAACTTTGGGTTAGAGCTAAGGGCGCCACTGTGCTCTGTTCTTTGGAAAACCGAGCTAACCCAAGGCAGCTCGACCCCTCAAATACTGTACGCTGCGGGAACATCTCACGGAAGTCAAATTCCTCTCTAGCCTGTTTCCTTGTCTGCAGAATGAGGAAACTGAATAACATAATATCTCAGTCTCCTGCTAGGTCTTGACAGGGACCTTTTTTTCCCCCCTAGTTCCTGAATTCGGAATAGTCCCAGATTTGAATCTCAGCATGGCAAGTTACTTTAACTATCTGAGCTTCAGTTTTTTCCTCTGTGAAAGGGATATGATCATTTTTTTAAATACATTAAATGTTTTTTTATCAACAAAATGTTCAAACATACAGAAAAGGCACAATGTATCTTGAGCATTCCTATGCCCACCACTTCAATTCAATGGTTGTTTGCATTTTGCTACCTTTGCTTTTGTTTGTTTTCTTTACTGAACCACTTTGAAGTGAATGATAGACATCAGGCCACTTGGTCCCTGAATTCTTCAGCATGCACTCCCCCCCCACAAATATGAAGATTCTCTTATGTAACTAAGTACCATTATCATATTTAGCAAAACTATTAATTCCCTAACATCATCTGATACCCAGTCCACTTCCCAGATTTCTCCATTTGTCCCCAAATTTTATTTTACACATTAATTTTTTCAAACCAGGCTTCAGTTAAGAGCCATGGATTGAAGTTGATTCTCACATCTGTGTCTAAAATCTCTTTTTAAAATAATTTTTTGAAGTGTAACATATATTCAGAAAATGCACAAGTTGGAATTGTATGGTTTGTAGCATTTCCACCCAGTGAACAGATCCACCAAACCTCTACCCAGATCTCAAAACAGGATGGTACACCCCAGAAACCCCTTAAAGCCCCCTTCCGTTTACAACCTTCCAATGATAAACACTATCCTGACTTTTAATACCATAGATTGCTTTTGCCTGATTTGGAATCGAGTAACATAAATTCTTTTATGTCCTGCTTCTGTCACTTACTCTGTGTCTGAGATCTGTCATGTTGTCGCGTGTAGCAGTAGTTTTTCTGTGCTGGCTGTCTCCCCTCTCCATCAGTCTATCCCATGGTATAAACATACCACAGTTGATTTTTTTTCTCATGTTGATGAGCATTTGGCTCGTTTCCAGTTGGGGGCTATGGCAAAGAGTGCTGCTGTGAACATCCTTGTGTGTGATGTTTTTTGTGGGATGTAAATGGAGGAGCAGAGTTGCCGGGTCATGGGGTGTGTGTATGTTCGGCTCTACTTGACATTGCCAGAGAGTTTTCTGGAGTAGCAGAGTCAATGAGTCCCATAGCAGGGTATGAATGTAGTTTGTTTCACATCATAATCAACTTGTAAGTTTTCTTACACTGTTCTGATGAGCGTAGAGTGTATGTCCCTGTGGTTTTATTTTATACATCTCTGAAGACTAATGGCACATTGAGCGTCTTTTCATATGACCCTTGGCCATTGGGATATCCTCTCTTCCGAAGTGCCTATTCAAACCCTTAACCATTTTTCTACTGGGTCATTTTTCTTTTTCTTATTAATTTGCAGAAGTTCTTTACATATTCGCAATGTAACTTCTGTGTCAGTTACATGCGCTGCCCATATCTTTACCCACCCTGTGACCTGCTTTTTCACTCAATTAATGATGTATTTTGATGAACAAAAGTGATTTTAATGTAGTCCAATTTTTCTGTTTTTTTTTTTTCCTGGAAATTTAGTGCCTTCTGTATCCTGCTTAAGAAATGTCAACCACCCCAAAGTCATGAAGATATTCTATGTTATTTTCCAGAAGGGTTTCTATTTTATCTTTCAAATGTAAATCTACAATTCACTTGTAACTGATTTTGTGAATGGTATGAGCCAGGGGGCAAGATTATTTGTTTTCCATATTTAATTACTCCATCACAATTTATTAGAGCATCCATTCCAAGCTACTTCACAGCACCATCTCTGTCCTCTAGACACCAAGTGTCCTCCAATTGTCTGGGTCTTCACTCTGTCTTGACTACTCTTGGCCAACTGCATTTCCGTGTAAACTTTAGAATCATTTAACCATTTCCACAACAACCTACCTGTTAGCATTAGGACTGCACTGAATCTATGTATCAATTGGGAGAGAACCGACATTTTCGAGATACTGCACTTTCTAATCCATGAACATAATGTATTGTGCTGTATCTGAGTCATCTTTCATTTTTTTCCCCAGTAACACTTGTGGTTTTCTCTGTTAAAGCTTTGCACATCTATCATTAGATTTATTCCTGGGCAGTTGACTTTTTTGATGCTGTTATAAACATCATTTAAAAAAATTTCCTAATTATTTGTTGCTGGTATATAGAAATTATATTGATTTTTTGGTATACTGATACTGTGTCCAGTGATCTGAGGAATTCATTTAGGAATCCTGATAGCTTATCTGCAGCTTATTTTGTATTTTCTATACTTATAATCATGGCACCTGCAAATAATGACATTTATATTTCTTCTATTCTAATCCTTATGCCTATTCTTTCCCTACTCTTCCATCCTTCCTTCTTTTTTTTAAATCGTTGCCAGGACCAGGATTTCCAATACAATGCTGAATGGGAGTCATGATGATAGGTGTCTTTCCAGAGGAACACTTTAAATGTTTCACCATTAATTATGATGTTTGTTTCAGGGTTTTTGTAAAGAAGTTCCATTTTATTCTTAGTATTTTAAATACTTTATGAATTAGTGTTGAATTTCATTAAATGCTTTTTTTTAGCATCTTTGGAGATGAAAGGACTTTTCTCATTTATTCTGCTAGTGGGAAGAAATACATCATTATTTAAGAGACAACAGAAATTTATCGCTGGTTCATGTCATAGCCATCTGCACGTCAGCAGGGATTCAGAACCCTTCCATTTTGTGTCTCTACAGAGTCCTGTCAGTTTAGCCAGCACGGGGAAAGGGAGCGGGGATGGAGAATCAGGGAGAGGACAGGACTTCCCTCATCCCACAGAATTCTATCAAGTCCCCACCTAACTTCGAGGAGAAGTGTGGACCGTATCTGTCCTTAGGCCAGTCTCTCTCCAGTCTTTCGGTTGTATGAAACTTGTTCTCTGGGAGATTCCTTAAGAAGAGCTCCATGAAAACAATGATGCCTGAGTTCCTGAATGCTCATAATTTTTTTTTTTTTTTTGGTCATCATTACTCTTGAATATACGTATGGCTCTGATTCACAGTTTATAAAATCTCTGCTTCACAGTTTATGTCCCTAAAAAGTTATTCAGTTGTTTTCTAGCTTTGGGGTCAAAACTACGCTGGAAATCTGATTTTCTTTTCCGTTATGAGTATCAAATTGATTGAATGTTTAAGGATTTTTTTTCCCTTTAAAATACAATTGTTTTATTAAAATGTTTAGTTTTGAACCTGCAAGGTCTGTTTTTCCAGGCATCTGGTGTCCTTTCAGTATGTGCCTTCAAATCATCTTTTATTTCAAGAATTTTTTCATTACTATTAGTTTTGTTTTGTTGCATTTTGTAGTTTTCCTCCTCAGAGATTCATATTCTACGTGTATTAAAACTTCTTTACTGACTTCTATGTCTTTCACTTTCTCTTAAATTCCTTTTACCTCCATATTTGTTTCTTATTGATTTAAAATTTTTTCCTTTCCATTTTCCATTTCTCTTAAAATATTATCCATTACATTTATCTGCTCTTGAATTCCATCTAAGTTAGTACGTATTTTCGGTGTAAAACAATAACAACATTTATTTTGCCCATGAATCTCTAATTCAAGTGGGATTTGGAACAGTCAACTTTTTTAAATAAATTTTTTTATATTAGAATAGATTTAGATTTACATAAAAGTTGGGAAGACAGTACAGAGTGATCTCACACACCTCCCACCAAGTTTCCAGTATTAAAATCTGACATTAATACAGTACATTTGCCATAGTGACCCCGTATTAACACATTATTATTAACCAAGGTCAATACTTTATTAAGATTCCCTTAGTTCTTACCTATGTCTTTTTTTCTGTTTTAGGGTACCACCAAGGACTCCTCATTACATTGAGCTGTCACGTCTCCCACGCTCCTATCGGCCATGACAGTTTCTGGATTCTCTTGTCTTTGATGACGTCGACAGTATTGCAGACAATTCACACACTTTTTAGAATATCCCTCAGTTGAGATTTGCCTGATGTCTTTCTCATTAGACTGGGGTGACGGCTTTTTGAGATGAAGATCACATTTGCATTACCCAAGTAAACGACTGTTTTCATCACACCATATCCAAGATACATACCATCAACATGATATGGACCTTGATCACCTGGCTGAGGTGGTGCGGGTCACATTTCTCCACTGTAAAGTTACTATTTCCCACCCTCCCCTTTTCGCACAGTACTCTTTTGAAGGACGTCACTCTGCAAAGCCCACATTTAAAGAGTGAAGAGTAATGCGGCACCTCCTTGAGGGCAGGAAACCTACATAAATTACTCAGAATTTTCTGCATGAGCGATTTCTCCTCTCCCCACTTATTTACTCAATAATTTATTTACAGCAGTATGAACTCATGGATATTTATTTTATACTTTGGTATATACTTATAATACAACACTGATTTATTTATTTGTCGATCAAATTGTTTCAGCTTTGGCTGTTAGGAGCTCTCTTAGTTGGCTCTGATGTCCTTTTGTCATATCCCATGATTGTGCATTTGTTGTTGGTTTTTTTGTATTTTTTTTACAATGTTGTGTCAATTTCTGGTGTACGGCACAATGCTTTAGTCATACATGAATATACAAATATTCATTTTCATATTCTTTTTCCCCATAAGCTACTACAAGATATCAAATATAGCTAGCTCCCTGTATTACACAGTATAAACTTATTTATCTATTTTACGTATACCAGTCAGTATCTGCAAATCTAGAACTCCCAACTTATCCCTTCCCAACCCCCTCCCCCCGGTAACTATTGTTTTGTTTCCTATGTCTGTGAGTCTGTTTTGGTTTTGTAAATAAGTTCATTTGTCTTCTTTTTTTAGATTCCACATATAAGTGATATCATACGGTATTTTTCTTTCTCTTTCTGGCTTATTTCACTTAGAAGGACATTCTCTGGGGCCATCCATGTTGCTGCAAATAGCATTATTTTATTCTTTTTTATGGCTGAGTAGTATTCCATTGTAAAAATATACCACAGCTTCTTTATCCAGTCACCTGTTGATGGACATTTAGGTTGTTTCCATGTCTTGGTTATTGTTGTTGTCTCTGAGCACTTCCCTTCTGGCACAGCCTATCTCAGCCCCAGTCCTGGAATCAATCCATTTCTCCAAGATACTGTAGTTCCTTTTTAATAGAGAACTGTATTAGAAACCCAGATCTCATACATGCCAGGCATGTTCAATGCCACTGCAGTGTTACTGCTTCTAGAGCCATCTTGCTAAGAGAGCAAGTAAATATTTGCTTGTATGCAAACCTATGTGTATTCACATAACAATAAATATTTCTATGTATTTGTCCATCTGTATTAAGTGAAAGTATCTATATTGGGTTAAGCATTTGTTCATACTGATGTCTCCAACTCTAATCCCTTACCTCCTGGGTCATTACAGCTTTCTCCATTGCTTGTCTGTAACCACCATTTCAACAGTGAGAAACCTGCCCCACCATCCGTTGTTAATCCCAATGTACGTGGATAGTGATTTCAGATTTGTTAACCCATACCCCTGTGGGAAACAACTCTCAACTAGAGCACAGTTCTTCTGTGCTAGTCCTTTTGTCTTTAGTCTCATAGACTCCACTCATTTCAAATCTACTTCAGTCAGTCTTTTCCTCCATCACCTTCAGTGAGGTTGATTCATACATTCATCACAGTCTGCATTTCATCATGGGATCCTCCAGTTTCTTAAATGATACTTTTAATTTGCATGCATTAAGGCTCAGTCTTGGTGCTGTCAAATTCTATTGATTTTGATCAATGCATATGCTAAGCACCCACTATTTCAGCATCATACAGCGGAGTTTCACCACCCTAAGTCCGTCCTCTCCCATGCTTCACCCATTCCACCCTCCAACCCCTCTTCTTCCCTGAACCCCTAGCAACCACTGATCTGATGATGAGATACAACGATGTTCAGCTTTTTAAGAAACTGCTAAGCTTTCTTCCAAAGTGGCTGTACCATTTTGCATCATCAGCAGTAATAAATGAGAATTCCAGTTACTCTACCTCCTGACCAGCAGATAGTATTGTCAGTTTTTAGTATTTCAGCCATTCTAGTAGGTGTGCAACAGTACCTCACCGTTGTTTAATTTGCATTACCCAAGTGAAAATGATGCTGAGACTGTCTCCCTATGTTTATTTGCCATCTATATACCTTCTTTGGTGAAGTGCCTCTTCAGATCTTTTGCTCCTTCCTTCCTTCCTTCATTTCTTTCTTTCTTTTGTGGGTAAGAGCGTTTGTTTTCTTACTGCTGAGATTTGAAACTTCTCTATATATCCTGTATACAAGTTCTTTATCAGATATGTGCTTTGCAAAAATCTTCTCCCAGTCTGTGACTTGCTTATTCATTCTCCTAA
Source organism: Camelus ferus (assembly GCF_009834535.1). Taxonomy (NCBI): domain Eukaryota; kingdom Metazoa; phylum Chordata; class Mammalia; order Artiodactyla; family Camelidae; genus Camelus; species Camelus ferus. The sequence goes on along the minus strand of NC_045717.1, from coordinate 8,720,408 downwards.
CAGTGTCCTTTCTAGAGCAAAAAATTTTAATTTTAATAAAGTTCCATTGACCAACTTTTTTCTTTCATGGATCTCAGGCTTTTGGTGTTACAGTAAAAAAAAAAAAACAACAAAACTCATCCTCAAACTCAAGTCATGTAGATTTTTTTTTCTCTTATGTCTTCTTCTAGAAGTTTTACAGTTTTACATTTTACATTTAGGTCTAAGACCCATTTTGAATTAAATGTTGTATAAGACGTATGGTTTGTGTCTAGGTTCAATTTTCTGCATATGAACATCCAATTTTCCCAGCACCATTTATTGAAAAGACTATTTCTCCATTGAACTGTCTCTACACCCTTGTCAAAAATCAGTTGACTATATTTGAATGGGTCTATTTCTGGGCTCTCTATTCTGTTCTGTTAATTTATATGTCTATTATTTCGCCAATACCATGCTGTCTTGATTACTGTATGTTTATAGTAAGTCTTGAAATTGGATAGTGTAATTCTTCCAAGCTTGTTCTTCTTCGGGGCGGGCAGTCTTTATTTAGAAATGACTTCTTTTATTCCTAAATTGTTTCTTGAGTTCTCTGCCCCTCCTTTCAAATCCTACTTTTCTCTAATCATCTACTTTTTGAGTTTTTAAAATTCAGGTTTATGTTGTTCTTTTAGAGTTTATAAGATCTTAAATTTGTGCAGCTAGTTTTATTAAACTATTCTACTGCAGTTTTCATCTGTTTTGTGGGTGCCTCTTTCTTGCATGTTTTCATTGTTTCTGTGGAGGTTGTGACGTTTCTTCTTCTTCATTTTTCTTATAAAAATTTCTGTATGGGCCTCAATCATAATCTTCTTGGTTGCTTATTTCTTAAATGAAAGAAATTCCCTGTCATTTTATGAAGGAGGGTTGGGAAGTGATAACTTTTTAGCTTTAAGAGTTTAGAACTCATTCTTGGTGGGGTGTTTTTGGGGGGAGGGCAGGGTGTGTGTGTGTGTGTGTGTGTGTGCATGTGTGTGCACGTGTGTTCTGTTTTGCTTTGGCAAACCAATGGAAAACACGGCCTTCCATTTTCTAACATCTGACTCTTCTGGTGATTTCTAACACCTTTATCAAGAGGTTCTCTTTTCCTTTCTACTATTGTTCCTGTTCTGATTGACTACTCCCAAAAGTTTCTTATCAATGCTAGGAGTTTGGAAAAGGGCCTTGTTTTGGCTAGTTTGAAGAATTTACAGGACCCAGAATACTCCGAGTACTAATTAGTCAGTATCACATTATGAGTCCTTTGTACGTAACCATGAATTGGATCTATTCAAACTCCCTTCTGATTTGACAGCTTTTCTCAGATTGAGCACTGTGTTTTCCAGTGAGTATGTATCCGGAACTTAGGCAATCTCCCGCTCTCAAGGCCCTCCCTCTGCTTTCTCCCACACAGGTGAGACGACGTAACCGTCTTACAACCACCAGCTGTTTTTCCCCACCTGCTTGTACAGGGGAGGCAGGTGCTGACTGGGATCCTTTCTCAACTATTTTTACTGTAAATTTGGTCTGTGAGTCTTTGGTACTGCCGTCCCAGCTATTTAGCATGTTTTTATTTGAGGGGAGAGTTTTCAAATATTAAACCAACCTTGCCTTACTTGAATAAATCAAACTTGGTCACAATACATCCTTTTCAAGTACCTCCACATTCATTTTGCTAATATTTTGTTAGGAAATTCATATAAATATTCATGAAATAGGTTGGTTTATACTTTCTCTTGAAATACCTTTGCTGAGTTTTGCTACAAAGATTGTGATGTCCCAACGACAAAAGCTCTTTTTTTTTATTTTTATAGAATTAGTTTATCCTAAATCAATACTATTTATTTCTTAAAACTTTGGTCAAATTTACTGGCGAAGCCATCTGAGCCTAGACTATCCTTAGTGAAATATTTTAATCAAAGGTTCAATTTCTTGATAGATATAGGACATACATACTTTCTACTCCTTGTTTCAGTTTTTAATTTTATTTAATCTTTTAATTTCATTTAATCTTTCAATTTCATTTAATCTTTTAATTTCATTTAAACTCCATTAACCTTCCCAATTTTTTATGCTGTTTCTATCCTAAGCTTCCTTTAACCTAAAAGAATCAAGTCCCACCTCCTTCATTGCAATGACTTTTGAAGAGACCAGAGCAGTTATCTTATAGAATGGCCCACCGCCAGGATTTGTTTGTCTCCTCCTGGTTTTATTTAACTTGCTCCTCTATCCTGTTCACTTCCTGGAAACCAGAAGAGAAATCTAACTAAATTAGATTTAGGGCAAGCATATTTAGCGATAATACTTCATGGGCAATGCTTTGAATTTTGTATTTTATCACATAAGGTACATGATAATTCTAACCTCATAATATTGTTATATGGACTAAATGATATGGCATATGTTGTGACTCAGATGGCACCTAGCACATAATAGGAAAGAGCTATTTCTTGACCTGAAACCTATTAACATTTGGGGATGTAATTCTTTGTTGTGGGAGCTGTCCTGTATATTGTACGAGTGTTGAGCAACATTCCTGACTTCTACCCATTACATGCCATTAGCATCCTGCAGTTGTGACAACCAAAAACATCTCCAGACATGGTCCTCTGGCCCAAGGGGTTGGGGTGGGGATTGGCGCCAGTTCAGAACCACTGGTATAGAACAAAACCTCAAGTTTTTGATAAAAATTCTACAATGGTACTTCCTACCATGCCTTGTGGAAGGCGTTAAGATTAGCAGCTAAAAGGAACACAATTCCTCACCTCAAAATACTCATGTTTTGGGGAGAGACAATCAGGCAAATGCGGAATACATGCTATGATATAGACAATCATGTGTTGTCATGGGAGAAGGGCACCTAACTCAGTCTGGAGCAGGAGTCCTCTCATGGAGGAACAGAGAATTTCCTGAATAGAGACCTGAAGGCCAGAATTCTCCCCCCTCCCCTGTAAGTCTCAGGAGATCACACCAATGATGACCGCTCCAAACGAAAACAGACATCACAGAAATGACATAATTTCCAGACTCTTTTTCAGAGGGTGATCGAGAGAGATGAACCCACTACCAAATCCAGAGACACAGGTAAGATAAGCCAGCACAATCAGCCATCTACTCTGTCCGCTGTTACTAGCACACACACTGTGTTTTCCCATTCTGTAGTTCTCTGTCCCGGGGACAGACTGGTAACCAAAACCAGATGAACCCCAGACAGGATAACGTCACATACACTCCGACACGGAAGAGCCTTAAACGAGGGTGCCTCTCCCGCTGTGCACACTGGTCCAGCTGCCTACGCTTCCATTCTTCTTCCGGACCAAGTACTTCTTCAGCTCACTTGCAATACAAGTCAGAGACTGGCTAGCTGCTCACTAAGCCTGTTTCCTCTCATTCCAGAGCACAGAGCTGGACGACCTCCCCAGCCTCCCCTGCAGTTTACGGCGGCCGCGTGGCTGAGTTCTAGCCTCAGGTACGGAAGAGCAGAAGTAACATGTACTCTTTCCAGGTCCTGCCTGTGAAAACCCCCCATGTGCAGTCCTTCCTGCTGTTTTCCCTTCTGCTGGCTTGATGCAGACAAACATTGGTAACTTAGAAGCCAAGATTTAAAGATGGTAGAGCCGGGGAGTGGAAGGAGCCCACGTCCTGAAGTCTCCCCTTGGAGGAGAGAGGCCCGGTGACCAGGAGTGCCCTTGTTGGGTTTTATATGAATAAAAAGTAAACTTCCACCGTCTTAAATGATGAGACTTGAGGGTGTATCTAGTACAGCAGCTAGCATTGCCCTCCTAATACACCGAAGTAGAGAAACAGCCAGGTTTACCCTGCAGCTGTACTCCCCTCAGTGCCCCAGACATGCACGGTGTTTCAGCCGTGTTCACCAAGCCAAAGAAAAGACCTTTTGCTAGAATATCCCACGGATAGTCCCTGGAGTTAAATGGGTGCATGACAGGCTATTTGCAGGACCATTGCTAAAGATCACACTTCATCTAATGTCTGCAGCACGGAAGTATAAAGCAACGCGGGCTTTGATGTCAGACAGATGTGGCTTTGAATCTTGGCTTCCTCCCCCCCACCCCCCCCCCGACAATTCTTTGGCTTCGTCTCCCTGAGTCTCTGTTTCTTTATCTGCAGAACGAGGGTAATAACACCTCCTAGGAATTTTGTGGGGATAAAATTACAGACAGCATATAACACACTGGCAGAGGTCCCAGCATGTCCACGGTACTCAATTAGTTCCTTCCCAACAACCATGAAATTAATGAAATGGGAATTTATTTACACTTCTAATCAGAACACTAAGCAAGAAGTGGCCTTATCACAAAGGGTTTTGTATTTATTCTGCCCCGGTAAATTTGAGTATTTCATACAAAGGAAGCAGGTTCAACACATACTTTTTCCCCCCTTGGTCTAAATAAGGAGAAGAATTAAAATTTTAAGAAACTTTAAAGTATAAACAGAAGCAACATTCATTATTTGTATATCTATTTTCCCTATTAAGGAATAAATGTCATATTCTCAAAACCAGCAACAGTAGGACATGCCATGCTGACCTCTGCCCTGGAAGGAGAGCAATAAACGAGACAGTGCATACCACAGAGTGGGGAGTTAAGGATTTTACTGGGTAATGGCCCTTTCCCCTTCCCATGTCGCCCCAGAGGGAGTGGCTCCAAGGGAAAAGATGGTGGATCACAACGCGAACAAGTGGGCGGCAGGCCCTCCACCTTACCCAAGCACATCCCTGTAGATGAGAGTTGGCAACAGGGCAGGTAACTATGGAAGGATCCTTCCAGGTAAGAGGGAGAGCAGTGAGCTGATGCAGCCCCGTCCCCTGAACTGCAGGAGAAGGAGGCTGAAATGGCAGGTCAACCAGGATACAGAGGGAAACGTGGGAAGAGCCGCCCACCAGCATGACTAAGTGCTCTTGGGGACAATCCCCACTCAAAGGGCAGAAAGCAAATATCCAGATGTTATGAGCTGCCAGATGTGATTAACCGAGGAAAGGTGAAGCTGCCCACTTAACCATCTGAGCAGCTCCCCTCCCCCGCATCAAAGTGACCCAGGAGTCTTCTGCAAAAGCATTAATCAATAAAACAAATGGAGGCTTCCTCCATCCCCCATCCCCACCCCTCTTCCTCTCTCCCTCTGACAGACTCAGAACAGTGGCCTATTTTTAAACCACTGGCAATGCGTTCTCTCGTGGAAATATGTGGGCTTCCTGGCACAGGCTGATGATCACTCAGAGGAGAAACAGGCACACCGAAGGCCTCGCCCACTCGCCTGAATTCTTCTCCCACGAGAATGGGGCAGAGGGGGCTCAGGGAGGAGAGGGCCTGAGAAGGGAGCCTGCCGCCCGTGCAGAGGAGTAGGGAGTAGCTGATGCTGGCTTCCATGATGGGGATAACTAACCACGGTCCTTCTTCCCCAGCAAAAGGGAAGGCTGAGGCTTGGGCAGGAACAAGCTCCACGTACAGCTACCAAGAGAGAGCTCAAGGCTGGGAAGCAGAAAAACAAGCCCCAGATGCCAATTCCAGCATCTTTTAAAGAAAAAAGTTTAAGTGGATCTCAGTATCTCTTTAACAGGCATCTAATGTGCTTTAAATATAAGAACAAACATTTTATTGAACATTGGAGCTTTTTTTTTTTTCTTTTCAGAGCAAGGTCACAGTGCTGCCAATTTACAAATAAGACTTTTTAAGAAAGGAGGCTGTGCTATACTTACAATCGCTCCAGCTGCTTCAGATCCTGGAAGGCGCCTCTCTCGATGACGCTGACCTGGTTGTCTTCCAGATGCCTGGAACCACAGAAGCAGCAATGGTCAAGGGCATGCGGGGCTCAAGGGTTCTCGTACTAGGCTTCAGGCCATGCAGGCATGGTCACTCAGCCCCTTCCTTGACCCTCTGGGCAACCCCCCACCCCTCGCCAGGATCAGTCTGTTGGGACAAGATAATGCACATCCCAGCTTGGTGTCACGGTAACCAGGGTCTCGCCGCCTGCACACTTCTACCTGACAGATTGGTTTCCATGCCTCTATTTTAAGAATGTTCTCAGCAAAGGCCCCCCCTTCAAGCACTGCAGGATGTTGCACAGAAAAAGAGGTAAAAGCTGCTTCTTATTAAAAAAAAAATATATATATATATATAATATATATATATATATATATTCAGCATCTCTCCCCTCAGAGCTCCCTCCTCCAAGGAGTCAAAAATACTTCATTGAAAAGGGCCTTCTCCGCTCACTCTGTCTCTGGGTCACCTCGTAGAAAGGCTGAAGCTATTGTCGCATGACTGCCTGTGCCTAGAACTCCACTTGCCCAGGGCCTGGCTGCTCCCAACATGAAAGTAATGGTCACAAAAGCTTGGTCTCCCGGGCGGGCTCTGCTGACCTCCAAAGTCCGCAAAGCAGGTGGTTAAAAGTCTGATTCATGCATGTGGCATATCCTAAGAATTCAGCATACAATGAAACATTTGTTTCCTTAAGTTAAAAAAAAAATGGCAGCTTAAACTGGATTAGCTGCATTGTAGGGTAGGAAAGATGTGAGCGCACACAGTTTCCATCCAGGGCCGACCCAGGTGGCTGAAGGGGACTTAGCCGGGATGCAGCTGCGGTTGAAGGATGCTTCTTTGGAAGGTGGAGTTTAGGAAGGGCTCTGGGCTCCTCTGGATCAGGAAGGAGGGAAGGTGCCCTGATGCACCCGAAGGAAAAGCAGGAGAAGAAAGAGCAGCCTTGAGGAAGCCTGGCCTTCACTTCAGAAGACTCCTTCCACTCCAGCCGTCCACCTCCGAGACGTTCCCCAAGCCCCTGCTTAACAGTCGGGCCCTTGTGTGTATTTTCAAGTCCATCTTCCTCACGATGTCTAAGGACCAAGAGGGGAAGGACTTCTGCTCGCCATCATAGTCCCGGCCCTGACACAGGTGCCCAGCACCGCAGCCACGGAATAAAGACTTAGTGAATGAACCAAAAACGAAAGAGGACCTCGGGCCACAGCACATACTGATTCTATGTCCTCAAGGAAAAGGCTAGTCTGGGACACATGATGTTTCGGACACATGACTGTCACACTGATGGGGGTATATTGTTTGGGCTCAATGATATTTCACATTTTTTTGTGAATTGGTAGCAAACAATTAGAAACCAGGATATTATACACACATACACACACCCGACGAAAGAAACTCCTTCAGGGAAGTCAGCTCTCATATTTCCAAGCAGCAACAGTCGGCCAGAGTCCTCACCCGCTCTGAGTCACACGTTTGTTACTTCTGGGCCCTGCAGGCCGGCCTCATATCCGTTCCTCACTTAGCATTATATGGGCACCAAGGAGCAGAGACGTTAAGAGACTTGTTCAAGGGGAGATTATCTGTATAAAGTCACGCAGCCAGTGAGGGGGAACCCTAACTCCCAGTCTGGGGTGCTTGTCAATTTTGGTGGAGAATCTCTTTCCTGCTTTCTTACCAGCTGATGGTGTGACACGGGGCTACCCAGTCAACCTCTCAGAGACTCAGTTTCCTCATTTGTAAGGCAGAAAAAATAAAACATCTCATAAGTCCTCGTGAGAATAAAAATGGAATAAAGTATATAAATTATCTAGCCCAGGATCTGGAGTGCAGTCGGAAGCTTAATACATGTTCTTTTTCCCCCCTTCTCTTCCTTTTCCATTCCGCCATATAGCAAGGAGGGCCTGGGGATGCTAACAGACTCATACCAGCACATCTTGCTAAACAGGGAACCAGTGCAATATTCGTGACTAGGGGTTTGTTCAGCTGGGCTTTTACTATCAATCAATCCATCACAGAACTTGTCATTACTTCCCGATTGTCACAAGGAGCAACCCTAGGGTGGCTGAGAGTCACATTCTCTCACGGTTTCTGAAAGGGTCTAACCCCGAATCCCACAATGAGTATCTTCATTCCTTACTCATTAATCTAACACTATGAGCCTCTTTCCGAAAGGGGAGTAGAAGAGACGGGAACACATCTGTATTTGGTACCTACCCCTCCTCCTCTTGGCTCGGGCCCTGGGAGGCTAACTTTTCCCCACTTCATCAAGAAGCTTCCCTGACTCTGGTTTCCTACTGGGTTCAGCCAAAGGGGGTCACCAGCAGGAGAGGAGAGGGTGGGAGGAGAGTGAGTCAGGTAGGGGATTTATCCCCAGCTCCCTCCCTCCCAGGTCACTTCAGGTTGACTGCGTTTTTCTACGTAAGACCACAGGTGCTGTTAGGTGACTTTGCTGGGCTCAGTTAACCCACTGCTCTTGAAGCTCCAAGCCCCAGGGAACTGCACCATCTCCTCCTGGTTTCTCTTAGCCTCGCCCACACCTTTGCAAATAAATCTGTATTTAGCTCGCCTCGTTTGTCCTGCTGGGATCTACTCCCTAGATCTATCAAGAGTCCAGCCTGTACCTGGTCTTTAGAAGCTCAATAAGTAATCAACATTTGATGAATAAACGCACCACTGAGTAAATGAGTGGTGGACCTCCCACCCAGACTTCTAGGCTGTGATACAATTCAGGAGCTTGTGCTAAAACAGGTGCTGTCACTCCCATTTCACTGACCAGATGCCGGGGCTCCAGGAAAGGCCGGACCCCCAGAAGGGCTGTCTAGGGCTTGAATCTGTTCTGAGTTAGAGGGACACAGGCTGTGTTCATTTTCAGTTCTTCTGGCATTGTTATTTTTTTAGTTTTAACACTAGATCACAATCGGAAATCACCCCTATGTGATGATGGCTGGGGTGGAGTTTAACCCTTTTACTAACCCCATTTGGGGTAAAGCTGGTCCCCACATTGTGGGCATAGCAGAGTTCTTGCAACAGACTAGGAAAGGGAATATAATTGATACCACCAGCAGAGACTTTTTCCTATTCCCGCCCCTGGAAGAAAAGAATTATTAGAAGTAATTCTCCGATCTTCTCCCTGAATGTACTTTATTTGGGGAAAATTGCCTTTGGATGAAGCCAAAGTCCCCCAATCTTCATTTTATCTGCGTTCGCCCATTCACCTGCACCGTATTAACAGTTCTGCATGGAAACGGGTGGCGAGCTCAAATTATTCAAGACTATTGAGTCTTTTCTGGCTTCACTATCAATTGTAAATAAGAAACAGATACAGGGAAGTGCCAAGGTGTGATGAAAGCTTTTCAAAAAAGATAGTTGTCTAGGTTACTCAGCTAAAAAGAACAGACTGAGGGAAAAAAATGGTTTAAACGTCTGGATATTTTGCTGGTGTCGGTTAGGAAGCATTTCAGCTATCCCACGTAGCAGACTCCTTCACAGTAATAAAGGGCCACATGAATGGGATTGCCTTTTGAGTTGCTAAGGCAGATAATGAGGCACAGTATATGAACAGAGTCTATAAAGCGTGGGGAGGGAGAGGGCTTCGACACTGCTGATCAAAATAGGAAGAATGTACCAATTAAGTGAAAAGATAAACCCAGTCAAAGGAATGTTGTAGACCATCCAGAGGACATTGATATGATCTTTCGTGATTATTTTAAACTTTCTATTCTCAGAGAGCAGATACGGAAATTGGAATTTTTATTAGTCTTTCTGATGTCACGGTAAGAAAAATCAAAGGGTTATTTTTGACTGCGTTAGAAAAATGAAGCATCAGGTGAAAATTCTGACTTGTATGAAAGGAAATCTCTCACAGATGCAGAGGGAAAAGATGGGGAAAAAAATAGAGAAGTTAAATGTCTATTCTTTAAGCTGGTAAATGACCTGGAACCAGAAGTTTACTGCCTATATTTCTCAAATAAAAATCACCCTAAAACTGAGCCATGAAACTCCCCCGCCTTTCTCCCAGTCTCAATTCTGACCCACACGCACTTGTCAGAGCTGCCAGTCATTTGACAGACACATGACTGTTTGGGGCAAAAGAAAGACTTGGCAGAGGGTAGGGTCTTCCCTCCAGGGATGGTGGGAGGAGGGTGTACTGGCCAAAGACCAGAGACCGCATCGAGGGGAGAGTCATCTGCGGGCTGGAAGCCCCGTGTTCACACCCCAGCATCCCCAACACGCCGGTGCTCAGGGTACTCAGGTAAGCCACCTCACTGCAGCGCTGCAAACGGGAGACCATCGCCTTCCTGGTTTGCTAACCTGTCTGTAAAACAGACAACAGAGGTACTGCACGGAGGTCAGAAAGCACACATTCTGGGCTCTGCTTTCTCTTCCTTCAGCTCCCTGTGACGTGGAGTTGGGACCCATTTAATCTACCTGTGCCTCTGTTTCCTCTGGGCAGAGAGGAGTTAATAATGACACAGCAGAGCTTGGTCTGTGGAAGGCACCATCTATATGTCAGCTTTCATCATCATCATTACCATATCTACTTCTCCATCAGGAAAACAAGGCGATATACGTAATGTTCCACAGGTTCCAGTGAGAATAAACAGGCTGTTCATGAAAATGTCCAAACCATGCAGCATTATATGCATGAGGACCTCTATTTGTTACGGCTCAAATGGCATGCCCCTCTCCCCCCAAAATTCATGTGTTGAAACCTTAACTCCCAATGTATCAGAATGCGACCTCAGTTGGAGACAGGGTCTTAACTGAGGTAACAAGGTAAAATGAATGCGCCTTAACCCAGTATGACTGGAGTCCTTATAAAAAGGAAAGATTCAGACACAGAGACATACACGTGTAGAGGGAAGATAATGTGGAGAGAGTGACCCAGGGAAAAGACAACCATCAAAAACCCGAGGAATCCCTGAGGCCTCCGGAAGCTGGAAGAGAGGCCTGGGCCAGACCCTTCCCTCACAGCCCTCAGAAGGGACCAACCCTGCCGACATCTTGATTTGGGGCTTCTGGTCTCCAGAACTGTGGGACAGTAAGTTTCTGTTCTTTAAGCCACCCCGTCTGTGGTACCGGGGTACAGCAGCCCTAGGAAACTAAGGTACTATTCACTCCCTGTCTTACAGATGAGAAAACTGAGGCCCAAGGGGGTACAGTGATTTGCCCAAGGTCTGTCACATGGGCAGTTAATTCTGAGTCAGGACCAGAACCTAGTATTTCCAGTCCCTAAAATAACACTCACTGTATTAGAAAGGACTATTAGTAGAAAGAAGAAAGTGGCTTCCGATACCAAGACTTCTGCTGCTACCTTCTAGTAAAAATTTGCCAGCCAAAATTCTGCGACACAACAAACACCAAGGCAGTGGCCAGACTTACGGAGCCACACTTATGGGTCAAAATCAACTTCTGAGTGAAGAAGCAAAGAGGGTCCAATCGCTCTTCTCTTGTTCCTCTGAATGTCTGAGATGCATCGGTAGATAAGCACTTGGGCGGCTTATCTCTGGGACTTAGGGATGGGTAAAAGTGCTCCATATTTAGCAGTGAAACCTGATATATCTTGCTGCCCGATGGCATCGAAGCCCAGCTCAAATTGTGCTACCTGTCTGCGCACAGCTGCAGGAGTTCAGCAAGGGCTCTGACCCTGTCTGACTCTCTCCCTCCTTCCTCCCCTCCTTTCCACTAAGCAACAAGATAAATAACTTTTGTCCTGATTGCTCATTTAATGCACAGGCTGGAGAAGAAATTATAATCTCTATGGAAGAGAAGCATGGTGAGTCAGCCTGACTCTGCTGTCATCCTAGAAGCCGGGCATGTTGATTTATTTGTGTCTAACCTTCTGTTCTCCCTGTCACCGGAACTGACTTCTCCCATCGGTCTGGCCCAGCCAGCAGCATGGAGACACAGCATGAGAGAGCTGGGAAAACCTGGATGTACCGATGAAGGGCTTTCTGCTGCAGAAGGGTGGATTCCTGGAGCCCAGTGCTTGGGGGTGTGAGGTCAGGGCAGTGGAACATTTTCACAGGGCTAAAGAGCTGAAAGAGAAGATGCATCAGAGAGCCACGTGCTACTTACAAGACTCGGAGGTTCCTGAGTCCGGCGAAGTCCATCTTGGTGATCCTGGTAATATTATTTCTGTCCAGGTCCCTGCAATGGAGAATAAATTCGGGTCAGATTTTTGCAGGTTACACTTATGGTCTATTCAATCCAGACTGACTTGGACGGGAGGGACGTTGCTTGACAAGGAGAAGGCAATTTCAGTGATTAATGGTATCCTCTAGAGCTGCCAACCAACCTTAAGGACACTGTATGGAATAAGCTAGCCATTATGCACACAGTAGGGCCCTGGTATATTCAGCTGCTTGGCTTCTGTTGCCCCTTCTTCAGATGACAAATTTCTCTTTGAAAGCTCCCCACCCTCAGGTCTCAGATTATACCATACAAGTGGGGCTGACCCCTCTCCCCAGCTCTAAGGATGGGCACCTGATCCAAGTCAGGATTATACGCATTTTCACTCCCTTGAACCACAGTGATTGTTTCAGGAATGCAAACATGACTCAAATTCCCAATAGCTTTCTCTCCACTGGAGTTGCTAAGCTGTTCAGGATTGCCAGAAGCCATCTTGCCACCATGAAGAGAGAATTTCCCAGAGCCAGGAGATGAAAACAGTAGGTGGATCCACCCATGCCTGAAGCCAGCTATCTCTGTATTTTGCGATTATGTGAGCCAATCTATCCCATCTCCCTTATATTTTGTCCTAAATCAGTTTGAGTTGAATTTTCTATCCCCTGAAACCAAAAGAATCTTGACTGACTTTGGTACCCACCGAGGTACTTGTCTATTTTTCAGCTCTAGTTTGCAAACTCTCGGAAGACAAAGGCCATATCTCATTTAACTACACAGCTCATCATAGGAGAACATGTGCCTGGCACAGAGCAATCTTATACAACAGGTAAAGACAGCTACATGGATTACTCCTGCCCCAACTTATAGGCTGAAGCTCCTGAAGATGGCCACATAGATAAGAATTTGCCACGGAAAAACTCAAAGTATTATAGGTGGTATCAGTGTCAGGGAGAACCTTGGGTGGTAGAAAACCAAAGTCAAGAATGAGCCTGTGAACAACTGTATACATATTGTGCTCACTAAAATTATCTAAGAAGACTGGATGCAAAAAAAAAAAAAAGAAAGAAAAAAAAAGACAGTGAATGGTATGTTACAGTTCTTAACAATGGCAGCCCAACAATTAATTTCTACTTATCATGCCTTCCCGATGAGAAACTTTTCAGGGTTTTTGCCCAACTTGAAGTTTCAACAAGGTGTCTGTAAATTGGCTTTGCTTTCCTCCAGAACACTTAGGTTCTAAGAGACCATTTTCCCAATGACGGGTCTCCACCCATATGTTCACTCTTTCTCTGGTTCTCCTAGTCAGGTCCTAAAGTTGCCATCCTACAGTTCTGCCTCAGAAAGACCTGTGAGTTCTCAACTGTCATAAAATGAAAAGGGAAACAATGTTCAGATTCTAGCACTTTGTATAAGGAAAATCAAATTTGAAGAAGAATTACTCTCCTGATTTCAAAAATCATACAGAAATAAACATCAAGTGAGTCCTTCAGTCAACCCACCAAGGAATCACCTCCCCTCTCCATCCAGTTTTCCACTACCTAAAATAGCAAAGTTGGTTCTTAACCAGCCTGTGATGGAGGGGGGCAGTGTTTAGACTTCTCACATTATGCTGAGTGCTGGTAAAGGAAGAGCAAGAACTACACAGGGAAATAAAGAAAGTTTGTTCATGCAAGGATTGAACATCAGTGCATAGACAGGATTCTGTGTGTGCTCATAATCATCCCGAGTTCCTTCTCACCTCCCATCTCAATTGAGGTGGATGTTTGGGGGCCCTGATAACTGCGAATACGATGATGCAGCTAAGGGCTTAATTACTAGGACACAGCGTGGTATCTTGGCAGCTTGTGCTACTGGCTGTGGCACCAACATTTCCAATTAATATTTATTTACGAAGGGGCACAAAGTGTGCTGCTGAAATGCTGTGGACTTGGGGGCAGGGGGTCGGGTGGGGACTGTGGGGTTGCCCCAGCCACAGAGCCCGTGTTTGGGAGGCTGAGCTTCAGACGGAGGAAGCAGCCCTGAGTTTGAATCCCTGCTCTGCTACCTACTGAGTGACTTAAGGGCCATTCATTTTATCTCCGAGGCTCAGTTTCTCCATTGACAAAATGAGGGTGACAATCTTGACCCCAAGAGTTTTTATCAGGGTTAAATGAGATGATGTGTACACAGTGCTTATCAGGCACTTGCTGAATACTCAATCATGGCAGCTGCCGTTACTATCATTAGCTGAACTGCATCCTCCCATCCCTCCCACCCTCCCCTGCAAAAACTCCGCTCTGAAATTTCAGTGCACCAAGAGCCTGAGAGATGAGTCCCGGGATTTCCCCAAGAGACTGTTGGTGTGCTATCTTCCTATAGGCAAAAAGTGGAGTGCATCGTGTGGCTGGTAAATAGAGTGACAGCGCCCAGAGCGGTCCCCTCCCACTGCCTCTCCCTTGCAGCATTTCTAATTCCATGGTACCTGGGTGCAGAGAGAGCTGTGTTATCTGCCTGCCACCCACCCCCACCCCTACCCTATACACACTGCCAGGGAGGTCAGGGAGCACATGGGCTTTGAGGCGACACAGGTCAGGGTTCAAATCTCTGTCCCATCCCCAACTCCTAGCTGAGTTAGAGGAACTTGATTTCTCTAAGCCTCCATGCTTTGCATAACCCTCTCCCACTTGCAGACCTAGGAACGGTGAGGAGCACAGAGCCTGGATTGCCAACTTGCTTGGCTGAAAATGGGAACTAATGAAATTGCCACTGAGAAGAGGCTGCACCTCCTCATGTGGCCCTCCCTCCCCCAGCCCCACCATCCCAGTCCGGGCTCCTCTGGACCTTTAGCTGGACTTCTCGACCTTCAGCTTCGTCCTTGTGGGAAATCAGTCTATTTCAGCCCAGTACAAGTTCTGAACCATGTGCAGGCATGAATGATCCCAACTAGGGTGATCCTAGATGGGGAGGCCATTACCACGTCTAGATGTGGGGTGGGGAAGTGGGCCGATTTTAAAACACGTCTACAGATGATTTCTTTGATGCACCTGCCCTCAAGAGATGGAGTCTATGCCCCTTTCCCTTGAACCTGAACAGACCTTTGTGACTGCTTGCACAAACAGGGTAAGACAGCAGTGATGCTGCAGAACTTCTGAGGCTGGATAAGAGGAGGCAGTAAGTGACTGCCTGGCTCTTTCTCAGAGCCCGGCACTTCCATCCGAGAAAATCAGAAGGTGTGAAGCCTCCCCTGGATCATGTGAAGGCACCAGAGAGACGGAGAGACGCTTGAGGAGCCCCAGCTGGTCCAGCCCTGGCTGTCTGAGTCTTTCCAGCCCAGAGGTCAGGTGCATAAGTGCAGACACCTTTGAGATTGCAGCCCCAGCTACCACCTGACCATGACTTATGAGAAGCTCTGAGCCAGATCACCCAGCTGAGTCACTCTTGAATTCCTGCCCACAGAAATCATGCAAGACAATACTAAAGTAAGTGTGTGTCTTAAGCCATTAAGTTCTGGAGTGATTCGTTTTGCAACAATAGAACGATAGAAGAGAAATATGTAATGTCTGAATGTTAATTTACCATTAACACTGGAACTGCATTCACATGATTCCCAACAGCATATCCTTTTGGAGGCTTGCCTGCCACTCTGGAGACCCTGAGTCCTGTCATTATGGTCAAGGATGGCTCACAGGGGCCAAAGGCCCCCATGTCATTCTAGGGACGAGGGGAGAACGGACCCTTCTCTCAGGCTCCGAGAAGTGAAGACTGTAATTAGGGCTGCCCTCTAAGTGGGGCTTAGGGTGCCATGGGCATCACCATGGTGTTACATTAGGAATCACACACTGTGGTTACCACGCACTGAACACTGGGGGCAGAGACAGGCAAGCTGCCCACCGGACCGTTCTTCTCTGTCTGGTGCACATAGATCGGCTACATTTCCCAGCTTCCCTTGCAACCACGTGACTGAGTTTTCATCACTGCGACATGACCAGAAGCAATACATGGCACCTTCAGGTCTGATCCATAAAACTTCCTGCCCAATCCTCCATAGTCTTTCTTTTCCCTCGTCTTGGGCTGGATTCCGTAGATCCAGTGGAGGACCCCAAGGATGGCAGACACAAAGAGCCTGAGTCCATGAATGACTGTGTGGAACAGAGACCTTCCCTCTCCTGTGGCCCATTTGCTCACATTAGACTCAGGACACATTCCAGAAACACCTCTTAAGCCACTGAAATTTGGGGACTATTTGTTAGAG
The DNA here is from genome assembly GCF_009834535.1 of Camelus ferus. Lineage (NCBI taxonomy): Eukaryota > Metazoa > Chordata > Mammalia > Artiodactyla > Camelidae > Camelus > Camelus ferus. The sequence continues at coordinate 8,704,277 of NC_045717.1, read as the reverse complement.
CAGTCTATATTGATAAATGCAGTATCTTTGAGTCAGGAGCTTTCCATCCCTTTTTTGTGTGTGTTTTCCCCCTTTCTTTGCAACAGTTCTGAAAGGTAGGTATTACAATATTTCTTCAACAGACAAAGATACTGAAGATCCGCCTTCATAACAGCTGGTATTTGCTGGGCCCAAACTATGCACCAGGCACTGTGCCAAGAACTTCTATTCTCTCTAATCCGGACAGCAATCGTATGTGGCAGGTACTACTACTGCCCCATTTTTCACACGAGGACGCTGAAGCTCAGTTTCCCTCATTCCCACCCTAGCTTAGAAGGTTTCATCAGGAAAGCAGCCTGCCATGAAGGTCACGCAAGCAGTAAGCGGCAAGGCTGGGATTTGAACCTGGGCTCTCTGAATGCAGAGGCCGTGTTTTTAACCATCACATCATGCTGCCCATCTACAATTAGAGCTAAGCATTTTCTACTGCATCGAGGGAACCAATGACTGCAGGAAAAATAAATGAATAAATAGGATGGAACAGAACAGAATAGAATTTCCCTTCATACGTCTTAAAAGAAAGCGAAGGGCTACTCCTAGTGGCTCTGCTGCCCGCCCACTCCAGCCAAGCTGGCACATTTTTATCCTGTCTCCCAGGGAGGACTGAGCCGGTGGGAGCGCTGAGCCCTTCCACAGACTCCAGGGGAAAGCGCCTTCTTGCTGTGTTTGCCTATGTCTGTTTTCTGCCACGCTGCTCATCTTCTACCATGTTGCCTCCTCGCAAACAGGCGTCACCATGGTAAACTCCGGCATTATTTTTCCCCATCCCAGTCAGTGAATCATAAACCAATGCTGTGACTGGGAGCTCTGTGGTGTTTTCACATCTGCTTGACACCTTGGGTGGGGTGGGGAGGAAGTGCAATTCAGAACAACATTGGAAAAAATGAAACAAAAATGCTCTAGGGCTGGCCGCTGTCCCTATCTTGGCACGTGTACATTCATCCTTCTTTTGACTCATTCTGTGGCATTCTTGCAAAATTTTCTTTTTGCCGTGGCACATCCAGGAAGGGGGATGGGCAAAAAACCACCCCCAGGGAAGCAGCATGGCGTGGCAGGGAGAAAAGGGCTTCAACTGCAAACCCATAAGATGTGGATTTGAGTCCCCACTTCCTCACTTCGTAGCTATGAGACTTTGGGAAAGTCACTTAACTCTACTGAGTCCCGGCTGTTGGTATTGTTGAGACTTTCGTAAAGTACGACCAAAAATACCAGCTGTCCAGGATGGCCATGAGGCTCAAGAGATAAAGTTTGCGAAGAATTACTTTGTAAACAGCATTTGGAGCGGTGTGTTTTCGCCCACAGCCAACAGCCGGTAGGGAGAGGCTGCAGAGCTGCAGATTAGGACTGGCTTCACAAAAGATGTTTATCTGTGATAGTGAAAGGTGCAGAGCTAGAGGCCGCACCTATCAGTTCAGGTCAGACTTAACGACCACCTGCCCCCGCGTATACAGACTGCTGCCTTCCGGATTTCAGGAAAGACGAGGTCTCGACATTTGGCGAATTTGTAAGGGCTGCCTTACAACACAGTAGTTCCCTATTACAGGCATATACAGTGGAGATTAGTAGCTGGCTTTCGTTGGGCGTGATGCCTAGGGTCTGATGGGTAGGAGACTGGACACATGATCTATAAAGTCTTCACAATTTTGAGGTTCAAAATTCTCATATTTGGGGGACCAGAACAAAGCAGGCTTAAAAATGACGGTTTGGTCCTTTTCGTCAGGTACCTTGAGCTTGCAGTCTAGTTGAGGAGATGGACGAAGACTTACTGAGATACTTAGGGAACAATGTAAGAATATGCAAAATTAAATGTTAAGAGATGTGGTCTAGATTCCGTGGAGAGTGGGCGATCAGAGATTTGAGCGAGCGGTAAGAGCAGGAACTCGAGGAGAAGACCCCTGGAGCAGATGGGAAGGAAGTGCGTGTGGAGGTGTGGTGACAGCAGGGGCCACGGCAGGGATCACAGAGAAGTGAAGGGTCTGAGGACGGGGCCAGTGAGCTCCTGAACAAGCCTTCAGATGGTGTGATGCCCTCATATCAAGATCCTATAGCCTGATTTGGGCAATCCTGCTCAGGAAAGGGGTAGGGAGGGGCCAGAAAGGCTTCTTGTCTATTCTGACTCCTTGTTTACAACCAGCAGAGAAGAGATTCCAATCAAACCAGAGGAAGCTGGTGAGGGGGCTTTGGCCGTCAGTTTCAGTTATTCACCTTTTCCCACACGCTGGGAGGCTCACCTGAATGGACCCTTCTGCTGCTCTTCGACTTGTACGGGAGATGGGAGGAAGGAGCAGAGAGAGGGAGGGCACCGTGCTCCTGGTTCCTGCCCTGAGAGGTCACCCAGGTCAGCAGTGTCACCACCAAAGGTCACAGCTCCTCTTCACGACTGACCACTTCCCGCCCGCAAACTCTGCCTCCTCGTCTCTTTTCTAGTTCAGGGATGGTAATAGTTCTAATGCTTCTGGTCCTGGTTCCCTGAGCCACACCCACACCTCTGAAATAGTCCCTTTGTAAACTGACCCTCCTGGAATAATCATTACTTGAGTTTTTATCATTCATTCATTCAACAAACATATCTTGTCCATTACCATTTAGGTTCTGTTCTATATGCTGGGAAACGGGGGTAAACAAGACGGGCATGGTCTCTTGTCCTTAAGCAACTCAGAGATTAGCGGAAAGAAAGAAATAAAGGGTCAAATATCACAGACTGTGTAAGCATTCTACACTAGGGGTTGGCAAACTTTCTCTTTAAAGGGCCAGATAATAGATAATTTAGATTTGGCCAGCCATATTTTCTGTTGCAACAATTCAACTTTGGTTCGGAGCATGAAAGCTGCCATAGACAATACACAAACTGAAGGGAGTGGCTGTGCTCCAATAAAACTTTACAAAACAGGATGAAGGCTGGATTTGGCTTGAGGCTGTGGTGTACAGACTCTTGCTCTATACTGCACCAGAGTTATGTATAAATGAAAGCTTATGGGAACATCTGAAAAAAAAGGAGTACTGAGTAATCGGGGTTTAGAGGTCACGAGAGGCTTCCACGAAAAAGTAACATTTTCATTGAGACCTCAAGAATGACTTGGACACAGCCAGGTTGGTTGGCATGGAATACGTGAGAGGGAAAAGAAGGATTCTGGTAAAAGAAACGGCATGTAGAAAAAGCCAGAGGCATCGCCTTAGGATAAATGCAAGCAGTTTGGCTGTCCTGGCTGTTGTAGGGGAAAGCAGGTCACTCCGCTCCTTCCTTCGTGACTTCCTTCCTCTCTGTCTCTTTCCCTTGAATCCTTCCTTTCTTCCTGCGACACGCCTGTATTAAACACCTACTCTGAACCTGGCACTGTGCTTGTGGCTCGGGATAGGGTGTTGAACAACCGCACAAAAGCGAAACTTCCCTTTAGGGGAAGTTTTATGGTCTTGGAGAGAGAGACGGACAATTTCTAGGGCGGCCTCCACAATCCCTGCCTCCTGGTGTTAACTAGCACCCTTGGGTGATCCCCTCTCCCTGGGCACAGGCAGGACCTGCTCACTGGCTTCTCATCCATATAAGACCGCGAAGGCCTGTCAAGGCGGCCCCTTCTGTGATGACATATGACCGTACTCCCTGTCTTGCTGGGGGCTCTTCCCTGGCTACCGGTGAGGAGGCAAGCAGCCTGTGAGGGAGGCCAGTCAGGCAAAGGACTAAGGGCAGCCTCCACTGATGGCCAGCGAGGACCTGGGGACCACCAGCAGGAGCCCGGAGCCCTCAGTCTAACAGGCTGCACGGGGCTGAGTTCTGCCGACAGGCTCGAGAGTTTGGAAGTGGATCTGTCCCCAGTAGAGCCTTCAGATGAGATGACAGCCCCAACCAACAGCTGTATTGCAGCTCTGGGAGACCCTGAGGCAGAGGCCCCCAGCTAACTGGGAGGTGATAAATAGGAGTTGCTTTAAGCTGCCAAGTTTGTGATAAGACTGTTGGGGGGTAACAGAAAACTAGCAGAGCGGGACACAGGCAACCACAGACAAACAGCAGAACTACAGGCTGCAAGGGAACAGCCAAGAAATCATTCCAGGGCGAGGTGAAGAGAATAAAGGTGGGGGTGGGAGGAAGCTGGGGTACCAGCTAAGGGTGCCCAGGAGGGGCCTCTCTTAGAGATATTTGGTCCAAGACTCAAATGAAAAGGAGCCAGAAAGGACAGGCTGAAGGGAGAAATTTATAACTGGAGGAACAGAGACACAAAGACTTTCTGAACAGAGAAAGCACTTGGAAGGCCTAAGCTCCAGAAAGGAGGTCCAGGTGACTGGAGCAGAACGGCACCAAATGGGATGCCTGAGGCTGGTGGCACCCAGACTGCGGAGCACCCACGGGGCAGCCTCCAAGGCCACTGAAGGCAACCAGAACCACTGGAAGGGGTCAAGCAGGGACGTGACTGATCTCATGGCCCTCGGTCTCCTTCCCTGACATCAAACCTGCCCCCTACAACCAGATTCATCTCCTCTCAAGTGCCATTTTCCCTCACAGAGCAACAGCACTGCAGCCAGGTGGTTCTCATCGCTGCTTCAGCCTGCCTCACTTAATTCTCACTTCTTCCGGTCTGCAGACATTTACTGCGCACCCATCAGATCAGCAACCAGGCTAGGCACTCCGTGGACACCTGCTACGTTCCTGCAATTTGCTGGCCTCGAAGGCCCTCAACCTCCTCTCCCCATCCAAATCCTAGCGCTCTGTTATGGGTTGTGTTCCCCCCAAAGACATGCTGAAGTCCTCAGTCCCAGTACTTGTGAATGTGGTTTTAGCTGGATAAAGGGTCCTTGCAGGTGTCATCAGGTGAAAAGAGGCTATTAGGGTGGGCCCTAATCCAGGATGACTTGAGTCCTTATAAGATGAGGAGACGGAGACACACAGAGAGGACACCATGAGACGGCGGAGCTGAGACTGGAGTGAGGGAGTTACAAGCCGAGGACCACCAAGGATTACGGGCCACCACCAGGAGCTGGGAAGAGGCCAGGAAGGACATCTCCCCTATAGATTTCAGAGCGAGCACAGCCTTACCGATTCCTCGATTTCAGACCTTAGCCCGCAGACCATGACAGAGTATACTGAAGCCACCCAGTTTGCCGTATTTTGTTACGGCAGCTCCAGGAAACTGACACGCCCTCTTCCCAGGGTTCGGGACGCCTCCCACCCCTGCTCTCCGCGGCGCTCCCAGCCTCTCCATCCTACGCTCATCTCTCCCTGCTCTGAACTTCTGAACTTCTGCATCACTTAGCCTCTGCACAACTCATTCTGGCCTTTCATCACGTCTCCTGCCACCTCGTGTGCTGCTGCTGGTTTCCTGTGTGTTTGCCTCCGTCTCCCAAAGGAGCTTGCAGCTCCGTGGGAGCCAAGACCACAGACTCGACTCCCCTCGCTTCCTCCCAGACACCTTGTGCGAAGTGAGGCCCCTTGGAGACGCCTGGAGAAACATACACTCGTTTTCTTTGGATCTTGTGTGAAGTTTTGTTTGTTTCGTTTTTTTTTAAGCACGTCACATTTGCTCATTAGTATTGTCAACGTTTCCCACAGTAAATAGGTATTACTAATACACCCACCCTCCCTGCCTCAAAAAAAAAAGTGTTAAAAAAGTTGGTTCAGTTGAAATGAGTCTCCCTACTGCTAAAGTGACCAGCAGAGCTAAAGTCTTGAGTGGAAATCCGGCCAAAAGAAAGCATTCCCTGACGAGCCCAAGGGCACTTCTCAGGAACTGCTCAGACTGTCCTACCCTAACGGGTGTCCTTTGCTTCCTCTCCGGGTCCAGAGGACCTAGTGCCATCCATCCAGCCTCCCTGATGGAAGAGAGAAAACGGCGTGTCAAAGAACCGTCAAATTGTCATCCCACCGGGTCACAGACAGCCGTGTTTCCTTGCGGATCACCCTCACAGAGCTGCCACCTCCTGCTTTACCTCTCCCGACTCACACAACAGGAGGCGTGATTCAATTATTCTCCGACTTTTGCACTTCATTCTCATCAGTTACATAACCACATGCAAGTTTAAAAACACGTACACGCATTTGGGAGAGAAATGGCTGCATCTGATTTTAAAAACTGGCTTCACACTACCTCAGTTGTTCGGGAGCTAACCCTCCCTGGGCTAAGTTTCTGGCTTGGCAACACTCTCGCATATATAATTTTACACCTGCAAACGTTTGCAGCCAGCGCCGTGCAGATAGCTACCTGCAGGGAGGAGAATGGGCCAGAAAGAGAAGCAACCTGGGTGTGCGGATGCAGCGGTGGATGCATGGATGCTGCGGTGGATGTGAGGGCCCTGCAGGGAGGAGGGGGGAGCACGGGGGCTCCGCTCTCCCTCTCCTCGCACCAGGAGGGCTTCCTGCGGCCCCTGCCTTGCTCTGTTCAGCTTCATCCTTCGGCAGGAAAGGGGCACACCTGGGCACATCTTCCTCTTTGCTGGAGGTAGTAGAGTAGAAATTGCAAACTGGGAGCCCGTGGGCCCCGTCTGGCCTGCAGACATGTTTAGTCTGGTCCTCAGTATGACTTTAACATTTGTAAATTAATTGCCAATTGGAGAGCATTTCACATACGAATCTGGAATTCTGGTTTGTCTCCCGGAAGTCAGATGATGTGATAGCCCTGGGCCTTCGTGGCCAGTGTAAACTGCAGTTAAGACGCTTGGACAACGCATATGCTCTGATATTTGTCAGTCGCATTCATCTGCTTATGTCACCTGTGTGGTCCTTACCTGCATTCCAATTTGAGATCCCTGCTCCAGAGCATAATGCTTAAAAGCAGGTCCTGGAGTCAGACAGCCTGGGCTCAGATCTTAGCAAATAGCAGTGTGATTTCAGGCAAGTTACTTAACGCATCCCTAAGCTTCTGTTGCCTCATCTGTAAATTGGGTATAATAACAGAACCTCCCTCCTAGGATGTTATGAGGATTAAACGAGATGATAAAGTGATTCTAGCATCAGGCTGGTCACACAGCAAATACTCAACAAGTAACTATCACCATGAATTTGCTGATTATTAATCATTTAAAATGCGAGCACAAGTAAGATGTAGAAAGGGTGGATGGGACCTTGGTGCTTAACTAACCTTGAAGGGGCACCGGTTCTCATCCATAGCTCTTCCCCCAGGTCTCCCTAGTCCACCCAGGCATGTTTTCTTTCCATGAAGCATCCACAGAGATCTCTCCCCACACCCCAGGACACCTCAAACCTCACTCTCAGGAAAAAAAAAAAAAAAATCCTTCCCAAATTAGTCCTGTGACACTTTAAGGCAACTTCTTCCCTTCTGAGCAATAACCTCCAGGTGATGACTGTCAACTGAAAGGGGTCCGTCTCCCTTTATGCCCCAGTGTATCATGCCCAGACACCTCAGACTCTTCCCAGAAGGTCTGTTCTCAAAACCCCTCCCACACTGCAACAGAGAGCACAGGGGAAAAACGGCTCTGCAAATCCCTGGGAGAAACACACGTCTCAGAAGAGACCGGAGTCAGCCTCGGGAAACGTGGCAAGAAATGTCAGGCACATGGTATGGCCGGGACAGTGCTACGTGTTAACCAAACAATTTCATTCTCCTAAGTAAACAGCAAGATTCAATTTCCCCGCACCCCTTGTGTCTGGGTGGGACCATGTGACTGATCTGCTTAAAGGAACGTGGATGGAAGTGACACATGCCATTTCCAGGCAAGGCCATAAAATATCCCACACAATATGACATTCACTTCCCTTCTCATGTTTTTCTTGACATGTGTGGGCCGCATGTCAAAAACGGTGGTATCCCAAGTCGGAAGGAGCCTGGGTTCCTGAGTGACTGTGTAGAGCACAGGCCACCCACTGCTACCCAGATATGAAGAAGCAATACAGTTTTATTGCGTTTTGCCATGGATATATCTGGATTCATTTGTTCCTGCAAACAGCCTTGTCTATACTGACCAATACACATGGTGATATGGCAAAGTGGGAAAGAACGGGCTAGAAGTCAAGTCTCCACGGTCTTTCTCCACATTCGGTTTCTAACTCAGAGCGTGACCTTGGAAAAGCTACCTCCCCCAACTTTAAAAGGAGAAAAATAAACTGGTTGATCCCTCAGGGTCAGAATCTCAGTGACCCTGAATTGTCCCCCACGATAATGTTCACACATGCTTTGAACTTCATTAACACACCTTACCTTAAAATATGCTTTTATTATTTTTTTTCTTTAAGGACGTTGCCTAAGTTCTAGTCAACAGAGGTACAAAAGCTGCAGCCAGCCCCTACGAGGGTCTAAATAAATGACTGCAGAATGAGTAATTATTATGCAAGAGCCAGCATGTGTTGCGTGTTTAGTGTGTGCCAAGCACACCCTAAGCATTCACATTCAGGACCTCTTGTCATCTTCACAATCAGCCCACAGGGTCAATGCTGTTATCAGTCCCACTTTATGGATGAACAGAGGCACAGGGAGACTGAGACCCCATCTGCGGCCACAAGCTGCTAAGTACCAAATGAGCATTTATGTCCAGGCAGTCACGTGTCAGGGCCTGAGAACGTTAACAATCGACTAACAAGAAATAAATCTGGAGTCCTGAAGGATGGAAGACAAAATGAAGTGATCTAATCAGAGAATTTTCATAACATACCCCACATTTTAGCTAAACCAATAAACTCCAGCTTCTTGGGGGTCAGGGCTGTATCTTATTTATGTTTGAGTCCCCAGGGTTCAGCACAATGTCTGGTAGATAAAAGGCACAAATAAACATCTGTTGAATGACTGAATGATCTGAACTTGAGCTCTTTATCGACAGTTTTAACTGAGTTACATCTGCCCTTTGTTGACAACGGCTTGAGAGCCAAAGTGGATGCCTGTGTTTCATTTATAGCGGGAAACCTGGGCACCACGTAGACTATCATCCAAACTTGAATGCTTTTGTGAGTCAAAGGGACTGCCATTAATAATTATATTAAGAAAACAAGAAGAAGTTGAGAGCATCCTGAGCAAACAACACAATGTCATACTCGCTAGGGCCACAAAATACCCACGACGGAGGTGAATGACAAGGAAGTGCTCACGAGGGGGCCCAGGTGGCCTGAAGGAGCCCCTCCTCTTGTCTACTTGTGCCCTCACCACTTCCAAGTCTATGCTGTTGGCCGGACTGCGTCGTGGTTAAGCATCATTCTCTGAACGGTGCACGTCTCCAAGCCCGACCAGCCACAGAATACACACACATTAACTTTTAATACAGGTGCGGTAATCGCTTTAAGAAAGCAGGAAGGAGATGCCCAAGGAATGCAATGATTGCCCCACGAATATAAACATGGATTGCATCGGAACGGACTACATACTTTGTATAAACACTAATAAAGTGAGTTCAGGCTGAGCTGTGACTTTAAAGGAAATTCTTCCCCATAAACATGTCCTGCCATGCCCTAATAACTCTTTAATTTGATGCACATTTGGGAAGGATGATGCAAAGTAATCACAGAATAATGTTAAGGTCTGTTGTGAAGAGGAGTGGAGGGGTGGGGGGGCTGTGATGCAACTTGGAGCTGACACCATCCACCAGGGAGCTGGCTCCACTGCTCATTTCACACATGGAGAGAATCTGCTGAGTGACACGCAGGAAATCAGAGACAGGTCTTTGCAGGTTAAGCACAAAATTCTAGGTGCCATCTGATGGCGTCATATAAGACTCCTGGCTGGTGGATTTCTGGCCTGCCCTCTCTTGCCGGAGGCAGCAAAAGTGGCTCCCACTCGTAGGTCGACTTTCCATTTCTGAGACTGAGGCTCTTCAAATTTCAACTAGGCAATCCGCTCCTGAAGAGCAGAGAACACTTGCTACGTATCTGGGCACTACTGACACGGCCCCAGACCCCTGTGAGAAGGCAGAATGACACAGTTATTGGTGACAACCAAACCAGGAGCTGTGGCATCAGGGCTCCCAATCTGGCTCCATAATGACTCACTGCAGAGTTCGGGGAAAGCCCCTTTGCTCATCTGCAAATGGGTTAATAGCACTTGCTGACCCTCGGAGGGCTTTTGAGTTGATTAAATGAGGTACTGGAAGAGAAAGGGCTTTATAAATTAAAAAAGAGGTGTACAAAGGCAGGAAACTATTACTGCTGGGAAATACTAATAGTAATTATGAATAATAATACAACTACTTAATTATTAAATAATTATGTAATTATTTAAGTAATTAATAATTATCTGATTGCTATTATTTAAAAAATGATTTTGCCATGTATTGAATTTTCATGTATCATGCACTATCCCCTTTGAGCCCTCACCGCAGTCCTATGAGGTGTCTACTACCATTATCTCCATTTAAGTAACTTGCCCCAGTTAACATCTTCTGAGTATTACCCACAGGGTGACAGTTCTGGAGGAGAGAGCTGGATTGCTGGGCTCCGTGCTCTTGTTCCTCTATCTCCTGGGGAACTGAAGGAGCTGAATCTGTCTACTTTATGATGAGCAACTAGAAGGCAAGAGCTGTGTAGGATTTCCATTTACGTCCCCAGGACCCAGGAAAAACGGGGGAGTTAAGGCTTTCAGATGAAATGACTGCAGTGTCTCCCTCTCCCAGCCATTCCTGCTCCTGTATCAACTCTGGGCATCCATGCCCGACAGCATTCAGCCAAACACACAGCTGGCTTCATCCAGATAGGTGGTGCTGGTTCTCCACCTTCACCAAGGCAACAGGCCTCAGCCTTGGGGCTGGCTGCCTGGAAGTGTAGCCCAAAATAGCCCAGTCCAACCAGGCAGGTCCCCCGCACTCACCAGGCTCATCCCAGGCACCACGCCCTTGCTCAGGCAAGCCTCCCGTCTGTAATGCCCTCTCCCGTGGACCAGAATGAACTGCAGCTGTCAGGAAGCTTGGCTGGGGAAAGGAGGACCTACTGTAGGAGAGTGTGGAAGAAGAAGAGACTGCCTTCATTCACACTGAGCCACTGGGACCCGGATGGGCCCACCAACCCCACTCAGGCAGGAGCCACTCTCGCCCATCTGGTGTTGATAAAATGCCAAGGGACAGGAATTAGGCAGGAAGAAGGAAGGGCCCATCTGATTCTCCATCCAGTCCTGTATGTCCAGACCCAAGGAAGGCAAACCTCCCTTTCATCATTCGTGAAACCGTACCTTGCTTATTATGAGAATTTTTAAAACTTCTCTGATTATTCCTTTGAGAATCCAATTTGTATCCTTTGTAAAGAGGAAACAATTCTCTTCTCAGTTTGGAGGAGGGGGACATTCCATTTATCTTTGAGAGGAAGTCTGTTTCCTATTATGAATCACGTTCTGTAGGTCTGTATGTGAAGGATAAATTCTTACACTTTGTGTAGGAAAAAAAAATTCTCTTCACTCTCCTACAAACATCCATGAAGGGAGGCTCCTGCCCTCTTCTCAGCCACAGTGACAATGCCTGCATTCCCATCCCTTGCTCTGAGAAACAGAAACTTCTAACTCATGCTCTGAAAGTCAGCGGTACCCCTGAGTCAGCCAGTGTACCTGGGAGAGCCTACTGCACAGTAATTCATTCAATCAGCATCTGTGGATGGAGACTGACAGTCAGGACCGAGGGAGATCCCGGGGCGGACATCCCTGCCCTCCAGGATAGGGGTCAGAAAACTGTGTCCCACAGGCCCAATGGAGCCCTCAACCTGTTTTTATATGGCCCATGAGCTAAGAATAGCTTTTATATTTTTTAATAGTTGAAAAAAATCAAAAGATGAATCGTATTTCTTGACACATAAAAATTATATGAAATTCAAATTTCAGTACCCATAAATATAGTTTTCCTGGAACACAGCCAGGCTCGTCTGCGTAGAGACCGTCTGTGGCTGCTTTCACACGACTCGAGCAGTTGAGTTGTTGCGACTGGACAGTACGGGCCTCAGAGCCTAAATATTTACTATGTGATCCTTCACAGAAGATGTTTGTTGACCTCTAACCTAGGAACTTATCTATCCAATAGGGTTGAAAATAAGATAATGGCAGTGTTACGATGGAATGTTTGTGCCCCTCAAAAAATTCACATGTTGGTATTTGGAAGTAGGGCATTTGGGAGGTAATTAGGTTTAGATGAGGTCACACGGATGGAGCCCCCTGATGGGATTACTGTCCTTAGAAGAGGAAGAGATGCCAGAGCACTTTCTTTACTATGTGAGGACGCAGAGAGAAGGTGGCCGTCTGCGAGCCAGGAAGAGAGCCCTCACCAGAACTCCACCACACTGGCACCTTGACCTTGGACATCTAGTCTGCACAACCGTGAGAAATAAACCTCTGCTGTGTAAGCTACCCGGCCTGTGGCATTTTGTTACAGGAGCCCAAGTGAGGACAGGCGGCAATCACAATAATAAGAAGACTAAAAACCACACATGCAACGTGCAAGGTAAGGCATCAAGGTCAAGTGTGGGCACTAGGGTTACACGGAAGCTTACTCCGCACTTGGTACACTGACTTAGCGACACGACCCTGGAGAAGTTATTTAAACTGTGCCTCCACTTCCTCATCTGTAAAATGGAGATACAGTGTCCTCCTCCTTGGATTGGGTTGAGAATTAAGCAAGTTTATTCTTGTCAAGAGGACAGAAGAATGTCTAGCCCATAAGTGCTCAATATCTCTTTCCTCTTCTTATTACAAGTGTCATGGCTTACACAACTCCAGGGGGCGTTGCTCAAGAGTATATACAGTGAGAATGGCACCTCGGGGGCATGTAATGTGCATGGTAACCCAAGAGCGTAGCAGCATGGCTGCCCGGTTACAGCTAATATTACAACAACACCTGTAGAGATTTTTGAGGAAGGAGGCGGGGCAGATACTCCATTCCAGATGGCGTAGGCCTAGGTCCCACGTATTTTTATTGCCACGTCATTCACTCTTCCATTATGAAAGAGATCCAAGAAGACAATGTTAAATTTGCTGCTGGGCCTCCATCTCAGACTCCTACCGTCTCTGTCTGTCTTTCTCCCAGACCACAGTCCCTGCTCAGTCATCCTGGGGTGGGTCTCCCAACACCCATTCCTGAGATTACACCTTGCTCCTGATCCCTCAAACTCTCAGGCTGTGGGCTATTTTAAGCCCAAATTAAAGACTCCTCTCTGTTGTACGGCTGCAATTCCAGTCTGTGGTTTGTTCACTCTGACGTGGCTTGGGGCCATGGTGTTGGTACGTGGGGCACCACAAGGGGGTAAATCGTTTCAGGAAGCAAGCAAGGGACTTTGCAGGGACTGTCTCACTGCAACATACTCTCTGTGGAAAACACAAGGGCATGGATGGACAAATCAAAAGAAAACAACAGTGGGAGAGTCTCATATAACTGGAGAAGGATGCTAAAAATAGTACCATATCAGAAGCAAGAAAGCTTTGGAAGTAAAGCTTTAGCCATAGAGCCTACAGCATCACAGGGTAGAGCTCAGGAAGCTGAGACCGCAGGCAAAGCCTTCGGGGCTTCGCACTGGGGGATCTGAGTCCTAGTGCAGTGTTGGACAAATAAGCACAGTGCTGGGAAAGGTAGGCAGGCGAGGACAGAGGGAGACCAGCAGGAAACTGGGTGGGAGCAGGGCAGAGGCCCACCAAGCTCTCCAGGCCAACAGTCTCTCTGAGCTGGAGGAAGCGCCGACAAGAACACACTCAGGGTCCCACTCTGCCCCTTCTCTCTGTGCCTCACTTCTCCCGTTCCTGAAGGGACGGACGAGCTTCAAGTCATCAAGTTCACCAGGTGAGCTTTTACACTGGGCAGCTCTCCTACCTAGTGTAAAAGTTCTGTTAGGACAGAAATCAGGTCTGAGGACTCAGTCCCCGCCCCAGCGCCCAGCATAGAGCTGTACTCAGAGCTACTTCTCACACCGCAGTGGGTGATTTGAAAGTAGTAATGTGACTGCGTCTCCCACCCACAGCTTCTGAGGCCACACTGAGGTGAGGGAAGGGAAGGGAAGGGAAGGGAATGAGAATTACTCACCCAACCATCTCTCTGGGAGACTTGATCCTGCTAATATACTGAAGAACACCCCAACTGTGCAGGGACAAAATGATGGAGCTGGCTGTAGGTGAGCCAAACCTTGGCTCCAATAAAATTGAGAACAGCTGGCATTTCTGAATCCCCCTGGTCCCTGGGGGCCCCGGGCTGCGTGCACGCCGGTAAGCACCAGCCCTTTCCCCTTTTCCTTCTTGTCATGCCTAATTACACCAGGATTGTGCTGAGTCAAGCAACCTGCTGGGGTGGGGGCTCAGGCATGACCTTTTGCATTGCTCTCAGCCAGCACGTGGGGCTCAAGTAGCCGTGTGCATTTCCACCGAGAAACCCAAGAATAAACTCTGCGCCAAAGTGCACGATGCCAAATGCAATGCCCCACACCTCAGCCCCTGGGAGGACGGCCCTTTCTGAACCAAGGGGAACAAAAGGACCTTGCAACGGCCACACCACCTGCATTCAGCTCACCACCTCCTGCCTTCAGCCTTGAAACAGGCCCCTCGGCCATGGGACATGGCAACCAGCAGTCGGCCAACAGTGGCCATAGGAGAGGGAGGCAGGCATGCTCCATGTTCTCAAGTACCCTCTGGCTTGGCTGAGCTTTTACCCAAGGTTTGATTTCCAATACCTGACGCCTCATCCAGAGTCAGAGATGCTCACTCTGCACCACTCAAATAGGAGTGGCCGGCCTCGTGCTTCTCTACACGTGTGCACCCATGTGCACGTACACGGCACAGCCCATGGTAAATGCCCCTGAGATGCAGCCAAATGCTCTAGGTCAGGGTTTCCAATGCTGGCTGCACATTAGAATCAGCTGGAGAGATTTACAAGTCTTGCTGCCCAGGTCACGCTCCAGAGCACTGAAATCAGAATCTCTGTGGGTAGGTATCAGGCATCCACATCATTTTAAAGTACCCCAGGTGATTCCAATATGCAGCTAGGACTGAGAATCATTGCTGTAGGTGAACTGAAAACCCTGGGAAATTCCGTCCACCAACCTATGCATTGAGGCTGAGCTCCCAAGCTGCAACTGGGCTTAAAACAGCAAGTAGATGTTCTTAGAAATAGCGAACAGTACATATACATAAATTTTAAAATGGTTAAAATAAAATAAAATGCTTCACTGAGAAAAAAAGAATAAAGGAAAAAGATAGCAGGTAGAGCCACAGGCTATTGGCCACAAAGCCACAGAGACTAGTGATATTCATTCAACAAACACTATTGAGCACCAACTATATACCAGGCCCTCTTCTCGGTATCTAGAAATTGTCTCAAGAGTTATACTCCCAGAGTTCAACTGGCTTGCAACTTGGGTCTTAGTGAGGTTGGTCTCTGGATCATCAACCAACCAGCTGACATTTACCTAACACCCAGTGTATGCAAGGTTCCACAAAAGGTACTGAAAAGTATAAAGTGGAACTCCTGATCCCCAGGAGTTTAAATCCTAAATGGCAAAGCCTAAGAATGTGCACACTTAGAAATAAAAGCACAACATGGTGGACAAAGCAAAAATGAATGTGCAATTGAACAATTCAAAATAACAAATACATATCCAGGAGCTACTCTGTACTGTGTAATGCTCGAGTTACAACAAAGATGTAAAGAACTTGGACTAGAGCAGTGGTTCCCAAAGCGGGGTCCCCTCGCCAGCACCAGTGGTATCACTTGGGTACTTGTTAGAAATGCACATTCTTGGGCCTCATCCCAACCCACTGAATCAGAAACTCTGGGGGTGGGGCTCACCAATCTGGGTTTTAACAAGCCCTCTGGTGATTCTGATGCCTGCCCAAGCTTGGGAACCACTAGTCTAGAAGACTAACTGATGCTACCACAGATGGAAAAGGGAGGACATCTTCCTGGGTCAAGGGTTGAGAAAGGCTTTGAAGGATTTGAATCCTGGCTCTAACATAGTTTGGGGGGTCTTAGGCAATTTAACCTCCTAATGGCCTTTGCTTCATCAATTGTCAAGTAGTAACAAGCAGTGAGTGGTAATAAGGTCTGCCATGCACAGTTGTCTGAAGAGTACGTTGGACAATGTGTGAAAGTCACCAGGACAGCGCCTAGGGGCTAGTAAGTACTCCATAAATGACCTCAGTATACGGAAATAATGATCACTAATAGTCATCACACAAAGGAGCTATTCAGCAAATGAATGTTGACAAAATGAATAAAAGAATGAACCAATTAAAGCATGGTTGATGGGGACTGAATTTGGCAAGCCGGGAAAAGCAACAAAGAATGGGGACTTCATTCAATGGGCACGTGGGGAGATGTTCAAGACAGGAGAAGGACTCCTTCAGACTGAGTGGTCAGAACACAAGGCAGATCTTGCGACTGGAATCTCCCTGGCTCAGCCTCCAAAGTAGCCCCAAGGAAGGCTCTGGTGCTCGCAGCAGCCAGTGTGTTGGGTATGCAGCTGGGCTCTGGAGCCAGATGTCAGGGTTCAAGTACTTACTGGTTGGGTGATCTTGGGTGAGTCACTAACCTCAACAAGCCTCAATTTTCTCTTCTAAAAAACGGCTATGATAATAGTACCAACATCACAGAGCTGTGGTGAGAGCTGAACACAGTAACGTGTGTAACGCAGCTTGGTGCTTTAAGTATAGTGAGTAATCTCTAACCGTTAGCTCTTTGTGCCACAGGCGTGCAGCTGGGTGCTATCATGACCTCTTCTAAATTATGCTGGTCAAGCAGACCAGCATCTGTACCGTCTAGCGCCGGATCCAAATAACACAAAACATTATATTTCCTCATAATGGCAGTAGCTGCCAAGCAGTGGGCAGCTGCCTACCTGCAGGTTGTGTGCCAGTCCTTCTCATGGACAGGTGTTGTACCCAAGAACCCTGGGTCATAGGTATCACTGTGCCCATTTTGCAGATAAGGAAATTGAAGCTCGGTGACTTATCAAAATTAATCAGCTATCAAGTGCCAAAGTCTGGATTGAAATCAAGCCCCTATTCCAAACTCCATGGTCCTTGTACTACCATGGAGTCACCCCCAGGTCCCCAAGAAGCTGCCTAAAGACCTTTTCAAATGGGATTCACCCCGTGGCAGTGTCAGAGGGCTAGGTTCTTTCATGGTGTCACTGTGTCACACAACACATCAGAAAGGCTCAGAACTCTGAGTCTGGAAGAGGGACATCATAGGTGGGCTGGGGAAAGGACAGTGGACCCTGCAAGAGATGAGGTTTTTGGATTCTAAGACTGCTCCCCCACTGCTAATAATGCTTAAGTGTGGGTATTGCACATCTGTGTGTGTATCAGTCAGGGAGAAGGCGTGTTAGAGGGGAAGGGAGGCAAAGGCTTTCCTTCCCAATCCAAAAATGGTTCTCAGCCTAAACAGAGGGAGAACAACTGAATGCAACACAAAATTCACATTCCCTTCTAAAAGAAGCATCTCGGTCCATGAAACAACACTGCAAGACGAATCCCTTTCAGCTCCTCCCAGGTCTACTTCCTTAAATGCCAAATTGTGGTTGTCTTCTTCCCAGATACCAGCTGTGACGCTGCTAATGGCCAAGGAGATGCTTAGGCCCACAGAGGCTCTTTCTGAGGATTTGAACTGTGTCATGAATGAGCGGAGGCAAGTGTGCTTGGCCTCCTGTCTTCCCTTGAGAGCTTGTAACAAAGATTCCTAGAGTTCAATACCAACTTCATCCTCTTAACCCTTTGGTCCATTTGGTCCACAGAGCTGCCTGGATGCTCTCATCCAGAACAAGGAGGACACAGCCTGGTTGGGATTTTGAGTTTTTATAACAATTACTAACAATTCACTCTCCCTCAAAGCTTCTATTTACCTGCAATGGGCCGTGTTACCTCCAGCTGACCCCAACTGCCAAAAATACGACTGCATTTTCATATGTATCATCTTTGTGTTCCACAGTTGCCATGGTAGTAAAATTTACACTCAACAGCCTCACTGCCATTTCCGACTACAAATGGAATTAGTCTGTTCCCAGTTTGGTTCAGCAAAAAAAGAAACATGCATCCACTATATGCCAGGCCCTGTGCTAGGCATAAAGCCTGGGCACTGAGGTGAGTAAGAAAGGGATTTCTGTAAGACTTTGCTCCTTGACAAAGCATACTTTTTCTTTCTCTTATGATGAGATTTTTATTAAATTGCAGTAAAATATCTATAACATAAAATTCACCATTGTAACCATTTTTAAGTACACAGTTCAGTTGGACTTAAGTCCATCTGCAATGCTGCACAACCATTACCACTATTTCCAAAAACCTTTCGTCACCCCAGACAGATGCTCTGTATCCATAAAGTACTAACTCCCTCTTCCCCAGTCCCTGTATCCTCTGATAACCTCTAATCTATGTTCTGTCTCTATGAATTTGCCTGTTCTGGACAGTTCATTTAAGTGGAATCATATGATATTTGTGTCTGGCTTATTTTGCTTAACGCAATGTTTTCAAGGTTCATCTTGGTCACAACACATATCAGAACTCCACTCCTTTTCAAGGCTGAATAACACTCCATCGTATGTACGTACCTCATCTCATCTGCCGAGGAACACTTCCGTTGTTTCTACTCTTTGGCTGTTGTGAATAACGCTGCAGTGGATATTGGCATACAGTTATCTGTTTGAGTCCCTGCTTTCACTTCCCTTGAGTATACACTCACGGGTGGAATTCCTAGATCATATGGTAACTCTACACTTAACTTTTTGAGGAATTGCTACACTGCTTTCCACAGAGGGTGCACCATTTTACATTGCGTTCTCATTTCTCCACATCCTCGCCAATATGTGTTATTTTCTGGGTTCCTGGCTTTTGTTTTGTTTTGTTTGACTGTAGCCAATGTAGTAGGTGTGATGAGGTCGTTTTTGGTAAGAGAAAATTGGTAAGATAAGAAATGGTTTGTTCACCAGAGCATCCCAGGGGCACGTGGTACACTGAGCATAGCTCTGTCGAATGCGTGCACGAATGAATGAATGAATGAATGGGCTCTCCCGGTGACAGTGCTGTATTACTCCCTTGGACCTGATGTCCTGCACAGCTCTTTCCTGACTCTCCTGTTGATGGAATGTGGAAATGGCACAAGAAAGCCCAGCTCCACAGAAGAGACCCAGGCAGCAAGGATCTCAGGGCTTTAATTCAGGGAACATCTGCACCATTTTTCTGCAGTTTTTCCATGTCTAGGAATCAGTAAAACCAGCTGCTTTAGAATCCGGGGAGCCCACTGGACAGCACCTCAAAAGTAAGAAGACTATAAACTATAAGGTGGGGTGGTTAAAAAATCAAAGCTGTTGTGGGTCAGACTGGCCTGAATTACGGCTCTACCGTTGTGTGTGCACACGGAAAACTATTTAACCTGTCTGTGCCTCACTGTCAGACCTGATCCTATTCTCAGTGAGGATTAAACGAAACAAGAAGAAACCCTTAGCACAGTGCCTGGCACAACCTGAGGTGTCAACAGAAGTCAGCTTTTATTGTTACTATGAAGCTCCCGTATTAGTGTACAGACCCGAACAACCCTACCCCCTTCCGGAACTACCTCTGATCCCCAGGCTCTCTGGGGAGACAGACGGGGCTCCCCCCAGGATGAGGGCAGACTCATCACTTAGCGTCCTAATAATGAACTTCCAGGCCAACCAGAAGGACTGCGAATCGCCATCCAGAGGCACAGAGACGAGGAGTACAGCTTGCTTCTTCTCGGCTTGGGCTACCAGCCCCCCCGAGCTCATGTTGGCAAGGTGACTGGGGGGAGAACAAGCACCATCACCACACGGCAATCCAGCAAAGACCCAGAACCCATCCCCTAAGGGGCCAGAAAGAACGTTCATTGTATTAAAACCCACAAATGGGACTGGGGTTGGATAGAGTTTCCAAAGAGAAGGTTGACTGACAAGCCAAAAACTCAGTAAGAATAGCAGGGGGCTGTCCCACGAGGCCCCGAGAGAAAACACAGAAGGAAGGAGCCAGGCAGCTGGGCATTTCACGCTGGCAGCGCCATAATTCTTACGTGCGTGGACGGCAACGGCACTCAGGCTGCCCTGACGGGAAGCTTTGTATTAGACTGAAGCATATTGAAAATATCAAAGTCCCACAGAATAAAAAATAGCTCCCGGGCTCAATACTTCACCCGTAACTTAAAAGTTTTATTGCATATGAGGACCCTCAAGCCGAAAGTCAAGCCACTGGGGGTGAAGGAAGGAGAACTACATAGCAGGACTCCGCAGGTGTGTGGGAGCCACGGCTGTGACCGGGTAATAGCAAGGGATGCTGTGTGATTTATTGATTATATAAGTTATCTGTACGTTATATCACGTGCACAAGAGGCAGAATGCGTAGTGGTTGGAACGTGGATTCCTAGACTGCTTGGGAAACTTGGCTCAGCCACTTACTAGCTACGGGATATTGAATAAATAATGGATCCTCTCAGTGCCTTTGTTCTTCATTTACAAAATGAGCTAAGAATGGCACCAACCCCGTAGGACTGCTGTAAAAAGTAAGACAACACAAGCCACGTGGTAGGACGGTGCCTGGCACGTATCACTCACTCACTAGCGGCCATTGTGCCTGCCTTTGTTCACTAATGCCTCGCTGCCACCCTCAGCAGTGGTCAGGGCTACCTTGATTTCACAGTGGGAAACCCAAGACGCAGAGACCTGCCCAGGATTCCACACCTAGCAAGGACGCATCAGTAATTCAAACCCCGGTCTTTCTGAGTCCCAAGCCCTGCTGTTCTTTCAAAGCTGCCAGCTTCTCCTCGTGGTCTCTCTGAGCTTTCATTTGCCATTTGGTAAAAGGAGAGGTTGGATCAGCTGATTTTATGGTTCTTTCCAGCATCCTTATATATCTAAGCAATGGCAGCAAAAAAAAAAAAAAAAAAAAAAAAGGATCAAATGCTTTCAGTTCCACTGAACGCAGTATCCTTAGCCATGTGGCCAGAAGCTTTCTGTATTTAGGGTTCCAATTTTTTTTTTTTCATTTTCTGCTATTTCTTTCCAGAGTCCTCAGTACATTTCCTAATTAATCACTCCCACTTAATTTCCTAAAGCAATCACATCCTCCCCGCAGGCAAGCGGCCTCGTCTCAGGCAGAAGCACACACACCAGCTGGCCCCACAGCTATGTGGGAGTGTGTGAGCAGCTTTTGGACACAGACCAAAGAGTGGCATAGACACAGAAAAAAACGCAGCTTGGGAGCTACACTCAGAAGACACTCTTCCCATCCCAGTGACATGTGGGTTTCCTGGTTAGCAGAAGGACACTGAGACCTAGTTCTCCAAGGAAATCCTAAGATCTTCCAGCAGAATATCCAGCTGGAGAGTCCTAGGACGCAGGGAGACTCTACCAGTGGCTACTTCGTGATGCCAGGCAGGGCTATGCTGGCGAGGTGGGAAGGCTCAGATTCTCCTCCCAGCTTTGCTGCTTATTTGATGTATGAATTTGGACAAGAGCTTTCCTTTGGTTTAGCCTCAGTGTTCCCATCTTTAAAATGGGAGCAGTAATATATGCACACAGTGTAGGGTAAGGAAGGAGCCACAAATATGACAGCTTAGAGGAGCCCGGCAGATGATACCAACAAGGGAAGCTGGGCTGAGCAAAAGAAAAATATCACAATGCCAAATGGAAGCTGACACACAGTCTCAGGGTTGGAGTCACAATAGGGAGTGGTGAGGACTGTGGTGAAATGGAGACATGCCTCATCTAAATGCCTGTCAATCACTGCCATAGAGCCAAGCTGACCTCCGGTTGCCAAATTTTCCAATTTTTAAAAACAAAGCTAGAAATAGACTTTTATATGAACTCACCCAATCTTAAAATGTTGGCAAGAAATCAACACTTGAAAAAAAACCACCACCAATATGTGAGCCAATACCATGTGAGCCAAGCACAACACTTTGGAGGGCGGTTTTGGCCTACTGGTCACTGGTTTGCAAACTCTGTCGATGTAAATATTAACTGAGACAATGTAATATATAAAGCACTTAGCTATGCACATAACACATAATAAACACTCAATAAATGGTAGCCGTGGTTATTAATATTATTCCTGTTAACTCCTCTGTAACTCACAACCCCCATCTCTGACAATGGACACAAGGCTCGTGGACAACTGATAAAAGTCTCTGAAGGCACTACAGAGGTTAACCACTGTGCATTCACAACATGGATGCGGCTTTATCAATGTAAACACACTTCCCTGAGATTGGGCTAGGGAAGTGCTACTCAGCCAGAGGTGGTTCTGTCTCCCAGGGGGTATTTGGCGTTGTCTGGAGACATTTTTGGTTGTTAGATTAGGAAGGAGTGCTACTGGAATCTAGTGGGTAGAGGTCAGAGATGCTGCTAAGTGTCTTAAAATGAACAGGGCAGCCCCCAACAACAACAAAAAACACCCAGCACAAAACGTTAATAGTACTGAGGCAGAAAAGCCCTGGGGAGATGCAAGTCTCCCGTTGCATCTTCTTTGTAGAAAGGACTTTATAAAGACAGGTTTGGATCGGTTCCTACATGGCAAGATACGGGAGAGGCTGTGGGGAAGCGGAGAGGCAGGACGGCAGATGGGAGAACCAACATACAGACACACAGATAATTATCTCCTCTAAGAGTCGCAAGGCCCTGCTTTCCCTTTGCTTCCTATAGAATCTTCTCATCATTGTCTTAACAACCGTCATGTCAACATATTTCCCTCAAAGATTCTGTTGCAAATGGAGTCTGGAGAAACCGAGGACTTGAGAGAGAAAATTGCTTGAGGCAGGGTCCCTCAGCAGGTTGCCGGGCAGATCTGGGAGAGAACTGTCTTGGGTTCTGGTCCAGGTCCCTTGGGACGACATCACTCTATTTTGCTGTTGCCATAGAGATTATGAATCAGTTTCGCCCACCCATTAAAGCAGTTATTCCTTAGAATGCTCTCACAGAGCCTTGTTGAACTCGCCCTAGTTATTCTATGGATGTGAAAGTAATCACATGTTTGTATATTCTATAATCCTGGCCACATTCATGATTGGCCTTCACCTCAGATGGTATAAATACTCGGGGTTACACTGCACCATGGTTGTCATGCATCGCTATGACTACTCCAAACAAAGAAAACTGTGCTAGAAGCAAAAGCGAGCAATTCTGCTTCCCTTAAGAAAGGAAAGGAAAGGAGAGTGACTTTTATCAATCCCTACATAACTCTCTAAGTGTTTTTCATGACTTATTTAATATTCTCTATAATTTCAAATTTTTCATTAGGTCAGTTTTCTCAAACACTGCTGCACAACAGAAATACCTGGGAGCTTTACAAAATCACATCCAGGAAGCACCGCCCTCCCCATCCCAATCATTAAATCAGAATTACTGGGGATGGGACCCTGTTTTCAGTCATTTTTAAATCTCCCCAGGTGATTCCAACGTGCAGCCAAGTCTGAGAATCAGGGTTTCAGGACTCATTATCTTTATTTTACAATGATGCTGACATCCTAACAGAAAAGTGAACTCGCCTACAGGCACCCAGCTGGTGAATGGTGAACTGTGATTCAAACCCAGGTCTGCCTTTCTCCAAACGCCAGGCACAATCTTTCTCATTATGCCACTTTCTCCCACAGAAGTTTGCTGTCTGTGGCTTTCTCAGTTAGAGTTATTTGGTTGCAAGTCTGTGAACCTGAGCAAAAGAGAATTCACTAGGAGGCTATCAGGGACTTCTGGATTCAATGGGACTCTTAAAAGAAATTCTTGGGAAAAGGAAAGCAGGCATGTCTGGTCCTTGCATAAGTGCTCAGATGGTATGTCAAACCATCATGTCCAATCTCTTTGTCCCTCTGGTCAAGATTCCAATTCCAGGGAGGCAGCACTGGATGGACCTGACTTGGGTCATGAGCTCCTCCCTTGAGTAGGCGAGGGCAAAGTCCCGGACTACAAATCCACCAGATTGTATCCTGTAGTTGCAAAAGACAATATTCTCCTAGGAAGCGAGACTGAATCCTAGGCAGCCACCACACAGCACGCCTACTACGAGGGAGAGGATGGAAAGACTTACATAAGCAAGAAGATGTACAACAATCTCGCAGGCATACCATGAACTTCAAGTAGAACTCAGCAAACCTCCAGAAGCCCATGTAATCAAAATCACTGAAACAGATAGGGTCGTTCAGAAGAAAATTGCCATCTGGAAAAGTGGCCATGAATGGCCTCAAAATCATTTGCAAAATACTGTGAGTTTGTGCGTTTTTCTAAGAACAAGGTCAATTGATTTTATCAGATTATCTAGACAAAAAGAAGGGGGGGGGGAGCTTTTAGCAGATCTTAGGGAAGAAAAGAAGAAGCTCCTAGTCAGTGGTTCCTAACAGAGCCTCAGGTCCCAGAAACTACCTACAAAAATTAAACCTGGTGACCTGGCTTGGCACCACACAGACAAGGCTGGTAGAGTTTGCAGAATCTGAGCCAGGAAAACAATGCTTTAAAAAAAAAAAAAAGGCAACAACAAAAACAGACACAGTAAGAGCTAGCATGTTTGCTTGCAGTTACACAGCAGTAAGGAAGAGGATTGGCCCAAAGAAAAATAGAAACGTGGCTATCTGAGCAAAATGGTTATACCTCCAGGTAGCCAGGGGGCGCTCTGGGGCGAAAAGCCAACAGGGGTAATTAAAATTCAATTGCAGATGTGTTCAAATTGGGTAGTATCCCAAGCTGGCTCCTTGACAGAGGGCAAGTTCTCTACCCTGCGAGGGTATCTTCCCAGATTTAGGCATCAACAGACCCCAGTATACAGGGAATTGAAAAATGAGGCTACTGTGTAATTAAATACAGGATTATAATTAAATATATAATTGTTCAATGCATAAATTCATGGATGAATCAATATACAAACAAGAGAACTACAATTGTTAACTGTGGCTACTCACTTTACAAAGGTATTTACTATTATACCCATTTTACAGATGAGGATCCTAAGACTCCAAACAATGAAAGGACTTGTCTTTCATTGAAGAAAAGAAGTGATGGGATTTGAAGTCAGATCTGTCAGCTTGAGCATCGGTGTTCTCGCCACAGTACCACGATGCCCCACAGTCTTCATCAGCATCAACTCTGTGTTGGGCCTTTTGCATATAATATTGCTAATTCTTACAACAATCCTCGATATAGGTCTTACTGTCTCCATTTCTGGGGGTGAGAAGACTGAGTCTAAAAAGACAAGGTATTTTGTCAAAGGGCACATTTTGAATACAGATGTTTTAAAAATCCAAATCTCTTTGATTTTAAAGCTCAGGGGACTTTGCTCCTACCCATCGAAGTCAATTTGATTTTTAAAAATGTGTTGACTTAGTTTTATTTTCACAAGCACTGTACTAAGCCCACAGAGACACATATAGCTCCCACCCTCAAGAAGCTTTTAATTCAGTTAGGAGATTAGTTACACGGTATAGAAAATAACAATGATAATTCCATGGTGGTAGTTTTTAAAACATGGCCGCACATTCTCTGGGACTTCCCTACCCTTTAATCTGAGCTAGGCTGGCGCTGTTTAGAGCAATGGAATACAGGAAAGAGGTGACTATGTTACTTCTAAAGTTAGTTCATAAAAAGCCATGCAACTTCTGGGTTGCTGACTGACACAATTTTCTGAGAGCTCTGAGCCCCAGTGAAAGAAGCTAGATCACCCTAAGGCTGCCATGCTTCATGGAAGCTCAAGCCACGTAAGACAGGTCACATGTAGGCACCCCTGGTCAACAGCCCCAGCACAGCTCAGCCTTCAAGTCACCCCCACCTGGGTGTCAGGCATATAAGTAAATAACCAGCAAATGATGCTAGTACCAGCCATTCAAGTCCCCCCAGTCACTCCCACACTCTCTGGATGGTGCCTCCTACATCAGGGAGCAGAGACAGGCCATCTTACTGAGCCAGTGTCCAAAATCCTGACCCAAGGAATCACGGAGTATAATAAAGTGCTGGTTGCTTTATAACACGAAGTTTTGGGGTGCTTTGTTAAGCAGCAATAAGTAATCAGAATAATGGCTTTTTGAGTGGTTATTTAATGCCAGGCACTAGCCTCTAAGCTTGACTGTATCACCTCATTTGATCCTCCAGCAACCCAATGAGGCAGGTGACTGTCAAAGAACGTGCCCAAGATTACGTAGCTTGTGATGCCACGCAAGCCCAGGTCACACCAATTCCAGCATCAATACTGTAAACTGCTCCGCTATAAAGGAAGGGAAATTCTGCCTGTGCATAAAGTCTACAAAGCCCAAAGCCAATCAGGTTTAAGAAACACTGACTGCTATTTTTGAAACTAAACATCTTTTTCTTTCTTAATTTCAGAAAGCTTACTGCGGAGCTGAGCTAATTATTTGAGCCTTAATCAAGGACCAGCCACTCCCTGAAGCAGCTGTCCTGGCCTCTCTATTGCCTCTAGAAAGTCCCTTGGGTTGGTTGGATGTTGGCTCAGGTCTAAACCCTAAATCCCAGCCCCTAGAAGTGAGGATGCATAGGACTAAAATGATCCTTGGAGATTGTCCAGTCTACTCCCTTCATCCCCTTAAAAGACAAGGAAACTGAGGCCCAGAGAAGGTCAAGTGACTTGTCCAAGGTCACACAGTATGTCAGAGGTACAGCCAGGTCTCCAAATTCCTAGGCAAACTTTCTTTCCACTACACCATGCTGCAGTTGCTAAAAATTCCCCAGAGCTGCCTCCCTCGGCCCTCCTCTTGACAAAGCTGTTTCTCCCCCACACCCCCACACAACTACACACAGTCACATTTGGCAAGAGGTGCTATCAGCTCCGCTCTGCTCGTGAAATGCTGTTTTGCAGTGGGGCCTCTTTGTTCGTTAACAACACAGACAAAGAAAACTGTAGCGCAGTCTTCTCAGAAGGAGATGTTTCTTGTTTTAAAGACGGGAAGAGAGCTTCCTGGCTGAATATGGCTCAAATCAGCATGCAGCTCCAGTCGGGAAAGAACCCAGAGGAGATTTAGGTCTTTGCAAAATTTCTAGAACATACAAGGAAGGCACATGGCAGGAGAAAGCTTATGGGAAATGTTTCATAAAGTATTAAAATGTATGCCTAAACAGAGTAAACACAGCAGATTGGTTACCATCTTGTGGTATGAAGTAATTAGAAGCAGGGTGCTAGAGCCATTAAAAACTCCCATGAAGTAACTGGCCTTCCCATTTTGGATTTCTGCTCCAGTCTTTGTTCCCAGCTTTCCTTCCTTTGCAGCTTTTTCTGTCTGGGACCTTCCTTTTCTAGATCGTGAGCTACCCTGGTGCTTAGAGCCCTCAGGATATGATCTGCAATCCCAACTCACCCTTTGGTGCCTCTCCCTTCTGGGTCCACATTATTTTTTATTTTTTGTACTAGATTTGGTCCGTCTTCTGTCTCCCTAGTTTCCCAGATTGGTAGAGGCTTCCTACAGTTCTGAGTTATCGTTACTGAGGACCAAATGCTGCGATCGGGGCTGAAATGAAAGCAGGACAAACTTCTCACGAGGGCAGTTCACACCACAAAGCTGAGGTCCCCTCCTACGACAGCTTGAAGACACGTATCTGTCTGAGTCTGCTGAGAGCAGTGGGGAGCGGGTAGACCAGATGATCTCTAGAGATACTTCAAAAGTCTGAAAATCTCTTGGCTAGGGGAGGAAATGAGAGGGGGAGGGAAAGAACCAAGTTCCATGGCAGAAATTCAGGACTTGTAAGCTGGCAGCAGATGGAAAGAAAAGTGCCAACTTCTAGCAGGAGGAGATGGAGGGCACACATTTCGCAGGGCTACTGCCAGCCACAGCTCTCCCATTCCCAAGGGTCAGGTGAATGCTGCCCAGGAACCACCCTTCTACACACATACACGTCACACATCTCCAGGCACGAGGTGACATCTCCAAAAAGACACTGGGCCAAACGAAAGTTCTCCAACTCTTTCCCTCAAAGCCGAGTCTTCCTCACAGCCTTCCCCACTCCTAGGCAAACCTGCGCAGAGGGCAAATTTCAGTCCAAAGCCCCCCACCCCTACTCCCTCATCTTCCCTCTGGGAAAACCCCTACCTGCCTTGTTAGACCTAAAGGAGAAGAATAAGGAAAGGGGCACCACAGGGAAACAACGTCCAGTGGTCCAGGAACAGCCCAGGAGGGGAAGCTGGCCTCCCAAAGGAGGCCCTGTGTCTCCTCACGGCCTCGAAGCTGCTGTGCTGTCAGTGTTTATGAAATGCTTCTCAAGTAAGGTCAGCGTTCTACGCAGTGAGGACTCTAATAAAATGCAGAACTTGTGCTGTTTGCCAGCTAGCTGCGGAGGCATACTTGAATTCTTTCTCGGATACAACTGTTCTCAGATTAATATTTTCCCCATGAGTTCTGTTTTTTTTTTTTCAAATTCTACTCGTACTATTTTTTTTTAATGGTGTGTGAGTTTCTTTACATATTTGTATCCACTAAATGGGATGAGTGGGGGCTTGCTTTCATCAGTGGTGTCCCATCCTTCATTTCCCCTACCATCCCATAAATCTCTCTGAACCTAAAGCAGTGGCCCTTGTCTTGCTCAGTCGTTTGGTGGGAAACGACAGCCCGGATTGATTTCCATATTATTTTGAGCTGTTCTGGTGATAAGGACATTTCACTTGCTTTATTCATCATTGCAGGCACTCAGCAAATAGCTCCTTTAAATGACTCCATCTTTCAGGGAGCCTCTTGGTTCCACTTTCTGGGAAACGGCCACTCATTAACTACTCAGGCAAAAAGCCCTCCCAGCTCCACCTGGTTGGGTTGCTGACATGACTGGTGTGAGGCTATATCTGCACTTGGAAAAGATGCATCTTGAGAAGTGAAGAGGAAAACCCCAGAAAAAGTTCAAAAACATAGGTGACCCTGAGCAAGGCTTTGGCGTTTGCCACGTTTCCTCATCTGTAAATGCAAGAATCTAAGATGAGCTCTAATCACCATTCGGATGCAGGATTTAGCGGTTAAAATCAGACACTGTGAGTGGACTCAGTGAGGCATTTACATAGCACTAGATTTAGGAGGCATGTGCAGACATCTGATCTCATTTAAAGCTGCATCAGCCCCACGAGAGAAGTGTTATTCCTACCATTGTAAAGGTTACAGAGGAGACAATTAGGACTCAGAAAGATACTCCTACAAGGTCCTGCAGTTAAAGAAATGATGGAAAGCAGGATTCCACGTAGGCGTTTTTCTTCATTAAAGGTTACATTAAACTGTACTCCCTAATGGTTTCCCATTAATACCACTTCAAAACCCCATATAACAAACACTTTTCTACCTACATTCCAAAGCTGGACAGAGACCCAGAGGAGAGAAAGGAATGTCAGGAAAGTGCTAGACGGTCCAGGAACTTCTGTAACACATTTCTGAGCAGAACAGCTCTCTAATGAAATCATTATCACCGAGCCTTTCAATCACAGAAGAATCTTCTCTCTTCCCTGCCTTGGTTTCAGGGAGCTTAGGGGCATGTTGCAATTCGTCACTCATGGAGTCCAGCCCCGGAGTCCCTCTGAGCACAACCCTGGGCATCATAAAAGGCTTCAGATGGTCATGAAGATGAAGTCTGGGGTTATTTCCAGGACACAGCCATGGACTGGGAGTCTCCGGTCTCCAGTGAAAGTCCAGGCTGCAAAGATTCTCCCGAAATCCAATCGCAGGCCCTGAGGCTTAGATGCTAAAAGTCCCAGTGGAGTACTAGACCACGGAGAGCTACATGAAGAACAGCCAAGGGCAAGCCAAGCTGGAAGGGTCAAGGCAGGGGTGAGGAGTAGCCCAGGCTCCAGGAGAGGTACATCAGATGCACAAAGCCATGGCCAAGCCCACAAACCTCGGATCAGAAGAGGACCATGGACTTCCCACCATGCAGACCAGCCTGGGTCAGGATACACACTGATTCCTGCGAGCAGGGGGGGCAAGCAGTGGGTACGCTGGGTAGCAGACAGGAACTAGGGAGGCCAGAACACTCAAGAGGGAGTCAAGGTGGGTGGTTAAACGGGCTGGCAGGCTTTCAGGAACCACAATCCACACTGCTGCCAAACTGCGGAATGAATCAGGGGTCAGGAACTCAAGACTGGCATTTCGGACAAGAGAAGAAGAGTGTGAGCCCACACAAGCAGTGAGGAGGCCGTGAAAAGTGAAGTCACCCTCACTGCAGCCGGAATGCGTCTTACATACGTCCTGTTCTAGCAAGACCTGACCTCAGGGTGGCGGGAGCCCAGAGATCACGGCTGAGAGAAGGCCGGTGGCACAACGAACTGGAAAGGAGGGCAATCCCTGAGAAAAGCTAGGCAGATACTTGTGGGGGAAAGGCTGGTCAAGAAGGCTCAGCAGCTCTGTTCTCAGAGGGTGTCTCCCCTCAAATCCAAAAAAGAAACAATAATAATAAGTAGCCACATAACTATGGTGATATTTTTCATAAGACTGCATTTAACCCTAAATGCCCTAAATGCCCTAAAGTTTTATGTTAGATAAAACTTCCTGAAGTGCAGCTCCTATCATTTTAAACTGGGCTCAGGCCCTTAGGTTCCACGTAACCATGAACTTCTGCGAATCTGAGCCATGTTCCCATTTCCACCTATGGGAACCCTAGTCATCCTTCAAGCTCCAATTCAAAAGTCACTTACTTCCCCAAACTGGACGTGCTGGACGCGGTGGCTCCTTGGCCAGGTGTCCAGAACATGGCATTGGCATTCCTCTCAGGATACCTTGCATCAAACAGATTCTCGCTAATTCAGCTGGGACTTGTTGTTTGTTTTTGTTTTTGTTTTGTTTTCCTTCTGCTTGTTCTTTGAGAATTGGGTTTAGAAGATGGGGAAGACAGAGACCAGCCTGTCTGGATGAACCCTGACTCCACTCCTTCCACTTGTGGAAGTTACTTGACCCCCTCTGACTTCATTTACTCATCTGTAAAATGGGGACAGAGTGAGTGCCTGACTTGCATGATTGTTCAAAGACTGAGTCCATGCATGTCATGTGAGAGCAGCGCCGGGCACAGAGGGGCTCCCTAAATAGCAGCTGCTGTAGCCTCAGTGATTGCTGTTGCTATTATTATTATCACTGGTGACAGAGACTCGGGGAGCGTCTGCAGGCCTCAGTCCTCCACGCTTCATCCTCTATCACATTTATTCCAAGCACTACTCAAGCAAGTGGGCCCCATGCCAACGGGCACCCCAGATGGTAAAAGACATCACGTTGAGAAACTGAGGCTTCTCATCTGAGCTAGGCTGCTGGAAGAAGGGCCCAGTTTCTCAGGCTAAAATATTTTACGGGAGAGAACAACACACACATATACACCGACACACACATGCTCCCCACGTCCCACGCCGACAGGACTTCTGGCACCAGCCTGACAGCACAAGGGCGAAGCAGCAATCATGATGGGAAGTGCTACAAGAAACCGAAAGTTTAGACAAAATTCAACAAACAGAGGAATTAAACATTAATAGGAAACCATTCCAGAGAAAATATGAACAGAACTCCAGGGAGAGAAGATGCTACAGGCCAATAAGACCTTAACATTTTTATCAACCCCGGCCAGAAAGACCAGGACAGTATATTTATGTAATCCACACCCAGATCATAGAAAGGCTTCGAAAAAAAAGCAGAGAGGATGCTGCTGATTATACTGACGACCTGGATAAAGGTCTGTGGGGCAAGCTCGCTAGAAATGCAGAGGAAATGAGGAGAGGAGCGGTTAACATGCGAAAAGGGAAATTCAAAATAGAAATGTTCCTGAAAAGCTGATGAAATGAAACCATTTGCCAAAATTTAATTAGGATAAACGCAAAGCATTGCACTTGGATGCCAAAAGTCAAGTGCACAAATCTGGGACGAGGGGAAGTAGGGTCAGCAGCAGGGAAGGCTGGGGAGACGCTGGGGATGCGGTGACCAGCCTGGCCGAAGTGAGAAGCCCCAGGGGCAGTGGCTGTCCGAAGTGAGAGTTCAGCAGTGACAGGAGTCCAGCCAGCGAGGAGCAGAAGATCTCGTTCGAACCAACACAGGCAAAAGGATCAGAACCTATTTAGAGCAAGATAACCAGGGACAGGGAGAGGACCTGTCTCAAAGTCTAACATGCACAGAATAGTTGAGTTTATGGAAGAAAAGTTTATGGAAGAAGAGAGAAGACTTGGGTAAGTGGGTGGTGAGAAACGCAACAGCAGTAAGATGTTTGAAATCCTATCATTTGGAAAAAAGGATTCTGCTTGCTCTGTGTAATAACAAGTAATGGGAGATCAGTTCAACTCCTAAACAAAGAGGAATTTCTTCTTAGAACTGCTTTTAAAATTGGAATAAACTGCTTTAGGAAAAACTGAGTGCCTCACTGCTAAATATAATCAAGCAAAGGAAAATTATCTTTCCCCAAAATTATGTTGGTGGAAGATCAACCTGCATATGGTTGGAGCTTGGGACGAGAGGACCCTTTTCAACCTTGACAATCTGTATTTTTCCAAATCAGGCTTTATCGCAAGCTTGCTCTGGAAGGAAGACTACAATTATTAAGAATTATAGTAATCATAATGATAGGAATATTCATGGAGGATGCACTTTGGTTCGGGCAGTCACTATGTGAGTTAATTCAATATTCACAGCATCCTATGAAGGGGTATTATTATTATTTCCGTTTTACAAATGAGGAAACTGAGGTCACCCAGCTAGTTAAGCAGTAAACCAGGATTGGAGCCCACTCTGGCTCTGAAGTCCACACCTCTACTCACAAAGTTACTTCTCTCCCACTTCCCAGTCCACTCAGTATTAAGGACTTTGGATCCCACACTCTTGACAACATTTCCCAGGGAATGGCTGTATGAAATATGGTGCTAGAAACAGAACCACGAAGACCACAGAGAGTGGGGAGGAAAGCATAGCCTTTGGCAGGCCAGCACTAGCAGTAGTAACAAAACACAACCCAGGTCTCCAGAATAAGGATTCCTAATGAGTTCATCCCACTTGGGTAAGATGGGTTTATATTTAAGTCTGGAGAAGAACAATGGAGAGCCTTGAAAATTCAACATCACGCACCACAGCGGGGTACCCTCTGATCTACCCTATCCAGAATTAGTGGTGGTCCAGAAAAGCTGTCCAGAAAAGCCGTATGTTGGTTTTCGTTTTTGTTTTTGTTTTTTCTTTTTCTAGCAGTTCTAAAAAGGGTTAAGACCACCTTACATAATGAGGGTGGAGCATGCTAGTAAATACAGCTGTTTTAAGTAAAAGCAGTTAACAGAGGCAGACATGGGAAGTCGGTAAAAGGAGGTTTTTAGAGAAAGACAGAAGGCATGAGCATTGAAAAAAAAAGTCAGGGCCAAAAATTCCCCATGAAAATCCAACCCCCCAAAATAAATAAATAAAATGCATCCCTTATTTAAATATACCACAAAGCAGCACGCCCATGGAAAAGATATAAACCGCTTCTACCGTAATCCCGTTTTTATGGAACAGAGGCCAACCTGGGCTTAGCTAGAGAGGAGAGGCAGGGAACCGGGCACAAGGGTGCTGGGCACAGCCTCCGCACAGGCGAGGAACTTGCCTCGACAGGCACTTCCGAGTGGGCATCTCAAAAACCTCCAGCTGGATGGAGCCCAGATGAAGAAATGGAAACAACAGCCGTGGTCACTATCATTAATCGTTTGTGGAGGCCTATGTTCCAGGTACTGTGTTAAGCACTTCCTGTACATTATTTCATTTAATTGTCCCCAAGAGGAACATTTACTGTGAGCACTTTACCAGTAAGGAATGGTCGTCGGAAAAGCAACGTGCTGGGCACTGTGCTGAGTGCATCACGTGAACTGCCTGGAGCCACCACATTCACAGCATTCCCACGGGGCTGGTCCGATTATCATCCCTGTATTATGGGCGTGGAAATGTGGTACAAAGGGACTTAAATAGACTGCAGCCCAGAGGAGTAGAGTAACCCAAAGCAGGTGCATCAGCAAAGACAGAGCCAGATTTCAAACCAGAGATGTCTGTCTCCAGAGCCCAGGTCTGAACTTGGGGCTCTGAAACCTTTCTGCCTGGCCCCCTGAGTGCAAAAGATCCCACTGTTCTCACTTTCCAGGGGAGATAGAACTCCATGACAACAAACAGAAAAGGAGAGAAACAAAATAACTATCAAAATGGCAAAAGTGCAGAAATAAACAAGGCCCCAGATCACAGGCAAAAACAAAACTTCAAAATGAATCCACAAATACATCCATTAATACAAGCAGAGCAGCAATCAGAAACAACAGAGAGTGCAGGATAATACTGATGAGTTCCTGACTGGAAAGTCCTGTGGTTTGAAGTGTGCAGGATTGTTAGCTCTTTTCATGGGCACGTGCACAGTAGGAGTTTTGCAGGGTTGCTAAGCAACACCTGGCAACCAGACTCCAGACTGGATCGCTGATTATGAGTCCATGGTAACTCTAGTAAAGCAATAATTTTAGTTCATGAAAGCCAAATTTTAGAAACCCTTAATAACTCATGTAATAGGTTACTAGTAAGTAGCCCTTAGCCATACATAAAAATGCAAATCTCTAACTGCCCAGCTTTCAAGCTTTCACTTGTAAGAACTAAAGAAAGACTTGTATTTCTGAAATTCATCATTAATTTCTTCAACACATGCTTGTTGAAAACCTACTATGTGCCAAGCACTGTTCTATGTTCTGGGGAAGAGGTCCCTGACAGTTCACCACTGAATTATAGACTATACACAAAAAACCATAGACTAAAGTTCTACTTTCAGTAAAACAAGTCCCAGAGAGGTAGATCAATCTGCTTAGAGCTGCACAGCACACTGGAGGGGGATACATTCAGCTGCTCATGTCCAGCCCAGCTTCAGCAGGAGAGCACTGTGCCTCCCTGAAAGGCCACATCCCCATGGTTGGCCTAGAGAGGCCACACGATCCACCAGCTTGCCCGTAGGGCTTAGAGTACCAGGACGCAGGGCTTGGTTGTTGAGCATCTTGGAAAGTCTCCCACTTGACCTCAGGACCTCTGTGGTCAAGTAAGGGAAAGCCTATGACATGATGCCGGTTTTTATTGGACCCAACCACCACCGGCAAAGCTTGCCGTCATCTGGAGTGATGGAGGAAATTAAGTTACCACATTCTCACGTTTCAGCCTTTAGCCCGTATTCCTTCGCAAACAGGAAATGTTTATTTAAATACAGCACTCTCCAGTATGTTCCAGAGCCAAGTGAAAAACCGAAGATGTCCACTCTTGCCCCGCTCCACTGTTCAGGCCGCCACCGCGCTGCGGGTGAAAAGTGGGCCTCTGGCTGCCCTTAGGCAGGATGGGGAAAGGGGGCCCCGCGTGAGAGTTCATTTTCATCTGTCTCCTCCTTTTCCAGGCCGAGATTGTGGTTGGAGAAGAATTACATCTGCGGGCTCCTTTTGTACTCAGAAGGGTAAACGCAACATCTGTTTACTCTGTGCTCCGTGGTAAATGTTTTGTTTCAGGCACCACCATTCACTTCCCCTCTCCTTGTCGGCTATCTTTGCTCCGTGGATAATAAATTACACTGAATTCTCCTCTGTGTTTATTTAGCTTTCTTGTGGGTGTCACCTCCCCATTGAGGGGGAAAAAATTTTGTCAGTAGTTTATAAACGATAGAGTTTCTCTGTGTGATGTTCTGACATTATGGAGAATATGCTAGAACACAGACATAACTCTGATACCAGCTTAATGATGAACAATTTAACAGGTCCCATTCCAGGCCTGAAGCAAAGTCCAAATGGTGACCACATTATCCTCACGCATGTCTCCCTCAGCAGCATACCATGGGTGGATAAGGGCTCAGAAGTCAACAACAACCCTCCCTCGCCCGCCCCATCCCTTCATAAATGCCTCTTTGGGAGGTAGAATAGCAGGAATGGAGGAGAAGGGAGAACATGCTTCCTCTCGGTTACAAAACACAGTGTAAACATTTGAGATCAGAAATGCATTTTAGGAAGGTCCCGAGCAACTGATGGCAATGCTGGCAAAACTTAGCCACAAGCAAAAACAAGCCCGGAGAAGTTTAAAGGGCTCACTAAAGGAAAGTTCCTTCTTCTGTCCTTTGCTTACATTCTTTCTTTAAGTTGAATTGCTGGTTTTCTTCTGTACATGCCATGATTTTATATACAGTTACTGGAATGCAGTAGACGCTCAAGTCATGTTTGTTGAATGAATGAAGGGAGGAATGAATGAAAAATGCCTCCCTAAAGAAACCCTTAGCATAGCTCAGAAATGCCAAACCACCTCCCCCCAACCCTCCTTAAGAGTTTGCAGAATTGAAATGTTACATGTGAGTTGACTGAGAGAGAGTGTGGGGTAATGAAGAACTATGGGGGTGGGAGCTGTACCTAATACCCGCAGTAACCCTGGCCCACCCTGCTTATAAAGTCTGCCTCTCTCCTGGGGAGGAAAGAGACTAGAATGACAAGCCAGTCTTGGCAGCCGCATCACCCCTATGCATCCCAGCCAAAGGGACACCAGTGACCAGAACCAAGGCAGATGAGACTCAAATATCCCAAAGTACCTCCTACTCTGCCAGTGGCCATGACTGCAGCAGGGGGCCCATGCGAATGCGCAGGACTCCAGTCTCTACCCAGTTTCTCCAATTGTAGAGCAGATGGGCAGCCCCAGCTGCAGGAGTCTCCTGGGGGAGGTAGCTGGGTGGCATGCTGGCTGCAGTGCTGTGCCTGATGCTTTTGAAGACTTCCTACATGCTAGGGGAGGGGCCCACTCTCCTTGGTCTCAAATATGCAACATGATTTTGAATATGGAAGAGAAGTAGACTCAAGACCCCAACAGGAGAGCTGCATGTGTGCAGGCTATACCTGAAGCAGTAGCAGCTGCTGCCTATTCTAAGACCCAAGCCCACGGAGAACCCTCCCAGGACTGTCTATTTATAGATCCTGGCCCAAGCTGACCCTTGTTCCAAGGATGTCCAGCAGAGGTGGGGGGGGGTGCAGATTTAGGAGCCAGACATCCTCAAATTCAAACACTTAACTAGCTACTACATGACCTTGAGCAAATGACAAAAAGGCTTAACTGTAAAGTAGAATAATAAGCACTACCTGTGTAACTAATAAGACTGTTGTAGAGATTCAATAAGATAACCCATGTAAACAAACTGAGGCACAGAGAGCATTCATTAAACATTAGCTACAGTTATTATTTCACTAACTCCTGTGGCTGGCCCTGGGGTGAGGAGGGAGGGGAATTTAGTTTATAAGTTAAAGGTTTCCAAAAATACCACTAAAACAAGTTTTGCACTGGTATGGTAGAATATAATGTCTGAATTAAGTTGCGGAAACCTTAAATTCTGGCCCTTTTATTGCCATCAACTTGCTGTGTGACCTTAGGCAGGTCACTTCACATTGCTGAGCCTTGTTTTTTGCAATGTGTTAATGAAGGTTCAGCCCTAACACTCTACAATTGCATGGTTCAACCCCACAGAATAATCACTGCACTTGAGGGAAAAAAATGTTTTGAGCCCAAGGAAAGCTCTAGGAAAAAGGAAGGCAGTTCTATTGAGTCTCCGCTCGTGGACACATACAGAGTAAGTGGAAGAGCAGTGGAGTGACAGGAGGTGATTAACAGAAATAACACACTCTAGGACAATTCATCTTAGTCTCTTGCTACTCTCTTCCAGCCTGAAGTCAAGAAGGCAGAGTCTGGAAGACCCACGTACCTACCCTAAGACATATGGGGAAGGAGGCAGAGGAAGAGCAAGGCATGCAGAAATCTACCAGCTAGAGCAAACCCTCTCCCTCTTCTGGGCTGTGTTCCCAGTCCCGTTCCAACCCCCTCCACCATTTCTCCTTCCTTCCCCACTCCCCAACGGCAGGCTAGGAAGAGCCCACCCCGGAGTCCAAGTTTTGAAACTGGTCCGAGGATCAAAATGATAAATGTTTCCAAAACGTTGACATATGAAAAGTAAATATTTGGTTGCACAATTGGGGTTAAAACGAGGGTCAATCCACCCCACTCTCCAAGCGTCTCTCCTCTTGCTGCCAAGCCCAGGATCCGAGGCTGAGTGCGGTTTGTAAGATTATAGCGCTCGGTCTCATTTAAAGGGCTGTCAGCATTTCCATTCTCCAGCCCGTTTGGGGAGGCATTTATAACCGAGCCATAAAAAATTCGCCGGGGCTGCAACTTGGCACCTCCGAGGCTGCGCTTCAGGCAGGGCGGGTTTTGCAAGCACCCACTCTGAATTTGTTCGGTTCCTCAGAAGTTAGACCTTCAAACACACTCTTAACTTTCCTCGCAAGGGCAGCCAGAGAGCAGCTGGCCCATTCTGACCTCCGAGCCAGTTACAGTGTCTTGGGTCCTCTCTCGGACTCTGCCCTGACGCAGCATCACCCTTCACCTTTCTCATTCGCCCCCTCTTTAATGAGTGCAGACCCCTTACCCTCACCCTAAGACCTCCCTGGCTGCAGTGTTCTCTCTTCCTCTCGCCTCCTGCCAGCACTTTCCTTGGAAGCTGTCAGTTGGCCCTGAGTCTGGAACCCTCACCTTTGGAGAGACGCTGCTTTTTTGCCCATCACAGGGGGCCTCAAGACCTCTCTCCCCAGACCTGCCCAAAGCCACAGACTTCCAACTCAGTGAAGGGTCCAATCCAGGAAAGGGTGAAGGCAGAGACTACCCAGCGCGGCCAAGGGGAAAGGAAGGATGTGGTGCCTGGGGGCTCCTCTGTGGGACCCAGGTGGGTGGCCTGGGTGAGGCGGGGCGGGGCAGGGGTACTCACAGGCGCTCGGCGTTGCGGGGGATGCCCCGGGGAACCGCCCGGAGGCCCAGCCCATGGCAGTCCACGCTGGCGGCGGAGCAGGTACACTTGGTGGGGCAGGCGGCGACTGGGGGCCCTCTCAGAACACTCGCCAGAGCTAAGGCCAGCACCAGGCGGGCGCGCACCGCGGCGCCGGCCCCCGTCCGCCCCGGGGCCATGGTGTGCAGCGGCCCGCGCCCGAAGGAGGCTGCCTCGGCTGGGCAAGACGCGTGGAGCCCGCGGAGGCGCGCGGGGAGCACGGACGGCCTGGGGAGCGTGCGGCGGAGTTGGCGCGGAGGAGGAGCGAGCTCGGCGCTCAGGCGCACGGGGCGCGGGCGGAGCGGGGCGCGCCGGGCGGTGGCGGCGGCGGCAGCAGCGGCAGCAGCAGCTCCATCCGCGGGGCCGGCGCTGCCCCGCTGCGCATCGCTCGGAGTGCCCAGGTGCCGAGCGCCCCCTGGCCCCACTGGCCAGCGGCCCGGGGCGCGGGCCGGGTCGGGGACCTGAGGCGAGCGCAGTGGGACACGGCGCCCGGGGAGGTCCGGCTCGGGGCTGGGCTCGGGAGCGCGGCGGCGGCGGCGGCGGCTGGGGCACGGGGTGGCCGGGTGAGCTGGCCGGCGCTCGCTCTCTCCATTCACTGAGCAGGGCAGACACCGGAGACGCGGGGCCCACCCCCCCCCCCCCCCCAAAAACGCCAGCTCCTCCTCCCATTGGCTGCGCCGCGCGTCATGTCGACTAAGTTGGGAACTTTGCTGGAACGACCGAGAGCTCGAAGGGAGGAGGCAGCCAAAGGGGGAGAGGGAAGGGACGGCGAGGGAGAGGGAAAGAACTGGGAAGGAGAGGGGCTCTGCCAGCAGGGCCTCAGAATTGAGACTCATTCACTCTTAGGAGCCAAGGTTTGACTGGTGGCACTTTTTCTTTATTCTGGCACTGAGCTAGGCACTCATATTGCTTCCTTCGGTCCCAACACTGTCCCGCAAGGGGGCATCTGTGTACCCCCATTTTATAAATAAAAACCCAAAGCTCAGAGAGGTTACTTGGCTGAAGTCACACAGCTACTGGGGACCGCAAACCGCGGCACTCTCATTCACCCGTGTTTTACTTCCCAGCCTATTGAAGCTGCAGCCCAGTCTCATCTACAAAGATCCTCAACGATTCTACGTTATCTTGGCAAAGATCCACAACTTCTTCTTGAAGGACCTACTGTATTGACACTAATGCACTCCACAGCCATACATGTCACAGAAAATGGTCATTTGAGTTGTTCAGGTTGCTGCTGGCACACTCTACCAGGAGGCCCGTCCCTCTTTGCTCAGCCCCAATGCCTGCTATGCTGCTACAGGTAATGATGGCAGTACCTTGGATCCCTGGACTGACAATGCCATGTTCCCGGTCCTTGAGCTCCTGCTTCCTGACCAGGTGACTCTGGGTCAATCATGTCACCTCTGAGCCTTGCTTTCCTCAAAGCCAGGAGGCCGCAGCCCTGTCTGGGCCCACCTCACTGGGTTGTTTGGAGAAAGCGATTCTTCTTTTTTTCCCAAAACAGTCATTCCCATGCAAGGCATCCGTTCTGCCCCCAGTGCCTTCCTCTTGCAGTGCCCGCTCTAAATTGGCCAGGTCTGAGCTTTTCCAGATGCCGTGGGGAGGGGCACGTGTTAGAGGCTCCATAAATACTTGTAGGAATGATTTTGTTTGTTTGTTTGGAGGGAGAGGGCAGGAACTGGAGGAAGTATCGCCCAGACTTCCTTGAGGTCTGCTCACACTAGAAAAGTCTGAATGAGCCCTGCATATACACACATGCATACACACACACTCACACCTACAAATACACCCAAGCCTGCGCACACACACACCATCACACGCGCACTTGTGCACAGACATGCTTACACACTCACGCTCATACACGCTCACACTCAATCATGTACAACACATGCGCACATGCGTGCTCACACACATACACAAACACACCTCATGTCAACAACAACCACGCTCCCCAGAGCTCTTCCTTTTTCTTTCACATAAATGCTATTCTGATTCCTTCTACTTCATTTTCCTTCAAGGAAACTTTCAACTGCTTCCTATGAATACGTAGTAGAGATGCAGATTTTATTTTATTGTACTCAGAAGATTTTCAAAGTCTTAGCTCCAGTGCACCCAACTGTACATACATGTACACACACACACACTTCAGCCCCTCCATCATTCATAAACACATTAGGTGCAATTTATTGCTGTTATTCTTGAGAGCAGCTTTCCGTACGGATGCTGGTGTCATCGCCCTCTGGTGGCCATAGAGCATTTATGCTCTGGTCCTTAGGGTGACTTCAGCAACTAAGAACTCTAAACATCCTTTCCTCTGAA
Organism: Camelus ferus; assembly: GCF_009834535.1. Taxonomy (NCBI): domain Eukaryota; kingdom Metazoa; phylum Chordata; class Mammalia; order Artiodactyla; family Camelidae; genus Camelus; species Camelus ferus. The sequence continues at coordinate 8,663,314 of NC_045717.1, read as the reverse complement.
GCTTTCTTCCAAACCTTGAACCAATTTAGTACCAGGACTGAGGCAGATGAGAAAACTGGGCAAAGGCCCAAGGGTACACAAGCGTCTCAGACTGTCTGGAGCAGAAAAGAGTAGAGCTTTCTTTGTTTTCCCAAATGCACACTAAAGCATGTTTTGCAATCCCTTCAGGCTAGGCCTGCGTCTGTGCTCTGGGCACAGAGGGTGTGTCTCTGTGTTTGTGTGTTGGGGTGGCATGGGGTGCTCTCCATTTAAGCTTCTGGGTGGGGTGGGGGGGTCATGAGCTTGACTAGGTCTTTAAGTGACTCACAGGCATTCAAGTGCCTTTTCCCTGGGAGAGCCACCTTAGAACAGAGCTCAGAATCAACCAACCCAAGGAAGGGGCAAGTGGAAGAAACCGTAGGTGCAGAGGACACTGGCTGCAAAAAGTCATGGAGTGTTTGGGCTGGAACAGCCGCAGACATCACCTAACCCAGCATTTCTGCAAGTGTGTTCTATTGACTACTAGTTCCACATGTTTCTTCCTGGGGTGGGGTAAAGTTTCCTTGAGCAAAGACAGAGTAAGAAAGGCTGCTCACTTCCACCTCTCCTGATGACTGCATCACAGATAAGTGTGTTTAAGAGTCCTGCAATAAGGAAACTGGTTTAAAGTTTGTTTAACCCAGCATCCCAGTATCACTGACCTTTTTAACATGTAAACTTAAAATACTTTTGGAATTTTTGGAGAACTCCCAATAAAATTCAACCCTTGTATTTAATAATCTAAGTCTCAGAGAGGGGAGGGCACTGGTACCAGGTGACCCAGCTAATCAACAAGAGAGCCAGAGCTGGTAACCAGAGCTCCCCACGCCTAGAATGGGGCCACATCCACTCCTCCCCACCCGCCACCAATTTCCAAGGCATCTGCAGAATGTGTCAGCCTCCCCATGGAAGAATTACTCTCCCTAGAGAAGCCTGAGTAAGTCCTTAGAAGGTCAGGCTAGTGGGTAGGACTTTTTATGTCTAGGTTCCAGAGACAGCTTTTGCACTCTGGTATGATTTTCAGAGTTCCACACAAGTCTCCTGGGATTTTTCAATTTTTTTTTCCCAAATCAAAAAAAATTTTTCCCTTTACTTTTCCATAGGCTTCTCAAAAGCAAACTACCCACCAATTCCCCCAGGAAAAGCCACCTCAAACTTTCTCCTCCACCCGTTTTCTGACTCCCAGTGTATAAGGTGCCGCCATTCACAAGGCCACTGTAATCACTTGGGATTTTCCAGTTGCAGCCATAGAAGACAACTGACCGACTGAAGTTTTTTAAAATGACTCTTTTAAGAAGGCCTTTGGGTAGCATAAAAAGTTAGGGAAAAAACTGCAGACCGATGCATTAAAAAAGACAAGAACCACGGTAGGATCCAGGTGCCAAGCCCCAGAATTCCTAATTCTCCGGAGGAAAAGACTCACTGGCCTGCTGACATCACGTGACCACCCTCTTGTCCAGAGGCGACAAGGACTCGTGGGTGACGATTTTACTATGGAAACTACACTCAGCTGGGCAGGTAGGAGCAGCCCTTGCAAAGGAAAACTGGGAGCTGTTAGCTGAAAAAGGAGAGGGAGGTGGAACAGCACCAGAGCATCTTCTCTCTGCCTCACACCACAGCCATTCAGTTCCTGAGTCCTATTAATTCGTCCCCATGATTATCTTCCGCATCCGTCCCCTCTTCACTTTTGGTCCTTCTGCCATTGTTCAGATCCTATTTTCATATGTGGCCATTGTTCACACTGGCCCCCACATCAGTTCTCTCTAATTTGGTTTGTTTTGCTCCACCAATCTGTCTTTTTGCTCTGAAGATCAAGGATCTTTCTTTCTTTCCTTTTTCTTTCTTTTTTTTTTTTTTTTAATGCAGATCTGATAGTGCAATCTTGAGCTTTGAAATAGATTTCTGTCTTTACCGCCTCAGCTCCCACCTCTCTCCCCCACCTACTCAATATCCCACCTGGAACATCCTCCCCTGCTCTTTCCTATCTGGCTCCCCCAGAATCAGTTTAGCTGTCACTTTCTCTAGGAAACCTTGCTGGGCCAGACTATTAGATTCTCGAGGGCAGTCACCCTATATAATCCATTTGTTCCAACATTTTCTTATAAAAATCTTCAAACATTCAGAGACGTTTAATCCATTTTTGCATGCCTGATGCCTAGAGGTACAAATAAATCTTTGATGATGAATGAATGAATGAGTACAGGAATTAATGATCTTCCCAATCAGCTAGCGTATTTTACATTCTCGTTTCAGTTTTACTTATTTTAATCAACGTTGCTTGATCTTCGGGGGAAGAAGTTACATTCTTCCAGAAGTTACATTCTTCCAGAATATCTGGGAGGGTTTTTTGCTAACAATACACATTCTTCCTCATTCTGATATGTTTGCTCCCACTCCATTGAAACTTAACATTTATGCTGATCATTCTCTAATGGATTGTCCAGATCATTCTCTGCCCACTGTCACCCGGCTCTATTCGCGAGGAGGCTGACCTTCGTGGACTGTATCCCCTGCACTCCCTTGGGTCTGGCATGTGGGGAACCAGCAGAATGTCAGGCAGCTGGAGGGAGAGAGGCCAAGGCTCCTTCCACAAGGGTTCCAGTTTGGCAGTGGCTGCTTTCCTCCACTGAAGGTCATAATTCATGTCCTCCAGGCCTGTCCTCCAACTCCCAGTCCCATCCCTTGCCTCTTTGGAGGGTAAGAGTAAGAACAGCATCCTGTTGATGCTAAATCTTGTGCAGTCCCCACCCCTTGTTGTTTCCTTAACCCTTGCCTCACCTTTCTAAACAGTCCATTTATTAAACTTTCTTCAGTTACTCCTTTGAGTCGTGTCATTCATTTCAGGGACCCTGAAAAGAACACTACCTCCTTGAGCCACCAAAGCAGGTCTCTAAAGAGTAGGTGAACAGGAAGAGAGGGAGAGAGATGATGAAAACTCCAATTTGAAATTAAGACTATAATCCCTATTAAATCCTCCTGGGAAAGAGAACAACCAAAGGATGTGAATTTTAGGTCATTTCTAGAGAATAGGGTTAAGGGAAAGGTACCATCAATCAGACCTTTTTTTTTTTCAATGAAAGGCTTCTTTCTCTGTCCTCTAAGAATGAATAATAAAGGTTTATTGACAGTTAATCGACTGAGCCTCCCCAAGGAGCAGAATCCACTCCTACTAGATAAAGGTTTGATGAATGAATACCTAATTTTAAAATAACCTGTCTTGGAGAAGATAGAGAAAGAGAACCTTCCAAAATCCAGATACATCTGTAGTGGACAACTATTACTTGTTCGTTTACTCCAACTATGTGATTGAGGTTCAGAATTTTCTTGTTCTTAATATATAATCTTATTTCCCTGAAGACTGATTTTTAAGCAGTTCACCACATGGCTGAAATGAGCAAATCAGAGTTTTCCCTAGGATTTTTCTAACTAGAACTGGAGAAAGAGATCTGGTCCCTCTGTGATTATAAAGCTGCAACATGTGAGGAACAGGAGTGAGTGGTCATATTTTCAACTGTGTGGCTCAAGCTGGTATAGCGGAATGAATCTGAACCATTTTCCAGAAGTACAAAGTGGCATTTAACTTAATTTAGCAATCAAACAACCACTTATTGGGAACTTCATATATGTCCAGGTGTAAACACAGCCCACTCTGCCAACAATCCAGTTAGGAAGACAAAATCAAGATATATGAAAGAAGAGAAAATATACGGCATATAATTAAATGCTAATTGACGTGGGTCATACAGTAATTGCTGTGAAAATTCTAAAAAGGGAGAAATCATTTCAAGCTGAACTGGAAGGGCTGAGGAATACCATTTGGCTTTTGAAAGATGCATAGATTTGATGAAATCCATGGGAAGGAAAGGGGTCTTTGCCCTGAGGGAAGCAAAGACAAGGAGGCAGGAATAGAACGGTGTATGGGGTTGGGGAGAGGGCATTGGGAATGTGGTATATGAGAGTCTGGGGCAAGATTTCTATCATCAGAGAGCAAATTTTAGAAAACGAGCTCTGATGCCTGATTTGCCTCTGGAGGTAGCTTAGTCACCTTGCTGCAGAAGTTGGAGGGCTCTGTGCAGAGGCAATGACTCTGACCTTGACAGATGATACAGATTGGAATCCCCAGCAGGGAACCAATGATGTGCCCCCAGATCAACTTTGCCCTGATCTGAGAGGAAATCAGATGATCTGGGGAAATTTTGTTCCCCTAAACTGGTACATTGAAATGGTGACTCAGCCAGATGTGGGGTCAGCCAGAGTGCTGACCTGAGAGGCCTGGCAGGCAGGTGAGTGTGATCACATGCCTCTCCAAACTATACAATAAAGATTTGTCTCATATTTGAGCAAAGCAAGGACTGTCACTGGGGAAATGGCTCTCCAATTTGAGGAGTATTAATCACCTAATTAACCGGAACACCTGCTCATAAAACTCATCCCACCCAGGGAACCAAATTAAACAAAGCATGAGGATGTGCTGCACAGACTTGGCGGTGGCACCTGCATCTTTGGCTGGCCTCCCTGGGCACTGGGGCTCACAAAACTCTCCAGCCAGCTGTTGGGTTTGACAGAAACTTTAGAATATCACCCTTGTTTAGCAAGCAGTGATTAGTGCAAACTCAGAGAAACTCCTCTTGCAACTTACCTGGAATCATGGATGTCCCTGATGTGCTGGGTGCTATTCTGAGACTTTTGCATCCATGAACTCTATAATCCTCACAGTAACCAAATGAAGTCCCCTATTGTAGCAGAGGCTGGCTTCATGCTCTCAGATCTAGTTTCTTTTTGCTGGGCACAAAGGAAGACTACATTCCTCAGCCTCCTCTGCAGTTACACGGGGGCCATGTGCTTCATTCTGACCAACAGAGTGTGTGCAGAAGTGATGCATACCACTTCCAGACTTGGTCTTTGAAACCTCTTACATATCCAGGCAAGACTTCTCCCTTTGACTGTTGGCTGGATAGAGAGGATCCAGTGAAGGATCCCAAAGTGTCATTGAGAGAATAGTAGAGTCACACACACACACAAAACCAAAAACACTGGAATCCCTGAATTACCACACAGAAGACAGTGGTCAAACATTCAGTCTTGAACATGAGAAAAACCCAAACCCTCCACTGAGATTTTGGGATTATGTATTATCGCCATTAGCATTATGACTCAGGCTGATACACTAATGTAATCTTGGCAGTTATGTTTGCCCAAATCACACAGGATCAATCTTAGGGAAAGCTACTATCTATGTGCTATGATTTCAAAAACAACAGGAAATTCCTCCCATCCTAAAATAATACTCTCTCCTGTTGGTTCACTGATGAAATGCTTTTTAAAAATAACCCTCATTTTCTACTTTTTAATTGTTACTTATTTATTTAACATGTATTTACTGAGTACTTTCTAGGTGCAGAAATTATATATGGTATAGTGAAGACAAAGTAAACATGATTGCCACTCTCATAAAGTCTTGTAAGGGCAACAGATGTAAAACAAGCAAGTAGACAAAAAAGTAAATAATTACAAATTACAAGGTGTTGGAAAGGGAATTCATTGGGTGGTATGATAAAGACTAATTGAGGCTAGCAATATCTCCAAAAAGTGGTTAAGGAAGGAGACTCAAAAGATAGGAAGAATCTAGCTATGATACAATAAGGTATCGGGTGGGTTAGGTCACTATTCCAAGAGACAAAACAGCACGTGTAAAAGCCCTACAGTACAGTTTGACTAGCTGGAGGAACATAAAGATGGGCACTCTGGCTAGGTCCTAGAGCAGGAGGGAGACCTGTTCTGGGAAGATAAGAATTCTCTCTCCCTCACCGTTGTACTGACTCCAGTCTATGTGCAGTACAACAATGAATGCTGTTACCCCTATCATTTGTGTGTCTGAAGAGAAGCCTAAACTTTTGGATTAATCTGACCAGATGTGGAATCTACGGCAGTTCCAGGAGTATTTGTAAATAGCAAACTGGTAAAACTAGTTAAGGGAACTGTATTAAAGCTATCTTGTATAGGCAGCCTCATATTTTCCAACAGTTTTTAAGTATTAAGTGACTGGTGGGTAGTAGGGAAACCTGATGAAGACCACCAGGGTAGGAGATTAAAAACCCTTCTAACCTACCCTTACAGCCATCACATCATTGAGTGAAAACTCAGTCCTAGGGAAGGCATGCAAAATATTTTACTGTACAAATTTCTGTTTTCCCAAGTTTAGCTAATGGCATCACCATTTCCTCAAATGGCCAGGCCAAAATGTTAAAAGTCATTTTTAACTCTTCCTTTTGTTCCTCTTAACTCATTCCATGCATCAGCTCGCCAAGACCTCTTGATTCCTCAGCTTAAAACTTTGTGAGGTCCTACCCACAATGCTACACCTCCTTGGCTTTGTTCAGGCCTCAATGGTTCTTACCCAGGTCCTTTAAGTGGCTTTCCTCTTCAACTCCTCCAGTCACATTCAGAGCTTAGAGGCATTTCCACTATTTACAGAATGAAGTCTGAAGTATATATATGGTAAAGAAGGGTCTCTGTCAACTAACTTGTTTCTGTCTTTATCTCTTGCTTCATTTCTTCATGAATCCTCATTCCCACCTTAGGCTAAACCATGGAGAATTAACATTTCCTCAGTGTGTTGAGATGTTTGCTACCTGTTGTCTTATCCCATGTTCTTCCCTCCTTCTGCAATGCCCTTGCCCACCTCCTCCCTCTGGTGAAATTTTCCTGGTCCTTCACCACGCAGCTCAAGCATACTTCCTTTTTTAATATCCCACTGTATTACAGACTTATTCATTTGATCTGTGGCTAAAGAAATCTCTATTACTGCACACCTTACACCAATGTAATTATCTCTTTACACATCTCCCTTCTTCCCCAACTAGATTGTGAGTCCCTTGAGAGATGGAATGTGATTGACTAAACTCCTTGAGAGAGCTGTCTCTCCTGGAACTCATGTCCAGTTCCTCCCTTCTCATTTTATCTTTGATCCACCCCTGTCAGAATTTCTTCTCAACACTCTACTGAACTGTTCTTTTCAGTGACCTCCCCATTCTTCTAGTTACTTAAGCCAAAATTATTTGAGCCATCCTTCATTTCCTTTTCCTTTTATACTCAACATCCAAACAATCAAGAAATCCTGTTTACTTTTTCTTCAAGTCCAGAATTCTACCATTTTATTTCATGTCTAGCATGACCACAAGTGATTGTCATTTATGGCCTGGATTATAGTAATAGCCTCCTAATTCTTTGCCTCTGTCATTCTGTGCTTTCTGTAATCAACTTTTAACCCAGTAGCCTCATAATGTTAAAATACATGCAAGATCATGTCATTCTTTTCATCTAAAACTTCTAGCTATGATACAGTAACAGGAACTGGATTTACCTTCTCATCTTAAACACATAGAAAACTGGACACAGTGTATAAAAAAGATGGATTTTAAACACTGGAAAATAAGAAGTGCATGAGTGTGCTCCCTGAAATGAGAAATAAATGAGGTGAGCAGTACAATTGTGCTATCTTACAGCCTAGAGATAATTTCCAGGCTAAAGCACAGGGAGGAGAACTCAGCATTCTCTCTTAAGTTGAAGAGACTGAGACTGGAGAGGCCAGTGAGTCTCGAGTTCTAAGACTGCATCCTGAGAAGTGGGAGCTGAACAAAAGAGAGTTCCAGATTCCAAGAACCTACAGAGAGGGTCCTCTGAGTCTCTATTTGTGAGGGAAAACTACATGAGGCTGGGGGAAGAATCCCCAGAGAGTAGTAGCATGACTCTAATTCCAAGACTTTAAACAGGACTGGGAATTAAGTGTTTCCACTGGCCACAGAGGAAGTCCCTCATAATATGCAGGCCATTGGGTAGAAACTTCAGAAGAGTATTACCTTTGTGGTAGAGCTAAAGACACATTGGATGCATCTAAGAAAAGCTTAAAAACAATCTCAAAAGGATTCAACTGATTCTATGTTCCATTCAAGTGTGAGATAAAGCCAAGTTTCATATTAAAACAAAAACAAAAACAACAACAACAAAAATGAGGTCCTAACCATGTAAATTTCACAATAACTGCCATCTAGTAAAATATTACCAGGAACACAAAGAAGCCTGAAAATATGATTTACAAAAGGGAAAAAATTGAAATCAATAGAAACAGACCCAGAAATGGTAGAGATGATATAATTAAGACAATTATACTCATAAATTATAAATATACTTGATATATTTAGGAGGTAGGGGAAACATTGAAGTTATAAAAAGAATCAAATGGAACGTCTAGAGCTGTAAAACACAGTGTCTAAAATGAAAATGTACCGGATGGGAATAACAGCAGGTAAGAGCCAACAAAAGTTCTTGCATTCAGGATATATTTTATACAAAGAGTCTTACAACTCCATAATTAAAAGACAAATGGCCATATTAAAAATAGGCAAAAGACCTTAAGAGACATTTCATCAAAGAAGATATGGGAAGAGACACCAATAACAAGTGGACACATGGAGGAAGATGCTGAAAATCCTTAGTCATAAAGAAATGTAAATTAAAATCACAAGCCATGACTATATAGCCACTAGACTGGTCAACATCAAAAAGACTGAAATTAGTAAGCTTTGACAAGGATATGGAGAAACTAGAACACTTGTTCATTGATAGTAGGAATAAAAATGGTACAGCCGCTTTGGAAAATTATTTGGCAGTTTCTTAAAAATTAAACATGTACTTATCACGTGACCCAGTAATTCTCCTCCTAAATGCCTACCAAAGAGAAAGAAAAACATATATCTACAAAAAAAAAAAAACCCAGTACAGTGATATTATTCATAACAGCCAAAAATTAGAATCCAACTATATGTCTATCAGCTGATGATTAGATAAAAAACTATAAATAATATATCTATATAATGGAATACTACTCACTAATTAAAAGGAACAAACTTCTGATATATACAATGATGTATATGAAACTCAAAAACATGTTAAATGTAAGAAGCAAGATCCAAAGATGTAGGATTTCATTTATATTAAATATAAAGAAAACAAAAACTAATAAATACAGGAAGTAGATCAGTGGTTTCCTGAGGCTGGGAGTAGGGTGAGATGGGAGTGGGCTAACGGATATAAGGGAACTTCTGGGGATGTTCCAAGGTTGGATTGTCATGATAGTTCCAGAACTGTAAATTTACTGAAATTCATCAAAGTGGATTTAAAATGGGTGATTTTTATTGTATGTAAATTATGCCTCAATAAATCTTCTAAAAAAGATAATTGCTTAAATTAAATAATAACAGTGTACCAAGGGGATTATAACATGTAGAAATAAAGTATATGAAAATAATAACACAAAGGACAGGAGGAAGGTAATAAAGGTATACTGTTGTAAGGTTATTATACTATAGGTAAAGTGGTATCATATTATATGAAGATAGACTAAGATAAAGTGAAAATATATGTTGGAAACCCTAGGGAAACCATCACAAAGTAAAAGAAAGATACATAGCTGAAAGCCAATAGGGGAAATAAAATGAAATCATAAAAAAATTCTCACTGCATCTAAAATAGAAAACAAAATAGAAAAAAAATGGAAGAAAAACTAATAAATACAGGAAGTAGATCAGTGGTTTCCTGAGGCTGGGAGTAGGGTGAGATGGGAGTGGGCTAACGGATATAAGGGAACTTCTGGGGATGTTCCAAGGTTGGATTGTCATGATAGAACAGACAGGACAAATGGAAAACAAATACCAAGATGGTAGATTTAATCCCATATAGCAATAATTATATTATGTATAAATGATCTAAACAATTCAATTAAAGTCAGAGATTTGTCAGACTGGATTGAAAAAGTAAGATCCCAGTGGATGATGTCTATAGGAAATTCACTTTAAATCTAAAGACACAAAGAGATTAAAATTAAAAGAATGGAAAAGAGTACAGTATAAGCATACTGGTCAAAGAAAGCCAGAGTGACTATACTAATATTAGACAAAGTAAATTTTAATATAATCATTATTTACCTGGATAAAGAGGGAAATTTTTATCATGAAAAAAGGGTCAATTCACTAAAGGACATAACAATCCTAAATGTGGATGCATCCAACAAAAGAGCTTCAAAATACATGAAAATAAACTAGTAGAACTTAAAGAAGAAATATACCAGCGCACAATTACAGTTACAAGTATCAACACTTCTACCTCAGTATTGCTAGAACAAGCAGACACGAAGTCACAAGGATATGCACACAAGTCTTGAAAAACACTAGAAACCAAACAAGCTTAATTGATATTCAAAGAATTTGTCACACAATAATAATAGAGTACACATTATTTTCAACTTGGAACACTCATCAAGATAAACCACAATCTGGACCAAAAGCAAGGTTCAATAATTTGAAAAGGCTCAAATGATATAAAAAATATTCTCTGATCACAACAGAATTAAACTAGAAATCAAAGACACAAGGATATGTGGAAAATAATCAAAAATTCTGAAAATTAAACATCACTCTTTAAGTAAATCATGTTAGAGAAGAAATCACAAGAGAAATTAAAAAATATTTTTAACTGAATAAAAATGAGAACACAACATACAAACATTTACGGAATGAAGCTAAAGCAGTGTTCAGAGGGAACATTTTGGCATTAAATGCTTATATTAGGGGGAAAAAAAAGAAAGGTTGAAAACAATAACTTAAGCTTCTACCTTAAGAAATTAGATAAAGAAGGGCATGTCAAACCCAAAATAAACAGAAGGAAATACTAAAGAGTAGAAATCATTCAAATTGAAACAAGAATGTAATAAAGAAAAGCAATAAAATCAATATTGGTCCTTTGCAAAGAATAATTTTAAAAATTCTAGCCAGAATAATAATGAAAGAAAGAAGACATAAATGGTCAATATCAGGAATGAAACAGGGGACACCTCTATAGAGCCAACTAACATGAAAAGTATAAAGAATCTTATGGAAAGCTTTTATGGCAAACATTTGATAATTTAGGTGGAATGAATGAATTCCTTGAAAGATACAAACTATGAAAGCTCACTCAAGAAGAAATAAATTACCTAACTAACTCTCCATCTATTAAAAAATTCAATTTATAGTTTAAAAACCTTCCCTCAAAGAGAACCCAGATTAGATGGTTTCAATGGGAAATATGACCAAATTTACACAAACTCTTCCAGAAAACAGAAAAGGAGACAACACTTTCCAGCTCATTAATGAGATCAGAATTACTCTGATACCAAAGCCAAAGACATTATTAAGAAATAAAAATTATATACCAATCTCCCTCATAAAAATTAACCCAAAAATATTTAACAAAATTAGAAAATTAAATTTAGCAGCAAACAGAAAGGATAATACATGCCCAAGGGAAGTCTGCCCCAGGTATGTAAAGTTAGTTCAACGCTTGACAATTAATCAATATAATTTACTAAATAAATAGAGTTAAAAAAAAAAAAAGGAAATGACCATCTGATATATGCAGAAAGAACCCTGGATGAAGTTTCATGTCTATTCACGTTAAAATTTCTCCGAAAACTTGGAGGAAAAGGAAACATGCTCAACCTGATAAAGGACATCTATAAAAATCTTTACAGCTGATATACAGATATACGTATATGAAAGAATAAATGTTTTTCTCCCAAAATTAGGAAAAAGGCAATGATGTTTGATCTCACTGCTCATTTCAACAACATACTGGAGATCCTAGCAATGAATCTTATAAAATAAAAAAGAAAAAGAAAAGGTGTGCAGATTTGAAAGGAAGATACAAACCTCTACTCATTGAAAACGTGACTGTCTACATAGGAACTCCTAAAGAATCTACCAATAAGTGGGTTTAATACGGTTGCAGGATATATGGTCAAAATATGAAAATCAATTTTTTTAGATACTAGAAAAGAATACTGGAAATTGAAATTATAAAAACAGTACCATTTATAATAGCATTAAAAACACAAAATATTTAAGAGGCAAAAGATTTAAATGCTCACAATGACAAAATGTTGATGAGAGAAACCAAGAAGACCTTATAAATGGACAAATATAACTGTGCTCATGGATTGGAAAATTCACTCTTAGATGTCAATTCTATACGTTCAATGCAATCCCAGTCAAAATCCCAACATGATTTTTTTGGGGTAGAAGTTGACAGAGTAATTCTAAAATTTATACAGAAAAGCAAAGGAAGTAAAATTGCTGAAATAGGTAATTTTGAATAAGAAGAACAAAGTTGGAGGACTCACATTACCCATTTGAAGACTTACAATAAAGATACGATAATCAAGACATTGCAGTACTGGCTAAAAGAGAGACACATGGAACAAAGGAACAGAATCAAGAGTTCAGAAATAGACTCACGTATATATGGTTACTGATTTTCAACCCAAGTACCAGGGTAATTCAATGGATAAAAGATAATCTTTTCAGCAATGGGTGCTGGAACAATTAGCCATTTATATGCTAAATAAGTAAACAGCCTTGACCTTTTTCCTACACCAACTCAAAATTAACTTGAAATGGTCTGTATCTATATGTAGGTGTTACATATATTAAAAAATTCTAGAAGATATAGGAGAAAATCTTTTTGATCTTGAGTTAGGCAAAAATTTCTTAGATAAGTCACAAAAAGTGCAGACCATAACAAGAAATGGATCAGCTGAACTTGATTAAAATTAAAAACGTCTGTACTTTGAAAGAGAGTGTTAAGAATATTAAAGATAAGTGACACCTATCTGATAATGGCTTTGTGTACAGAATATAAAAAAAAAACCTCTCTAAATTCAGCAAGATAAGCGACTTGATAAAAATGGGTAAATGTTAAAATAGACCCTTTACCAAAGAAGACATATAGATGGCAAATAAACACATGAAAAGAAACTAAAAAGTCATTAGTCATTAGGGAAAGTGCAAATTAAAATCATTTCCATGAAAATATTATTCTGGCCCTGATTTCTAAGACATTCCTTTGATTATCATCTGCCATTCTGTATCACTGATAAGAAAAGGCAAAATACATTTATGACAAGCATCTGTTATTATGCTCAGTATGTACCGGTAACTTGTGTAATACTTGAAGAGTATGACATTTAATAAAAGAGGCAGAAAGAGTCCATTTTTTTTAGGTTCCAAGTAGACACCAATTATGCACCTCACCTGTCTGACCACTGATAGCCAATCCATGGCAGACATCACTAATCAATCACAGCAATCTTTACCACAGAGGCAATCTTCATAATTATTCTCATTGTTCTGCTGAGGCAGCTTCCAGCAACTGATTACCACCGGCAGATAAGTTAAGAATGATTTGCCATCCCAGCCCTAGCTGAGCTTGTTTGGCTTGTGTTAGGCCTAGCTAAGTTTGTTTGGCTTATGTTTTGATTCTTCCCCTCCACAGGTAAAAGCGTAGACAGAGGTGGCAGCTGAATTGCAAAGGTGTCATTTAGTGACCGGTGACCAGTCTGCTTTGAAATCCCTCTTCAGAGAGACCATATACACAGATATTCACAGCCGCTCTTAAGATCTGTCAGCCCCAAAGCACTGAGGCAGCATCCTTAGCAATCAGGATTTTATGCCTCTAACTCAACATTTATAAAGTGAAGAGGTGGGGATAATTTAACTGTACCTGAAAAGGATAAAATCTAGAGCAGCGGTTCTCATCCCCAGCTACACATCAAAAGCTCTGGGGAGCTTTTAAACTATGTACAGATTCCCAAACACCATTCTAGACTACTTAATTTCACATTTAGATACATATGCTAAAGAACTCTGCAATTCCAAATCTTAGGGCATACGTGAAAAAAGATGCCAATTAGAGCATTGCTTGCAAATGCAAATTATTGGGAACCCAAGTGTCTACCAACATAATGGATAATAAATTGTGATTATATATACAGTGGAAAATATGCAGCTGTTTAAATCAATGAAAACATCACATATCAACATAAATACTTTTAAAAACAAGTGAAAAATGAAGTTCAAAAATGCTATGTGAAGTATTAAGCCATTTATACAAAACTTGAAACAAACAGATTCAATACTGTATGTTCCTTATTGACACATCCATGTGAACAAAGTACTTAGAAAAGAAATAGGAATGTAAACACTGAATTCTGGATAGTAGTCACCTATGGGGAAGAAGGGAGGACAATGGGATTAAAAAGCTTCAACTCTGTGATATTTCATTTCTTCAGAATATTCTAAAATATGGCTACATATTAAAATCTAGTTAGGATGAGTCAGCTCAAGAGTATTTTTATGACATTTAAAAGCTTTTATATATGCTGAAGTATATAAATACAAAAATTACTTTTTCTTCCATTAAGGTCATCAAACGAGATGCATGAAGAATCATTAGTGCAGTACTCCATAACTGGTAGTCAGTAACCAGTAGTTAAATGGTAGGCAGCTTTATTATGAACTCCTCAATTATGTTCAAATATGCTCTAAGGCATTCATAGTAATAAATTCTAATAACATATTTGAAACAAATGTCCGATTTTAAATTGCTGTATAAAATTTAATACATTCATTCACATGAATGTATACATGAAAAAAATATGCACTTATTGAAATGATGATTTTGAAGATTTACATTATGGAAAATGCTTAATACATAATGTTACATGAAAAAAATAATATGTGATGTTGGCTGTTTATGTGATGTCTAGCTATGAGGAGACTGGAATAAAAGTCAGCATGAAAAAAGCAAAACATCAACGAGAAGTGGTAGAATTACGAGTGACTTCTTTCTTTCCTCTAGTCGCATTTTTTTGTTCTAGTTTCTTACAATTAAAAATACTAAGATAGCGAATGGAGTTCATACTTTTCTAGGTAGCATCCAAAGAAAAAAGCACCACATGATTTGTATTCTCAGAGAACTGGGGGCCTGAGAGAGAAGCAGATACACACACTGATGTGTTGATATGATGATGGCAACTATGAGATTTGAACACTGGATTTTTTTAATATTATTGCCAACCCTCACAAAATCTGTGCAATTTATGAATTCTTGTCCTTAATATAAGTGAGGCTCAAAGATATATGTGACTTTCACATCCTCCTTCTCCTCAAACCACTGAGAGAGCCTCTCCCCTCCTCCCTCTCCCACTCCGTGTCTTCCTTCTCATTCTCTCTCTACACCTCTCCTCATCTCTGTCTCTGAACCGGGCTCCTACATCACGGAGAAAACTGAAGCAATCAAGAGATCTTCTACTTCTCTAGATTCCACCACAGCTAGCCACTTGCTAAAATTTCCGTCCTTAGGCTTCTCTTTGCGTGCTCACCTGTGTGTGAACCATCCATATCCCCATCTAAAGTTAAGCCCCTCCCATCTGTGCACCAGATTCTATTCCCCTCTCTTCCATGACCATTCTAGAAATTCTCTTCTCTCTCTTCCATGTAATTACATTTCTCTACTGAGCTTTCCCTTCAGCATAAAAATGGACTGTTTTCTCTCCCATTAAAAAAGAAGAAAATTCTTCTTGACTCTACTTCAGTATCTACCCCCAACTTTGCTCCACTTTGAACCAGTTTTCTATGTAGGCTGCCACCAGTGCTCCTCTTCCATCATGCCACTGGAAACCCCTCACCAAGGTCAACAGTGATCCCCATGTGTTGGCCAACAGGTATATGAAAAGATGTTCAATACTGCTAATTATCAGAGAAACGCAAGTCAAAACTACAATGAGATATTACCACACACCAGTCAGAATGGCCATCATTAAAAAACCCACAAATGATAAATGCTGGAGAGCATGTGGAGGAAAGGGAACCCTCCTACACTGTTGGTGGGAATGTAATTTGGTGCAGCTATTGTGGAAAACAGTATGGAGATTTCTTAAAAAACTAAAAATAGACTTACCCTATGATCCAGCAATCCCACTCCTGGGCATATATCTGGAGGAAACTCTCATTTGAAAAGATACATGAACCCCAATGTTCCTAGCAGCACTATTTAAAATAGCCAAGACATAAAAACAACAAAGGTGTCCATTAACAGATCGTTGGATAAAGAAGGCGTGGTTATAACAGACTACTACTCAGCCATAAAAAAGGCATGAAATAATGTCATTTGCAGCAACATGGATGGACCGAGAGATTATCATACTAAGTGAAGTAAGCCAGAAAGAGAAAGACAAATACATATGATATCACTTATATATGGAATCTAAAAAATGACACAAATGAACTTATTTACAAAATGGAAACAGATTCATAGACATAGAAAATAAACTTATGGTTATAGGTTGGGGGAGGATAAATTGAGAATCTGGGATTTGCAGATACTAACTACTACATATAAAATTGATCAACAACAAGGTCTTACTGTATAGCACAGAGAACTACATTCAATATTTTGTAGTAACTTATCATGAAAAGAATACATATATATATATGTGTGTGTGTATAACTGAATCACCATGCTGTACACTAGAGACTGACACATTTTAAATTGATTATACTTCAATTAAAAAATAAAGAAAAAAGAAAAAAATTATAAATCAGGTTCATCTAAATAAAAAATTTTTTCTTCAAAATACAGTTAATTAAAATAGAAAACCAAAAACCCAACTAAAATGAACAAAGATTTGAACACTTAATCAAAGAAGTATACCAATGGGAAAAGAGCACATGAAAGGATACAAATTAAAATGGCAGCAAATTATCATTACGCACAGATTAGAATGGAAAAAAAATGGATAGTATGAAGTGCTAGCGAGGGTGAGGAGCAACTAGAACTCTCACATGTTGCAAATAGGAACGTGAAATGGCACGGCCAGTTTAGAAGACCATTAGTTTTCTCATACAGTTAAACATACACTTGCCACGTATGATCCAGAATTTCCATTTCCAGGTATTTATCCCAAAGAAATGAAAGCATATGTCCACAGAAAACTTTGCATGCAGATCTTTATAGCAACTTTATTCATAAGTACCAAACACTGAAAACAGCCCAAATATCTTTCTACTGGTGGTTAGGTAAATAAATTGTATTGCCTTTATTCAACGGAATACTACTCAGCAGTAAGAAATGAACTATAGATACAGACAACAATTTAGATAAGTCTCAGATACATTATACTGAGTGAAGTTAGTCTGTGGGCCAAGGCTACATTCTGTGTGATTTCATTTATATTATATTCTAGAAAATGAAAATTACAGGGATGGAAAACAGATCAGTGGTTGCCATGGACTGGGGTGGGAGCAGGGTTGACCATAATGGGGCATGAGGGGATTTTTCTGTGTGATGGAACCATTCTATATCTTGACTAGAGTAGAGATTGCATGGCTGTATACATTTGTCAAATCTCACAGAAGCATAAAGTAAAAAGAGAATTTTGCCCTATGGAAACTATACTTAATATATCTGAATGAAAAAAAAAATCTAGGCTGACTGCTGTTCTTTCTTCAGCTCTTTGAAATTATTATTCCACTGCCTTTCATCCTCTATTGTTGTATGATAATAGTATTTCTTGGCTTAACTACAATATATCAAGAGATGTATTTATTTTCATTTTTATTTACTCTGCTTGCCAAATCTGAAGAGTCATGTCTTGTATTAGGTCTGGAAAATTTTCAGCATGATCTCTTTGAATGTTTCATCACCTATTCTCTCTTTACGTAGCATGTATTGTAGATAAATCTGACCCTTCTCATTCTTACATTCTTTTTTTTGTTTTACATCTTAATATCCCCTAGTGGCATTCTGCAGAATTCATTCAGATTAATCTTTCAATTTTTAATTCTCACCTCAGTGGTGTGATCTGTTTTAAAATCAACTCGTTGTTTTCTAACGTTAAACTACTTATTGGAATATAGCATACATACACAAATATGCATAAATCATAAATGTCAACTCAAATAATTTTCACAAACCAAACACACTGTGAAACCACCACCCAGATCAAGAAATTGCCAGCACCCCACAGACCCCCTTCACATCCCTCCTCAGTCACCAGATCCACTGACAAGGCAACCACAATTCTAATTCTAAAAACCTAGATTAGTTTTACTCATTTGAATTTACTATAAATGCAGTTCTCAATCTCAAATCTTTTGGCTTCCTTTACTCAACATTATGTTTGTGAGAGCCATCATATTGTTGTGTGTAGCATTCGTTTCTCATTGCAGCTTAGTATCCCACGTATTAAGACATTACACTTGATCTATTTATGTACATGTGGGTGGTTTCCTAGTTGAGGCAATCATGAATAAGACTGTATGAACATTCTTGTACATGTCTTTTTGTGTACATATCTCTTCCTTCCTGTTGGGTATATATCTAGGAGTGGAATTATTGCATCATAAATTAGATTAGCTTTCTCTTGATGCCATGAAAAACTGACACAAGCTTAGTGGCTTAAGACAACAGAAATTTAGTAACTTACAGTTCCGTATTATCAGAAGTCCAACATGACTCTCACTAGGCTAAGATGAAGGTGTTCGCAAGCTTGTCTTTCTTTTTGGAGGTTCCAGGAAATAATCCATTTCCTTTCCTTTTCCAGCTTCTAGAGGGCACCTGTTTTCTTTGGCTCATGCCTGCCTTCCTCCAGTAACTGGTTTGAATCCTTCTTGCTCCCTCATCCAGTTCTCTCTTATGATTTCTTCTTCCACTTTTAAGGACCCTTGTGATTACACTAGGCACACCCAGATAATACCCCTATTTTAAGATCAGGCAATTTGTAACATTAACTTAATCTACAAATTTAATTCCTCTTTGCCATGTAACCTAATCACAGGTTCTTGAGATTAGAACATGGACATCTTTCAGGAGCCATATTTGGCTACCACATAGGGCATGCAAATGTCCAGTTTTATTTTACTGTGTAGTAAGTCTTTCAAAATGACTATTAATTTACATTCCCATGGCAGTGAAGGGAAGATCTAATTGCTTGATTATCTTTTCCAGCATATTTTTTTCCCATTTTATTCATTTTGGTGGCATTGTACTGGTATTTCACAAGTTTTAACTTGTATTTCCTTAATGGCTAATGACATTGAGCAACTTTTTCAGTGCTAACTGCCTTTTGAAAAGCTTCTTTTCTCAAGTGCTTATTTGCCCATCTTTCTTTTGGGTGTATGTCTTTATTGCTAATCTACAGGAGTTCCTTAGGTATTCTGGATAGCAATACTTTGTCAGGTGTACATACTATAAATGTCTTCTCCCACTCTGTGGCTTGCCTCTTCGCTTTCATAGTGGTGTCTTTTTAAAAAAAAGTTTTTATTGAAGTATAGCTGATTTATAATGTTGTATTAGGTTGTGGTGTACAGCAAATTGATATAACATCTTATAATATATATTCTTTTTCATTTTCTTTTCCATTATGGTTTGTTACAGGATATTGAATATAGTTCCTTGTGCTATACAGTAGGATCTTGTTGTTTATTTGTTTTATATGTAGTTATTTGTAACTGTTAATCCCAAACTCCCAATTTATCCATCTCCCACCCTCTTTCCCCTTTGGTAACCATCATTTGTTTTCTATGTCTCTGAGTCTGCTTCTGTTTTGTAAGTAAGTTCATTTGTGTCATATTTTAGATTCCACATATAAGTGATATCATACTGTATTTGCCTTTTTCTTTCTGACTTTCTTCACTTAGTATGATAATCTCTAGGTCCATCCATGTTGCTGCAAATGGCATTATTTTATTCTTTTTAATGGCTGAGTAGTATTCCATTATATATATACCACATCTTCTTTACCCATTCATCTGTCAGTGGACATTTAGGTTGCTTCCACATCTTGGCTATTTTAAATAGTGCTGCTATGAACATTGGGGTGCATGTATCTTTTCAAATTAGAGTTTCCTCTGGATATATGCCCAGGAGTGGGATTGCTGGATCATATGGTAACTCTATTTTTAGTTTTTTAAGGAACCTCCACACTGTTTTCCATAGGGTCTGCACCAATTTGCACTCCCACCAACTGTGTAGGAGGGTTCCCTTTTCTCCACTCCCTCTTCAGAATTTATTATTTGTGGACTTTTTAATGATAGCCATTCTGACTGGTGAGAGGTGATACCTCGATGTAGTTCTGATTTGCATTTCTCAAATAATTAGTAATGTTGAGTATATTTTTCATGTGCCTGTTGGCCATCTGTATTTCTTCTCTGGAGAAATGACTATTTAGGCCTTCTGTCCATTTTTGAATTGAGTTCTTTGTTTTTGTTATTGAGTTGTATGAGCTATTTGTATATTTTGGAAATTAAGCCCTTGTCAGTCGCATCATTTACAAATATTTTCTCCCATTCTGTAGGTTGTCTTTTCATATTGTTTATGGTTTCCTTTGCTGTGCAAAAGCTGATACGTTTGATTAGGTCCCATTTGTTTATTTTTGCTTTTATTTCTATTGCCTTGGGAGATTTAACTAAAAAAAAATTGCTATGATTTATACTGGAGAATGTTTTGTCTATGTTCTCTTCTAGGAGTTTTATGGTGTCATGTCATATTTAAGCCACTTTGAGTTTATTTTTGTGTATGGTATGAGGGCGTGTTCTAACTTCATTGATTTACATGCAGCTGTCCAGCTTTCCCAACACCACATAGTGGTGTCTTTTGACAAACAGAAGTTCTTAATTCTAACATAGTCCAACTGTCTTTTATTGTTAGTATTCTATGGCCATTCTATTTAAGAAATCTTTGCCTAAAATATTTTTCAATGTTTTCATTTAGAAATTTTACTTTTATATTTTAGATCTTCTGCAACGCATCTAGAATTTTTGAATAATGTGAGGTATAAATCAAAATTCAATTTTCTCATATGAATACTCAATTCATAAAAAATTAATTTATTGAAAGACACTTCATTTCCCACTGCATTTCAGCTTCACTTGTGCCATAAACAATGAGTAAAAAATATATATATATATGATGTGTATCTTTTATTAACTTTTCAATTTGAAATGCAGTGCTTTTCATTATTAAAAGATCTGCTAATCTCTTTTTCAAATATTTAAAAAATTTCCCAAATATTACCCTATATTCCTGTAAATAGTACTTCAAATACTCAAAATATGCTTTTTAATACAGCTGATATCATATAGTTCCATTATTTCAGACTTTTGGGGCATTCATTCCCAGGTTATGTCTGCTGTTCCTCTCATAGTGGCTTGCCTCCCTGTGTAGTTTTAATTTTTGTATGAGATCTTTTCAATGAGTAATATGTGTGTGTGTGTGTGTGTGTTGGTGGGGGGGGTACATAAGAGTGACACACAACATGAGTTTTGGCTTATCACATAAAAGCTTATTTTTCTCTCATGCAAAGTCTGCAGCTGCCTTTCAAGCAGTGATCCAGCAATCTAGCTGTTTCCATCTAGTGGCTAAACTATCTCAAGATGCAGCTGCCACTGTCACTGGGGAACAAAAAGGAAGAGCAGGAGATCTCAACGCCTTCTCTTCTGTGCTTCTGTCCAGAAGGGACCTGTGTCACTTCCACTTAGAGTCCTTTGCCTAGAAATAGTCTATTGATCCTGACTAACTGCAAGTGGCCTGGAAAATGTGGGGGAGCACATGAATATTTGGTGAGCAGTAAATGTCTCTGCTTTTTTATCACCATATATTATTTTTCTCTCTTCTTCTCAGTTATAGAGCATATTCCAGCCCTCTCATCCCCCAACGGAAACAAGTCAAAGGCCCATCCAGTCATTTCATCCAGTTCAAACCCCATCAGATCCAGACACCATTCCTCTTTGTCTCTTGAGGCCTGTGAACCAAAAAGATAAATATCCTCCCCTTTTCCAACATGGTGGTAGAACACCAGCAGTATAATCTCAGTGAACACATTCTTTCAGAAAGGAAGGAAAAGGAGATGTACACCAGTCATTGTTCCACAGGAGTTCTAAAATAGCACTTTGTAGACGCTCTGAGGGCCCACTTCAATGGGAATGGGGACTTCTTATCATTTACTTTCTTTAGGAATGTTCTATAACATCAGGTCCTGGAAGGCTTGTTCTCCAGTTAGTGGTGCCCACTGACTCTCCCTCAACATGCTCTACTATCTACTTTCTTGTATGTTTTGTAATTTTTGTTTGTGAGCTGATCATCAGTAGGGATTTATGAGTGTGCTAGTCAGTCATGTGCACCCCAAGTTATGAAAGTGTCTCTGCCAAGTGCTTTAGGGGATTGATTAGTACAGGACTGTGTTTTTTTTAAAACATCAGTTTCTCAGCTGGAGATTTTTATGTCATGTAAGCAGTGTAAATTTAGACTCCCCTCACCCAAGCACAGGCTTCGGGATTTTATTTCTCATGGGAGATTTCTGACTGCTCTGAGCCATAGAGTATTCAGTTAAAGCCTTCCCAATCTCATTTCCCAACTCTCTTCCCCAGAGGTAACTGGTATTCTGAAGATGGCTTGTATCCTTCCCATTCATGTATCTATACTTTTACCATGTTTAACAATAGTATACAGTATTGATCTAGGGTTTAAATTTTATTCTAATGGCATCATATTGTGGTTACTGTATTCTTGTTCTTTCTAGTAAACATAGTTTCAAGATTTAAACATGCTGATAAATATATATATATATATATATTTATATTTATATATATGTACAGTTTACTCATTTTAATTGCTATATAGTATTCCACTGTAAACAAAAACTCAACATTTTCCCATTTTTCTATTACTGGGGAAAAATTTAGGTTGTTTCCAATTCTTCACTATTACAATTACTGCTTCATGAATATTCTTTGTATAGTTTTGTGGAAGTGTATTTGGGCTCTATACCTGTTATGGAATTATTGGGCCATAGGATTTGGATATCTTTAATTTTATTAAATATTGATAAACTACTCTTATTAAGTGGTTATGCCAATTTACAGTCATAAGCATTTTGATAGAAAATATGATGTTGGGTTTTCAATATGTAAGTCAAAATTTGGTTTTGTTAGAGCTTTTACGTTTTTCCATATGGTAGATATAAAGTGTTATCTCATTGTGGTTTTAATTTGCAGTTACAAGATTACCATGAGGTTGACCTTTTTTTTTTCCCCAAGATTATTGGCTTTTCAGGTTTCTTCTGTGAATTATCCATTTTTCTACTGAGGTTTAGTCTTTCCTTTATTGATTTATGAGGAAGTTTTACATTTTCTGGATGTAATCCTTTGTCAGCTCTGTGAATTGTAAGTATTTTCTTCCAGCTTGTGGCTTGGAAACCTTCCTTAGAGTCCTAAGAAAATCCTACTTGGTTGAGATTTCTGGAGTCTATTTGCTATAAAATGTATTGTTCATGCTTTTCCACCTTGCTGCAGTGTGTTGTGGACACTATAGGAGTAGGTGACATTTCCATGTTCCTCTGGGACCCATGTAGATACCTCTCTTGAAGCTGAATTGATTTTTCTCACCAACTTGTGTCTCTGGGACTCCTGGCTGCCAGCAGGACCTGAAGTGCGCTGGTCACCCTAGACTCCTAGAGATACTTTATTTAATGCCATCAGAGTGACAGATTGAAAGCTAGAGATCTTAAAAAAAAATCATAATTTGGGCAACAACTCACTAGCAGCTAAGGAAAGATTTCCTACAAGCCTTCCACTGACTAGGAATGGTGCACAACTGAATAGGAAGCTCTTTATCTGACATGGAAAACTTACAAGCTATCAAAACCATTGCACAAGGTTTCTACCACAACTTGTAAGATTTAATTTTGAAAGAGTACCACAGAAGCAGGAGAACAATTTATATTAGAGCTACCCCACATATGAGTTCTCTCTTGGTTGTTATTTAAAGAGCACCAGAGAGCCTCAGCTGTGTACCCCCAGGCAAGAGCTGCCTTCCCTTGAAACCTCATTCCTTCTATATAGACAAAATTAGAAAAAGGGATTTGGCATCCAAAATGTTACCATTTTCTCTTACCTTTCCTCTTACCTTTCCTCTTACCTTCTTGGTCCCATGCAATTTCAGTTACCAGGAACACTTCTCTGGTTTAGTTGTGAATCTCAAACTTAGGCCACCAAGTGGAGATTTTCCATGTCTGCAGCACAGCTTCAAGCAGCCTACTAAAATGTAAAGTATTTGTAAATTCTCATTGTTTATCATAGGTTTTCATTTGAATTTTTCAGTCTATTCTACATTATATCTGGATTTATTTTTTAATTTTTAAATTATTTTTTAAATTCTTTGGTGGGGAGTAATTAGGTTTACTTGTTAATTTTATTTTTAGAGGAGGTACTGGGGATTGAACCCAAGACCTTGTGTATGCTAAGCATGTGCTCTACCACTTGAGCTATACCCTCCCCTCCTGGATTTATTTTAATGAACAAATGATGTATTTGAAATTTAATTTTCAAGTAAGTTGGAGCTCTAGGAAGAGATATGCTTATTCTGTGATTCTGAATAGCCTCTAATTCATGTACAAAAACACCCATAGGGCTGTGGTTCCTGGAGCAAAGATTTCTTCTAGCCATGTGTTCTGGTAATCTCCAAACACATACAGGACAGTTTAGTCACATGGTCTATTTGTTGTCCTTTGAACTTGCTATTCTACTTCTTACCTAAAGATCTTTACTCATGTCAAGTCATTTTCCAATCCAGAATACTTATCCTCTTCCTGCTAATCTTTCTGAAAGCTTAAAGGCCCTGCTTCTCAGATAAGATTTCCCAAGTCCATGAAGCTCGACCTTAGAGCTTACTGTCTTTTAGTGTTCGGTCCTGTATTGTATACATTTATCACTAACTGGACTGCGTGGTCTTCAGGGTCAGGTCCAAGTCTCAGACCTCTCTCTCTCTCGGACCTCATTAGGACAATCCTTTCTAGTAGAGAGCATTGACAATTTTTGCATTCTGTAAACATTCGTAGACCTAGATGAGATTACCCCATAAAAAGAAGATAAAAGAGGAAGAGAAGTGTCTTAGTCCATGCTGCGGCTGTAACAGAGTACCACAGATTGGGTAGTGTATAAACAGAAGTTTTTTCTCACAGTTCTGGAGGCTGGGATGTCCAAGATCAAGGCACCAGCATGGTTACATCCTGGGTAGGGCCCTCCTCCTGGTTCATCACGGTCACTCTCTTGCTGTGTACTTACATGGTGAAATGGGCAAGGGAGCTCTGTGGAATCTCTTTTATAAAAGCATTAATCCCATTCATGATTAGGTCCTCCCGAGGGTCCCAACTCCTAATACTGCACATTGGGCATTAGGGTTTCAAAACATATGAAATTTTAGGGGGCAGACACATTCAAACTGTTGCAAGAAGCTAACACTGATTGAGCACTGACTCAGTACAGGCACTGTGCAAACAACATCAACACATGGCACACGTCATGCTCAGTCTCTACCACACCCCTGAGAAGTAGGTATCAGTCATATCCACATTCTACAAGTAGGAATACTGAGGCTCCTGGCGGTTAATACCTCCCCAAGATCACACCACTGTGAGACAGCTAGAAGGCTGGTCCCTAAATCCTTGATGATGGATCTAAAGTTCTTAACTATTAAGGACAAAGAGAGATGGGGGCATAGGTCAGACCAGTGTCACAAGGATTGGGGAATTAGTGAAAGCAGAGACACAAGGTATTTATTAGCTATGGTCAGGGGTGAGAGGCAGTGTTCTTTCTAGTAGTTGCTTTCCACTGGAAAGAATTGTCCTAGTGAGGTCTAAGGGAGACATAGAGGTCTAAGGCACTGATCTGCTCTTAAGAAGTATATATGCAATCCAGTTAGGGATCCATGTGTACAGTAAAGGAATCATCAACATAAGATGGTGTTGCAGGCTCAAATGGGCATCACTGAGCAGCAAGAAAGCCCCAGGCATTGGGAAGAGGGTTAGAAGAAAGGGCACTGAGAACACGAATTCCCGAGAACCGACTTCCTTTTTTCCAGCTGATCCCTCACAGAAACCAAACTCTCACCCAGTCTGTCCGTCTGATGCCACGCCTGGCCACAGCAATCATGCCGGCTCAGCATTCCCACAGATGGATATCGTTTTCCAGAATGGAGTGTGGAAAACGATACTTTTTTCTTCTGCCATGATAACATCCCCACAATTAGGAGGGAAGAGAGCCAGAAACTGATATTTCACAAGGTCATGCTTCATTTTCCCTGGCTTGATGCAGCCCAGGGAGGAGGGCGTGGTTTCTAAGAAGCCAGTGGGAACTCTGGGGGCTGAGTATCTGGTGAGGGTCTGTTCCCTCAGAGTTTGCTGCGTCTTTTGCAGCATCTCCTTAAGTGGAAGAACATAAAATTGTGCAGAGAAATGTTTTAACATGCAGCCAGTCAGTGAGGATTTGTCAGATCGACGAAGGCCAATTCTGAGTGTTCCCTGCTGGGTTTCCCAACACCCCGGGATGCTCACTGAGCTATCTATTAAGAATATTTTCCCAAGTCATTTGTGTTAGATTATAGGCTATAAACTCCTTATTGTTGCTCGTCTGCCGTAAATATAAAGCAATCATTTTTAATGCAAACAGCTGTTGGGCTGGCCTCTCCAAGATGCTTTGCCCAGGGACTCACGTTCTGCTGTTTTCTCCTTCATCGAGTGCGTTTCTGATTGTTTTTCTGCTCTGCTGCATACCACACATGTGGTGGGGGGTGGGTGTATGAATTTTCCTTCCACAGCTTTGTTTAGACCCAGGGTTTCTAAAAATATCCAAAAGGAATTGAAGGTGCAGAGGAGCAATTTAAGTCGTATGAAATCTGATGACTTAAGCCTGTATCACAGCCTCTAATTTCTTACAATGACCTTGGAAACACCAACCCATTTTTTTTTTTCTTAACCTGCAGCAGTAAGATTTGGGATTTTGGATTATATGTATTGCTTCAAAAATTCTTTATGGAGGGTCTGCCATGGCTAGATGTTGAGGCTACAAAGGTAAGCCAAAATTGACACGGTGTCTGCTCCCTGCCTGTTTTTTATGCCCTCCAGCTTTACTGGGGTATAGAAAACAAAATTGGAAGATATTTAAAATCTAAAATGTGATGATATGATATACATAAACATTGTGAAAGGACTTTCCCCATTGAGTTAATTAACACAGTCATCACCTCACGTATTTATCCCCCACCTTTCTTGGAGCCGGTGAGAACATTCAAGTTCTACTCTCTTAGTAAATTTCAATTATACGACACTGTGTTATCATCTACAGTCACCATGTTATACATTAGATCTTCAGATTCTTATCCATCTTATATGTAAAAGTTTGTACCCTTTTATCAACTCTATTTCCTCCACTAGCACCTGGGAACCACTTTTCTACTTTCTGTGTCTATGAGTTCAATCTTCTGCCTCTTAAAGTCTAGTAGGGGAGACAGATTGATCAAATTATTGCATAAACTGAAATAGGAGGTATGAAGGAAATTTAAGGAATAACATAATGTTTAATCTAGTGAATCATGCGATTTCCCTAAGAAAGCAGCATTTGAGCTGAGGGTAAAGTGGAGTTGACTCTACAAAGGAAGAGGAGGAAGGAGGATGAGGTTTCCAGGAAGATATAAAGGCACATTCAAAGGCTAAGAGGTGTTAATGAGCATTACAAGAACCAAGTTAAGGCCTGGGCACCAGATGCAGAGAGAGAGAGAGACAGAAACAGCATAATGGGGCTGAGAGGCGGGGAGGGGGATCCAAATCCAGCAGGGCTGTGGAGGCCATATGAAGAAGAGCTTGGGCTCCATCCTGAGACCAACTGGAGGCATAGTCATTAAGACCTCAGGAGGAAACTGCTGGTTTCCTTGACCACAGTTAAATGAAATGTTGGGGATAATTTACAGAAGGAATTCTTTCAACGAGTGTGGGTGGGGTTAAGGGAACCAAGGAAGGATGTTGAGGTACCCAAGCAAAGTGACATCGAGAAGCCATGATCACTTCTAGGCCTGAAGAAGCAATGGGGAGGAAACTGAGAGCTGGAGCTGGGAAAGAGAGCCACCCTGCAGGAGCTATGGTCACGGAAAGTCACAGACAACAATGGAACTGTATTCCAGTGGGAATAAATTCTTCAAACTCTCCTGCCTTTTGCCCTTCAGTCTCTTGCTGGATTCTTCATTGGCTGAACCCAAACAGAAGACAGAGGCCAAAGGAATCCATTGAGATGAGCACCCCCATCCCCAACCAGGTACAAAAAAGGGCATAGAAGGGAAAAATGGAGAAAAATCAGCACTGAAGGCTTTTAGCCTGTGAGTGACATGATCAGATTTGTGTTACAAAATAGATCATTCTGATTGCTCTGCAGA
The DNA here is from genome assembly GCF_009834535.1 of Camelus ferus. Taxonomy (NCBI): domain Eukaryota; kingdom Metazoa; phylum Chordata; class Mammalia; order Artiodactyla; family Camelidae; genus Camelus; species Camelus ferus. The sequence continues at coordinate 8,635,165 of NC_045717.1, read as the reverse complement.
AGGCCAAAAGGGCAAAGATTAAGAACAGGAGGCCCTGTAAAGAGGCATCTATAGTAATTAAGAGAGCAGTAATAACAGTGGCCTAAGCCAGAGTGTGACCCAGTGGACAAATCTAGAGATTTCTAACATGGTAGAGCTTGGCCAAGACTATAAGGAACTCCAGGGCATTTCAACCACACCCACCCAGATCTGTGAGATAACTGAGGCTCAGAAAGTAGAAGGACCCTGGGCCAGAGGCAGCAATTTCCCCCACCCTCTCCAGCACACTGCCTCTGTCAACGTGCTCTGCCTGGATCAGACCCTGATCCTTCACTTTCATTCTCCAGGACAAATTCCTTCTTTCCTGAAGGCCCCTAAGGGTCACTGTGGCAACACCCACTCCCAGAACCTTGACTTTAACTTCCTGACTGTAATGTCTTGACTCCATGTCCTTCTTGCTTGGGAAACCTGAACATTAGCAGCACTGTAGAGCTGTAGAGCTGAGCTCACCGTGATGGCTAGATCAGAATAAACAAGGGGTACTGGAGAAACAAGGCATGGCCTCTTTTTGCCTTTATTTCTAATAGTGAACAATTATTGAATGCTTATTCTCTGCTGGGTAATATTTAAATCCCTCAACCAATGGGGAGGTTATAGCTCAGTGGTAGAGTGTGTGCCTAGCACGCATGAGGTCCTGGCTTCAATCCCCGGTACCTCCATTAAAATAAACAAATAAACATAATTAACTCTGCCCCAAAACAGAAAAATTAAAAATAAATAAATAAACATAGTTCCCTTCCCTCAAAACAAAAAGTTAAAAAAATTTTGTTAATTAAAAAAAGTAAGTCCCATAACCATACATGGAGATAGATATTATCATTCTTTTATGAGCCAACTGAGGATCACACAGATTAAACAACTTGCCCAAGATCCACAGCTGGTCCAGGCTCAAACCCAGGTGCCCTGCCTCTAAGCGTCTATGGTCTTAGCCACTGCTCCACACTGCCTCTCACCTACTTGGCACAGAGCTATGCCAGGCTCCCTTGTTTGCAGTATTGGGGCTGGGAGAGAGAATTCAAGGGCTCAAAGAGCAGTGAACAGTAAAAGACGGCAACCGTCAGTCCCTGTCCTCCCTGTGTGCACGCTACTCTTCACATCAAGAGGAGACACCGAATTCCCCTCGCCGTGAATCTGGGCTAGCCTCGGTGCATTTGTTTTAACCAACTGAAATCTGGAGTTTCTGCGTATCACAAAAAGCTCTGCAGTTTTCTCTTCAGAGGCTCCCTCTCAGGAGCCAGCTGCCATGCTTTAAGAAGTCCAAGCCACATGGAGAGGCCAGGTGTAGGCTCAGTCTCCGCTGAGCTCTAAGCAGAGAGTCAACAATAAGTGCAACCCTAGGGAGTGAACTGTCCTGGACAACCAGGCCAGTTGGGCCTTCAGATGACTGTAGCCCTGGCCACCATCTGACTATAATCACGTGTGAGAAGTCCAAGTAAGAACCACTGGATGAGCCCAGCCAACACAAGGACTGTGAGAGATACTCATAAATTACTCAAAGCCACTTAAATTTAGGGGTGGTTTGTTATGTGTTCATGGATAGTCAGAACAAAGGGTAAGGTCTCTGACCTCATGGAAACAATATTTAGACAAATGCAACATAAGCATACCACACACATTCCCTCTCCCACACAGCTGTTCACGGGGAGTCCCTTTCCTGGAAGCTGTCCCTCCTCTGTGAAGATCTGGACCCACGAGTTCTTGAGCCCAGCCTCCTTCTTAGTCTTCAGGAGTTGGCCTGCCTGCGAGAGCCTCAGTGTACAAGTGGCAGGCCCAGCCAGGGAAGATGGACCACATGCACTGGACCACAGCTCCCTGCCTTCCATTCCCTCCCACCTTCTGGCCATGCAGGTTCTCCAGGATGGAGTGAGGGTGTGGAACAGACTCTGGGAGCTGCAGGACTCAGACGAGAAGGAGGCAAACCAGGGGTGCAGCAGAGGACCATGGGGGCCTTGCAGGAAAGTTCTCATCCTAGAGAGGAAAAAAAAATCCGTAGGTTATCCTAGCCCAGGAGTAGATTGAAGTCTGGGTCTAACACGGTTTCTCCACCTCAGCACTACTGACATTTTGGACTGGATAATTCTTTGTTGTGGGCTGTTCTATACATTGCAGAATGTTTAGCAGCATCTCTGGCCTCTACTCGCTAGATGCCAGTAGCACTCACCCCCAAGGCTGTGACAACCAAAAACGTCTCTAGACATTGCCAAATGTTCTGGGGTGGGGAGAAATGGCAAAACTGCCCCTGGTTGAAAATGACTACCCCTCCTTCCTTCTCTGCTCTGAAGACTTTTCCTCTCAGATCTGAGAAAAGCCTGTGATTTCTTGCGACAGCAGTCCTTCACCTGTCCAGGTGCATGACCTCATCTGTCTCCACCAGGCTCCCCTCTCCCCAGTGCTCCCCTGGCCAGATGGTACTCAAGCTCTCTGCAGGGCATTTCATTGACATGATGTAGCCCTGCAGGCTGAGTCCATTCCATACCCCTGGCTGAGGAAGATACAGGCCAGATTAAAGGGGAACCCCTGGCAGCTGTTAGAGCACAATCAATAGGGGCCACTGAAATGTCACCCAAATAAAACTACAACAGGGAGCCAGTTAACTCAGGTTTCCACACGTGACTGCTGACAAAGCTGGTGAGACATAAGTTTGTTTGGTTGCAATTAAACACTGGGTACTCCTGCCAGCCTATGTCTGTTAATATTTTTGTGGCAAGTACATGCAATTTACACAGTGTATACAAGGCCTCACCACTAACTTTGACACTGGCCCTCTGAGAGTTCCCTGTAACAAGCCAGCCTGTTGAAATTCTGAAATTGAAAAATTCCCGATGCTGCATGTGCTCTTTCCTGGAGATGATTTATTAGAATGTCTTCATTTAAACAGTTTAATATGCCTCTAAAAAAACTGCCTAGTTCAGAAAATCTCATGCAATATGTGCATAAAATATAAATCTTTATTTTCAACATAAAAAAGCATTTGATTTTATTATTTTCTCCATTCTTACTAAAGATTGAACAGACATGTAGAAAATAATCATGCAAAAAGGCTCCAATTATTCACCTGACATGTCCATGTCTCAGTCTGACCTGGGTGTCGATCAGAGGTGAAGGGGCAGAAACTCAGAGAAACTGCACTGGAAACCTTTTCTTTCCACTCCCATTTATTTCCATGTAAAATAAGATTAGTTGAATCCTCAAAGTTACTTTAATATGAAAATAAAGTAAAAACAAAACAAGAAACTGTCTGAAATATAAGTCAGGAGATGGAGAGGTGCAGAATCATCCTCTATTTGACCTTGGGGTTTCGAGAAAGACTGGATGCTAATTGCATGTGTAAAAGCCTCAGATCTTTTCCAGCGCCACTCTTTAGATCCAATTCCTTCTGCTCCAATGAAGACTTCCTTGATTCGCTGGGCAACTACGCTCTTCTGCACCCCAAGCAGGAAAGTACTCACCAGTTTGTCGATGCTGGAGAAGACTTCCCGCTGCATGTTTCCTATGTGCAGTCTCAAGACCACAAGTGTGTTACTCCTGGTCCTGCAAGAAGCAGAGGCCAAAATGGGATCAGACATGCAAAAATCCTCTGGGAAAATGCCTTTTGAAGAACAAAGGAGGAATCTTAGGAGGCAAGGAGAGCTGTCAGATCACAATGCTGTCCTGACTCTGGGGAGGAGAGAGGGAAGGGAGGGAGCTGGGTCGGCGGAATCTCAGACTGAAGTACAGAGCTAGGGAAGTTTCAGGCAGGCTGATGGGAGTCCTGGAGCCAGTATCTTGCAGGAATGGTCCTGCTTTAGAATCCCTCTTGTGCTCAGTCATTGTCTGAAATCAGCCCAAAGGAGGCAGAGCTTCAGAGTAGCCGGCACAGTGGATTAGGAGTACAGTATCTGGGGTTGTCTATCAATTACGGTCCCCGTGGCACAGCAGGAGTTCTGAGCAGTGCATTTTCAAGGCCACCACAGTTGTGGAAGCCTCAGTGCGGCAGAAGTCAATGGATAAACAGGAGAGATGAGGAAGGAAGAGGGGTACCAGCAGGTAAGGGAGGCCAAAGGCCAATTTGACCCACTTCTGTCCAGGGACCAGCTTACACCTCAAATGAGCACTAGGGCTATTTCCAGGCTTCTGACTCTCGAGTCCCAGGCCAGCATCAAGTCTCATCAGGTCAGCTAGTGCATGCCAGCCTGGGAAGCAAGCACCACTGACCACATTTTACCTAAAATAAAATGTAATTCAGGTTCCAGACAATCACTTTTCAACTGGAGTTTGGGGATGGAGACATGACAACACAGGGGGATTGTCAACAAGAAAGTATTTCCACTCTTATGATGGTATAGCCATTAGCAGAGATGATCCAAGAGTAGGGTAATATATCTACCTTAACACAATTGATACTGCTATGTGGGTAAGAAAATGCAATTAATTATTTTTTCAGAAATATTGACTGAGAGTCTTATGCATTGTCAAGAACTGTCCCAGAGGCTAGGACGATAGGTAAGACATATTTGGAGCTGTTCAAGAATGAAGAACTAAGAATATGCAGGGATAAGTCCTAGGGAGATGGGTTTAGATTTGAAATAATAAAGAATATCTTATTCCCTTTCAATAATTCTGTTATATATATCACCTTCTACTGTGCTTCCCAGTCCTTTGCTCTCACGTGGCCGTTGTGCCATGAATCACACTTTATTCTGATTAATTATTTATGGATTTATTTCTCCCTAAGAGTTGGCAAAATCCCCAAAGACTGGGAACGTATGTGTTAGTTCGCTAATTAAATAAACAACTCATCGCTCATATATTTATTCAACAAAGGTTCCTGAGTGCTTTGTCTGTGCCTGCTGTTGGTATCTGGGGAGGCCAAGATGAGTAAGACACAATCCCTGTCCTCCAGGACCTCAAAGAAAATTAGGGGGAAAGATGAGGAGATACCAGTATAGCCCCGAGCGGTGTGTGCTACAGTCAAGGTAATTACTGAGAAGAGCGGGAGCACCTACCTCTGCTGAGGGGGTGGCAGTGAGGGAATTCACCACGGAGCCGATGAGTCTTGAGCTGCGTTATGAAGGACAAGTAGAAGTCGTCCAGGGTCTTATCCCGGCTTCTAGCACACAAGTCCGCAGTCTGATCCTGCAAAATGAATAAGCAGAAAGTAACTGAGGGCATTTTTTCCCGATCGGCATCTACTGCCCTTCATCCTGGTAACAGCATCTCACTCCTCACTCCAGAAATGGGCCCGTGACCCAGGCCTTGGCAATTAGCTAATCAACAGGTTCTGGCTAGTGAGTGGTTCAGGAGTGTGGACATGGTTGAACTTGGGCCATTGAGATTCATCTCAGGACTTGGTTGAGCAGCAGGAGGACAGAATCTCTCTGTCTGATGACCTGGAGTTGTGAGGGTGTCAGCCTGGGGAATCTGGGGGCATCTGGTTGAGAGAAATCTGCCTGAAGTTACATAGAGAAAGAAGGACTGAGAGGTGGAGAGAAAGAAATTGGGTCCTGATGACATTGTTTTAGTTCCTAGATCCAGAAATACAGTAAGTGGGTCTAGTCCTTATCTGTTCTTTGGGTGATCATTACCTTTTCTGGAGTGGTAAAATGGGGTTTAAACCAGCCTGAGTCACCTTTTCTATTACTTACAACCAAACGTGCCTTGACTAATAGTGATAAATAGCTATCTATAGTATAAATTGCTTCACAAAGTACTGAGTTCCCCATTTCCAAAATGGTTCATGGAAAAATCAAGACAAATCTATCAGAAGAGGAAATGCTATATTATTGGGGAACCCTAAGTCCTTTTCAGCCTTGCTGATTGAGGCTAGAATTTTGCATCTGTTAACCTGAAGCAGAGAGTTAATTTGACAGAAAGAAAGGCAGGAGTGGACACAGAGAATCTACACCATAATGTCAACCAGACTGCCTAGCAGACTTTCCATAAAGGCTTGATATTGTTTAGGCTAAAGTATCATTTTAGAATTACTATTTACTTTCTGCATTTTTGGTCAGTGACAAGATGGACCCAAATCAGAGAGAACGGACACACTAAAAAATTCATTAAAAAGAATTAACAACAACAACAAAAAACCAAAACCAAAAACAAAACAAAATAACAACAACAAAAGAATTAACAGTGTTCAGGTTGGTGGAGAGGAAGTGATGTGACCACGGAGACATGGCCGCTGAGAAAGATATTTTTCTTTTCCTTTTTTCTGCTTGCATGCACCATCTAAGGGAGGAATTATTGTCAAAGTCCCAAGTCCTCCCAACTTCTCGACAAACATAAACGTCCTCACCACAGTGCCAAGCTTGGCAGGGACCTGAAGAGAAAGTGTCTGCTGCTCCCACTCCCCAGGGTTTAAGTCAGGAGGCCAAGGAATCTGTGCAATGTGTCTGGGGCAGATGTCGAATAGGGCAAAGCCTAGAACCAGAGGAGATGCATTTTATGAAACAGAAACACAAATAAATAGCTGACACCAGAAGACAGACCGTCTCCTGACTGTTTAGAAACCACTGGACTCTGGTTCTATTCATAAAGATGACATGTTCCACAGATCAGTTTTCCCTGTTACTAATCGAGGCCAAAGCACCAATATACTCCAGGCGCGTGCGGGAAGGGGCTGAGATGTGGGTTCAGGGCTCCGACATCTTTAATGACTCACTCTGGCTCTGGGTCAGGACACATGCAGAGTGTTTCCGTATTTGTCTGCTCTCAGTAACTAGGGGAGACATAGATGCATAGACTTGCCCTAGATTTCTAGCTCTTTTCACCTTCCTGTCAGTTTCATCTTTCTTCTTTCTTGCCTGTCTGCCTCCATCACCTGCTTTTCATTCCCTCTTAGCAGAAAGAACACTTTCAACTAGTCAAGAGGCATGGTTTCTGGTTCAGACCTTGTTAATAACTGGCTATTCAATATTAGGCATCTTATTTACTCTCTCTGGACCCCAGGTTCTTCATCTGCAAAATGGACTTAGGTAAGTGTTCACTCAATTCGTTAATTGAAAAATTCTAGTTGTGGCCAATACTTTGGTACCATCCTGCTATTTAGAAAGGTTGGGAACAAAAATTATCATTCTCAGGCTTCCTTGAAGCTAGGGTTCTACATTTGAATTACATTCTACCAATTCGATGTACTCCTGTGATATAGGAAAGACATATTCATTTCTTGTGCCATTCTGATGGATACGCTCTAAACGACCCCTCAAAGCCTAGTTCAACTCTGTGGGGTTTTATATTTTCTTTCCTGGCTATACCTTCTCTTAGGCAAAGAGCTTATTTCAACATCGTGGGTCCAGTTCATTTCTTCTCTTCTGAGTTGCGATAAAGCCCAAGAAATAGACCCTTGACAAGTCAGGGAAGGGTAAATGCTGGCTAGAATCGTCTTGCTCTGTCTGAAGTTTCCATCCTCTTTTACAGCTTATTTCTGGTTCAGCAGAACACAGTTCATCTTCCTGGGGTCTTGCAGCAATTCCAGAAAGAGAGATACTTGCTAAAAAGTTGGAATGGTAACCATGATGCCCTGTGGATCCTCTGGCAGCCATTATGAGGCTGGATTGTGCTGGGCACGCAGAAACGGTCCCCCTTTAACATCCCCTGTTGTTAATTTTACAGGAATGATTATATTTTTCATAACATTCCAGAAGCATCTTAAGTGCTGCTCCAGTTAAAGAAGACAGCTCTGGGAGGACAGAGACCTAGCTCTGGCTCCCCAATGACGTGGTAAGCAACCTTGGTAAGGACAAATAACCACTCTGTCTTTTAGATTCTCTGGGTCTAAAATCAACGAAGCACCATTTTCCCTGGCTGCCAGTACCTAAGACAAATAGCAGGCTCTGTAGTGCAGTAAGTTTTAAAATTGAGCTTGAGAAAAAAAAGTGGGTGTCCGATACTACCAAGGTCAATCCTGACCTTGACTCCATGAAGGTTAAACACTGGAAGTCTGATTCACCAAGACAAGGGCTAAAGGGAACCTCTGGGTAGTTGGTCCTTTGGCAAAATCGTGATGTGGTTAAAACTCGTCTTTTTCCTCCTTCCAAATGAGAGAAGAAAAAATCAGTTTTCCAAACTTCAGCACCAGAAGCCTTTCCCCACTTCCCTCTGCCCTCTAGATCTGTGCAGAGTTTCAGCTCTGCTCCCCTTCTCAGGGCAGGGGAAAGAAGTAAGCTCGTGTCTCCTGGGGCTGTGGTTTGAACCCAGGCGGCTGAGCAGCCCTGGGTAGCTTAAGGAGCACAGAGTCAGGGCCCCACAGCTAGAAACCCCACTCAGTCAGTCTTGGATGGCGCCCAGGTGTGCCAACTATTCCAAAGCTCCCACGGGTGAAGAACCACCAGGGTGTTGTTACCTAAAAGCACCTCTTCAGAGAGAAGAGGTTCCAGGGATGAACTAATCTTGCCTCACGTCTATTCAAAATTTCCATAAAGCAGGCTATTGCCACTCACTTTTACTTGAAAACTTCAAGGTAGCTAAACGGGAATTGGGCTCGTGCCATAAATAAGCTCGTAGAATCTTGTATTCATGCCAGGGTTAGTTTAATACAGAGCTTCTGTCTAGGGGTTGGTGCCCTGTTCTGGGAATTCTGCGCCCATTCTGCCTCCTGGCTTCGTTGTGTTCAAGGATCCCTCCCTCGAATGCCCTCAAGGACCTGGCTTTCGTCCTCCGTCGGGTGTCCTGCTCCTCATCTAACACGCTAGTACTAACCTGATAGCATCAAACAATGAAAAGCACAGGGTCTGTGAGTCAGATCTTGTTCAAGTCTTGACACCACCACTCTATAGCTCAGGCGACCTTGAAAAAGATACTCTGAGTCTTGGTTTCTTCATCTGCAGTGTAGGGAGAATATCACTTATTCTATCAGTTTAGGGTTTGACACGCAGTGAACACTCAACAATTGTGAGGTCCCTTTCGCCCAAATTTCATTGTTTACCTATACTTCTTTCTACCTCTATTGTTTATGTGACCAGTAACCCCAAGGATTTTTAAAGGTAGGAATTGGGGTATCTACAGGAAGGTGTTTTAGGGATATAGTAAGACCTTCGTGTTACAGTTGAAATTATAGCCTACTGGTCCCCACTAACTGCCTTAGTTCCCACCATAAGGGATCCTACCAAGGCGCCGAGGACAGTGACATGATGGGGGAAACTAACCAATGTAGTGAGAGGAGTGATCTGAAAAAAGCCCTCTGACAGTCACATGTGGGAGGCTGAAAAATAAGCCCAGAGAAGACCTGGAAAGGGCAAACTACCAGATGTCCAACTAGGAAGCAGAAATCCTGCCTAGAGTCTGTTTCCAACCACAGAATCTGAATTTTGGGAAGAAAGCATTAAAAACAACAAATTACTCCAAATGGCAAATTTAGGATTCAACTGCCTCAAACTGTAACAACTTAGGCACTTGTAGAAGAGAAATATTCCAGATGGCAACGTGGAAGGATGAATTATAGAGGAGGAAGCGGCTAATATCCTGTGCAAGACTTTGAAGCAAAGCAAAGAGGGAGCCTTCCTTAAAGGAGCCGACCAGAAGAGGCTGGTGTTTCTAAGACACAGAAACAGGGTGCCATTTCTATACGGTCAGCTGGCCACTGGCCAGCCCTGGGTGCTCAGGGCTCAAGTCTGATTTCAAATTGCCTTCTATCTTCCAAGAGATTATGGAGCAAATGGCTCTGGTGGATGCCCTCAGGAGGGCATCTGGAGTGACTGCTTAATTCAGGGTTCCGTGGGCCGAGGTAGCGTGTCAAACTGTTCCTGGTCCCCTTTCGTCTTCTCTCTCTTATTATAAGAGGTCACTTCAGCCCTGGAACCAAGGGGATTGAATCTGAACAGGTGAACTGAAGGAACCTGGCTGCATTCTGGTCAAAGGGGCCTTAGTTCTGGCTTCTCCAAATGTTGCCCTTAGATGCACCATGTGATCTGACTACATGACACCTCCATGTCACCTCGGAGATTACTGGAAATGCAGCACCCCAAATCTACCAAATCAGAACTTGCATTTTAACATGGTCCACAGGTGTTTTGTATGCATGCTAAGATTCGAGAAGCAATGGTCTAGAAGATTTTATAGGTGAAAAGAGGTATGTAGTCCCACAAAGATCCCCGTATTCATCAGAAAGGACAGTTCCCATTGAGGTTAGTTAATATTTTCAACAATACTGCACCTCAGTGAGTCTACAAGCTCCTGATAGTACTGCCAAGGCCTTGACCTCAGTACTACTAATAAAAGCCTTTTCCATCTGATGTTAAGTCCTTAAACGAAGGGCCGTCCAGTGCTCAGTCTCAGCCTCCGTTACTCCGTTCTGTTGTTTCTCCCCCTTTTCTCATGGGACAACTCATCCCAACTGGAGGAAAGTCATGGCATGAAGGAAAGTTGGATAAAATCCTATTTTGGTTTCTCAACACATTAAAAAAAAATTCAGATTCCTTCCTGTGGTCTTACAAGGCCCGTCATGGCCTGGCACTTGAATGTATCTTAGAGCCTATTTCTTGCCTCTCTGCTCTAACCACTCTGGCTTTCTTTCTTTCCGGATCCACACACCAAGTTCATTCCCAGCTCTGAGCATTTCCAGCCATTGCTTTCTCCATGGGAATGCTCTTTCCTTCCTCATATCTTATTGCTGACTCCTCATCATTCAGGTCTCACCGCGAATACTCTTTTGCTAGAAGGACCAACCCTGCCACTCTCTCTGAAATCCCACCCACCTCATCCATCTCCATCACATTATCCTGTGTGATCTTCCTCACTGTACTTCACATTACCTGGTGTTCTCTTATTTATATTTACTAATGTTTTTCTCCTCCCCTATAACATGTAATAAAGCTTTAGAAGAGCAGGGAACAAGTTCCTCTTACTGACTGGTATATCCTACGTGCCTAGAACAGTGCCTGACAGAGTATTTACTCAATGAATGTTTACTGAATTTGAGTGAATGACAGTGCTAGTGTGAAATCATTGATTTTTTGATTATCAGTGCATTCCTGATTTCCTTCCTCTAAACACTCCACTCATGCCCACAGACAACTCCAAAGGGCTCAGGTGGCAGAGCCTGAGTTAAGGATGTTTTAGGTCTTGTCTATAGCACTGAGACAGGTCATGTTTTGGTCACTTCAGAGCTATGTGGTATTTCAATCAATATAGTTCTACAAACACTTATAGACTGCCTGCCCATGTACAAGGCCCTGTGAAATAGAACAGGGAATATTATAAGATCTTGACCTCAAGGGCCTCTCTTCAATCAGGCAGACAGGTAGACAAGCTAATCAATTTTGTGCAATATGAAAAGTGCCACAGCCCCAGTAAGTTCAAATTATTGATGTGCAAAGGAAGAGTTTAACTCCAAATGGGGGAAGAGTAGTGATAATTTCCCAAAAGAAATGATGTCTGATTTGGGTTTTAACGCACAACTAGGAGCTTGCTGGAGGCACATAAAGGCAAAATGCATTCCAGGGAGACAAAATGGCCTGTACAAAGGTACAGAAACAAGAAAGCGGGTCGAGGGGACTGCAAATAGTTTGGCGATGCCAGAATGCAAAGTGCGCAGTTCGGGCAGGCAGAAGCAAACAGGCTGGGAAAGGAGTCAGGAGCTGGTGATAACACATCTCCTTGAGGTGCTGGGCCTACTTCATGTTTGAGGTCAGATGCAAATATCTCAAATTCATTTTAGTCCAAAAGAGCCAGCAGTGGATTTAGCTGAGTGCATGTTGCAACCCCTAGTCCTCCTCTGTGCTCCCCTTGGGCACCATGAGCACCATAGCCAGCAATCTCAAAAGCCCCCACATGCTGGACCCATTAGGCCCTGCCTGCTCCACTGTCTGAGTCACTTCCCCCTCTGCCAACCATAGGAGAACCCAGAGGAACTCTCCACTAAATGAATTTGAGATGACTCACTCCAAACCAGGGACTTGAAACTTGAAAACCTCAGCAGCAATGCCTTGGCAATAAGACTCTTGGTTCAGATTGTCCACTTGTTGTCTGGGGAGCCACTGGAAGTGAGGGGATAGGGCAGGAGTATCTGGGGGAGGGCGTTTGAAGCAGAAATGCTGGGTTTTCCCAGAGCGTTGGAAAGACAACAGCACCCAATGCATGTCATTGCTTGTTTGAGATCCAACTAGTTGCCAAGAGTTAAAAAAATGACACTCAAACATATTTTGGGTGGTATACCTAGTTTTGTTGACAATATTTGATGCAATTTTTAAAAATAAGGAGACTTCACATTAAATCATATATTTCTGAATCCTTTCAACAATTTGAAAGGCCTGCAATAAACCACTGCAAGTGAAGAGTGGGTGCCCTTTCTACGGGCTGTATGCTCCTCATGTTTCCATGGCCTCACTCTAACATTTACATTCTGGTGCCCCAACACTTACACGCAGAATGCTTCATTGGTTTACTGTACCTTTTTGACTCCTCTGGACACTTGATTTTATAACCTCTATTCGGAAGCCATCACCGAGTGGGCAAACTCTGATGACATTTTCAGTAACAGAGGAATAGACCTCAAAATATAACCTCTGGAAAATTTCACCTGCTCAAAGCTTAGGTGTAAAAGAAATAATAATACAATAAAAGGGCATGAAGATGACCAGTCTTCACCTCCCACTTCTTCTCTCCTGCCAGACTCATGGTATTCACATTCGAGGCCAGGGTTATTTTTTTAATTCTCTTATCTTATTGTTTCTCATCATAATTAAATCATGGTTTATACTTAAATGGGTAAGGAGTGGAATGGCACTGTTGGTCTAGGTTTTATGAGTCTGGTATCCTCGCCCAGGAAACCAGACACCCAGGACAAAGCATGTTTTGCTCTTTCTTCCATCTATTTATGTTTTGTGGCTCTCCTTCCTTCCATCTGTGTTCGTCTGCCTGCTCTTCCAAGAAGCATTCCATGATGTCCCCAGGCTGGAAATACTAGCCTTCTCTTCTCTATTCAAAATTAGTACTTATTCATTTTTTGTTATGCAACCTCTTGAGTTTTTGTTTCCTTCACGGGGAAAATAATATCTACTTCATAAGATCATTATGTATGTTATGTCTGGACATGGTGAAAATGACCATTGCACACACACATATCACTTGCTATATGCCAGGAATCCACCCAAGGGCTTTGTATGTGTTAACTTATTTGATCTTCGCTACATCACTATAGAGTAGTATTCATGTTATGAAACCCATTTTACAGATGAAGAAGCTGAGGTACAAATAGGTTAAGTAATTTGCTCAAGGTCACCCAGCTAGTATGTGTTGGAGACAAGCTTCAAACCTCAGAAGCTAGACCCAGGATCTATGCCCCTAACCATGAGGTAATACTGCCTCTCTTCCAAAGTTAGGTCTACAGTGCACAGTAGCGTCCTTTATGTTTGAGATTGCAAATTGCCCTCCATGATCTATTCCTACCAGTGCTATTTTGTATGTTTGGTCACATGCAGCCAGATTGAATCCCACCTGTTTTCAAAGCATGATTTGACTAGCTGAAAAGAATTATGGAGGGAGAAGTCCCAAATAGCATAAATAAAGCTTGAGAGGTGGGATCCTCTGTCCTTCCTTTTCCTCCTTTATTTTGGCAGGAGAGTCTTCAGATAGAGAACTCTTTTGAAAAATAGTTTACCGGCAGACCCCTCCTGAAAGCTCTTTTCATTCTAGAAGAACCAAACATCCAGCATAGATGCGAAACACTCCTGAGACCAAGCAAAGGCTTGGACCTATCAGAATGCAACTGGCATTGGTTTTATTCTCATCATTTTTGGATATGGATCTATTTCCAGTTCTAGCACTAACTTACCCGTACAATTTGATACAGACTTGTATTTGTCCTTGGTTTTTCTATCTGTAAAATGAAGGATTGGAAAATGAGCATATATGCCTTCGAAGGCCATATCCAACTGATTAGTTGTTTTTGTCTGGAGTGCGGCAAGCCATACGCAGGGTTAGACCAGCACTGTTGGCTGCTGGAGAGAGCGTATGTCAGCGTGTTGGCCAAGAATTTGTCTCCCTGGGTTACATGATTCTCTAGGCTCCTACACAATTTTATGTTCATGGGAAAATAGCTACAAGAAGAAAAGCAAGAGGTATGAATAAGACATTTTAAAAGGATTATGAAGAAACAAAGTATGACTGTTGAATCACTATACTGGAGGTAGCAAAGAACAGGATTAATACTGCAGAATCCAAATCGGTAACGTGGTAGACAAAAGTAAAATTAAAGCAGAGAAAAAGAACAAAGTAAGACGTGGGGCAGGAAGGGCAACATGAGGGATCTTTGTGGAATGGAACTGTTTTGTGTTTTGACTGTGATGGTGGAAAACAGACCAACACATGTAATAAAGCTACAGAAAATTAAGAACATACACACACTTACACACACATACATGCACAAATGAGCACAAGTAAAACTGGGGAAATCTGAATAAGATTGGTGCGTTGTATAAATATCAATATCCTGTCTATGACGCTATGCTATATTTTCACAAGATACGACCATGGGAGAAAACAGAATAAAAAGTACATGTATTATTTCTTACAACTGCATGTGAGCCTACAATAACCTCAAAATAAAAAGTTAATTCAGAAAAGAAAGATCAAAGCTATAAACACACAAAAGGAGAATTAGAGATAAGAGAATAGACATCCAATATTTAGATAAATAGTGTTATAAAATGGAACTAGAAGCAATGATCAAAGGCAAAAGCAGATTAAACTGTTTCTATGCTGGAAAAAAAAAGCCAATTTTCACAGATTTAAAAGACTCACAATAAAAGAAAAGAAATTGATTCTTCAACACATGTGCCAAACTTTCTATATTACAATAATTGCAGCCAAAAATGAAAGCCAGATGAAGTTGTTAGGAACCCAGAGCTTGTAAACAGCCCTGGGGACAACAGTGGAGACTCAAAGCCAGTGGCAGTGATGAGCCCCTCTCCCCATGACTCGTTTTAGGGATTCCGTTCCCCCTTAAAGCCACGGTCTGGTGAAAAACCTGAAAATGCTGCGGAATCACAGATGCTACACGAGGAACACTTACACCGAAAAGAGGATTAAAGCTCCGCACCATTCGGAATGACTCCTTATCATTCATAAACCGTTTCTTGAAAAGCATGAGGGCAAGTTTTACAATTATTATTTAGGTGTGGATCTGGGTACAAAGCAAATTCAGTCACCCCTGTACTTGCCCTCGGAAACCCTTCTTTAGCCTTAATGCCATTCATTCAATTAACGGACACTTACGGACACACGGCAGGTAGACGGCACTGAGAATGCATAAAAATGCTGAACCAGGCACGACCCTTACCCCAAACAGCCTGTTAGCGACGAGCATGTAATACTGATGATAATGGCTATGAGTTTTAAGTGTTATCTGCATTCCAGACACTGCACAAGTGCTTTATATATTATTTAATTTAGTGATCTCGATAATTCTGCTGAAGGCCGACCTGGGGTTTTACTTTATGTTTCTGTGACCCAACGCCTGTGCTGTTCTCTATGCGTATTGCCTACCACTTTTCAAGATGAAGGTCAAATCACACAATGACCATTAAATACATCTTCTATAAACATGTACAGATTCATCATTCATCCATTTATTCATTCATTCATCAACAAATATGTATTAGTACCATCTATGTACCAGGCTCTATGCTAGGTCCTTGGGATATAAAGATGAGAAAAACAGACAGGAATTCAACGTCAAGGAGTTGCAAGTTTAATGGGGAGAACTGGTATTACTCAAACGATGGCTGTAGAACTGTCTGTGTCTATGGCAAGGGCTACAGGGAAATAAACCTGCTGCTTTGAGAGCATGTAAGGAACCAATGTGACCTGATAAGGAAATGAGGGAAGGTTTCTCCAAAGAAGTGACCCTTGTAAAGAAATCGGAGGGATTAAGAGTTATCCAGTTGAAGAATGGAAGGAAGGCACGGCAGGAAGAGGAAACAGCATGGGGAAAATTCCGGCGTTGGGAAGGGGCATGGCAATACGATGGACTGAAAAAGGGCCACTGTGGAGAGAGTGAAGCAGTGTGGTGCAAGAGGTGGATGGAAACTTACTAAGGGCCAAGGAGCGCTACGTCTCATGGCCCGTGAAAGGAGTTTTGCCTTTATCCTAAAAAACAAGAGTAAGCCATTGGAAGCACTTGGAAAAGGAGTAGTAGGGACATGGTGAGTTTTGAATTTTCAATTTTTTCTTTTTGCCTTTTATAGCCAAAGCTGTTAGAGGAAACTTCTCGATTACATTATACTGCTTATTGTAACATCAAGTAATAAAATATCATCTTCCTAACTAGAAAGGAGACACCTGGAAGGTTGGGGCCACTTCTTAAACATATTTTATTGGATTTAAGAACCCAAATAATAAAATGTATGTTTACTGTTGCATTCTACTAAAAAAATAAAAAACACTGCCAATTAGACGTGTCACTGATTAAAAAATAAGCATCTCCGTCCAAAGATTTAAAAATGTGAACTAATGTGCATCTTTAACCTGGTGAAGTATTGTACTTCCTCTGACTTTCTTATAAGGCCTAATAATGAGTTGGTCATAATTAGTTGGGGAGAGTGTTAGACTTCAAATGATAAAACTGAGTTTGCAACTTGTTCTGCCATGCACCTGAGCAAGAGTGACTTTTGGGTCCCAGTCCACCGCTCTGTAAGATGAGTATATGATCCCCGAGGTTCTTCCCAGGTCTACCTCTTCTCTGTGCAATAGCTGCCTGTCAACACCTCTAGGAAGGTGACCCTGAGGCTTTCATTTGCTGGAAAGAGTACCTGGCAGTGAGCTGCGGGGCCCCCTACATTTCTCCAGGTGGAAGGCACAGCCCTGAATTAGAGACAAATAACGGAAGGCTGGAGACACCTACTGACCAAGGAAACTTTCTGTGGGTCCCATGTTAACCAGAGATGGAAGCAAAGCATGGGCTGTGTTATGAGTTGAATTGTGTTCCTCCCAAAAGATAAAGTCCTAATCACCTAGTATCTGCGGATGTGCCCTTATTTGGAAATAGGGTCTTTGCGGATGATCAAGTTACGATGAGGTGATTAGGACTTCATTCCTGTTATGCAATCTTTGCTCACAACCCCACATCCTCTACAGCCACTTTCTCTACCTTCCCAAGCTTTCTCTTTTCACACCTGCCCGTAAGGTGTGCCTGGAAATGGAGGCAAGACTGAAATTCAAATTTCATGCAATGTCCAGTGTAGAAGAGTAGTAATTATTATTACAGCTTTCATTTCTTGAGAGCTCACTGTGTTCCTTAGTTGATGTTGTGTTTTATAAGCACTTATTTTTAATTCTCTGTATAAGCCTATCACGTAGGTATGAATATGAGCCCAACTCTATAATGAAGACTGAGGTGGGCATAGATTTAAAAACTTTTCCAAGATCAGATAGGAAGAGGCAGAAATGGGACTCAAATGTAGATACAGCCAGGAGTCCACGCTCTGTGAATCGCTGTGCTACACTGACTTCTCACGTCTGGAAATTGGAATGTCTTTGTTTATGGTTTAGGAAAATATTCTAGCAGGGAACTTGAATCAGTTCTAAAAGTTAGGGAGGAATTACAGAAATGCAGAGTTTTAATGTTAGAAGACACCTTAGAGATTTTCTGGTCTTTCCCCTCACTTATCACATGAAGAATCTGAGGATTTCATGGGCAAAAATACTTGCCAGCGGATAAACATTTACAAAGCTTTGCACTCAGTCCAGATCTCCAGGCTTCTAAGCCACGGTGCAGGGGAAGAAGAGAAACATACCCTAATCCTCGTATCAGTGTTCTTGAACTCGGGCAAGCGTCACGATTATCTGTGGTTGTAACATGGATGGCTGAGTTCCATCCAAGGGTTTCCATCTCATCCAAGGTAGGGACCGGGGTCTGAGAATTTTCATTTTTAAGTTGTCATGTGATGTTTCTGGGGACTTCGTTCTGAAAATCACTGTCTTTAAACTCAGGAGATATTGTACGATTAGGTGAGCAGGCCTCTTACCATGCTCACTGAGTAAGAACTGCAGCCTATCTTATCACTGGTTGAACGTGGCAATCACCAGGGGAGATTTAAAAGCCCACCGTAGAGTCTCATTTAAGTGGTCTGAGATATGGGCTGAGCACTGAATGTTTCTATAAATCTTCAAGATGATTCTCATGTGCCTTTAAGATGATTCTTACGTGCAATCAGCACGTGCAATGAGAACCACTGTCTTACCACTTCCAGCTCTCTGACTGTGGGTAAGTTATATAAACTCTTGGTACTTCAGTTTTCTCATCTATATCATGAGAATAATAATGGTACTTACGATTTTTGTGAGTATTAGATGACTTAATAAATTTTAAACATTTAGAAATATGCCCAGCGTTTAGTTAATGTTATATAAACATTGGCTGTTGATCATCACTGTAGTTGTAATTTATGTCTTCTTTTCTCTTTCCCTTTCTACTGTGCTCTAATTCTCATGGACTGTCTCACATGTGGGCAAGGCTTCAAGTCTTTTCTAGAATGGGCTATATTAAAGCCAAGAAAATTTAGCTTCCTCTTACCCACACATTCCCCACTGCCCTCCCCATCCAAAGCAAAACAAGAACAAAAGCAAAAACAGAAGCTGCTCTGTTCTTTCAGTCAGGTTTGTTCAGTGGAATCTGGAGGTAAGACTTTTATTTATGATCTAAATTCCAAAGCCCTTGTTGAAAGTCAGTTGACCATAAATGTGAGAGTTTTATTTGTGACTCTCAATTCTGTTCCACGTCTGTCCTTATGCCAGTACCATGACGTCTTGATTCACGTAGCTTTGCAGTAAGCTTTAAAATTAGAAAGTGTGAGTCCACCAATATTGTTCTTCTTTTTCAAGATTCTTCCGGCTATTCTTACTCTCTTGCATTTCCATATGAAGGTTAGAATCAGCTTGGCAATTTCTGAAAAGATGCCAACTAGGATTTTAATTGGTATTGAACTGCACTAAATCTGTCAATTGATTTGGGGAATATTGCCCTTATTTTAACAATTATTAAGCCTTTCTGATTTCCATTTATTGAAATCTTTAATTTCTTTCATAGTGTTTTATAGTTTTCAGAGTATAAGTTGTATTTTTTGTTAAATGAATTATTAAGTATTTTATTCTTTTTGATGCTAATATCAATGGAATTGTTTTCTTAATTTCATTTTCAGATTGTTCGTTGCTAGTGTGTAGAAATACAGAGGAACTGATTTTTATGTATTGATCTTGTGTTCTGCATCCTTACTTAACTTGTTTATTATTCTAATAGGCTTTTAGTGAATTCTTTAGGATTTTCTATATACAAGATCACACTGTCTGCAAATATAGTTTTATTTCTTCCTTAACAGTGTAAGTATCTTTTATTTAACTTTCTTGCCTAGTTGCGCTAGCTAAAACTTCTAGTACAATTTGAATAGAAGTGGCAAGAACGGACATCCTATCCTTGTTCCTGATCTCAGAGGGAAAGCACTGAACCTTTCACCGCTAAGTATCATCTTAACCGCAGGTTCTTCACAGATGGCCTTTATCAAGTTGATAAAGTGCTCTTTTATTTCTATTTTGTTGATTGTTTCTATCATGAAGAGGTATAAGATTCTGCCAAATGCTTTTTCTGCATCTACTGAAATGACTGTGTGGGTTTTATTCTTTATTCTTTTGACACGATGTACTATATTGATCGTCATATGTTAAACCTTGCATTCCTGGGTATTTCAAGGCCCTTATAAAAAACAACTTGTTGTTATAAAAATTTTTAAATACATAAAAAGTAGAGAGAATAATACAATGGACCCTCGACTTCAACTATTATCAACTCCAGGGCCAATTTGGTCCATCTACATTCCTCACTTCATTCTGCCACATTCTAATAATTTTGAAGGAAATCCCAGCAGTTATATTTTTCGTCTGTTACTACTTATGTATGTACCTCAAAAGTATAAGACTCTTTTTTAAAAAGTCATATCATTGTCATATTTTAAAGCAATAATTCCTTAATTTCATAAAATGCCCAGTTAGGGAACAAATTTCTCTAGTTATCTCATACCTTTTAAAAAATTTGTTTGACTAAAGACCAGAATAAGGCCTATATTTAAAATTTTTTGTAATTTTGGGGGAGGGTAATTAAGTTTATTTATTTATTTGTTTATTTTTTTAATGGAGGTACTGGGGATTGAACCCAGGACCTCATGCATGCTAAGCATGCGCTCTACTACCGAGCTATACCCTCCCCCTGGATATTTTTAAATGGATCCATGTATCCCTTAAGTCTCATTTAACTTATTGGATCACCCCTCCATCTCCCTCCATTTCTTTTTTTGCATGAAGAAATTAGATAATTTGTCTGGTAATGCTTGCCACAACCTGGATATTGCCAATTTCATCCCCATGGTATAGTTTAACATGTCCCTCTGGACCCTGTGTTTCCTATGAATTGCTAATTAGATTTAGAGACTTGATCAGACTCAAGTTTGATTTTCTGGCAGGAATACACCGTAGGTAATGCTGTGCACTTCCACTAGGAGACATATACCTGATTGCCTTAATTTTTGTTATGTTAGTAACTGTTACTATTTACTGCTTAGATTCCTAATTTCATTAAGGGTTTCAAAATAGTTATATTCTAATTCTTTCTCTGGTTCTAAGTAACATTTCCACTCCATACAAGATTAAGGAAAAAACTAAGGATGTTTGAGAGGGTGGAGTGGGACTTACTGGAAGGATTTCTGGGGTGTGTCTAGGAACCAAGGCTCTATGAAGGACTCCCAGAATCTTAGACTCTATCAGGCCATCTGGAGCTTTGCTCTCTCATCTATCCCCCCAGGACTGGCCCCATGTCTTTTCACTTAACTTATCTAATCTTTTCATAGCCAAATATGGATGCCCCACACTTCTTGCCTTTATATTTCTACAGCCAAACAATTTATAGATATTATGCAAAGGTGGTTCCATGTCAGACTTCCTGGCTGATACCTTCTGACTGGTCCAGTTTGGGCCAGTTAGCATTAGGACAGCATAGCAAAGTCACACAGTACAGACATGTCTACTGGTGTGTCAGGTGAAGGAGGGTTCTTAGAGAAGAAGTGTATGGGTGTATATTCCAAAACATTGAGTACTGGTATCTCCCCCTCCAATGTCTACCCATGACTTCAAACCACCATTTTTTATACATTGATGAGTCTCCTTCTCCCCTCTGCCATCAAATGAGCTTCAAACTCTTACATAAAGTTGCCAACTTAAATACCTCCTCAGAAATCCTGCAGATCTAAATCTTAACATGTCAAAGGCTGAAGTCATCATCTTACCCCCCAAATTTGATCCCCTCTCTTTATGCTCTATGTCAATGAAAGGAACCATAATCAATGCAGTGAACCATATTAAAAATGTGAGCATTTCCCTAGACCCTTCCCTGCACTATAATCTCTTTTTTCCCAAACCATTCATCTAGTCACCACGGACTCTAATTCAGCCTGCTTTATATCATCGGCATTTGTCCCCACTAATAGCCACTGCTTTAGTCAATATCCACCACTTCTAACCTTGAGTATTGCCTTAGCTTCCTAACTGGGCTCTCCAGGTCTCAGAATGGTTCATTCCCCTTTTATCCCCCACAACTATCGCAAGAGTCATCTTTCTAAAACACAGTTACAATCATTTCACTTTGCTGATTAAATTCCCTCAATAGGACACGATAGCTTTCAGGGTAAAGAGTTCAAACTCCCTGTCTCAGCAGCCAAGGTTCGTCATCGTCTGACTCCTGACTACTTCTCCAGCTTTGCCCCTTCACTCCCGCACAAGTCAATGTGCTGTCCCATCATCCAGAAGCATCTGCAGTTTCTGCAGAAACCTGACAAGTTATTTCATGCTTCTCAGCTTGCTTTCCTTCAGCTGCTTCCACTATCTGGTGTCTTTTCACCTTTTCCATCCAACTAATAGCTAGTGACTCCTCAAAACTCAGCTAAGAAGTTGACTTTTCACCTTCTGTGAGAAACATCCTAGGGTACATGTTTAGCTTGACTTTCAATCTCCAGCACTTAGCCCGGTGCCCAGAGAAGAGTGAAGTGTTTAATACACATTTGTGATATAAATAAATTGAAAACCGAAAGTTAGATCCACGGGCAAAGTGCCTGGGCTTGTCGCAGCTCGATGTTGTAAGACATTCTGGGCAATGAGTGGACCTCTGCACCTCAGTCATCACAGGAGTCCCTGCAGGCTCCTCTGACGGATTTTCTTAGATCGTGTATCTCAGTTTACGGACCGCAGCCCCGCAGGTGTAAACCAGACAGCTCTGAGAGTCAGCACTGCTGCTGGGTGCCAGGGCAGACAGAAGGAGACCAGGCAGGCACAGGAGAGTGAGAACAGACTCCCGGAATCTCCAAGGAGCACAAAGAATGCCTCGTTGCTTGATTATGGAAAATTCCAAAATCAAGGACCAGTCTTGGAGTTTAGGGTTACCTCCTTACCAGGAAGCCTTTGCTGATAACCTGCAGCCTACACTGATCACTTTCTTGACCA
The DNA here is from genome assembly GCF_009834535.1 of Camelus ferus. Taxonomy (NCBI): domain Eukaryota; kingdom Metazoa; phylum Chordata; class Mammalia; order Artiodactyla; family Camelidae; genus Camelus; species Camelus ferus. The sequence goes on along the minus strand of NC_045717.1, from coordinate 8,612,671 downwards.
GCAAGAACATTTCCCTATTTCTTTCATTCATGTTAATACCTGACTACACTTTGTGTAATTTGTTACCTGTAGTCTAGTTTCTCTCAGCTTCGTGTAAGCATTTTGTAAGCAAAAAAGCCTCACGAAAAGAACATGGCATGTTTTTCAACAGGAGAAGTGCCAGAAACCTGGAGAAGGATCAATGTTCTGATTTTTCTTAAAGAAATAATGATGATTCTAGAATTTATGAACTTACTGTACCTAAAGGTTAAAAAAAAAAAACTAGCCAAAAAAAAAAAAAAAAAAAAGACTGAAAGGTGATTTGTGAGTACTGTATCTATAAAAAGGTGAATTTGTAATCACCCAGAGACCACTTGGGTTCACTGTGGACAAATTATGCCAAGTGAACCTGGTTTTTTTTCCAATTGAATTTCTAACTGGTAATCTAAGTTATAATAACAATTCATATCAATCCAGGGTTTTATACCACAAAGCACTTCTCACATGTTAGCTCAGTGAAGTTACCGTGGCATTGTGAAAAGATGATGGATTTTTCAGCAAGACAGATATGAGTTTGAATCTCGGTGCTGCTTCTCTGAGCCTCCTTTTTTCCCCTCTGTATAATAAACTTAAAATATATACACGAATAAAAGGTAATCTGTGTTCCAGCCCAGTTACTGAAATACAACAATATCTGCATTTTATGGAGAATTTATTTTAATTATCACCATTCTTAATTCTCTCAGTGAACAGTGAGGAAGATATTAGTGTTGTCTTTTGTGCATATGAGAAAACTGAGGGTAAGTTTAAGTGATTTTCTACAAGACACTCAACAAGTGTGTTGGAGGACAAAGGTTTGAGTCCCTGCTCTTTGGTGTGCTCTTTGCCCCGTGGCATGGGGGAGTGAGATAAACTTCTCATTTCCTATTCTGCACGCACAGAGTATGTGGAATGGCAAAGAGCTCTGAGCTACATGGCATTACAGTGTGGAGAGTTTACAGCCATTTGACTGACCAGACCTCCCTACTGTTGATCACAGTCCGCCTGGATGGGGTGGACTATCTTTCACCTTATAGAGCTCTGACTTGGCCTATCCTCTTCAACAATTTAATTAACTTAAAGGACATTCTGATTAAATCTGTAATTACTGTAATGAGTAGTTACAATGCTGGATATAAAAACCCAGATTTATTTAAAAGGAAATAGATAAAAAAGAATGGGTCAAAATAATGAGACCAAGGCTAATGGACCCCTCAAGTAGAAACAGAGAACGTTCTCTATCAAAAAGAGGACTGACTTAAAAGACATGTTACTAAATGAAAGAAGCCAGTCTGAAAAGGCTGCAAACTGTATGATTCCAACCAAATGACATTCTGGAAAAGGCACAGCTACAGAAACAATAAAAAGATCGTGGTTTCCAGGGGTTTGGGGAGAGGGAGGGAGGGAGGAATGAACAGATGGAGCACAGGGGATTTTAAGGGCAATGAAATTACTCTGTATGATACTATAGTGGTGACTACGTGTCATTATGCATTGGTCAAAACCCATAGAATGTACAACATCAAGAGTGAGCCCTAATGTAAACTATGGACTTTGGTTGATAATAATGCGCCCATGTGGGTTCATCGATTGTACCAAATATGCCACACTGATGAGGGATGTTGAGGGAGGGGAGTATATATGTGTGGGTGGGGAGGGCTATGTGGGAACTCTCTGTATTTTCTGCTCAATTCTGCTGTGAACCTGAAACTGCTTTAAAAGAATAAAGTCTATTAAAAAAAAAAAAGATGACTGAGAAGATCATTAAAGCAAAATGCTCTGTTCCTGTCTCAGATGACACCTATCCAGAAATTAAAAAATTATCTCACTTCAATCTGCTAGATTTTGAGAGTTTCGACCTGCCTCCTCTGAATGGAGTGCCTCTCATGATCCTTGATGAGGAGACGGAACCTGAGCAATCTGACACCTGGGCCCCCCTTCACCTCTGAAGGCACCTCCTCCACTGCAGGAGTCTGATCTGTTGACCCTGGATGTTGAATTGCCACCTGTTTGCTATGACTTAGATATTTAAATTTCTTAGCACCTTATAGTTTGTGTGTATGTATTAAGAGTTTGTATTAACAAAGCCGTTCTTTGTTTAAGAAGATCAATAAAAAAAAATCCTACACTTATGATTAAAAAAAATTAAACTTCATGAGTATGGAATCGGAGAGACATGGCTTAACAGCAGCAAATGTGAAAACAACGTCATGATTTAAATTGATTACAAGTTTGATGTGAATCAACAATATGGCGAAGCCACCACTTAATCTTTGGCTGCATTCAAAGAAACTTAGCATCACACAGAAACTTAGGTCTCAAAGTGTTCTGGGCTGGTCAATTTGCACCTGGAGTTGCATATTTAAATCTGAACATCATATTTTGAAAAGAACCTAGACAAACTGAAGGCAATCCGGAAAACATTCCAAGGATGGTGAAAGGTGTTCAAAACCTTATTCCGGAATTGCCTTGGAGATATACTGGAAAAGTCTGTACCAGAGGAAAGAAAACCTGTGGGAGACATTATAATGAAGGACAGAAGTGGAAGAAAGATCTGACTTAGTCTGTGTAGATCCAAAAAGTGAACCAAAGACCTTGCAAGGCAGACATCTCTCAGGGCAAATGGATGGAAGTCAATGATAATGAAATGTACCATTTACCAAGCACGGAGCTAATATGTATCTTATACACTTTATTTCTCACAAAAGCCCTTTAAGTAGAGAGCACTACTACCTCCATTTTATAGATTAAAAAAAATCAAGCTTAGAAAAATTAAAAAATGCACTCACAGTCCTAAAACTAGTAAGTTCTTGCGCAGGGATGCATCCTCACAACCCTATGTTGTAGGTAATAATTCAATGACAAAAGAACTTGAGGTTACCAAATTTACTAAAGACCAAAGGCAACTACACAGTGGAACTGGCTTAATAAGTACTTAAGCTGTGCTGGGACCTGGGCAATACATTTTACAATTTATTTTCATACGGGAATGGCTTGCAATGGGTATCATTATTCTCTTCTTACAGAGAAGGAAATTGAGGCATAGATAGATAAAGTAACTTGCTTCCGATCGTAAGTGACAGAGACGGGATTAAAACCCAGGTCTATGTGACTTAACCACTGTGTTCTGTTGCCTCTCTCAGAGAAGCAGGAAGAATTTTCTACCAACTAAAGCTCTCCAGAAATGCTTCAAGGGGCAGTCAGTGCTTCATCACTGAAGTGGTCCAGGTAGAGGCTGGTGGTCCCTTGTGTGAGGGTAGAACTGTAGGCTGAGATGCTTGGATAAGGCAAGCCTTTATCATTCTATCAAATATGCTTTTCATACTAATTCTTCATGGGGTGTGCTAAGCACTAAATAGGTGCTTGGTAAGTAGTTGTTGACTTGAATGGAACAGAAGTCCACTCTCTAGGAGGGGACCTCTCAGTGCATTGCTGTGGGAGTTGTGGCTTTGCAAATGAACTTTCTAGCTATTTGTGTCAAGGCTGAATTAGAGGGAGGCGGGCTTCCCAGCATAGCTAGCAATTAGAATCCAACCCACAAATTCATGCACTGGACTGGCTGCTTGCGTGGGAAGGAGAGGGAAGGAGGCACCTTCAAGAGGGCAGTGGAATAAAGTAGGGGCAGCCGTGGGCAGCAGCCCTGGGAGCTGTGGCCACAAGAACAGCCTGGACAGCTGGCCTCAGTCTTGATTTGGATTAAGATGTTTATTCTGCTCTGCCTCCCAGGCCTCTCCCTTCCTGCCTCAAGGGCTGTCCACTCGAGTGTCTGAAGAGGTGATTAATTGGATGCAGACCTCAGATTCAGCCGAGAAGTGTTCTCAGATGAAGATTCACATTGGGGGGTGCAAGAGACCCTCCCAGTGGTACTTTGTAGAAATTCCCTTCCCTTGCCAACTCCTATAGTTTAAAGGTCATGATCCATGAAAAAATCCGAATTGAATGCATGCCACACTGAGCTTGTGGCCAAGCACAGATGTAACTGGCGCTGTGAAATGGTAGTGCGTGCAAAATGGAATTGGAGAACATGTAACCCAAGTCTTGACCAGGGGTTCCCTGGGACCAAATGTTCTCAGAAGAACATGCATAGATTATCCACTCGGTTTATGGAGGGAAGATAAAAAGCCCTCTTGCTCAATGGCCACCCCACTGCTTTGTCAGAAACACTCATATCATCACTTCCTCAGGCTAAAGCAGTGGTTCTCAAACATTTTGGTCTCCGGTACCATTCACACCCTTGAAAATAATTGAGGGTCCCCAAAAAACTTTTGTTCACGTGATTTATATCTCTCAATATTTACCATATTTGAAATTAACTGAGAAAATTAACTGAGAAATTTTAAAAATACTGATTTTTAATTCCTTTAAAATAACAACATAGCATTAAATGTTGACATTATTTTTTCCTACAAAAATACAGTCTCCCAAACAAAAATATTTTGTGAGAACAATGTCACTGCTTTACATTTTTAAAAATCTCTTTAATGCCTGGCTTAATAGAAGGCAGCTGTATTCTAAGATCTGCTTCTGCTTTCAATCTGTTGTGATATGCTGTTTGGGTTGAAGGTTATGAAGAAAGCCCCACTTCACACAGTATGTAATAGGGAGAGGGAGGAGCATTTCAGCAGCCCTTTTACATAACTGTAGTGATTCTTTGTTTTTTTTTTAACCACCCCAGAACAGATTAGTTGCAGTGTAGAACGTGACTCCATATCAATGAACTTTTCACATTCCATTACATTAAATTCCCTCGATCTGTCCTGCACTTTGAATACATCTTTTACCCACACATGGTTTTTAATATCATACATTAATCATTGGGAAAATATTGATTCACTGAGTTATGCAGATCTTCCAAATGTTGCTACATTTCATTATACAACATTAAAAAACAAAAACCAAAAAACTTCACATCTGCTAATATCTCCACTGATCCTATCAGAAGAATCTTTAAGTACTGGGAGCCTGTCAGGTTCATGGTGGCAGATAAAAATTTTTCAGAATTTTAATTTTCACTTGAAAGCTCAAATTTTATCATTGACATCGGATACTGTCAGTTGTTTTCCTTGAAGTGACAGACTCACTTTGTTCCTTTTTGAGAAAATGACTGCCAAATACTCAAGTCTGAATAACCAGTTTGCCTATCAGTAATTTTTTTCAAGAAAAAAAATGGAGTTCCACGGAAAAAGTGGCTAGTTCATTTCGCAACTCAATCACATGAGTGCTTTACCTAGAGAATTTGGGATGCTGGCAGCAGAAGTGTTTTATGGTGCTTCCCATTTCATCACAGAAAATACTAAAAGTGCATGTACTTGAGGGTTGTGATTTTAATCACAGTAACAATGCTTACTGCTTCATCGTAAATATTCTTAAGAAAGCTGTCTTTTTGCTTTTCCTGTGAGTGTGTGGTGTTGAAGAAGGAAAGGACAACTGGGCATCACTGCCTTGATTTGTTCTAAGGGGCCAGCAGTTGTGTCCACAGTTGCTTTTGCACCATCAGTGCAAATGTTAACTCAGTGAGAATGGCAGATGACAGATCAGTATTATCATGAAAATAGTCTGACTTTGCAAACCTCCTGAAAGGCTCTTAGGGACCCCAGGGACCCATGGACTTCACTTTGAGAATGGTTGGGCTGCAGCATTGAAAGACTTTATTAAAATCCAAATGGCACTGGGGAGGGATGGGTGGAAAAACAAACTCTTGGCAACCACTGCCAGCACTGAGTGGGGGCAGGAGAATTCAGCAAGTATGACCTGCAACTTTAGAAGTCAGATAAATCTGGGATGGAATACCACTGACACTTGCTAATTTTGTAAAGTCATGTGATTTTTAAGGTCTTGATTTTCTCACCTGTAAATGGAAATAATAATTTATACCCTTAAATTTGCTATAAGGATTTAATATGACAATTAAGTCACAATTAATGTGACCAATACATAGCACATGCTTAGTAAGTGTTAATTGGTTTTGTAACTTATGTTCTTATAACCTAGAAATAATGGGATAAAAAAAAAGGGCTAAATTTTTACGGACTTGGGGGACAGGAAGCTGTCTGGGGGCCACAGGGAAGGAAATTCTGGAGTATCAACCAAGATTAGCCATCTGGAGGGTGCTAAAAGAGACAAAGAAAGGACTGAAAACAGCCTTCACTTTTTCATTCAGCCATTCAACAAATAAATGATGATCACCTACTGCAAGCCAGACTCCAATTTTATACTAAGAAAAGCCACCAAGTAATGACAACAGCCAGTACGGTGGGCAGGATGTGGGATCCAAGTCAGGGACCTTGGCTTCTGGTCCTGGTTTTGTACTAGCTGTGTCACCTAGGGCGTGCCCTTTAAGTCCTCTGAACTGTGGTTTCCCCATTTGCAAAATGGGAAAGATAATAAATGCTTCACGGTAATGTTTCAAAGGATAAATGTAAAAACGTGGTTAAAGCAGTCTTTAATCATTTCGGTGCCTGTGGTTCTTGAAGTGACTCACCTTTTAATGTCTTGAAAAGCAGCATCACATGGAGGAAGGAATTCCTCCATCCTTAATTTCTTTGCCTCTAAATTATAATAATAGCACTTGTCTACGTTTGAGGAGTTTTAGTATATTCAGGTCCACGTAGTTAGTGTATGGCACACGGTGTAGTCAGAGCTCCACTAACAGCAGCCGTTATTTACAATTTTGTAGTGAGACAGATACACCTGCGTGAAAGCTGGGACATGGTGAGCCAAGGAAACAAATGATAGAGAAGGACTTTTAGCATAACACTAAAGAATAAATTTAATATTGATAGAATGAAAGGTCTGATTACCATTTAGAGACTCATTTTGTGGCCAAGCTATGATGAGGGCATCTTCCTGCCTTCCTAGCTCCATTCTCAAGACCTACCTTTAAGCAGTGTTAGAAGCAGGAGAATTGTATCAATGATAAATTGTGCTGGTCTGAGCAAAGGATTATATAGAGCCTTGGTGGGGGGTAAGGAGTAGAGTATGAGGAAACAAAGGAATTGAAAAAATTAAGAAAGTGTGAGAGCAGAGAGGCGAATTAGCATCCAAGACAGGATGTGCCGTGTCTCTGCTGACTCTGGGGGATGCTACAGAGAAGTCTTCTCTCTGTCTGTCTCATAACAGAATGTGTGTAAGATGGGAAACACCATGAAACTCAAAGACTGAACATGCTCCTGTACTTCTCATGGGAGTTTGATAAGCTGGCAGTTACTCTCCTTGGTTGTGGGCTGTATTTTACGATATTTTAAAACAGATAAACAGTATTTGCTAAGTGCCAGGAGCTAATGTAATTCATACATATCATTCTTTTAATCCTGGTAAATTAGAGAGAGGTGAATTACGGTGCCCATTTTATAGATACATAACCTGAAGCAAAATAACTTGCCTAAAGTATTCCATTAATAAGGGGCAGATTCTCAGGAGACAGTGAATCAAGTCCCAGAGTTCAGGCTCCTAATCATACATCCTACCATTATTAAGAGAGTAAATTAGGACTATGATTACTTTAATGCTGATAACAGTACTCAATGATGGTGTGATGATAAGGAAGAGGAAGGTGCTCATTGTCAAGGTAATCTTTGCACTGCAGGCTAAGACTAGCAGGCTGTAAACAACGACTACTGTTCCTACTTCTTTTAAAAATGAAAAGTAGTGTGTTTTAATTTCCAGCTTAATCCGCTGAAGGATCATCTGAAGTCTGCACAAGGAGCAGCTCAGTGGAATAGGAGAGTGAGAGAAAAGCCACAGAGCTTATTAATATGTCCTTCCCTGATCCAGTCCTTATCCTTAATGCCTCGTCCTATTCCCAGCCCCCTGCAGAACTGAAGCAGGCTTGCAAGGTTGCTGCCACTGAAGCCCCTAGAGATGGATGAAGCCTCAACCTTCAGGAACCATTCATCTCCTACTTGAAAAGAAATTGCCAGAGGATTACAGGAACAGAGATGCGGATTACATTTCCTTAGCGGCTGCTCAGTGTGAAATGAATTTTTGGAGGAGATCTGAAACTGTTGTTTACACGATTTGGTGAAACCAAATAGCCTCTAGAAACCTTCTTTATCATGTTTCCGTCTCAAGGTACTTTCTTGTCCAAGAACACCTCCAGGGAGTACAGTGTGGGCTCCCCATCAGACTCGAGTCAACCAGGCGCTGAAGTTACAGGCTTACCTGACCTGGCCAATGAGCTTACGAATGGAGAAACAGTCCAAGGGGATCATCTCAACTGGAACAAGGTAGCCTCCTTCCAACCAAACTATGATAGCGTCTCAATCCTGGCTGCAAGTTAGAATCACTTGAGGCACATTTTAAAATATGCCTGGAGCCTAGATTCTACTACCGTCCAATTTAATCATACTCCCAGAAGTGAGGACTTACGCCTCATTCTTTTATGAAAGTTCTCATGTGATTCTTTTATGATGCCAGGGTTGACTGTTGCTGATACAGAAGTTTAAGTTTTCTTCTGTACAGTCAGGACTATTCTCAAGGCTTTCTGCTTTTGATAGAAAGCTTCCTACTAGAAGAGGAATGTCACCCCAGTAGCATGAGAAGAATCCAGGTTTTGGAGCTCTGGGTTCAAATTCTTATTTGTTCAAATAGTTATTCATACTGTACAATTTAAGGCAGTATGTTTGCTGCGAGTTAAGTGGCACAAAAGAGATAAGTCAGACATGGCGCCCGTCCTGAAGTGAAAGAGGGCTTGGGTTGAGTCTAGGTTCGTCCAGTCACAAGCTGTGTGACCCTACATCTAGATCATTTCATCTGTAAAATGGATATATTATTGCCTCTCTTCCAGAGGAGTGTGTTCGAGATTATAAATTCTAGAAATAAACCATTTAGTACAGAGCTAGGCACACGGTAGCTATTAACATAAGGGCTTTAGAATCTCTTGCATATTCTACCCCACAGCAACCTAATATCAAGCTAAACCAGGCCTGCGAGAGCTGAGATTTCTAAGAAGAGGTTGGCGGCAGGCAGAAGCTATCACTAAGGGCCTTGCAGGACCTGTAATTATTGTGATCACTGTGCTAACGTATGCTGAAGACGGATGGTCCAGCTTATACCTTGAGAAGATCACTCTGGCTGCTGCGTGAGGAACTGGTTGGAGACGGACACAAATGAAGGCAAGGAGACTGGTCAGGACGCTGTTATATTAGTTCTGGTGAAAGATGATGGACGCTCAGGGTAAGGAAGTGGAAGGAGAGATGAAGAGACATAATCTAACAAGATGAGTTTTGGATGTAGCAGGGAGAGGACCTGTGGATTCCCTGGACATGGGAGGTAAGAGCAATGGGAGCTTCGCATGACGCCCAGGTTTCTCATTTAAACTTCTGGGAGGAATATGGGTCTATTTACCAAGATGAGAGAGGCTGGAGAAGGATTCTGGAGGACAAGGATTCTGGTCGTGTGAACTTTGAGATTCATGTGTCGTTTATGTTGAGGAAACATATAGATGGTTAGGTATATGGATGTAAAGCTTCAAAGAGAGAAGCTGTCAGGTGATATATACTTGAGAATCATCTTCATAGAAATGGTATGAATTTATGAGGATGGCCAAGCTCACCTAGGTGAGAATATAAAGTGAAAACAAAAGGAAAGGAAAGGCATCCAGGACTGATCCCTGCAGAACACTAAAAGAAGCTTGCTGTGTTTCCTCCTCGAGTGTAAATTCCTCGAGGCCAGGAATATTCACTTCTGAGTTGCTGGTGCCTGAAATGCAGTAGGCTCTTCCTAAACGTTGGATGAATCTGTCGATCAATCAGCAAATCAATGAAGCAGGTGTTGTCCCAGGAAGTGTCTCTGATTCTGATATTCTAGACTGTGTGTGTGTGTATCTTCTGTGAAGTCAGAGTAGAAAGTTTTGGAAGGCAAGCTCAGCCCCTGAGGAAATATGAAGACTCTTAAGCATCCAGAGGATTCTTACTACTGTAACTCCACGGCTCCCACTGTCTCTTGCCTGGGGAAGCTATTTGATGTTCAGGCTTCCACATAAACAGGTATTTAAAGCATTACGAAGAACAAAAATGGTTTAGTTTAATTACATGCTTTCAACCCATTGGTTCTATTTAATGAGGTTCATCTCCTGAGACACTTTAATCAAGATGCAAAATAATCCTCTCTGAAGGGGACTGACATTTCCACAGAGACCACGATGGGGCCAGTTCACCTCTGATAGCTGTCACCCCCTGCATCTCTCTGGTAACCTCTTCATGCCCCCTCTGAGCCACTGCTTCTCTCCTCTTTAAAATTCAGTGAAGTCTCCCATTACTTCTTGTGCAGCTCTGGCTCCCATAAGGGAAAGATAAAGAAGCAATTCCTCCTCTAGGCTCCCTTTAAGAAAAAAATTGACCAGCCACCTGGTTTAGATTTGCCAATAATGGTATGTTAGGGACCCAAAAGGAGGCTGTTGAGGCACCCAGCAAAAAAAAAAAAAAAAAAAAAAAAAAAAAAGGAATGTTCCAGCTGGCTTTTTCCTCCCACCTCTCAGTGTGGAAGGGGTGGGAGAACAGTACAGGTTATGGCCCCTGGCTTTCCAACCAGCCTGAGTTGGCATCTCACTCTCCTGCTCCTTTGCTGTGTCTCTTTGAGCACACTGCTTCATTTCTCTATACCTTAGTTTCTTCATCAATAAAATGGGGAGAATAAAATGACTGATAGTCCAGCGTTTTAGGGAGGAGGAAATGAGATAACAGATCTAATGCACTGAGCACAGTACCTCGCCCAAGGCAAGTACCTAGGAAATACACACTATTATAACTGCAGGAACCCCAGGCTCCTCTATTCTTCAGGCCATCAATTATGAATGCAACTTCAACTTAGCATTCGAGGGAACTCCACAACTGTCTATGGAAATGATGACTGGTGGACCAAAATTGGGGCTTTCCCAAGTTGTTATTATCACTCTAGATTACTTTCTTATGCTTTAAAAAGTCCAAATCACAACCTGACATCCATAAGCAATCAAATGTAGCTTACAAAGGACGCATGTGACATGAACAGAATTTTCCCCAGGTACGTGCGGATTAAGGAAACACGATCATCATTCAGAATGGGAGTCATGCGCCAGGGTGTCTGCATCCCATCCCTGGTGCAGAATGTTTGCTGGAGTAACAACTAAGGATTCTACTGGTGCATACATATGTAAATTAAATCTCTAGCTGGCTGAAACACCTGAGGGAGAAGAAATAACAGACACCGTGCTGTTCATGTCTGGCATTTATATTACATGCAGGCCCTATCTAGGCACTGTTCTGAAATTCTATCAGGTACAGTTTTTACATTACTGGAGCTATTTTCTCAGACCTCACTATGTTCCATCTGATAGCTCTATTCCAGGAGAGATATTAACAAGTAAAGCTTATTTAATGAGGATATCAAGAAGAGAGAAGCATTGAAATCATGTCGTAAGTATGTAGCAGGGGCTCTTTTAGGAAGATAATTTTGTTGTTTAGCAACATCTTTTGATAAATAGCTTTGGTGTGGAAGATAAGACCCTATATGGGCATAACTTGAAAAAAGAGAGCTCTGTATAAGCAATGAGCAGGACTTTGAATACTGTTAGAAAAAGAAAAGACTAGGAAGTGGGGAGAGTAATGCAGATGGGGAGGAGGAGGTAATATGCTAGCAGACACAGTCCCAGGAAAAGGGGGCAACTAATAAATTCCTGGTGGCACAATGGATAAGAGATTTGAAGAACTACATTGTCAAATATTTATTTTCAAGTGGCTTATGTTTGGTAGTGGAAATTGTCTCTATTATCACCACCGATAAACTCTGTCATACCCCCAAATGCTACAGGTGTGTGGTTTTAGGGTTCAGGAGGATGAGTTCATGTCAAGATCATGGTTGGGTAGAGAGCTGAGAAAATCCAAAGTGAAGAAACAAATGAGACAGAGTTCTGTAGATTAAGAACTCGAAGCCAGAGGCCACCTTAAGAACATAAATCCCCAGGAATTCACAGAAACCTTGGGTTGGGCGTTGGATTTCCTACAGGATGTGGGATGGGAGGCTCTAGCCAATTTTATTTAAATCTCAAAGGACAGACTGTCCTGAATTGACATTTGGTTTATATGAAGAACGATGGAAGTTACTGGGTGTATCTGGTTTGGAATGAAAGGTACGAAGTGGATCTCTGAGCTATAGTGAAACATCTGAAGGAAGACTCAGGCAAAATAAGGCAAAATCAAAAATAAAAACAAAAACCCCACATTCCATGCACTTCCAGAGGGCAAAATCAGAGCTAATGCCCTAAATTCATAGATCATTTGTTTTAAGGAAGAATTTTCTAAGAATAAGAAATTTTCAATAATAGAATGGATTGCCTTGTGAAAACGATGAATTAGTTGCCTTCCTTCTTTGGAGGTTCCCTAAAAAAGGATTCCTTTAATGAGTCAGGTTTGAATTAGGTGGCTTCTAAAGCCCTTTTTTAACTCTAAGATTTACATACTTACATTTTAACAATACTTACGGAGCGCCCCTGAATCAGGCACTAAGTCAGGCACTGAGATACCATAATGATGAGAGTAACGCACCCAAGGAAAGAATAATTCAGTGGATTCTACAGTTCTAGGACGTGTCTCTGACTATGTAAGCAACTAAACTTATTGAGTGCCTACCATATGCCAGGCATATTACATAATTATCTTACCTAATCATCCCATCAAGGCTGGTTACTATTTACCATTTGCAGGTGGAAAATATAAAGTTAGAAAAGGTAGTAAGAACGTACTCAATATGTGACTTTGGATGATTAAACTCTCCTTGCATTCATTTCTTCATGGATGTAGTTATAACATTCAGTGCTTAGAGTTCTTGTGATGATCACAGTGAGTTAAAACATGTAAAGTGCTTAGTAATTAATATCACACAGCTTTCAGTAGTGGATCTGAAAGGGGAACACAGGTCTGCTACTTTCAGAATGGCTTGGCCTCACATGGAGTGGGGCAAAATGGGTACTGAAGGGAGGAACAGGAAAACAAAAGTCATTAGAGCCACGGGATATGGGGGGGCAGGTAACTGACTCTCCAAACTGATATCATCTCATTTCAAGTGTCAGTAAACCTCACAGCTGCTCCTAGCAATAGGGAACTCTCAGCAAAATGATATTAGAGGAAGAAATTAAATTACCCAACAGGCTTCATGAACTTTTGACTATAAATATAAATATAAAAATTTCAATTTTGAATTCATGAAATTTTGAATATAAATATAAATTCTATCTTTTAAGAAATTAACGCAGTGTTACCTCTCCTACAAACCACATAATCTTAGAGTGTTAAGTAGGCCAGTGGTCTTATTTTCCAGCTAGCTATGGAAGATAAAACACAAACAAGATAAGAATACTAACCAACATCCCTTCCCTAATCAGTGGATAATTGGTTCTAATCATTCTTTACAAGTTTCTGCCTGTCTCCTTCTGATTATCTTAGCCACAGAGGTAAGCCTGGACTGGAAAAATATTTTCTTTTCATTTACATACCTTGAAGTTCCCAATGATGTGTTAATTATATAATTATTTTCCCTCCTGCCAGAGAGATTTAATGGTTTCTGCATGGGTGTAACAATCAGTAAGACACAGTCCTTGCCAATAATATAATGAAAATATTAGCTATTTTAATTGAGAGTTCATTATATGCCATATATCTTGCTAAATAATTTATTCACACATCATTTGGGTCTTACAACAATGCCATATGATTGGTATTTATGCACTCCATTTTACGGATGAAGCAATAAAGTCTTGGGTAATGACGGATCAGGTAGTTCAGGCTGATTTTCCTGCTGAGGACAATTTTTAAAATTCTAGGAGAAATATGTAAAGCATCTTACCCTACAAGCATCACTTAGAGTGGAATTACTAAGCACAGATCTGGGAGAAAACAGATATTCAGAAAAGTGAGCCTGCATCTGGTTCCCCTTTATCCCAGAGGACATTGACTAATGAAGCAGAAGTGGATGAAAAGCTGAGCAGCATTTTTCCAGCCTTATATAGGCTGAAGGAGACAAAAGTTGAAATTCAGGGCTTGCCAGACTTAGGGGTCCTTAGAAAACATGCTGCACGAATGACTGGAACTGGCAAGTACTAGATACTAGAAATAATGATGAAATCACATTAATGTGGAATAGTTTTAATTCATCTGGGTGGCCCAGAAAAGTTTCAAGCCCTAAAATTAGATTTAGATGATTCAATGTTGCTAGTACTTCCAGACACTGTGAAAAAGCAAATGAGAATCCTGTTTGGATAAGGAAAACAGCATGACAGTCATATTATTTTTATAAATTAACTTTCATATACAATAGGTAGTCAACAATAACCAGGACAAGAGGAGACAAGATAACATAAAAGAAAATTATTATAAACAACTTAAAACAGTCCATAAGTGCTCCACATAGTAGGAATTCTATGCATGGATTATGAAAATAATTAGCTTACTATTTTCATAAATATAAAATTGAACTTAATATTTTTTAGCAAAGAACTAGAAATTATTAAAGCTAAATTTGCAGAAATTTTAGAATTAAAAAAGGAACTATCTAGTTGGATTCAACAGTTCATTAAACAGAGCTGAAGAGAGGTTAGGTAAACTGAAAGAGAGATCAGAAGAAACTATTCAGAAAATACCACGGGGAGAAAAAAGTATACAAAACAAAGCAGAGTAAGCAGGATCCCAGAGGATACAACAAGAAAGTCTAACATATCTGTAACTGGAGCGCCAGAGGAACTAGAAGGTGTAAGGAAAAATTAGGAAAGAAGAGATGATGGCTGAGAATGGTTCAAAACTGATGACAATACTAATTCACAGATTTGAGATAACTTAATAACCCCCAAGCATAATATAAAAATAAATCTATACCTAAACACATCATATTGAATATTTTAAAAAGGAAACATTCTATAAAGTAGCCAAAAGAAAACACAGATAACCTTCAAAAGAGTAAGAGCGACACATGACATTCAACGTCAACAGTGGAAGCCAGCAGAAGTGGAATGACAGCCTTTTATTTGCTTTAAGAAGATAACTGCCATCATAGAAATTATATCCAGCAAAAATATTCTTCAAGAATAAGAGTGAGAATTCTGGGAAGATAGCTGTAGTGGCGGCAATGGTTGTTTTTCAGTCTCTCCGAATCAGCCCACTAAAAATACACAGAGACACTAAGATTGAAAAATTAAAGACCAAAAACAATACCTAAAACAAAAATAAGAGATTAAAGGATCCCCACCTACCCAAATACAAATGATTCGGATGAACAGCTACTAGGCACGTATAATGTCAGCAAGTAAGCAGGAGCGAGCAGAGGGAAAACAACAGGGCATTTGATTGTTCTAAAATGAGAACCACAAAATCCTCAACAGTTTTTCTCTAAAAAGCATGAGTCCCATTTGAGACTGAGGATCTGAAGTTGGCAGGGATTTTTCATATTACAATTTTAATTGAGGGCAAAGGACCTGTAGTAAAGTTTGGATGGCTGGAGCAGCCAGAGCCCTACAAATTCTCAAAACTAACTGGCTCATTTCCTTCCAGGATGAAACCCCACAATGGAGCATAATGGATGGAAATAGAATTTAAATTGAGTAGGACAGAATCAGTAGGGGCAAAAAAGGACAAGAGTCAGATAAATGTGGAGAAGGGAAAAAAAGCCAGAAGGTCTAATAAAAGACAAAGCCACATTTTTAACACTTCATAAAAACAAGGAGGAAGGAGGAGCTTTTGAGTAGCAAAGCTAGAAAAACTGTTCACCCTCCTTCTTAAAAGTTCAAAAACACTAATTTCACATGTAAAGAAAAGAAACCAAAAAGAATCTTGATCATTTCCCATTTGAAGTTATGATAAGAAAAAAGAAAATGAAGAATAGAATAACATCCCCCTAGACACTTGACACGGCACCAGACAGACATGTGTACAGATTAAAAATTATAACCTAATACTCAAAGCTAAAAGATTTTAAGAAAATCAACAAAGATACAAAAGAACAGCATATATCAGAAACTTTGAAACTCAGAAATGAAGTGATAGAATTCAGGAAAGAATGAGAAAGGAAAAGGAAAGCAAATCCATTTCAGAAATGATGATTAAACTCAAAGGAACACACAAGTAAATAATAAACAATGCCTTAAGAAAACTAGAAGGTGAAAAGGAAAAAGAAAGTCAAAGCAATACAAAAAAAATGTTAAACTGTAATTCAAGAAAACTTTATGGAAATTGAAAAAAAAAAGATATGAAAGTACATATTGAAAGGGTATACTGCTTTGCTTGATCAATCAAAGCAGAGCAACCAACACCAACCATATTCTAGAAAAACAATAGAACTTCATAGAAATAGAAAAATTCCTTTGGATATCCAGACAAAATTACCAAGTCACTTACAAAGAAAAAAATCATATCATCATCTAACTTTGTAATAGCTATACTTTATGCCAGAAGACAATGATGTAACAAATTGAAAACTCCCAAGGGCTGGGATGTGAGTTGATTTATTCAAACTAATTTTCAACGATAAAAGACCAAACACACCAAGAACATGTGAGAATATTATTCTCATTATAACTTTTCAAAGGAAGTACTAGGTAAGAGGCTTCAGACAACAAAATTAAGTTGTCTAGGATAATATGTGATTGATACAATACAATTAGCATTGATTAATAACTTCTATCATCAGACAAAAAGAAGCAAACAAATATTATGTGCCTCCTGATGAAAGGACTCAATGCCATGTCTGAATAGTTTTGTCGAACGAATGAATCTGCAATTCAATGGACAATAAATCCATTAACTACCAAAATTTGTGAGAGATACAGGGAGAAAGGAAGATGTTAAGTGACACTCCAGAGATGCTGTCAGCAAAACTAAATTTCTGGAGAAACTCAACAGGACAAATGATGGCAGCTTCAAAAAGTAAGTTGCAAGAAAAAAGAAGAGATGAAGAGACAACTACAGGTTGCAATAATTTAAAATCTTATTAAGTAATTACCAGGTATGTACTTTATTAGGATCCTGATTCAAGCAAACAAACAAACTGAAAAGGATGAAGATTAAACACAGTCATTTTCAAACCAAGAAAAACATAGAACTTGCTGCCAGTGGATCTGCACTGAAGAAAATACTAAAGGATGCTCTTCAGTCAGAAGGAAAATGAGGTGCAGGAACAAAGAACAATTAATATGGTAAATATAGGAAATAATCTAGATGAAAGGACTAAACAAAGTAAAATTAAAACAAGATTGATATATAAAAATAAATTGCATTTCTAAATTCAAGTGGTAGCTGGAAAATAAACTTTATAAAAATATACCATACATAATGGATTAAAAATATCAAATTCCTAGGAATGAATCTGACAAAATTTGCAAAACCTCCTCATAGAATATTACAAAATACAATGAAAGAATTTTTAAAGTACAAAATAGATGGAGATATATCTTGATCATGAATTATAAGACTAACTATCACAAAAGTATTCAATTCTCCCCAAATTGATTTTGCCTTAAAAAAAAAATCCCCAAATCTTTTTTGTGGAACTTTTCAATATGATTTAAAAATATAAAAGAAATGCAAATGTATAAGAATAGCAAAGACAGCTTAAAGAAGGAAAACAAAGTGGAAAGACTTACTCTATTGTATATTAAGATTTATTATAAAGTTGTAGTAATTAAGGCAATGTTTAGTTAGTATCAACTTAGGCAAATAGACTGATGTCTCAATAGAAGCGAATCTACACAGTAAATGGACATTTGCTTTATGTTAAAAATGTCATTGCAGAGAATTAAAGAAAGGATGGCCTTTTCGATAAATATTGCTGGGATAATTAGGTATGCACATGAGAAAACATGGATTTGACTCTTGTCTTAACACCATAAACAAAAAATCAATTCTAGGTGGATTACAGACCTAAATATGAAAAGCAAACAATAATATTTTAGATTATAATAGAGTGGATAGTCTTTATAACTGGTTTGAGACAAAAATTTTTAAATGTGACATAGAAAGCCCTGGGTTGATAAACTTGACCACATTAATATTAAGAACTTCATTTCTTCAAAATGTACCATTAAGCAAAGGAAAAGGTATTTTCACACAGAGTCTGAATAGATATTAGCAAAACATATAACTCACAAAAGGCTCATACACAAGTTATATAAAGAATTCTTACAAATCAATAAAAATAAGACAACCCAGCAGAAAAGTAGGCAAGGAAATAAAATGAAAAAAGAAAAACTACAGAAGAGACTCTAAAAAGTCCTTTGCAAAAGAGAAAATTCAAATAATTTATAAATATAAGGAAAGGTACACAACCTATTAATCAAGCTAAATCAAATTAAAACCCAAATGAAATACTATCACATGGTTATTCAGATGGCTAAAACTTAAAAAGATGGACAATATCAAGTGTTGGTGAAGATGGAAAGTGAGGCAAAGTATACATCGGCACATTCTGGAAACATTTTTGCCTTATCTACTAAATTTGAAGGTAATGCATGCCTGTGATCCAGCAATTCTGAGATGCATGCACATGTGCTCCAGACGTCATGGATAAGAAGGTGCATAGCAGCAATACAGTCATGGCCCCAAACTGGGAATAACCCAAATGTCCATCACAAGTAGAATGGTTATATAAGCTATCGTATATTCATACAGTGGAATACTAGGTAATAACAAACCTAAGTAAATTATAGCTACATACAACAAGGTGACTGAATCACACAAACATGACATTGAGGAAAAGAAAACATGCACAAAAGAATACATACTACAGATTTGCATTTTAACAACATTCAAATCAGAATGTTTACATGGTAAATCGAAAGAAATGCAAAGAAGTTATCACTATGTAATTCACCATATGATTGATCACTATATCATCATACAATCAGAGTTATATTTAGTTGAGAGGAATGAAGTGTGATGAGGAAAGGGCATAGAGAGGGTGTCTAAGGTCCTGATAAACATCTATATTGTGCCCTGGTTGGCATGATTTGGGTGCATCCACTTTATAAGAGTTCATTAAACTGTATATTTATGGTTTATATATTTTTCTCTGTTTCACAGTATACAGTCTTAAAGGGGGTTTTAAATGAAGGTAGGAAACCAAGGCTCAGAGATTTTGAGTTTTCTCAGGTGGGATGCCTGTCAACTCAAGACTGCCCTGGTGTCCCTGTCCCCAAATCCTGTGCTCTCAAGCACTATCTACAAGTTAGTCATCTTGTAGAGGACATCAGTTATAAAAAAAGAAATAAACAGTGATATAAGAAAGGTAGAAAGACAATCAAGCCAAGGAAGAGATCGTGTTCAGCCCAACTACTGGAACAAGCTTCACGGAAATGATATAATCTGTACTAAGTCTGAAAGACCATGGCTTTGGGGCTCCTAAAAGCTTCCAGGCCTGGATGGAGGTGGTCATCCTGACCAAGAAGGACAGATATGGTGCCAGTGCTGCATTTGGTAATTGGGAGACACAACCTCTTCAGCCCTCTCTGGAATGAAGGCAAGTCTCAGTTTTGGAATAAGAGGCTTGAAGAACAACCATCTCAAACCTGAGTACCCAAGTTCACAAACAGGAAATTGTAGCTGCCGGGAGTAAACTGAAGGATTCACAGTCACAAAATTGTTCTTATTAAACAACAGCTTAATGAGTTTAATGAATGAACCCATACGGATTAAATTTCTCCTGCAAATGTGCAGATGGACTCAAAGAGCAAGAGGGAAAACACATGAGAACAACCATCTCTAGAGAGCTGATCAAACCTTATGGGACTAGAGGGAGGAGACTGGGAGCTTAATTCCATCCAAAAACAAATCTGCACATCCCCAGCCCAGCTCCCTTTTCTCTCCCCACTCTCAGTCTGATTCCCCATCCCAAACCACGTTTCTTCACAGGAGCCAGAAGCTTCTTCATCTTCCATCTGGTGCACAGAGAAGTGACTCATAGCAATAAATACCAAGAAGAAAGGAGCCCTTCATGAATAAAAGGGTAGGAGCAGGAATGGCATGAAGCACTCAACTCTCCTTCCTATAAAGTAAATAAATAAAGCAACGCCAACAACTTGAAAGTGACATGCTTCCTTTCCACACTCCCTGTCACATGTGTGGAAAGTGTCTTCACTGCATCTGACAGCATGACAAGTTAGTCACTCACGAGTTCCTGTCTTTCTGGGCAGGCAAAGACATGGTGTAACTTTCAGAAACCTTGTCAGTGTGCCCTGAACTGAGCACAGTTAGCTTGGCTCCTGTGAGAAGAAACACTGTCTAGAAATCGTACAGTGCAGCTGGGCTGGAGGGTTCTGTCTTGAATTTCTTCTAGTCATCAGCACTTCTGAGTCTGCTTGTCTCTTAAACAACCTCTGTAGTTCTTTCAAGTTATAGAGCATTTAAGAAGGAAAACAAGCTCTGCCAGGTTCTGCAGACCTGACAGGTGGTGCCGATGTGACCCAGAACCAGTGCCCACTCTCAGGAAGCAGTCTAGCAGGAGAGAAAAGACATGAGTGCCATTTAGAGGGATCAGTATTACAACGGAGAAAGATTATACTAGGGGGATGAATAAACTCTCCTTGAGAGACCAGGGGAGGTATCCTAGAAGAGATGGTATTTGAGTTGGATTTTGAAGACAGATTTGGTATCCACAAAGAAGACAAGGGAAGAGCCAATCAGACAGAGGTATACAGTATGGAAAGACATGGAGTACTAATATTAATTTTCATCCTAATTCTAATCCCAATTCTAATTGGTATTGTTAAGCCTAATACTAATATTCCATTTATTGAAGATTACTTTGAGTCAGGTGCTGTACCAAGCTCTTTACTGTAATTGCGTCATTTAAATCCTATAAAAACATTACAAAGTAGGAAATATTATTATCATTCCCATTTACAGATAAAGACCTGTGTTGGAGAATTCATACTGCTGGTATTTGAGAAAATCTGGATAGTGAAGAACACGTATGGCCACTAGGCCACTTTGGGATGGAGGCATTCTAACCAAGAATGGAGGTAATGGAGCAACTTGTAGTCTTTCTGTTTCTCACAGGACACCAAAGATATTATAAGAGAGATGTGTGATTGGCTTTTTAAATGGGGATCTGTACTTGTGAAGTAATTCTTTCTTGTAGAAAAGAGCCAAGGACAAGGGTATAAAATCATGCTGGGCACGGATAGAGTGAACAGAGATAGGTTTATGCAATCCTGGGAAACTAGACCTCAAGTAGTCAGATCAGTGGCAGCTGAACTGCTTTACAAAGCAGACAGGGATCTTCTTAAGCCTTTGAAAATAACTAGAAATAACCCCCCAAATGACTCGGTAAAAGCAATATTTTGGGGGTACAGAGCTGACACCAAGAACATCCTCTTCTACCCGGGCCCCTGGTAGCCCAGTAACACACATGCTTGTCCTACAGCCACAAAGGAATGCGACCACGAAAGGCAGGCTTCAGGGAATTCCACAGAGTAAGGCTGTCTCTTCAATTTAGGATATTTATGCACACTCACTTGTTAATGACCATAACAACAGCAGTAATAATAGTAGCCATTGCCGATTGGGAGCCAACAATATACTGAGCAAAGGCTGCCGTAGCTCATTAACTGACCTATGGGTTGTTTTACAAGTTCTCACAGTCAATGGAAGTAGACACAAGGGGGCTCAAGTCCTGGGCGCCCAGACTTTGAATGCTACTCTCTTCGCCTCAGCGTTAAGGGAAAGTATGAGAACAGAAAGTGTGTCCTGGAGATAATCAACCGCCTTGGCCTGAAGGGATTGCAGGAAGCTGAGTGGGAGCCAAGTGAGTCCTTACACAGATGCTAACCACATCTGTCACTTCGTGGGTGTCAGCACAGAGAGCATTTACTCTGCAGTCCATGGGGGGATTTGAATGAAATTCCTCATAGGATTCCCAATCCATCTCCAAAGTATCTCGGAACAATGGGAGACTCCAGAGCGCTCTGCATGCCTGAGATCTTACAAGGGTATGAGCTGACCTAATCAGACGAAGCCCACACTTGACTGCAGCAGGGAGATGCGCACAAGTTTGTCATTAGGCAGGGAGCAGCTGGAATCACTTGTGAAACTGTTCTTTTGACAAAGGCTGACAAAAAGAGAGGATCTCTTTCTAGACTCCTAACAGAGGGACACTGACTTAGCCCTGGGGGATGTTTCAAAGGAAGAGGAGCTTAGTTCCTCTGGCCCAGTCCCTGGGCCCATCTCCAGAAGGAAAGGGAGTAAAGACAAGGCCAAGTGGGTCTCATGGAAGCCTCCAGCTTCCCCAGACCTTGAGATGAGTGGAAAGATCTGCCCTCCATGGCAATCTGCTCCTGCTGACTCCAAAGACTGCAGAAACAGGTTATAACCCCTGAGCTCCCCTGAGAGAATGTCTTGAACCTCCATAGTCTTGGTTGGGAATCCTTCCTCTGCAGACCAGAGTTACCCTTGCTTACCTCTATTACGGTATGTTCATATCAATCATGGCTCAGGCCATTAGTCAAATTGCTTGAGTTCATATCCCATCTCTGCCATTTACTGTGCTACCTTGGAAAGTTAATAACCCTGTGCCTCAATAAAGTTTGCTGAATTAAAGAGAACTTCATTCATTTATTCATTCTTAGTGAGAGATAATAATACTTAATTTATTCAAGAAGTGTCCAAGGAATAGGAATATGATAGCAACCCAGGGCAGGACATGTCCCCCTGCTCTCCTCCCCACCCCTACAGGGGGACTAGAATAGGGAGGAAGATTTCATTTTAAAACATCAGAAACACCACTGCCAACCGACAGTCAACCATGATAAAGGTTTTGATTCTGGAAGATTGTTTCTATATAGAAGAAATCTTCTTTGTAAATCTTTCCCTTTTCCATAAAATAGACATGTCTTCCTTTTCTAAAATATTTAAAAGACAACAGCTTCTCTTCCTTTTAGGTCCCTCTCCATGCCTTGCCAAGGAGGAAGGAATGATTTGTTTGATTCATGAGACGGAAACCAGAACAGAACTTGCAAGACTAGGCCCCTCCTGGGATGACTCTCTGGGACCTGCCCACAGAGCATGAGGGTTCTCTGTCCTGCTGATGTCCTGTGGAAGGTAATCTCACCTGAGCAGGGCTTCTCCTCCTTGCATATGGGTGGGCACGTAAGTCTAATTTTAGGTGGCAAGGGGGAAGTCCATTCTCAATAGGAAACACAGCTGAAACCCTGATTCCTCTATGCCCTCTGTATCTATTTTCCAAGTTGTTACAAAGTTAAGGAGGGAGACTGAAATATGGCTTCTCTAAAATACCAACATTCTTGCTCAAAAAACTACTGGATCCACCATTCAACAATCCAAGGGAGATGACTAGGAGAAAGGTGAGAAATTCTGGAGCTTCTAATGCAAGAAAAGTCATATTTCAAGATAAACCTCCTTTGAAAAGTAATCAGTAATATAACACACAAAAATCAGCCTCCCTCTAACACTGACTTTAATACAAGGGTTACTCTATCAGTTAGGGCCCTAGGGGCACATTTATTGAGGAGGGTTTATTCACAAAGGAACTAACTGCAAAACGGTGGGTGGAGTAAAGGGGAGTATCCCCAAGCCACTTCCTTCTCATCTTCCATTCCCGTTCTCCCCTACAGTCTGGGACAAGTCTGGTAAATGATGTTAGAAAAATGTGGCTTAGTCTACTTCCTCCTTTAATAGATACGGCTAGGTCTGCAGAACAGATCCCGAATTTATTAACCCCACAATCTGTGTGGCCAGGGATGACCAGTCTGCCTAAAAAGAAAAAGGTCCTCTGAGAGTAGCACAAGGAGGCAGAAAGAGAAGGAAGACCATACCTGGGGCCTGATAAAGGTAACTCACCCACCAGTAGGTGGCCCAGTGAATGGTCTTTGTTCAGCCAACCAAGTTAGCAGCACTGCCTTGGGAAGGATACAGCATGTATGTGGAGACTAGGGGAGAAATACAGTTTCTTCCCCTCCGGACTTAAGCAGAACTGTAGAAGGAGAGGACTGAAATTCACTTCTCCATACAAAGGACTTTCCTCAGTTCAGGATGCCCCATGCAAACCTACCACATTTGAGAAGGACGTATTTTAGAAAGGGCCATTCACCAAAGGTAAAACTGACTCTGGGTTGTATACAGGCGAGGAAGGATGTACCTGCACATAAGTGCGCCTACTGTGTCTATGAACACAGCGTGGGAGAGAGCCCTGCGGACAGAGCCAAGTCCTCATTCCCTGTACTCTCCGGAACGCATAATGGGAACCATGGAAGAAGACAGAAGGAGGAGCTTTGAGCCTGCCATCACAATGGAATACAGCTCGGAGACACTCCCCTGCCCCTTCAGGGGAGAACCTGTCTGCCCATCTCAGACATGTGTCACTTCATCTGAACCTAAAAGATCTCTAGGGAAATGACATCACAGTGTCACTTGTAAACGCCTCAAGTTCCTGATAGGAAGTTCTTCCAGTTGTCCCCCTGTGGCAATGCGAATCCATTTCCTCTCTACAGGTCCTAGGACCAACTTTATTAAGTCATTCCTCAGCTTTTATTTTGGTCACTAAGTAACCATAGTCCAGTGGGATTTCCTCACATCCTGACTGTCAGTAAGTAATCAGCTTCTCTCGAGAGCTCTGAAGAGCTTTGATAAGCGTAAGTGATGATATCCAGAGTCAGTCTCATCTAATTATCAGGTCTAATGCTTGCCTCCTTCACATTATGAGACACTGTTCCTGCTGAAATGTGTATGTCTGAACTAGTTTCTCACATTAAAAAAAAATCTAGAAATCCATGTTTTAGACCATCATTCACTCTGCTGTCCTACACATGACCCGCTAATTTGTTGGAACACTCAAGACTATCACCAAGCTGGGCCTTCCAATCACGTGACCAATAATAGAGAGAGATGTTCCAGGCACTCAGATGGAATCTTGCAGCATTTTGGTTTTTGCAGACAAATGTTGAATCACTGCCATGTATTCACGCATCAGCATCCCAATATGAAAATGATATAATGTGTTTGATGTAGGAGATGGGCCTCTGAAAAGCCAGGGATATGCAGAATTTTTGTAAACCAGAATTAACTTTCCATATGTATTGTCAACCACATTTTAAAGATCTTCAATTTCTGATTCATTGTGGTCAGTCTTGAGCTTATCTCCAAATTCCCACACCATCCCTAGATAAATAGTACATTTTATGGACAACAACAGTAACAATAAAACCTCAAATTATATGGAACTAGTGACGGCCTCTATTTAAGAGATTATTTTCATAAAGGAAACACTTTAGGCATAAGGGATAAAAATTGGCATCTCCTATTACAGTGATTCCCATACTCTTGGAATGGCCTGAAATATTTTAGGTATTGAAAAGATTGTCAGCGTTTTAGTTTGCCAAGTGAGGATATTATTTAACAATATCTTGTAGTAACTTATGGTGGAAAAGAATATGAAAATGAATATATGTATGTTCATGTATGTCTGAAGCACTGTGCTGTATACTAGCAATTGACACAACACTGTAAACTGACTATACTTCAATAATATATATATAGAAAAAAATTAAAGTAAATACCATTTAGAATCATCATTGCTTCATAATAGGAGGGACATTTGAACACCAAAATGTAAGAAAGCTATCATTTCAATGAATTAAGAAACAGTTGGCAACAGTGGATGATTTTTAAATAGATGTTTTAAACTCTCTTAAGTGTTGAAAAATTGTATGATAGATTTTAATTTGCGGTGTCATTTTGCATATAATTTATTTTGGTACGAGTCTGGTCAAGTTAGGAATATACATTCACCAGGGGGACACAAATTAAGGCTCAAACATTCAATTTTTGCTTTTATCATGGACCTTGTTTAAAATTCAGGTTGAATATATAGACATATGAGCCCAAGTGGAAACAATATACCTAATAATACCATTTCTTTCAATAAAGACCGTGGTAGGTTGCATTGTGTCCCCCAGAGAGATATGCTGAAGTCTCAACTCCCAGTACCTGTGAATGTGACCTTAATTGGTAATAGTTTTGCAGGTGTCATCAAGTTAAGATGAAGTCATACTGGATTAAGGGGGTCCCGAGTCCACTGGTTGGTATATTTATAAGAGAAAGGAGAGCAACACAGAGAGAGGGAAGATGGCCATGTGAAGAAGGATGCAAGCCAAGGTATGCCCAGGATTGCCAGGATCCACCAGCAGCTATGGAGATGCAGAGGCAAGGAAGGGTGCATGGCCCTGGCAACACCTTCATGTTGGACTTTTAGCCTCCAGAACTGTGGGACGAGAAATCTCTATTGTTTTAAGCCATCCACTTTGCAGTATTTTGCTACAGCAGCCCTAGGAAACTAATACAAACTATTCTGGGTGAACTGAAAGAAGCCCAGGAAAGTAGTTCCTCTCCTCCTAACTGCTGGCTCTGCTGTCTTTCGACGTGGCCAAGGAAAGAGCAGAGGAGGTGGCCAAAGAGCTGGGCATCAGAGGCTGTAGGAGAGTGTGCCCCATGCAGCAGTTGCTCATGTGCGGGCAGCACATTTTGTCACAGATGAGCAATGGTCATCAGAGTTTTCCCAATTGATAAAAAAAATTAAAAGCAACAATGACAAAGCAGCAAGAACATTATACATTTGTATGTTCTCATTTTCACAGAGTGGGTTTTCTCGAAGCAAGGTTATCCTTGAGCTGAAGTATCCCGTTGACCAGAAAGGCTGTTCTGGAAGCCAAAACTCAAATGGCCAAGACCGGGGAGCAAACTCCAGGGCTGTTGGCCTTTGAGTCAAGAATTATCTTCCTCTGCCTTCTAGGCTCTTCGGCTAAGTCCAGTAACCCAATTTCCTGCAAGACCCAGCTGTCCCCACTGGCGATGGGGCAATGGTCTCTAGGGAAACAACTGTCCAGTTATTAAACAAACCTGTGAGAGCAGTTCTTAAACCAAACACAAGAGTCCCCATCTGTGTTTGCCCTCCTCCACTCTTGTTTGTAAGCCTAGGGAGGGCAATGCCTTCCCAATGGCTCCTGGGTTATGGAATGTATTTAAATGCCTGGTTCAAAACCCTCATCCACCCCTCTCAAATTTGACAATTGTTTAAGCATTATTGCTTGAATGGATACAGATGTTCAGCTCATCTCTTGTTGGGGGGGAGTGTTTCTTTAGAAGAGGAGGGAGAATTGGCTTTTTTCTTCTTTCTTTTTCTTCTTTTTTTTTCCAGACACATATTTCATCTTCATGTTTGTATCAAGGACTGCCAAGAGATGCATCTGGTCCCCAAATCAAGAATCTCACACTCCTCCTCCCAACTCACAGCTTTCCAAGCGCCTTTCTCTGTGATCTCTGCCCAAACAAGCTGTAGGCGAGCTCACTGGACAGATGACCCACACCTTGTGGGGAGAAAAAGAATCACTTTCTCATCAATGCCAGGAAGGATGGTACCGATGACATTTTTCATGACATTTCCCCCCTCCCCCAGCCTTTTACTTTTTTTGTGTAATTCATTTTCTGATTAATATTTTCAGCAGCTAGAACAAATGCCAGTTTAATTAAATTCCCACACCACTCCCCCCTTTATCCAATTAGTGGGTTCACTGGCTCCTCAACAACCTTCAGCATCTGCATTTTCATGAATGCTCAGTTGCTTCTGGCCTCGCCAAAAAAAATCTGTTACATATTAAGTTATAATAAGATATAGGCAATTATAGTAGCAGCAGGACAAATAGATTTGTATGGTTCATTACTGCGGATTTCTGGAACATACATAGCACAAATAGCCTGTTTCTGGGGCAGAGCATATTTTGGAGGAAAAATACATTTAAAAAAAGTGGGAGTGGGTAGCAGAAGAGACCATTATCAGTTACTATAAGAAAGTTCTGGATATAAGAAAATTCTATCAGCTCAGTAGCTCTCTGTTATTTAGATAAATGATGTTTCAACGTGAGAACATTGATTTCCTACAGAAAAAATGGGTGGGGCCAGTTTTTCACTTTTCAGATGAAAGATTAATACCATTGTCATGACACTGAAATAGAGAAATAAGCAAGAGGAATAAACTAACAAACACTGGAGGAGCATCTGACATGTGACCAGCCATGTGCTACATGCTTTGCACACATTATCTCATTTAAAACTCATGACAGCCCTGAGAGATATTAGATTGGGATATTAAAACGACAGTTTTGCAGAGTTCACTCTAACAGCTATTGTTTCACGAAGGAGGAACCCAGCGAGGCTCAACGAGTGATAATTGCTCAAGGTCAGCCAGGGTCTGTATGGCTTGAAAGACTGTGTAATTTCCACAATACTATTCCAGGGTCAATGTATAAATAAAGTGGAAGAGGAGCCTTTCTGCCTGTAACAATAATTTTAGAGATATCAGGGAGTCCTTCTCTTAGGTTAATTAATATATTAGATGATAAACATCACTCAGTATACATTAGGTTATGTTTGACACTTAGCAGGTTTTGATAACAGAGTAAAGGAATGGTATTCCACTCCAAGGGAGAAAAGGGTTTCCACAATGAGAGTGAAAATATGCCTAAAGGAATGATGGAGCAGATTAGCTGAATTCACAATTTTGTCTAAGTAGACCCTGAAGCAGATTCACTTTAATGTCACAGCTCTACCTCAAGGACTTAAAAAAAAAAAAAATCCCCAATCGGGAAATAAAGTATTTTCCTTTTCTTTACTATGTTTAAGAAAAATGCTACACCCTAAGAGCTGTATCTGGAAAGAACCCTGAGAAACCTTACTCTTCCCGTCACCCTATTTATCCCTAAACCATAAGAACTGTTTTTATCTTAAAAACCTTCAAGGATGGTGGTTCTCCAGCACTTTTCTACTTTCCATATAGAGTACTATTTTTTAACCAGTACGACTCTGCAGAATATGTTTTATGATTCCCAGGATAAATTCAAGGCATTTTGCCTAATTTGTCAGCCCAGATTGGAAAGTGGGGTTGAAAATTCCCATATAAGTAAATATTCCATGAGTTTATATGGGCTGAAGTCACAGAGCCCAGAATATTATCAGGCTCCCCGGAGATGTCACGGCAGCATGTGAAAATGGCTTTAAAGAGATGTGCCAAGATACTGGCCTCTTTCTCTTTGAGAAACAAGGGTGGGAATGGGAGATTCTGAGCCATTGTTGGTCACTGGGATGGGCAGGGTTGGGCTGAGCGAAACCAGCATACCAATTTAGAGTGAGCGTCAGCTGACCCTCCAAATGCCAGCAGCTAACCAAGCAGTAGAAACCTAGTTGCTAAGTTGTGAGAAAGTGAGCAGTGTTTTCTGTCTGAATGGCACTGCCACCTTGGTGGTGTCAGAATGGCCCCTCCTCCTCTCTTTTGTATTCTGTGTGTCCACTTTTGCTGGCCTCTGAGTTGCCCCTTCCTCCCGGAGACGCATCATGGTGCTGTGGGGGATGCTGAATTTCGAGTCTTTGGAAGCAAGTTTTGTCTTGTCTCTGCCTTTATGTACTTACTTTTAATCAATGAACTTCTGAAGTCTCCATTTCCTCATCTCTAAAATGAGGTGTTCTGAATTCATAATCACATGCTTTTTTGTTTTTCTTTTTTTTTTAATTGACGTATGGTTGACATACAACACTCCATTGGTTTCAGGTGTACAACATAATGATTCAACATTTATATACACTGCAAAATGATCAACACAATGAGCCTAGTTACCATCTGTCACCACATAAAGTTGTAGAATTTTTTTCTTGTGATGAGAGTAACTTGCAAATTTGTGCTACAACATTATTGACTGTAGTCAGCATGTTGTACATTATCTTCCCTTGAGTTATTTATTTTATAACTGGAAGTTAGTACCTCTTGATTTCCTTTACCCATTTTTCCCACCCTCCTACCCAAGTCCTCTCTCCTCTGCCTACCAACAATCTGTTCTCTTTATCTATGAGTTTTGTTTTGTTTGTTCATTTGTTTTGTTTTTTTAGATTCCAATTATAAGTGAAATCATACAGTATTTGTCTTTGTCTGACTTATTTCACTTAGTGTAAGAATCTCAAAATCCATCCATGTTGTCATAAATGGCAAGATTTCTTTTTATGGCTGAGTAGTTTTCCATCCTACACACACACACACACACACACACACACACACACACACACACACACACACGCACATCTTCTCTATTCATTCATTAAGTTTGGGAGTGTTCCCTCCTCTTCAATTATTTGGAAGGATTTGAGAAGAATAGGTACTAAATCTTTGAATGTTTGGTAGAATTCACCAGTGAAGCCATCTGGTCCTGGACTTCACTTTGTTGGGAATTTTTTGATTACCAATTCAATTGCCTTACTAGTAGTTGATCTATTCAGTTTTTATTTCTTTATTGATTCATTTTTGTAAGATTGTATGTTTCTAGAAATTTATCCATTTCTTCTAGTTTGTCCAATTCGTTGGTGTCTAATTGTTCACAGTAATCGCTTATGACCCTTTTTATTTCCTTGGTATCACTTATAATTTCTTCTCATTCATTTTCTATTTTATTTATTTGAGCTCTCTTTTTTTCTCAGTGAGTCTAGTTAAAGATTTGTCAATTTTGTTTATCTTTTCAAAGAACCAGCTCTTAGTTTCATTGATCTTTTCTATTAATTTTTAGTCCTATTTCATTTATTTTCACTCTGATCTTTATTTCCTTCCTTCAGCTACCTTTAGGTCTCATTTGCTCTTCTTTTTCTAGTTCCTTTAGGGATAATGTTAAGTTGTTTATTTGAGGTTTTCCTGGTTTCTTGAGGTAAGCCTGTATTTCGACAAACTTCCCTCTTTGAATTGTTCCTCCTGCATCTCATAGATTTTGGCCTATTGCATTTCCATTTTTATTTGTCTTAAGGTATTTTTAAAATTTCTCTTTTGATTTCTTCATTGACCTACTGGTTGCTCAGTAACATGTTGTTTAATCTCCACATATTTGTCATTTTCCCAGTTTTCTCTTTAGTTTCATTACTGTGGTTGAAAACATTGCTTGATATGATTTCAATTTTCTTAAATTTATTGAGACTCGTTTTGTGGCCTAGCATGTAATCTATCCTAAAGAATATTCCATGTGCACTTGAGAAGAATGTATATTCTGCTGCTTTTGGGTAGAATGTTATATATATACACACATATAAATTCCATGTGAATATTGTGTCATTTAAGGCCAATCTTTCCTTATTGATTTTCTGTCTACATGATTTATCCATTGAATTATTGGAGCCACATGATATAAGTGTATTCTCTGATGCTTGGATAACAAAGGCCAAGGTTAAATGCCAAGATTCACTGAGGCTGTCCTAACAGAATTTTGTGGCAGAATTTAAGAGTTGCAAACTGGATGTCAGGCATATAAAGGATATGGAGCTGACCTCTCCAGACTCTTGGTCCCTCTGTAGTGGTACTACTCAATTGTCAAGTTCTGTGGGCAAGGGCAAGGCAAAAATAATTTGTATAAGTCATATCTTCTAGAGTGACTATCACACCAATAACCCTAATGAGAGAGCAACCCTGGGTTGCTATGTTTAGTGCCACTGGGATCCACCCAAATCTGGCCTTAACTGATAGCACAGGAGTTGAACAAGCAATCCATAGGCTGTCCAGGAAAACTGTGGACCAAACAGAATGCTCCATCAAGAATTTGGAATTTGTGAACTGGATGACTAAGCCAGTAAAAGTATGGACAGGAACTCAAAAAGATGTCATGGAAAAAACTCTAGACAAGCTGGGGCAGGAGTCAGGATGGATCATAAGCAAACTAAAGTTATGAGGAAGCAGAAACTACTGGTAAGCAAATAAGTGGTCCAGTCAACCAGCCATCTTGGTATTCATGCTCTTT
Organism: Camelus ferus; assembly: GCF_009834535.1. NCBI lineage: Eukaryota > Metazoa > Chordata > Mammalia > Artiodactyla > Camelidae > Camelus > Camelus ferus. The sequence goes on along the minus strand of NC_045717.1, from coordinate 8,580,873 downwards.
TGTAGTCTCCTCCCCTCAAATCTGGCTTGACCCAGCAACCAATCAAACATGGTGGAAGTGACAGAGTGTGGTTTCTAAGGATAGGCCATTAGAGGCCTTGCAAGTTCCATCTGGGTCTGCTGGAATGCTGGCTCTTAAGTGCTATTAGAGAACCCAGATGCTGTGCAAAGAGAAATCCAAAGCACACGTGGAGGCCACATCTAGTTATTCTAGTCAACAGCCTCAGCTGAACTGCTAGTACCAGCAGCTAGCATCAAGGGCCACCGTGTGAGCGATCCACTTTGGAAGTCCAGCCCAGTTCAGCCTTCAGGCCACTGTGGCTCCAGCTGCCATCTGACTGCAACTACATGAAACATCTCCGGTGAGAACTGCAGGGTATGGTCAACTCATAGAACGATGAGACATAATGGTAACTGTCATTGAGTTTTGGAGTGGTTTGTTGTATAGCAGCAGATAACCAGAGCAGGTTCATAAGGAAGAGAGCAGATGGACGGATGGAGGTACATTGTCCAAGAGAGATATTGTCTCCCAGGAGTGCACTGGTGTCTGTGATTTACAGTCCTCAGCAGAGCCACATTTATCTTCAAAATAACATTCTTTCATCTGAAGCAACTTGAAGAAATCTCTTTTCCTTATGATCTAATCAAACAAAGTAAAATCCAAATGGAAAGAGACTAAAATAGATACCCAGTGATAGGTTAGGACAGAGGTTTCCAGAAGCTAGTCCATGGATAAATACTTGTGCTAACAACGTTTTTACAACTCTGTGATATAATGAGAAATACGAAGACAATGTGGAAATTTTTGTTCATTAATCTAAATTGTTTTAAGTTCATGAAGGCAAATAGATCTACTCACAGGATCTGAAATGTGAAGTTAAGATAGAATCAAATCCTCACCACCCAAGCATTAACCATCAAATTCTTAGTCATCAAGAGACGGCAAAATTCATGTCTTGTCTTTGCTCTCCTCCCTAAATCTCTGTTTCTTCCCACAACACCAGGACTGAAAAGGTTCGGAATTGCTTTTACCTTCTCTTCTTGATCAACCTGCACTTCCCTTAGGGAAAGGTGGTTCCAGACCTCCCGCTTCCTCTATGTCATGTCCTTCTTCCTTACTTCAGACTCATGGCTACGCATCAATGGCAGATAGAATAAGACGGGCCATCAGAAATGCAGACATTTAGGAATGGGGGAGGTTGCACAGCTTTTATCAGATTCAATAAAAGAAGCCCCAAATACAAGACAGGTGGGAAAATCTATTATTTCTCAATGCTCGTAGCCTTGCTCTAAACTCAGCCTCTAAACCTACCTTTGAGTAAAAATAAGTAAATAGATAAAATCTTTTCAAAAGGATGCCCTTTTCTCCCCAGCCCCTCCAATGCCTTATATAGTGTAAATTAATATAATTCAGATAGTTTAATGATTACTGCTATGAGTCACATTACTTTTCTGCAGACCAAGAAGGGAAACCTTTCCACAGGCCCCCATCTTGCCCACAGTTACAGAGAAGCAGTGGGTAAGCAGGACCAGGGTGCACGGCATTTCCTATCAGCCTTCTCCTTAGGTAGGAGATCAAAGCCTGGGCAGAGAGCCAAGTGATCTTGATTTGCATCATGAAAGTCACCTGTCCAGCTCTGGGCCAGAGACAGAGATCAAAGCTGGAAGGGTAGCTGGGGGGCAGTAAGGAAATAAAATATTGATTTAATGAGATGCACGACAATTCTCCTCCATCCACCTTTTCAATAATGAAAGTGGGGCTGAGAAGTGATGATTATTCATGCTCCTTCCATGAGCTCACATTATGGCTCCCATTTGCCCTGCCATATGCGTCTCATATAGCTTTGCCCAGAAAGGGGAGAACAGGAGGAGAATGAAGACTGAGGAACGTGGTACAATCAGACAGTTTCCCAAGCACTGCTACCACCTCTGTGAGATGCTCTGTAAGGAAGGAGGTTTTGAATTTTTTTCAGTCGCAGTTCAAAAATACTTACCTGTAGAAGCTCAAAATCTGAAACAGATAAAAGAGCATCTGCTATCGTTAAAAAGAGGTGGGGAGAAGGTGTTTACTCTGGAGCCCCATCTCTCTTCCTCAGTTACTGAAGAAGCCACAGAGGACAAATGGGAAAAAAGGCTATTCCAACTCTGGCATTTCTATTTCTGAAATGATCTAAAGTTCATCACACTTGAGCTGGGCTTTGACGAAATGGGGTGGGGGATGTGGGGCAGATGAGAGATGTCAAGTCTGGAGGCAAGCTGAACTACTAGAGCTGCATTTAAAAACTCAGAGGATGGATATATTTCCTGACTTGGAAGGCAACGGGGGCAAGAGATGTGTTGATTGTGAGGTCCTTGGGGAATTCTCCGACTGAGCCGCCTGTCAAACATGACGTCACTAACCCTCACCAGAGGCCAGGCTCCGGGGAGCTGTGGCTCACCACAGGAGCAGATCCAGTTTCTGGGTAGGAAGAGCCAAGGCCTCTTTGGTCCTGGCTGCAGAGTGTGGGCGGGCGAAGGAAGATTCAAGGATTAAGTGGTGAAAATGCTAAGTGAACGCGAGCTCTTTATTCATTGTCCAGATCTTAAAATCTTTCAGCTTCTTTACTGCAGTACCCAAAACAGCTTATGTATTTGTTCCTCACATTTCTAAAAATATAATAAAAGGTATCTAAACATGAAAAAAAAAAAAGCAACTGGCTCCTCTCCCCATGACAGGTACCCCTGGTGCCAGCCACAATCTGCCCTCTAGCTGAATCCCCCACTTTCCTCAATGTCCTGTTCTGTCACACCCTTGTCTTGAGCACACTGCGTCTCTTCCCAGATGGCCTTTCCATCTTGTCCATAGCAAATACTGTCACCAAGAGCAGGAAGTTTTGGAGTTCTGGGTTCAAATTCTGACTCACCTACTTATTGTTTATGTGACTTTGAGCAAGTCATTGAAACTCTCTGAGCCTCAGCTTCTCTATAGAACAGACAGAATGAAATGAGAGAACAGATAATGCAGTTAGCTCTGTGCCAAACATACAGCGTGTGCTTGTGGAGAGCTGCCATTCTGGAAAACTCCAACTCCATTCACCATTCACTGATAATGCAGATCTGCAAACCTCCAGTGACTGGGGGCTCACTTCCTCCCCAACAAGGCTCTGTATCGTTGACAGAAAGTTGCCATTATATTATTGCAGCAAAACTTGCTTCCACCAGCAGATGCAGAGGAATGAGCAACCCCCCTACAGGGCAAGGAAGATGTTTTGTGCAAGTCACACTGTATAGGTGAGATAGAGCATCTGCTGCTCCAACATGTCTGACTCCCCCATAGTAAAGTCAGAGCAGAGCCAGGAGGATGGCATTCACCCCTTCTAGGCTCCAAATGGATCCAAGCAGAGGAGGAGAAAGTCTCCAAAGATTTCCTCTGCTCCTTTCTCTGGACCGACAGAGCCCATCTCCATGAAGGCAGCAGTCCAAGCCAATGATTTTTAAACCCAGTTATTCCTAACATCTTTCATCTAGGCCCAAATGTTCTTTCTTTGCCAAGGACCCACCCAAGGCATCTGAAATGCTGAATGCAAAGCAGGTATCCTGGATGGTAGAATCTCACTAAGGAGGGTGAGAAGAATCTTAAGAGATGCTGAAAACTGTCCATGATCCAGACACCTTATGGGCTATACTTGCAGGGGCCTCAGGGTGATGGGGTAGAATGTTCCAGTGGGCAGGAAATGGAAAGTAAGAGAAGTGGAGTCTGCAACATTCAGGGTATCCCCAAGTTCAGCAAGGGGAAGAGCTGGAACCTCTATGGTATGAGACCAGACAAGGAAAGAGATTCGGTATGGGATGATGCTGCATATATTTCTCAATCAGAGGAATTTTCTTGCCTACTGTTGCTACTGAGAGCCTCCCACAGGACGGCAGATCCACCCAACGCTTTTAGCAAGCCACCAGCCTCAAAACACCTGAGCCACACAAAGACATCATGCATTCATTCACAAAAACTTATGGCAAGTCTAGAGCCCTCTGGGCACCATTCTAAGACCTAGAGATACAGTTAAGAAAATAGACAGCAATTCCTGCCTTCAAGAAGCTTACATTCTAGTAAGGTGTTCTTTGCCTGGCTTAAAGCATTAAACCACCGTGAGATTCAAGATCAGGATTCACAACCCAATGCCTCTAGAGGCTGGATGGGTAAGACACGTGAGCAGAGTAACTGAGCTGCAAGACAACAGGAAGATGGTGGGGGCTGCGGAAACCTAGAAATCTCATTCACCACCTAAAGGAGAAAGCTGCTTTTTTGGTTTCAGACAATGTTCCCACACAACAATGCAATTTTACTCCTTCCAATCCGGTTTGTCAGGAGAACCCAGGAGTCCAGACTTCTGTGAGATTCTCCAATTTTTAAAACCTGGAACAAATTAAACTAAAAGTCATCTGTCAGGCCCTATCTGGAAGGCATCTGCTTGTGACTCCTGCTCCTGCTGTCCAGTGGGATGAGTGGGGACTGTGAAGGGGAGCAGAGGATGACAGAACTTGGAGTCAGAATGACATAGTCTCAACCCTGCTTCACCTTTTCCTGTCAGTGTAGTAGGGTTACTTTTTTAAGGCAGGCTACTTAAACTCCTTGAGTCTCAGTTTCACCGTCTGTAGAACAGGAATAAAACCATGGAAAGGTTACACTAGGCAATAAATGACAGGTGTCACACCCATGCCTGGTACACAGTAAGAGCACAATAAATGTTCATTGTTGTAACTGTCAGAGCATGGCAGGAAACGATGCAGATTCAAACGTTTTAACTGAAGGAATTCTACTTATGGAGGCATAGACAGAGTTTGGGGGCAATACATAAGGTCTGATGAAGCACCCAGACTAGAAATATCAACATTGGGGGGCCATGACCACCCCTGGCCTGCAGGAGCGAAGAAATGAAAAGAGTTACCAGATCCCACCAGAAGAGAGGGCTGTGGAAGAAGGACCCTTGGCAGGAGCTGTGGTCCTCAAGAAATACTAACCTTGCCAGAACTCCAGTGAGAAACGGAGGGAGGAGAGAAGGATATCCCTACATCACAGCCTCTCCCTTTAATTTCCTTGCCTCCCTTTGGCCCAACCAATCTGGAAGCCAGAAGGCAAGAGGGCCTGCGGGCTGCAGTCTGCAGAGGCCAGTCTCGAAGCACAGGCCAGGGGAGAAACGAGCAGAGCCTGGGTCAGCGGGTCTGAAAGAAGACGGCTGTCTTTTACTTCTCTCCACTGAGTATGTATGAGCCCACTTTCTCAATCTCTGCATCCTAGGGGCAAACTATTCTGGTGGAGCTCTCTATACTCTACTTAAAAACGTTCATGACTCTGAACTTGTCAAGTAAACTAAGAAGTACCTAAAGAGCAATTTTTCTGGAAAAGGCACTGGGTTCCGCACTGGGTTCTCCACGGCAGGGCTGAGCTGTGTGCGAGGCTCAGGAGCGATGAGGGAGCAGAGCTAAATTCACGGAACTACTGATGAAGCCTCCTCTTCTCTCAAGGTCACTGGGATAGGAGGTTTGCCGAAACAGGATGGAATAAGTGAGGAGAGGAAGGCAGGTGGAGAGGCAGGAAGCAGGCCGCCCTGCTCTTGTTGCCACCTGGGGCTGGAAGTGGGCAGCAGAGTAGGAAAAGGGGTGACTGAGAGAAGCCACACTTAAAGCAATGCTTTAAAAAATATCACTTGGCACATGTTAGGCTGCAAGTAACTGAAGGCTCACCAGTGTAACCAAACAAGTCCAGAGGTGCGGCAGTGACCAAGCGGAGCCTGGGCAGATCTGTGGCTCTGGGTCTCGCCTTCGTCCACATGATGGCCTGTTATGGGAAGGCTGCCACAGTCTTAGGACTCACATCCAGAGGTGACCGTATTCAGAAGGAAGAAGAGTCGCCTTCTGGTATCTCAGTCAGAAAAGAATGCTCTTTTCCAGATGCACCCAGCAAACTTATCACATTTCATGAGCCCAGACCGAGTCATCTGCCCATTCTTCAATCAATTCCTATGTCCAAGAAAATATCACATGGTGATCGGCTTAGAGTTGATTTCCAGAGACAATTTCTATAGCAACAAGGGTAGGCGGAATTATTCTGACTGAGTGACAACTTTCTCAATTCTCCCTTGGATGGTACATAACTAGAACTATTTAGAAGTACAGGAGACAAGAGAACGCATTAAATACAACAGATGCCTTAGGGCATTAAGGCTTAGTTCTCACAAACCCCCTCAAAACTCCCAAATTTTAGTGTCTTTTAAAACCAAAGGTTTATTTCTCATGCCTGTGATGTATCCACTGAGCACTGGCTGGACGCTTTGCTCCACATCTCCTCCTCAGAGACAGAGGCAGACAGTCATACCTCCACCATCCAGAATGTTGCCAATGCAAAGAGGAAAAACAGTGGTTTCACACTGCATTGTAAGCATCCATCTGGAAGTGACACATGTCAATTCCACTTGCATTTCAGTGACCAAAGCAAGTCACACAGTCACTTCTAACTTTAGGGCAGTAGCAAAGTGCAATTGGACATTATGCCTGGGAGGAGGAGAGTGGACCTATTTGTGAGCAGCCCTAGTAACTGCCACACAAGCTGGCATGAGTTAGGTGAGGTGGACACTCACAGGCATCCTGGTAGCAGTGCAAATTGGCAGATTCTCTAGAAAGCAAGGTAAAATTGTGTGTTAAGGGTCTAAAGGGAAATTCATTCTCTTCTGCATGTAACATTCTCTTAGGAAGTAGAAACTTAGACCAAGATAATGAACAAAAGTGTATGTTGAAGCACTCACAATACATACAAACAAAAAAAATCAAACAACCAGATTGTCCAACAGCAGGGGAATGGTTAAATAAATCAAAGTACAGCCATATGATGGCTAATTCTCTAATGCTTTAAAATCTTGCTTTTGAAGAGTGTTTAATAACATGGGGACTTGTGGATATTAAGTAAAAATTAAGTGAAGATAACATATTGTATTGTACAAATTAATATAAAAATAAAATACAAAGAAGAAAGACAAAGGAAGTGTAGTGGAGTATTAATGATGGCTAACTCTAGATAAATGTTACTGTCTTTATTTTTCTCTATTTCTTTAGTCCTCTCTATAGATAAGCAAACATTTCTTACTAATCAGGAAAAAAAGTTTTATTAGCATATATAATCTGTGGCAATTTCTGTAATAGCAGAAATTGAAAACATCTAACTCCATTAAATAGAGAGTTGATTTAATGAATTATAGTTCAGTCAAGTCATAGATTATGAAGAAGCACTTAAAAATTAAGTATACTTGATCTGTTACGGAACTTTTGCTAATGTACATTAAGAAAGGAAGCAAGGTGCAAAAAATTAGATGTAGTACGCTGCCATCTGCATAAATGTGCACACATACACACACATTTCTGGAAAGAATGTACAAAAAGCTGTTAAGAGTGGTTGCCTTTGGGTGGAGAAAGCAAGGAGACTGGGGTGCTGATTTACGGCCAGGGAAGGGAGACTTTCAACTCTAAGTCCTTTACATCATTTGATTTTTTTAAAACCATGTAAGTACATTATTTATCTTGAGTTATATTTTACAAACAAATAATAAACAAATAAATCAGATCTTGGCTCTGGCAGACACATCATAACTACTGGTTACCTTCCCTGCTCTTTATCTGACCTTAGACCATTTCACTCAATGCCTCAGTCCTAGGCTGGGCCATAGCTACAGCTTAACAAGGCTTAGGGATTGAGAATGGATTTCATTGATCTGTCTGCCATGCTGAGCATGAATAACACAGGGATCCCCAAGGAGGCTTGACTTAGGCACAGGAAACACAAGTCATCCTTTCACCTGGGCTACAGGCATCTGGCACCCTTCCCAGGGATCATAAACATTTCCTGCAAACAGGTGACATCTTGAGCCCAGGCCTTTGTGTCTGCCCAGGGCCATTTAGTTCTTGGGAGTTACTTATAACCATGGATGCTGAGCTGGACCAGTCATGGTGGACAACCTCAGGGCCAAACTTTCTGAAGAAAGAGAGGCTCCAAAGCTGATGCAGAAGAATTAGCTCTCAGCTGCTCAGAGCAAGGCATTAGAGAGCAGCTGCTTCTGATTCTGTGTCCCAGGACAAGCTTGGTGAGAGGACCGCAGCCATAGAAGAGAGTCTGCTCTTACACCGTATTCTGAAATTGGGCGCCAGGCCTTCTCCCAGGTCCTCCAGCAGTATATGTCCCCTCCTTCCCATCTCTGCTGGGAATGGTCTGTGATGAACGCTGCTTATTCATGCAGCACATCCCCAGTCCAGGTAAACAGAACCAAGGAATCTCTGTTCTTGTTTTACGTTCAAGGAGATAAAGTACCAGTAATAAGCAACATTCAAAAAATAAAATATTCAGTTATGACACAAGCACTACGGAGTTAAACAAAGCAGGGATGTGGATAGGGAGTCCCATGGAGAGGTCTCATGTGAAACTTGAGCGGAGATCTGAAGGCAACAAGGGAGGGAGCCCTGTGGATGTCGGGGAAGGCGTGCTTCGCTGGAAATGGCTGTTTTACCCCTACTTCAGCAGAAGGCAGAAGGAGAAAACCAGCTGAGACACAGGAATAATGTTTTAAAATGTCTGCATTTAAAAGTCTTAAATTTTACATTCAAGATCTGAACAGTTATAAGAAATCATCTAAATATCCAATAGCAATGATATTCATGGTATAAACATGAAATGGATTATGATCTAGTCTCTAAAAACCATGGCTTTGGAAGAATATTTAATAAGTTGGGAAAACATACCCAAAATAAAATGTCCAGTGGGAAAAGTAAAATGTAAAATTACATCCTAGTTTGACTTGTTCAATAGTTAAGCACCTAAAACAGTGCTTGGTACATGGTAGAAATAAATAGTAATGAATACTTGTTGATTAAATAGTTGAATTTAAGCATGATGGGGAAAAAGAAACGAGAAGGAACATATCATTAATGGTTGTTGGCCTTCAGTGATGGAATTGTTAATTTTCTGTAGTTTCCAAATTTTCTACATCAAAAAAAGTATTTTTTTTTTAAAGGATTTGAACATATAAGATTGTATCAGAGCCCCTCTGCCATGGACAACTGTGGCTACATTTGCCTTGATACAATATTAGTTGCTGCAAAAAAACAAAGATTTTTTTCACCTAGCCAAAAGTCTCCATCATGGGCAACCTTCTTGGGGAGGCATTGTCTAAGAACTGCCATTTATCAAATGCATATTTAGGGGGCAGAAAAAGTGCTATCCCTTTTATACTAGGCGTTCTCAGTTTTGGCTGCATATTAGAATGACCTGGAAGCAACCCTGCAGACCAATTAAATTATATTTTTGGAGGTGGGACTGGGGCATCAGTATTTTTTAAAGTCCCCCAGATAATTCCAATATGCATTCAGGGTTGAAAATGACTTGTTTTATGTATATATTACTTTATTCTCTGAACTAAGTATTTCAATCCCCAATGTATACATGAGGAACTGAGGTTCAAAGAGGAAAAAGTCAGCTTGCCCAAGGTCATACGCTAGAATGTGGGACAGGAGGTGATTTAACTGCAGACCTGATGGAAGTCACTTGGTCTGACATTTTTACTTGAAGCAGCCAATACTCAGAGAGGAAGTTGGAAGGACTTGCCTCAAGGCACAGATTGGGTCCTTGTGAGTCAGCACCCAACCCGAGGTTTCTATACCCTGCTTGGAACTCTTCCAACTACTCCACTGAGACAGGGAAGATAACAAAGGGGACAGACACACCTGACTGTGAGTTCCACTTCTGCCCCAGATTCAATAAGAATTCTAAGTTTGGAGTAGAGATTTTTCTGAAGATGATATACAAAAAGTCAATAGGTACATGAAAAGATGCTCAATATCACTAGTCATTAGGGAAATGCAAATTAAAACCACAATGAGCTGTTACCACATGCCTGTTAGAATGGCCATCACCAAAAGACAAGAGGTAACAAATGCTGGATGTGGAGAAAAGAGAACCTTTGTGCACTGTTGGTGAGACTGTAAATTGGTACAACCACTGTGGAAAACATTATGGAGGTTCCACAAAAATTCAAAAATATGATCTAGCAATTCCACTTCTGGGAATACACCCAAAGGAAACAAAAACACTAACTGAAAAAGATATCTGCACTTCCATGTTCCTAGCAGCACTATTTACAATAGCCAAGACATGGAAACAACCTAAGTGTACATCAGTGGGTGAATGGATAAAAAAGTTATAGTATATATCCAATGTCTTGTAACAACGTATAATGGAACATAATCTGCAAAAAACACACACAACAACCCTGAATCACTAAGCTATATGTGTGAAACTAATGCAACATTGTAAATCAACTATATTTCAATAAAAGGAAGTTGTGAGATACATATATATGTGTATATATACACACACACACACATACACAATGGAATATTATTCAGCCATAAAGAAGAGGAACTCCTACCGTTTGTAACAATATGGATGGACCTTGAAGATATTACACTAAGTGAAATAAGTGAAAGACAATACTGTATGATTGTGCTTACATGTGGAATCTAACAACAAAAAAGAAAAACAGATTTGTGGTTACCAGAGGTAGGGGCTGAGGGGAGGGGCAACTAGAAGAAGGTAGTCAAAAGGCACAAACTTCCAGTTTAAGATAAATAAGTACTAGGGATGTAATGTAGAACATGATGACTACAGTTAACGTTGCTCTATGACACACCTAGCAGAGTTGCAAAGGGAGTAGATCCTGAGTTCTCATCACAAGGAGAACATTTTTCTTTCCTTTTTATTGTATCTATATGAGTTGATGTATGTTAACTAAACCTATTGTCATAATCATTTTACAATACATGTAATCAAACAGTCATACTGTGCACCTTAAACTTATACAGTGATGTATGCCAATTATTTCTCTATAAAACCAGGGAAAAAATGAATTTTAGGTTTGGTTCTACCTAGTTCCACCTTGGTGAGATGCAGGGGCTTCCCTCTCATGCCAATCCATGGCCTCTGGGAAGACAGAGTCCACTAAAGGATGCGTAAGGATCATGGGCCATTAAATGAGGGTTGTGTGCATGGGGTGGTTGGATGGGGTTCGGGCAAAGTCTTAAGCCCAGACAGTCATTACATGGTCATTCGGGACAGTCTGGCTGATGGGTGGTCATCCTCACTGGCTGGCGGTGACGGAGATAAGTGGGTGCCCTCAGCTGCCGTTTGGATCTGCTGGTGAATGGAGTCTGTTACATTTATCAGTCTCACACTGTTGGGTCTCCTTCCTTCTTCCTCAACCCAACTGCCTTTTTTTCCAGTCATAGGTGAGAAAACAGATCCATAAGTATTCACTAGAATCTTCCTTCTTTTTTCACTTCTGAAAAATGTTAGAATGGGTTTGCAGCCTTTGTGTTTTGGTTCTGCAGTGAGTGACTCATGCCTTCTGTCAGGGACAGGACAGGAGTGAGGACAGGGCTTCTGGGTCATATTCATCTTGTCCTACTGACTCAAGGTGCAGGGCAAGCATGGAAAGGAAGCCGAGCTGACTGATAGCGCAGTGCATCCTGGGACAAAGCAAAAGGCCAAGCACTTCAGCACAGGCTTTAGCAAACTTCTTTTTGCCCCTGGGTGAATGCATGTGAAAGAGAACTGGGTGCTATTAATATTACTGCAGCTATTATCCCGGCTTCAGTCTACCTATATTAAAGCTTAAAAGAAATCTCCTGGCCAGAAGCCTAGCCCTCTAACAATTGATTTCCTTTTCAGGCAGGCCAAAGAATTCCCTCGGAGGGCTGCATAAACCACCAAGCACTTTGCGCCGGATGGAACACACTGGCACAAGGTCACCTTGGACTAGGCCAAGCTGGTGAATGCCAATGAGCTGGAGCTCCCTGATCCCTCAGCTTATGCGTGTCGGACAGCGAACTTCACCGTGGGGCCCAAGCCTCCGGCCTCTGCAGCCCACGCTGACCCGAGCTGAAGGGTCTGCCACACTGAGGGACCCCTTGAGGATTGTTCACGTGGGAACCTGTCCATCCAGGGTTCTCAATCTGATAAAAGCCCTGGCCAGGCCCTTTTGCAAGCTAGCTCTTTTTTTTTTTTTCCCCCTGCATATAACCATTTACAGATTTTGTTTTCCCCTCCTGATATGAGTAAAAACAATAATCGGGAAGCTCATGAAATTGCAGAATCACAGAACACAGCTCTCCTTGCCCCTCCAGGCACACCCTCTCAGCTCCATGCAGGAGCCCAGTTCTTCATTGTTCCCAGGGTTTTTTGCCCAGAAGTGAACTTCAAAGAAATAGGAACATAAAGATCCACATGTCAACAGGTCTATAGACTACCCTGAGAATCTCACTGGATTGGGAGGCCCAACACCTTCTAAACATTAACCTTTCCACCCAAGTCCCATTGCATTGGCCTGAGTCATCTGGGAACGTGGTCTTTTACTAAAATGCACATCTTCCTGGGAAAGATTCAGCTCCTGGTTAGGTATTAGCATTTCTGGGGGGAGTCTGTGGTGTGTACAGAGACTGCCTGCACTCAAATCCAGGTTCCAGCACCGACTAATTAGGTGAACTTGGGCTGTTCTTAAACTTCCCTGGGCCTCAGTGTTCCCATCAGTAAAACGGAAGTTATAATAAAATCTACCTCATAGAGCGCTGTGTGGTTTAATCAAGTCAGTTCACATAAAGTGCTCACAATAGTGCCTGGCACATGGTGCTCAATAAATGTACTTATTTTATTCCCTGGGAGTAGGGTTTGATCAGGAGGGGTACCCAGGCAGAATGGAAGCCTGCTGGGGAAAAGGGATAGAGATGAAGGTGGGAAAGGACACAGAAAATGAAAACTTAAGGCACTGAAATCAAAATCTCATCTTGAAACTGTGCTCCTGGTGTCTTTTGCAGACAGGTGCTTTGACTCAGGTAGAGGCAGAGAGACAGAAATGCGGGCCCCAACACAAAGAGGATACAGCATCAAAAAGGTGCTGACAAAATGGCCATTTTGAGGGGTTAAATTTGCATTAAAATTATAAACATAATGAATGCTTCTGGAGAAAATTTGGAAGAATACACACAAAAAGAAAAAAATTAAATCAATATTTCTACTCTCCACTGACCATTTTGATGTATTTCATTCCAGTCTTTTTCTCCATGCAGAACTTACATAACTAATATGCATTTTGTCCTACCCTATATCCAGTTTTAACGATATTGGGATCATATTTTAAACTACTTTTTCCCCCACTTAATGCAGTTTGAGCACTTTTCCCTCATTAAATGTGGCTTTTAATGGCTACATTATATTCCATCATATGGATTCATTTATCCAATTCACTATAAACATTTAGGCTGTTCCTAGTTTTTTATTATTACATAAATCATGCAGCAATGAGCATCCGTGCCCATAAATCTTTATGTGACTGTCTGGTAACTTCCTTGGGATAAATTCCAAGAAGTGGAATGACTGGATCAAAAGTTGTGCTCTTTCTGAAGGACCTTGACACATGCGGCCATCTTTCCCGCCGTGAACGCACATGCACAGGAACAGCAAGGCAATGACTCAAGCACCCTTTCTTCCTTCCTCCACGTTCCGGCCTCGGCTAAACATTCCTCATGCCCAAGCACTGTCTCCCCAAGGAAGCCTTCTCCCCCGCTCCCACCCTTTAGATGCCCTCCTTTTCTTTTTGCTCTTACAGCCCTTGCCCCTCGCTCTAACACAGCATTTAGCATAACCGGATTGAGCTTGCTGATTTACATGTGGTCTACCTGGATGAACAAGAAACACGTTAAGGGTAATCTCTGTGGTCCTGGCATCTGGCGCATAATGGATGCTGAGCAGACGGATGGGGTCAATGAAGAGCAAGCATGTGAGGGGGCTGGGGCACTGTAGGGGCGCATGTGGTGCCCCTCTCTGCTCACACAGGCCTCTTCCGTCATGACCTCTTTAGGTAAAGTGATCCAGGGGGAATATTCCCAGCCCTTCTGCTGACCTCTACACCGATGAAAATGCTGACCCAGGGACTGTTGTTTCACCTCTCACAGAAGGCTCATCTACACACAGGATCAAGGAACATCACCTACAAGGTTTGTTCAACAGAACCCAAGACTCTTGACAATAACGACTTCTGGTCTGAGGTGTCAGAAGAAAAGAGCCTTGAACGGCTCACAGCAGGCCACTAACAGGATCAGAGATTCTTGAAGTTGAAAGGAAACTAAGAGACTACCTTGGATTACAGGCCAACATACCAAGGCCTAGAGAAGTACAGACAGTAACACTTACACCACAGAATTGTTCTAGGGATTAAAAGAGCAACACGTGTTAAGTCCTGGTGGATACCTGGTAAATCATATCCGTTCAACAAATGAGATTATTAACTATTTACTTTGATCATTTATTGAGCTAATATTTACTGAGTGTCTCCTAAGTGCTGTTATGGACTGAACTGTGTTGTCCTCCCCCCCGCCCCAATGTATATATTGACGCCCTAACGCCAGTGTGGCTATTCTTGAAAACGGGGCCATTAATGAGGTAATAAAGTTAAATGGAGTCACAAGGGTGGAGCCCTAACCTGATAAGACTGGTATCCTTATAAAAAGAGGAGGAGACACCAGAGCATGCTCTGTCTCTCTGCACACACAGAGGAAAAAGGTCACTCGAGGACGCAGCAGGAAGAAAGCCATCCACAAGCCAGGAGGAGAGACCTCACCAGAAACAAGCCTGAAAATACCTTGATCCTGGACACCAAGCCTCCAGGACCAGGAGAAAATGAATCGGACGTTTATGCCACCAGCTCTGCGGCATCTTGTTACGGCAGCCCGAGTGAACTAGTCCACGTGCCATAGCCCACCAGCTCACGTGTGGCAGTGTTTACGCCCAGTGCAACCTGCGTTGGGAGAATATAAAAAGACACCTGGCATAAAATGCAACAGTATCTTTTTGATCATTAAGGGGTCTCTGTTTTCTCATAATTCAAGGATGCTTCGCAGCTCCAAGCTGGAAGGCCATCCATTCACTCCATTCTACAGATCGCCACCTAGTCAACACTGCTGCCCAGGTCTATGACCAGCACAGAAATGTTAGAAAAGGCACCTTGCTGCCCCCAAAAGAGTAAGCACATGTGAGTCAAAACCATGAAGTCTAAATCTCGGATCTGTCACTTTCTAGATATGGGACCACGGGGAAATCGCTTCACCTCTCTGAGTCTTAGTTTCCACACCTAGAGCCGGCTACTTATATACACTTTCGCAGTAAGCACAGAGATATGTCCAGCTCTCTAATCCCCAGGACCTGCGACTATGTCACCTTACATGACAAAAGGGACGTTGCAGATGTGATTAAGGTTAAGGGATTTGAGAAGAAGAGACTATTCTGCATTACTGGGGGAGGTGGGCGGGGTGGGGGTAGGGTGTCAATCTAATCATATGAACCCTTAAAGGCGGAGAAACTTTCTTGGCTGTTGTCTGAGACAGAGTGTGGCAATGGGCGCCCACCAAGATAGCAGCACGAGGACTTGACCCACTGTTCCTGGCTCTGAACCTGGAGAAAGGGGCTACAAACCAACAAGTGCAGACTGTCTCTAGGAAGTAAAAAAGACAATGCAACAGATTGTCTCCTAGAGTCTCCAGAAAGGAGTGCATCCCTGTTGATCATCTGATTTTAGACCAGTGTGACTAAATGTTGGACTTCTGACATACAGAACTTAAAAGATAAATTTGTGTTGTTTTAAGCCACTATGTTTATGGTCCTTTGTTACAGCAGCTACAGGAAATGCATACCACTTTATATGATTTTACAAGTTTCAAAAGAGAATACGTGCCTGTCACCCAGGAGGACCACCACACAGGTGCAATTCATGCTCCTCTGAGGGAGGCAGGAGATCATTACTGAAAAGAAATCCTGTTTATATTCAAACGTCTTATAAAAAGGATGCAAAGGAATCTATAAACAAGAGTCCCTTAACTATGGGTGACAAATGTGTGCTTGCATCCATTCTCCACCCTCCTCTTCTCACTGTTTGTCTCAATCAGCAGCAGCTCGCTGGCACGTGCTCCTCTCCCTGCCGCCAGCCAAGGGCCTGGACAACAATCCTCAACACCCTCCACCTTCCCGTCTGGTGACACACATCTTCTCCCCTCACCCCACGGAAAGCAGACTCCCTGATGGATTTTTTAATGCCTTGACATACACGTGGGGCCTTCATCATACACATGGCCTTGGGTTCAAATTTTGTTGCTGCCATTTTCTGGCAGTGTGACCTAGGGCAACCATGACTTGCAGTCCTAGATTTCTCACTTGAGAATTAAGGGTAATTCCCACTGTAGATGACTGGTCAGAGCAGGAAAAGAGATACATTTGCAAGTTGCTTAAGACAGTGCTTATCACACACAAGTGGCCAGTAAATGGATGAATTTATCCAAAATGTATAAAAGGAAAACAAAAAATAAATAAATACAAATGAATACACACATAAAAATACATATTAAATATATAAATATATTATTATATATAAAACCAGATATAAACCATATATGTATAAATCTGTAAACATATACATACAAATGCACATATATAAGCATACACATTTATATATACATACAAACACACACACACCAAGTAAGACCACCTTCAAATTTTCCCCAGACCAGTGGGGACAAGACAGGCCATTATGAGGCTATGTAGTTAAAGGCTAAAGCTGGAGGAAGCACCCAGTACTATAAGTTCACAGAGGAGAAGGAACTGATCCAGTTTGCACGGTCAAGAAAGGCTTCTGGGTAAAGTCACTTCTAAACTGAATCGTTCAGGATTAACAGAAATTGGTTAGGTAAAAGAGAGGAAATAAATATTATATGCAGATAGACGATCAAGTACAAAGGCCTAACCTAAGGGAGAACACACACACACAATTCAAGAAATGAACACAATTTAATACCACAGAGTTAGAAAGGAGAAGTGTAGAGAAATGACTTACTGACGTAATTGTTCTGTATAGGTTTACGCCCATATTACTGGTAGATGTGTCGGACAAGAAGGTATGTCTGCAATGATACATAGCTTATGTCCCTCCTCCATCTGCTAAGGGAAATTCTGGTCGCCACTCAGCCCTGTCCTGAGACTTAATTTGGAAGCCTAAGATAATCAGCGGAGTTGAGAAGTGCTGAAAAAGGTAGAGAATAATTTACCAGAAGAGATGAGAACCTAAGGGGAAGGAAAAATTGGTGATGAGGGGCAGAAGTCCTCCAGCTTTTGTGTTTTCTTAAGAAGCTGTAGTAAAGATTTAAATTAGTTTCAATTTTTCCAACTGTTCGTTCCTTGAATTTGGATCCATGCCAAGAGTGGACTTTGTGGAGCCGGGTTTTATACAGCTTTCGCGTATACATATAAATCTGAACCTTCTCGGGCCAGACTATTTTATTTATTGTTCCTTCAAAATACCTATCTCTAACCCTTTACTTATGCTGTCTGCCCTGCCTGGAATGCTTTCCCTACTTATCTAAATCCCCCCCGTTCTTCAAGGCCTAGCTTATGCTCCCCGTGCTCCATAAAAGTGGTCCCAGCACAGAGAAATGCCCCTTTGATGAATTTAATGCATTTGTTGTCTGGATTGTAGACTTTAGTGCTTATCTTCCAGAAAATCTTCACAAAAACATCAAAGGAAAATATAGAGGAAAACGCATCCCCCCTTAAGACCACTGCCCTAAAGGAGCAATTATTTACACACAATCCCCCTTTCCAATCCTTAATTATGGGTATAGATAATCAACAATATTGTAGGTAGGAATATTCCATGGTAGGAATTTTGATTTCATCTCTTAACCTGCCTTAAAATGCTACTGACCTTTTCATGTTTAGCGTGCACGTCCCCTTTACCTTTCTGGCTTTCATATAGCATAGGGTCTTATAAGGTTGTAATCTTAAATCTGTAGTAGGGAGCAGTGTCTCAAATAGAGAAGATGCTCAATAAATGTTCATTATTCCTTTGAGCAGCTTAAAGCTCTCTAGAGAAGAGTTGTATCATTTTCTCCTTTGAAATCTACCCCCAACAACTTAACAAAGGTCACAAACTCAAAAACCTCTAGGAGCCAAGCAGATTTTCTAAATGAATAAAAACGAGCTGGGAGTAGGATGATATGGACAGATACAATAATGTGCTGGCGTGGTGCTGTTACCAGCTTGTAGGAGACAATTGTTACATTGTCAGGACTTTTGTGAGCCAGGTTAAACAAATCCTTCACTAACTAACTACTACATAAATTACATTAAAAACAGAGATAACAAATACTCAAAAGTCATCACTTCCTAATTACATTACTAAATGGTGCTCTTATCTATGATTTTGAGGTTGTTTGTGGCTACTGTTTCTGTATGATGGAAACAGGATATTGTGTGCTCCTGTGTTACCTCATCCCAATTCTTTGTTCAGTGATGTCGAGTTGGCAGGTTGAAATTGGCTATGGTGGGAGTTTAGACATACAGAAATTAGCAAATGCTATAAATCAGAGATTTTTTTTTTTCTGTTGATTTTCTAGATTGAAGAAGATGATAGCAAAAATGTCATTAACGATAATAAAATTTAAAATTGTGATTATGTTTACAGTTGTCATATAATGAACAGCACACAAACAAACTGAGGCAACAGTCTTCTAGTATTCAAAACCTAGTATGTGATTCAGCCAAGAAGTCACTCATGTCACTGAAGAACAAGTGAGGTTTTTCAATACTAGACAAAATACAGGATACCCAGTTAAACTGAATTTCAAATCAACAAGAATATTTTTAGCATAAGTATATCTCAAGTATTCAAAACATA
This sequence comes from Camelus ferus, assembly GCF_009834535.1. Taxonomy (NCBI): domain Eukaryota; kingdom Metazoa; phylum Chordata; class Mammalia; order Artiodactyla; family Camelidae; genus Camelus; species Camelus ferus. The sequence goes on along the minus strand of NC_045717.1, from coordinate 8,562,086 downwards.
CTTATACTAAAATTTTATTTGTTGTTTATGTAAAATTCAAATTTAACTGAGCCTTCTGCAGTTTATTCGCTAAATCTGGCAACCCTAGACATACATCTTCATTGTTTCGCTTTCATCTTATATGTTAACATAAACAAAAATGTCAACAAATATTCATATTAGAACTACACTTGTCAGTTGCAACCATAGGTTGACTATGGATAAAATAGTCTGATAAAAAACAATGAAATAATCCTGTGAGAATCAATTGGCTACATGAAAATGATAATAAAGAGTGCTGTATATTTTATTATTATTTATAAATTTTATGCTATATATCCTTTATATCAGTAAAGTTTACAATAAGTTGGTGTGTGTATACACACACACACATATGCACACCTTATTAATTTTTGGAGAGCTGGTCATTAAATATTCATCAGCAAACCACTGGAGACATTGAGATGATGATAAAACATTCCTTGAGAGAATGCATACAAATTCGCTGCTATAAACAGTGTCCTTCCAAACAAAATTTCTTCACCCCACCCTCTTCTAACTGCCATTTTGCTGTGTCAGACCTAGAACATGTCAAGGTCAGGGCTCCTTTGAACAATAATACCAGAGAGTTCACACTTTTGAGAAATCAGTCATCTCTGAAGCATCTAAACACAACAACTGAAATAAGTTATCTCCCTGCTTAAAGGCTAAGTTTAAAAACAACAAAGAAGGAAGATCACTCCTCCCTAATCCCACACCCTCTTTCTGAGCCTCATCCAACCATCTGGACTATTGCAGACCATGCCTATCTCCACCCAACTACCCGCTCAAGCTGAGGAGGCATCTCTGGGTGCCATCAGGCTCCAGCAAATGGAACTCATAACCACAAGCAGATAGCCTTCCCATTCTTGCCAGAGTCGTGTTCGTCTTGGGAAGACTGATGCAGTTGGCAAGCCTGCCTAGTCATGCTTCTGCTGCTCTTTGCTCTGACTGAGGCCACCTGGACCTTGCTTTGGGCAGCTGTGGGGCCCAAGAGGGGCCTGGAATGAAGAGTCCCTCTGAATCAACAGGTTTAAAAACACTAAGAGAATGAAGCCATGTCAATGAGGCAACATCTTCAGATTGTCTCATCCCCAGAGAGGCATATTGGCAAGGACGGAAAAGACAAGCTGAGCCTCCAATCCAGATGCTTGGAAAGAGCCAGGGCTCCAGACAGACTGGGTTTCCACATCCAGGGTTTAGCTCAGCTCTTACTTGCTTCTCTTGCCACACACTTGTGTTAGTAACAAGAGAGGATCAACAAACTTCAGTGCAAGGAATACTCAGTTGCTTATTTTATGGGGTGTGTGTGTGTGTTTAGAATAAGCAAAGGCACAATAGAAAAAAAAAAAAAGAAAGAGAACAGAATCTCTTTTTTGGGTGTAACTGCAGTATTAAACACCCCCATGGATATATTCTCAACTCTAAATCTATGCCCTAGGCCAGCATTTCCCAAAGTGTGTTCAGACAGATGTTTATGTACATTTTATGGAATAACGGAGGGCACAAGTCCATGGTCCAGTAAGTTTGGATACTGCACATTTACAGCTTCAATTAGATTTTTTTGCACCAGGACTTCTCAGAGCCTTAATTATGCAGTGTACTTTGGGAATCTAGTCACCAGATTAAAGTTCATCATGTTTTCCAAATTTATTTGAATCAGGAATCCTCTTTTCATGGACTATCTTACAGCACCAGAGTTCCATGAAGGAGACTTTACAGAACACTCCAACTATTTTCAATAGCGTCTCACTAATCAACAATAGACTGACATTCACATTTCCATGACTTTACTTACCTACTCTCTTCTCTCCTCCTCAACTGTTAAAGGATTTCTCTTTCTCTAAGGCCCTTTGGGTGCTATTAGAGCCCCTATCATAATTCCCTTCTGTCCTTTTTTGGTTCAGACAAGACTGTCTTGGTACCAAGGTCATCATCATTACCATAAGCTCCCAAAAGGCAGTGGAGATTCAAGGGGAGGATCTGGATTAAAAGCCACATGCCTGGAGTTAAGGTCTAGCCCCAAGGGACCTTAATCAGTCTACTTTACCTTTCAGAGGCTAAATTTCCTTTTATGTAAAAATAATATTTTTATCACCGACTCATGGTGAGGATCTCATGAAAGGTTTTCATGAAAGTGCTCTGTTATCATAAAATAAAACAAAAATGATCATTCACCCCATTTTTCCTAAATTACTCTGGCCATAAGAATCACCTAGGGCATTTATTGAAAAGAGAGACTCGTATGAGGAGTCTGTTTTCATGGGTGGGACCTAGCACTGGTGATTTTAACAAGTATCCCAGGTGATTTTTCACCATCAGAAGAATTTAGAATGTACTGAATTATCTAAAGAAATAAGGAATGAATGGTAAATTTAACACCAAAAGTTACAGGCAAGTGGGAGATATTTGGTTGGGGGACAGGCAGGTGAAGTGAAATACCGCAAGGTTCCTCCTATTTATGACATCGGGTAGATGTGTGGATGTCCCTTTGCTGGGCAAGGTTAGGCTGGACATTTGATTTCTGTACAGTAATTCTTGGAGCACACACTCCGAAAATATATTATTAAATATCTGACTGCTGAGAATTTATCCAAAGCAGCCCTGGTTAGTCCTTTGTTAGAATCCTGCCTCTTTTTAAAAAATCAATTATAATCTTCTGGATCACTGTAAATAGAGATATTCATTCAAGAAATTAATGTCACTGCATTCTAATCAAGGGTTTGCTGGGCACAAGAGAGGGGGCAAAAAAATACACACACATCTCTGCACTAGCTGGTGCCACATTTGGCATTCCCAATTCCTTATGTAATTTTTGGAATGCTCATGGATGACAAGAAGAAAGACCCCATCTCTGAAATAATCTCTCTATGTGTATTCTTTATGCCGCCTACATCCAGGACCTGGGATTGCTTAAAGATTTTATTTCGTCAGTGGAGAAGTAAGAGAATAAAAACAATATTCACTTTATTAAAAACAAAACAAACACCCCAAACAGAGAAACCCATTATTTATAGAAAATCCCCTCTCATGTCCAACCACCAAGGGAGCCTCGATTGCAACTGATTTCTTGAAAAACTCCAAATCAAAGCCGAAAATCTTATAGCCATTAGACTGTAATCTCTATGAATCACCAGTTTGTTTTTTCATGACTTTTGCTGCATTCCTTCTATCTTCTGTAGTTTATTTTGTTCAGTGTTTTCAGCAGCAGCTTTGCCAAGCCCCAGAGTATAGAAGCCATCCAAGCGGGGACGTGTGCTTCCCACTCCACAAGCTGCCTGTCCAAGTGACAAGGCATGCATCTGACTTCTCTCCCATCCCATTCTTTCCCCGTGTGTTTACAGGCACAGGCAGGAAAACAACCAGACCTAAACACTCATGGAGTAAGACCCAAAACAGTCAAGGATGCCATGAGCAAAATTCCGAGCATTAGGACACTTTCTTTTCTGCTACTCAGAGTGTATCTTGCAGAGACCGAGGACTTTAAGAAAAAAAAAAAGGAACGGCAGTTGTGACCAGTTGGCAGTGGCCACATTGTGGCTTAGTTAGTGCAATAAATAGTTTACTTTAACTTAGCTCCAGCTTACCAAGTTTCCCCCTTCTCCATTCCTATACACAAACAACCCACTTCTCATTTACAAATATTACACATCTGCATGTGTAACCACACTCTCTCTTGCTAAATAGATATTTATTTCTCTTTCTGCCCAACATGGGGAACTGGTAGTGAAGTATGTTAACCAGATCAACCTCTTTTACGGTATTAAGTAGATTGGTACTTCTGGATCTGTTTTGGTAGTGACAGCAGGGTGGGTATCTAATTTTTTCATTCAGCCATCCATTCATTAACCCATTCATCCATGAATTAATTGAGTACATATTATTAAATGTCTATCCTATGGTGCATGGACATTGGGGGAGGCACTAAGGGTACAATGGTGAATAAAATACATGAAGTCCACTGCCTTGGTCTAATGGAGAGATAGACATGAAACGAATGATTAGACAAATTTTAAAATTTTAATTGTAGTAAGGGCTGCAAGAAGTAAAGGGAGCTATGGAAATTAATTGCAGGAGCAACTAAGGACACATACTGCATGGGTCCATTTACATGGAATGTCCAGAACAGGCAAATCTGGAGAGAAAAAGTACACTAGTGGTTGCCTAGGGCTGGGGGAAGCACCTGGAGGGGTTCAGGGTGATGACTGGGGGGGGGTGGGATTTCTTTTTTAGGTAATAATAATATTCTAAAAGGGATTGTGGTGATGGGTGAACAACTCTGTGAACACGCTCAAAGATCTGAATCCCTCTTTTTCAATTCACCACTACTTCCTTGGGGACTGGATTCATCCTCAGGGAGTATGTCCACCTGCAGCTACTGTTGTTTATTCTACTAGCCGAGCGACCGAAGGACAGTGAGGGCCTTTACTTTCTAGCGTCAGCCAGACTCCTAAGTAGGGCTTCATTGGTCTGACTTGGTAACATGTACCTACTTCTGTGTTAATCATCGGTTGGGGGAACGTGGTGCCAGAGTGGGTGCATGTCTACCCAAGAAGGTGGACTCGACTCCACCAGAAGCTCACACCCTGAGGATGAAGGAAGAGATGGTTCTGTTACCCGATGCAGAGGCGGGGCAGGCAAAAGCGGCAGCTGCCCACCTTGGGGCAATCAGTTGCCTCATGCATCCTTTGAATAAAGGTTTCATCTTGCAGGACCGCAGCCCTTCAGGGTACAGACTGACTACATTTTAACTGCTGCATACAGCCTGCAATTGCTCAATTATTCAAAGTGTCACACAGAGAGCCTCAAAATTTGCAACTCTTAATGGATTATGTTACTTAGTTAAATACAATGACAACAAAATCCAGTCATTAGCTATAAGTAAGACTTAAAAAAGTTACTGTATTTGTAAATCAATTTATGTAGACATGTAATTCATATTAATAGCTCTAATTTGAATTATGGGCTTGGGTTTTTTTGCAGGCGGAGGGTGAGGTTGAGATATTCATTTGGTTAGGTCTAGCTCCTTATGTGCATATATCCGCTCCTGGGAATCCTGAAGTTTCAAGGGGTATGTGATTAAAAAGTAGTCACGCAACTTACATCCTGGAATATTTCCACTAACAAATGTAGAGGAATTATAGGCAACACATTTATCTGCTAATTACTGTCCTGAAGTTTTCTTTGCTAGCAGGAAAATGTAATCACACAATGATGGCAAATGCATGGCCAGGGAGTCTCACTGCCCTCTCACAGCAAACATCACGAACTCATCATAGCACTTGTTCCTACTGTTATCCAGAGGTGGCCTCAGAATCCTCCTTAACACACGGCTTCAGGGAACCACAATCAATCAAATGTAGTTGGAAACCACGGTGATCTGTTTGAGACTGGAAGAGGTATTTAATCTTATTTAGCCTTAGTTAACTTACTTATATAATGTACTTGTGCTTGACAAAAGGTAGTTACAATGATAATGTCTAAACAGAACTGCCTCCAAAGTTTTTCTCCACAGTTTAGAGGAGGGCAGCATAAGTGGTTCCTTTTTTGGTTTATTTCAGACTCTCTCAGTGTATCAGAAAAGGGGTTCCTAGTTACTACAAAATGTTTACTTTCATCAATGTTCAAGATGAGAACATCCAGATGAAAAACTAGGCATTCTTTAAGAAGCCATGGAGGAATACATTGTCCATTCTGTCCCACAGTGTCCTTTATACAATGACTCATGTGATAAATGCCTAAGTGGGTTCCAGGAAAAAGTCTGTCTCTACAGAAAAATGTGTATGCTTTCCATTGTCAGAAAACCAAAACTAAGTAACACAACATGTTTCCACTTTGCCTTTATTGCCAGGAAGCTTGTGCCAAAAATGTATTACCCAAGTGTTATAATTAGCCCCAATCAGGTGCCTAAAGACATCAACTCCTTTTGAGTCCTTCAGATATTCCCAGTTTTCTTTTTTCCTTATATGGTTTATTTTATACTGATTGAATCTGCAAGCATCTTTATTCCCACTAGAAGAGCTGGGTCACCTGACCTTTTAAAGTCTCTTTCAAGTATTAAATTCCATGAAATCTTCAATAAAATTCAACCATCAGAGCAAAAATGATTAGTTCTAAACAAGACCAAGGCCTCTGGCACCCAAATAAATGGGAAGGAGATGAAGGAATAAAATGCATTAGGAACCTACCTTAGATTAAGCAGGCTACACCCATATCTGGTATGCTAGACATTTTTGCTAGCCTGTGGGTACAAATGTGGCCATGTTGTCCTGTATAGTCACATCTACAGCTCAGTGCCCCCATACAATTTACTCCGTATTACAGTAGAAGAATCTAGGCTCAGACAAGTTAATTTTCTTTGCCCAGAATCACAAAGCTAGTTAGTGTCAGAACTGAAACTCAAAGCCGGGTCCGCTATGGTCTTTCCATGACACACCTGTGTCAAATGAATTGCAGAACACACATTTCCTGTTCCTCTAATTTGGTCAGTATCTATTTCCCGAATCTACAATAGGCCACTTCTATTATAATGCTTCCAAAGTCAACTTCTCATTCTGACAAATGCCAAGGACAGCAACCAATAGCTTAAAAATCAGACTTCCAGTCTCTTATCGAGGCCAGAGTACCAAGGAGGGAGGGACTTACAGGGTAGATTGGAAACTGAGATAGAATCCGGAGGTTTTTATTTTTAGTGTTGTTATTTCTTATTAAAATCCCAACAGAAATATGGTTCATAAAAAATATAAATCATATATATGTACATATATACAACTACTGGCTTTACTGAAGGATGAGAAGATAATAGATCTTTGAGGTTTTGTATTTGCTTATGTAGCTACAAGCCAACACCAATACATAAAGTAAGACTAAGAAACTTTATAATAATACTTGCTCTTCCCTGAGAGAATGCTCTCTCTCCATCTATATCATCTGTGGGACTGAATTTTCTGGAGGTGGGGTTGGGTAGAGAGGCTAGAAATATTCTGAGAGCCATGGGATAAAATTATTTTTGAGGGGAAAAGCATGTTATCTGAATACTGTGCGAGGTTCTAGCCCTCTGGTACTGCAGCCTCCTTGACTCCTTAGAAAAGGGCCAATGGCACCTCCAAGCTCCTGGGGATGTGCCTGGAGGAGGCCTAGCTAGGCTGGGTGTTCCAGCATGTACAGCAGAAGACATGGACTAAGACATTTCATGAGGCCAGGAAACTTCATTTCCCCAGAATCACAGAATTTAAGAGGCTGAAAACACCCTGAAGACCTCGCCAGGATTTTTAATATTTATTTCTAAGCTATGGAACCCTTTGTGTGTATATATAAACATCACAAGTTGAAAAAAATATGGCCTTGACATTTGACATCTTAATCCCTCTTAGGGAGGAAACTATCATTATTTGGAAAATATCTTGGTAAACATACTTGGGATATGCCATCAGTAGGAGCCCAGGCCTCAGAGGAGAAAGGAGAAAAACCACTTTGGGTGAGAACAGAGGAGGGTACAGTGCAAATTTCTGTTTTTGTGCTTGAATGGGAGGAGGAGAGGTTAGTAAGGAAGAAAAAGAGTGGAGAAGGGAGGAGGAGAACCAGAAATTAAAATAATAATAGCGGAAGTTTATTTCTCTTCCCTTTCTTTCCCTTCCTTCCTTCCTTTCTCTCTCTCTCTCTCTATCCGTGCATCCATCCATCTAACGTGCCTGACCCTATTCTAATTGTTTTACTTATCTTAACTCATTTCAATCCTGTGCACAGGTATTATTATAGCCCCCTCACTTTAAATATAAGAAACTGAAGTGCAGAAAGGCTAAGTAACTTACCCGGATCCTACAACTAGCAAATAGAGAGCAGGCAGGGCGTAGGTGAAATGACATCTTAAAAAGAGTCATGTCTGCTGTTTTCCTATAAAGTTAATTTGCCTTGCTGCAGAATAAAACTTTTTCTGTTTCCTGAGCCCCACCCCGCCCCTACCAAAAATGTCTTCTGTAAAGTCTACGAATATTTTGGGTCACTGAGTTCATTTCTTGTGGAATTCAAAGAAAGAGCCAAGCCCCAAGTCTGGGCACAGTGCAATTTCAAGGTGTTGATGCAGCAGCCTGGGAGACAGAAGAGACCTTGAAATTACATGCCCATGTCTAGGAATTCTCAGAAGCTTGCACAGCGTTTTGTAGTTGGGAACTGATGGATTTTAGGCAATTTAACCCAGATCTAAGGGGACAAGAAAAACCCAAAAGACATCTGGGAATATGGGTAGAAACAGCACTTCACTGGCACTGGGTGGGGGTCAGTGCCCTGCCAGAATGGCCTCCCTCTTGCTCCAACAGCAGCCTGTAAATCACTGCACAGACTGTCAGGCTCCACAGATTCAGGACTTTTCTCCACTGATGAACAAACTGACGAAAAGGACAGTGTACCCTAAAAAGGCTGCAAACATGAGTTTTGTTTAATTTTGCCCTGATCAGTGTTTCTAAAAACTAAGTCATCAATATTTAAAATGAGGGAATTTTGTATTTTAAAGGTCAAGATCTCTTGCTTATCTTGAAAATCTGGAGAACTGTGCTGTCTTCCCGCAGAACAACACTTCACCAAAGTGAGGCTCACCGCTCACTGTGCGTGGGGCATGAAATTCCCAGAGTGGCACGGGCCCCACCCTGCATGCCCTCATCCATTCACTACCGGATCAAGTACTGAATCTGAAGCTCCCGATAACAGCATACACACCACAGAGTTAGTGTCAATGTAGGTCTGAACTCTAAACTCTGTCTTCCATTTTTAGAGGTTTTCTATATTATGGAGATCAGAGTCCAGCACCAAAAATGTTCTTACTAATGTATTCTGATGTCTAGTACACTGTTTGGTATATCAGAAGAACTCAATACAAATTTCTTGACTCACGGATAGACGGATGGATGGACAAAAGCTCATGGTGGCCAATGAACAGAAGGCGATATACCCCCATTTCTCCTCCTACTGCTACCACCACCACCAAAGGGCCTCACACAAAGACAAGTGTCCCTGTTGACTTTGCCCCTTTAGAAAGAACCTGCCAGATGCAACTGCTTTATCAAGGCCTGAAGCTCCGACCTAGGAAAGAAATGCACCACTTCTTCTTAGGTATCCACTATTCCAATCAGTTCCCAGGATCATGCATCTCAGACTGGGGACCTGAAGAGGACAAGCCAACCTGAACCAAAAGCAGGAGTGTGGACAACTCAGAAAGTCTTCAAAAGATGAGTGGGGCTCGAGGAATCAGACGCTGAGTCATTATGATAAACCATAGATCCCAAGGCATAGCCCAGTGCAGCTTTGCTGTTGGCTGGATGGTATTTTAAGCCTTAATTATTATTCTGTTTTATCCTTGCAGCCTCAGAGCCTTGCTATTAAAGTGCTTTCAAATGTTTGGGAAGTCAGTCGCGTTCAAGTTTATCCTCTTACTGTTTGGTTGACAGAAACTATTTGTAAACGGAGCACCCTGCCAGTTACCAGCATTTATTTGCAGTTATATCACAAATGTTTTTGAAACTTGTGTTTATCTATAATTTGACACATCAAGAGGACTTTTGCTCTTGGCCCGAACTCCTGCCAAAGCAAACGGTGATGTGTTAAAGTTACTTTCATCAGACCTTCATGCACCTAATGGCTGATTCTCACATCTCCCTCGCATCAGGGTTACCCAAACTGATGGTAAGAAAGCAATTGAACACATATGTGACAAATTGGAGAGCCCAAGTAAGAGAAAAGGGGGATGGAAGTGGGGGGAGGCAAGCTCTGCTTGGAGTAATGTTTTAAATAAAGAGCTGTTTTCAGAGAAGCTGGCTCTGACATCCACGAAGGCAATTTGGCAGAAGACCTAGTTACTCTCTCATCCACCTCTGTACTGATTACAATGATTGCTCTTTGCTCTGTTGCTAAACTCAGAGGAAGATGTGTCGGCACCCGAAGGCATCTGTTTCACTCGGCTTGCTTACCCACCATTTCAGTTAAGCCCTGGGAAATCCTATCTTGGCCGATTTGTGGAGAAAAGCTCTCCGTTGGAAAGATGAATGCTTTTTGTGATGGCTTTTGAAAATCATGGTACTTCATAGCTGGAAGGAGACCCTCAGAGATGATCTAGTCCAAAGCCCAGCTTATCTGATTCATGTATTCATTCAGTAAGTATTTGCCAAGGTCCTTCTGCATGCCAAGAACTATTCAACATGATGGGGAAATACCGAGAACAAAACAGACAAAGCTCTTTTATGGAGCTGAGTAAACAAATAGCATAATTTCAGGGAGTCTTAGTTTCTGTGAAGAAGACAAAAATAGGATAATGTGATAAAGACTGGTTGGAGAAGCAGTTCTTTCGAGAGGGAGGGCTGGAGAGAAGGCAATATTGATGCTGAGATTAAGTGGTAAGAAACCGTCCACGCAGCGAGCTTTTGGAAAGGCAGACAGACGGAAGTGCAAGAGCACCGGCTCCGGGAGAGAAGCGGCCTCGAGTGCTGGAGGACAGAAGGCTGGCCGTGAGACTGAGGCTGACAAGGTGAAGCTGGAGATGGGCAGGGACCAGGTCAGGCAGGGCCCTGGGGGCGATGATGAGGCAAGAAGAGTAAAGGGACTGGCTGAAAGTCTGTCATACAGTACAGGTCTCTCCACCCTCACTCAGAACTATTTTACCCAACACATGTTGTCCTGAAAACAAAGGCCACCATCCTTTCTCTCAGTATATTTTCCCACCAGATATGTGCTCTAGAAGGCACAGGATATGGGAAAGTACGTATTGGCACAACACAGAGAGATTTATCCAGAGATATGTCACTCTTACAATGGAAATCACTCTTGATAAAAATCTCTCAGCCTGAGTTGTTTTATGTGCTTGTTTCTCCATATGCTTCTTTTTGAGAAGAAAATACACACACACACACACACACACACACACACACACACACACACACACAGAGCATTTCCCCAAATTCACCAATTTGTGAATCACCTTCAGAGCTTGTGCCATATCCATGTCCCACCTTTACTATTTTCTTCTCAATATTTTTGTTTAAGCTAACTTATTTTTTCTACTTGCCCCAATTGATAACACGTATAAAATGAGTTTGATGTGCTAGCTAGTTTTAAAAATTTTATTACACATAAAATAATTATACTTTTAAAGTTTAAGAGTTCTGACTTTTGTACCACCTAAAATCATACCCTATGGGTAAAAATTTTAGGGGAAAAAACCCACTTCCTGTGTCCACTAGAGGCATTACTGTCTCAGAAGGTTAGTGATATGAGCATTCCTTTTCTGTTTCTTTTGTTTTTGTTCCTGACATAAACATTTATGCCAGCTTCCAATTGCTGCTCTTATCTCAATGATAGAATATACAAAATCTCCAGAACGTCTTATTTCTGAGATGCTTAGGATTCAACCACCAACTCTTTAATTCTCTTGGAAAGTGCCACCCATAGGTGGCTGCTGCAGGGGAACAGAGGAGAAGACAGAGATCCCCCCTGGAAAGTCACTATCAAGCGGCAGCGGCACATGCATGCCACGGACCCAGGACAGCAAAACATATCCACAGGCAATATTTGCCAAAACCAAGCACATGTTAAAAATCTTCATGTAAGTCTTTATTTAATCTTTATTTTAAAAATATTTACATAAGTAAAGAATAGTATAATGACCACTCGTACACCCATCACCTACTTTCAAGAGTCATCAACTCATGGCCAACCGTGTTGCTTGACCCCATTGCTTCCCCCCATAAGGCGAGTCACAGACATTGTCTCATTTCATCTGTAAATATTTCAGCATGTGTCTTTAAAAGGAGTCTGATTTTGACTATAATCACAATACTAAGTATCATACTTAACAAAGTTAATAATTCTTTATATATCATAAAGTGGCTATTGTTCAAAACACAATTTTTTACAGTTGTTTTGTTCAAATCAGGATCCCGAACGAGATCCACATAATCCATCTGATTGGTATACTGCATAAGTCATTTTAAATCAATAACACCTCCCCCCAGCCCCACTGCCTCTTGCCTTGTTCTTGCAACTTTTTTGGTGAAAGAAACCAGAACATTGTCCTAACGAGTTTCCCACATTCTGGATCTTTTCTGATTGCACCCTTGGACTGTGTGTAACATATTTCTCTGTTCTCCAATTGTCCTACAGCTGTTCTGTCCAAAACAGCAGCCACTCACCGTATGCCTGCTGAGCACTTGAAATGTGGCTAGTCTGAGTGGAGATGCTCTGAAAGTGTAAAATACACACCAGATTCCAAAGACGGTACAAAAAAAGTTAAACATCTCATTAATAATGTGTACACCGATTACATGTTGAAACAAAAGTACTTTGCTTATATTGTGGTTGAGTAAAATATATCATAAAAATTAATTTCTACCAGTTTCTTTTTATTTTTTAACGTGGCTACTAGCAAAATTTTAATTACATATGTGGCTCACATATTTCACGTGGCCAATGCTGCGGGAGAGGCTTGGTCAGTTTCAGTGCTGATGTTTTAGTGAGAGTATTTCACATACTACAAGGGGGGGACATAGAAAGACTGGTTATCTCTTTTTTTGTTTGGTAAGATTGATCAGTGTTGTCAGCGTGACCCGTCCATTCTAAAAGTATCTGTCAGCCTCTCATCTGACAGTTTTAGCAGCAATGACAATTATTGTCTTAATCAGGGTTTCTCATCCTCAGCACAATTGGGATTTGGGGCAGGATAATTCTTTGTTGTGGGGGAATCCTGCGCACTGTAGGATGTACAGCAGCATTCCTAGTCTCTGCCTACTAGATGCCAACAGCACCTCCCTCCTGCTTCCAGTTGTGACAATAAAAATGTCTCTAGACATTGCCATACATGCCCAGTGGGGCAAAATCGCCTTCCCTACCATCCCACCCTGACTCCCAGTGTGGAGATCACCGGTCTAGAGCCATTATCTCAGTGGGGCCAAACACAAATTTAACCTCTTCAGGGAAGTCCTCCCTTAATACCAAAAATCAACACCTTCAGCCATTTTTTTCTACAGCACTCTGTGGCTCTCCAGTAGCATTTACTGCATTATTTCACAATTGTTTGGGTTTGTTTCCCTCCCAAGAATGTGATCTCCTCCAGGGCAGCCTCCACACCTCTGTGTTCCTACTGTTTGAAAGAATACCTAAATGTGGGGCTTAGCAGATGAAATGTCAAATAAGGGCAAGAGGTGAGAAGCTTTGAGTTCCCTGATCCCAGTAAAAGGAAAAGCATGACTGCCTATCTGATTGCTCAGGAACCATTTCTGAAGGCTGCCTATTGGAAGGCTCTTGTGTAGAAGGCACCGTTCGTGAGAAGTTTGGAGACAGACTGGCCAATATAACTAAGAATTTATTCTTTTGTTCTAAAAACATACACTGAGCACCAACTATTGGACAAATGCTTTTCTCAAAATTAAAGAGACATGAAGAACAAGCCAAAAAAGGTCCTCCTTGAGAAAGTTATATCCTAATGGTATAGGGATGTGCCTCAAGGGTCAGTAAACAAATATATAAATAAATACATAAATAAACAAGATCATCTCAATTTGGGATTATAAGTGTATAAGGAAAATAAACAATACGATATGATAAAGAGTACAGAAGGGAACACCCATTTATGATAAAAACTCTTACCAAAGTGAGACAGAGGGAACATATCTCAACATAATAAAAGCTATTTATGACAAACCTACAGCCAGCATAATACTCAACGGTGAAAAGCTGAAAGCTTTTCCACTAAAATCTGAAACAAGACAAGGACGCCCACTCTCACCACTTTTATTCAGCATAGTGTTGGAAGTCCTAGCCATAGCAATTAGACAAGGAAAAGAAATAAAAGAGATCCAAATTGGAAAAGAAGAGGTAAAATTCTCATTATATGTGGATGCCATGATACTACATATAGAAAATCCTAAAGGCTCCACACAAAAAACTACTAGAGCTAATAAAAGAATTCAGCAAGGTAGCAGGATACAAGATTAACATACAGAAACCAGTGGAATTTCTTTACACTAACAATGAGATATCAGAAAAGGAAAGTAAAGAAACAATCCCTTTTAAAATTGCATCCAAAAAAATAAAGTACTTAGGAATAAATCTGACCAAGGAAGTGAAAGACTTATATGTGTAGAACTACAAAACACTGACTAAGGAAATTAAAGATGACTTAAGGAAATGTAAAGATATTCCATGTTCTTGGGTTGGAAGAATTAGTATTGTTAAAATGGCCATACTACTCAAAGCAATCTACAGATGTAATGCAGTCCCTATCAAATTACCCAGGGCATTTTTTTTTTTTTTACAGAATTAGAACAAATAATCCTAAAATTTATATGAAATCACAAAAGGCCCAGAATTGCCAAAGCAATACTGAAGAAAAAGAATGAAGTGGGAGGAATAACCCTCCCATACTTCAGACAATACTACGGAGCTACAGTAATCAAAACAGCATGGTATTGGTACAAAAATAGACATATTGATCAATTGAACATAATAGAGAGCCCAGAAATAAACTCACAAACTTTTGGTCAATTAATCTTTGACAAAGGAGGCAAGAACATACAATGCAATAAGGACAGTCTCTTCAGCAAATGGTGTTGGGAAAACTGGACAGCTGCAGGTAAATCAATGAAGTTAGAACACTCCCTCACACCATACACAAAAATAAACTCAAAATGGCTTAAAGACTTGAACATAAGATAAGGCACTATAAACCTCTTAGAAAAAAAACACAGGCAAAACATTATCTGACATTAATCTCAGTAATGTTCTCCTAGGGCAATCTACCCAAGCAATTAAATAAAAAAGCAAAAATAAACAAATGGGACCTAATTAAACTTATAAGCTTTTGCACAGCAAAGGAAATCATAAGCAAAACAAAAAGACAACCTACAGAATGGGAGAAAATATTTGCAAAAGATGAGACTGACAAGGGCTTAACTGCTAGAATATATAAACAGCTCATACAACTTAATAAGAAAAAACAAACAAACAAATCCAAAAATGGTCAGCATACAAATGGCCAATAGGCACATGAAAAAATGCTCAATATCACCAATTATCAGAGAAATGCAAATCAAAACTACTGAGGTATCACCTCATACCAGTCAGAATAGCCAGCATTCAAAAGTCCACAAACGATAAATGCTGGAGAGGGTGTGAAGAAAAGGGAACCCTCCTACACTGATGGTGGCAATGTAGTTTAGTGCAGCTGTTATGGAAAATAGTATGGAGATGCCTCAAAAGACTAAAAATAGACTTACCATACGATCCAGCAATCCCACTCCTGGGCATATATACAGACGGAACCTTAATTCAAGAAGACACATGCACCCCAATGTTCATGGCAGCACTATTTACAATAGCCAACCCATGGAAACAACCTAAATGTCCATCAACAGAGGACTGGATAAAGAAGCTGCGGTATATTATACAATGGAATACTACTTAGCCATAAAATATAATAAAATAATGCCATTTGCAGCAATATGGATGGACCTGGAGAATGTCATTCTAAGTGAAGTAAGCTAGAAAAAGAAAGAAAAATACCATATGATATTACTTATATGTGGAATCTAAAAAAAAAAAAGACAAACTTATTTACAAAACAGAAACAGACTCACAGACATAGACAACAAACTTATGGTTACGGGCAGCGGGGAAGGGATAAATCGGGAGTTTGAGATTTGCAGATACTAACTAATATATATAAAATAGATAAACAACAAGTTTATACTGTATAGCACAGGGAACCATATTCAATATTTTGTAGTAACTTACAGTGAAAAAGAACATGAAAACGAATATATGTATGTTCCTATATGACTGAAGTATTGTGCTGTACACCAGAAATTGACACTACATTATCAACTGACTATACTTCAATAAAAATATATTTAAAAAAAAAAAGACAATCGCTATGAGTAGAGCTTTTTTTCCCCAAAGTTTTTTGGACATTTTTTAAAAGTCAGGTTTATTGTGCCATATTCAATGAAAATGCCATATACAATGAAATTCACCTTTTAAAAAGTATATAGAATGTATAGCACAGGGAAATCTATACAAGATCTTGTGACAACTCACAGCGGGAAAAAAAAGTGACAATGAATATATGTATGTTCACGTATAAGTGAATAATTGTGCTCTACACTGGAATTTGACACAACATTGTAAAATAACTATAAAAAATGTCATTTTTTTATATAAAAAATATAACTCAATAAAAAATGTTAAAAAAAAAAGTATATAGAATGGTGAGTTTTGACAATACCTAAGCTCATACAATCAATGTCACAATCAAGATATAGAATATTTCTGTCACCCCCGAAAGTTCCCTTTTGCTTTTTTGCATTTAATCTCCTCCCCTATACACAGGCCCTAGAAAACAGTTTGTTTTTCTTTTATTTTAGTTTTGCCTCTTCTATAATGCCACATACATGGAATCACACAGTAGGCAGCCTGTTGTGGGATGCACATTTTTAAAGGTGTATTCCTGTTGCCTTGTGGAGAACGAACTGGAGAGATCTGGGAGAGGAAGAAATGAAAAGCGTTGGAAAGCTATTACCCTAGTCCAGGTGCAAGACAGTGGGAGCTGAGGCATGCTGGTAACAGTGTAGACAGAGAAAGGACTCAAAATAATAAGGGATGAGGAACCTGGAAACCCCAAGGACGACTCCTAATCATCTGTGTGGTTGTGTCCTTTACTGAGCTGGGGATACTGGTGGAGGGAAATATCAAGAATTCTAATGCAATCACATTGGAAACCTTTCAGGTTAAGAAAAAATGGCGCTTCCTACACAGAAAGCTATCAGAACTTACACACTTTAAAATGTAAACTTTTTCATCTTTTCTCGTGGATGCTCAGAGTTCCCCACACAAATTTTCACTTCTACATGTTCAAGAAGATGCCACCATCAGGCAACCCTCCCATGGACTGTATATCTGGGGGCCGAGTCCTACGTAGAGCTTTCATCTTCTCTCCTTGTACTGACAAGCTGAACAGGAGACACCCTGCTCTGCCAGCCTTCCACTTAAGACGGAACCTAATTAGACTGTCTTCTGGCTTTGATCAGAGAGGGTCTTCGGAAAGTTTAACAGGTCAGAATGAACTTGATTGCCAGACAGAAACCAGTGTGCCAAAAGTAGAGCATTAACCAAAGCCAAGAAAACAGTGTTGGCTGAGGCACGGCTTGGTATGGGGATCTAGGTATTTCAAACAGCCGGGTTTGATGGAAGCAATTAGGAACAGCAGTAATTGCCTGTCAGGCAACATTGCCGTTTGCTGAGGGCAGAGCTGATACATTTAGACACAAAGGCTGCTGGGCCTCCATTGCAGCCTTTCACTTTTGGAGGTTGTCTTCTGGTTTCCATTACAATGAAGCTCAAGCTGCCGACCCCATTAAAATGTCAAGGTGGGAGGGAAAGGAGGTCTTGAAATAAGTCTTTCAAGACTATTGCCATGGTTGGTTTTATTTATGCAGTGAGGTTCCTGTAAACACTTATTCTACCTTTTCTTTCCCTTAAGTGATGAAGACACCAGGTCCCTTGGCCCCATCACCGGGAGCCGAGGAGCCAATCTTGTTTTCCCCGTAACAGGGGTATACAGTCAAGTCTGCTCTACCCTCTTCTGTTCTTCCCTACATGTGGAAGAACATGGAGGAATGAGCTCAGGTGCTCCAGAGCAACTTTTCTGCACAAGTCCCTCAACTAGTGACTCTCAACCTTTCAGAGGGTTTTAGAACCCAATTCCACAATTAGAAATGTTGTGTAAATCTGAAATTCTCCCTTCCCTCCTTTGTTCAGAAATGCTCTATCACAAGAAGCTGTCTTGCCTCGGATTATTTGACTCCAAATTCAGGGTCAAGGTGAAAAAGAAGGGAACCCATCCTTAGGGCTAGAGAGGGTTGTGATAATACATGTAATGTGCCTTCAGGAAGTGTAAGTTCTCCAGTAATGGGGTACGCTCCTGAGCTCCCCAGAGAACAGCACACACACACAAAAAAAATCCAGGCACATGCATAGGCAGTATAAGCACTGCCAGCATTAGAGTCACTCCTTCTTTAGGATATAATTGGAATAAACCAAAACAGGAATGCTGACTTGGAAGCCTGGAAACCCGAGCCTCCTCACAGTTCTGGTCTTTAACAAGCTATGCACCCTAGGGCACAATGTTAACTTTGTTTTGTTTAGAGCGTTGTAAGCACAGCCTAAAAGACTACCTGGCACTTAGTAGGCTCACAGCATATATTTGCAGTTTAGATTTTTTTTTTTTTTTGAATCTCAGTATACTAGTCAGAAATACGGGGCATGTATTAGTTTCCTAAGGCTTCCATTAAAAAGTACCACAAGCTGGGTGGCTCAAAACGACAGAAATTCATTCTGTCTCGGTTCTGGAGGACAGAAGTCCAACATCAGGAGGACGGCAGGGCCACGTTCCCTCTGAAGTCTGCAGGGGAAGAATCCTTCCTGGGGGTGGCTGTCAGTCCTTGATATTCCCTAGGCTTGCAGCTGCACAGTCCAGTCTCTGACTCTGTTGTCACACGGCCATCTCCCTGGGTGTTTCCCTTTCTGCTTCTTGTAAGGACACCAGTCAGACTGGATTAAGGATCCACCCACGACAGTATGCGCTCATCTTAACTAATCACAACTACAGCAACCCTATTTCCAGAGAAGTTCACCCTCTGAGGTGCTGTGAGTTAGGACTTCAGTGTATCTTTTGGAAGGACACAATTCAATCCACAACAGGGCTCATTCCAGCTGTCCAATCCATCTTAGCGTTTGTTATGAGAACTAGTAGAATAATGTATGGAAAACGTCTCTAAAATTACAGATTATTATTCACATGCCTGGAAGGGTCTCTTCCCCTTACCATTTACTGTGAGGATGCAGTAATATTTCCTTCAACTTAAATTCTCAGCTTTAACACATAATAGGCCAATTCCACTAATATACATATTCCACTTTAGCCTGTGAGGTGGGCAGAGAAAGAAACATTATCCCCACTTTAGAGGTGAAAAGACTGAGACTGGGTATTAAATTAAGTGACATAATCAAAGGCACACAGCCTGACCGTAAAAGAGTTGCTGCTGGATCTCAGGGTGTCAGCCTCCTGGTTGTGATGCTTTCTAGCTCACCATGATGTTGGAATGACAATTCCTCCTTGGAGCTTTCATTGTCACAACACTCAGTAGCCTGTCGTACGGAATCAGAGTTCATGTCCTGATCCACTGAAACCTGCTGGAGCTATAAAACTTCTGTTCAACTGGATCTAACTCTCTGTATTGTGGTGCTGGAAATGCAATGTGAGATAAGAGACAAGGGGGTGGTAAAAAAAAAAAAAAAAGGATGAGGGTAAGGAGTAATTACAATGAGTAGGTGAACTCACAACTCAGCCAACAAGGCATGAATTAAGTGTGGTGTATAGAATAATTAGCAGTCATTTAGTGCAGGAAAATTGCTACCAGCTGTTCAAAACCCAAGACTGAAGGGCTGATCTGTAAATAGTTATCTGAACAAG
Organism: Camelus ferus; assembly: GCF_009834535.1. Lineage (NCBI taxonomy): Eukaryota > Metazoa > Chordata > Mammalia > Artiodactyla > Camelidae > Camelus > Camelus ferus. The sequence goes on along the minus strand of NC_045717.1, from coordinate 8,542,561 downwards.
CAGGCAGACAGCTACAAAATGAAGCTGTGCCCTAGGTCCTGAAGGGTTTGCTTTGCTGTCCAGTGACAGCCTTGTCCTGAGATGAATCCATGATGCTCATTAATTACCGTTACGCAAATGTAATGGCCTGGCCAAAGGCTCCTAGAGAACGCTGCGTCACGGACCTGTGGGGAATCAGATGAACAAAGGGTAAATGGGAATGTCAGAGTCCAGAAATCCCAAGGCGGCTCTCAGTATGAACCTCCCACTTTCAACGTTGTAACCCAGTCAACAAACACGATCTTATCCATCATCAATTCTCATTTCCTCACTGACTCCCCCTGCCTCCCTCTCAACAGATTCCAAAGAGTCTAATGCCTATCTTCAGTTTAGCACCTAAATGCAGCTGAGTTACTGAGGAACCTACAGAACAACAACAACAAAACATAAGCAGAAAATATACAAGATGACTCTGGAATGTCTTATCACACCTGAAAGCAAGGACACTGTCAAAGACTATGAGAGTCAAGTCAGCTTGAGGAAGCTTCCACTGACTAAAGCGGGGCAATTTGAGGACTGAAATGAATAATATCATGCCAAGGACTTAAGACACTTCAAATATATTAAATTTCATGAGTTTGTAACATATTGAAAACAATACTCAGGGTCATCGTTGGAGCTTGCTGGGGAAACAACACAATATACTCTGGAAACTGGTAAATAAAGGAAAGAAACAAGCAGTAAGCCTGATTTCCTACAGGACCTGTACCTCAGATAATAAACTCTTAATGATGGAAAATTTATCTTTAGAGAATCCCCAGTAATAAAGGAAATGACATTATCCTTTTGCAAATCCCTAACTAAATAATGGATCCAGCCAAAGATCAATGATGGCCACTAACAACACAAAAAAAGAAACAAAGAGATGTTATACTTCTCCTGATAAAAGTACACATCTCTCCGTATAAAGGATACTTGTAAAAAGCACATTAGATCAAGTCTCTAGATCTAACTACCAATTTAAGGAAATGCAAAGAATAGAGAAACATGTCAAATGCTACAATGAGTATGCCATCAGAAAAATCCAGGATGTGGGAAATTCCACAAATTATTTGGTTTCTTCAACAAATAAATTACAGAGAGGAAAAAAAAGAAGGAAGGGGAACTGCAATCGACAGAATTCTTGGCCTCTGTTATTCACCCCTTTCTACATCCACACCCATGCCACACCTCACTGTGGATGGAATGTACGTCCCTGCCCTTGAATTTGGGCTTGGTGATGAGAATTGCTTGAAAAGAAGAATGCAGTGGAAGTGACACTGCATAGCTCTGACAGGCCTTTTGGGATTGCGCTCAGCCTGCTGTACTCTTGCTCTTGATCCCTGGGAGGAGCTTCTCTTGGATAGCAGTTGATCCTTCAGCCTGAACAGGGAGTATACTACGATGGCAAAAACAATGGATGAAGGATGGGGAGCCATACCCCAATATTCTAGACAAGATGTACAACCCTGAGAAGGGGAGAGCATCATCTGCATCCCCATGATCTGCCACCACCACCACAGTCATGACTACATTAAAATTTCTTAACTTCTCTGCAGATGGAGTGAAACCAGAAGAAGCTGATTTAAGAACAAAAAATAAAGAGTGAGGAAACCATAAGCAAAACAAAAAGACAACCTATGGAATGGGAGAAAATATATGCAAAAGATGACACTGACAAGGGCTTAACTGCCAAAATATATAAACTGCTCATACAACTTAATAAGAAACAACAACAACAATAACAAGCACCCAATCCAAAAATGGGCAAAAGACCTAAACAAGCAATTCTCCAATGAAGACATACAAATGGCCAATAGGCACATGAAAAAATGCTCAGTATCACCAATTATCAGAGAAATGCAAATCAAACCTACAATGAAGTATCACCTCACACCAGCCAGAATGGCCAGCATTCAAAAGTCCACAAATGATAAACGCTGGAGAGGCTGTGGAGAAAAGGGAATCCTTCTACACTGATGGTGGCAATGTAGTTTAGTGCAGCCATTATGAGAAACGGTACGGAGATTCCTCAAAAGACTAAAAGTAGACTTACCATATGATCCAGCAATCCCACTCCTGGGCATATATACAGAGGGAACCTTAATTCAAGAAGACACATGCACCCCAATGTTCATAGCAGCACTATTTACAACAGCCAAGACATGGAAACAACCTAAATGTCCATCAACAGATGACTGGATAAAGAAGCTATGGTATATTTATACAATGGAATACTACTCAGCCATAAAAAATAATAAAATAATGCCATTAGCAGCAACATGGATGGTCCTGGAGAATGTCATTCTAAGTGAAGTAAGCCAGAAAGAGAAAGAAAAATACCATATGATATTACTTACATGTGGAATCAAAACAAAAGATGACAAATGAACTTATTTATAAAACAGAAACAGACTCACAGACATAGAAAACATACTTACGGTTACCAGGGGTGGAAGTGGGTGGGAAGGGATAAATTGGGAGTTTGAGATTTGCAGATACTAACTAATATATGCAAAATAGATCAACAACAAGTTTATACTGTATAGCACAAGGAACTATATTCAATACCTTGTAGTAACTTATGGTGAAAAAGAATATGAAAACAAATATATGTATGTTCCTGTATGACGGAAGCATTATGCTGTACACCAGAAACTGACACAACATTATAAATTGACTATATGTCAATAAAAAAATATATACAAAAAAAGAGTGAAATATCTCATTCAGACTCACTACAAATTAATCCTAGTTCCCAATCTTTAGTAGCTTGCGTACCAAAGACAGTAAAAATACATTAACTGGCCCCTATGACAGAATCCTTTACTCTTGTGGCAGAGAAAACCAGAACATGTCGTCACCGTCACCAAGTTAAAATATTTATGTGGAAAGTTTCTGGGTAGAGACCTGAGCATGTAAATGGGGAGAGATGAATGTTCCTTAATAAGCAGCTCTCCTGCAAGAAGGCTGACTGCTTTTCTAACTTGGGATATTAATTTAGGTCCCCAGTCTGAGCCCCTTCCCTGTAAGGGGTCCTGAGGAAATATGCTGGTCCATGTTATCAACTTGGCAGCACCTTGGTATCCAAATATTGGCGGAGCTGGGGGAAGGGCGGTGGTCAATACACTTTAACCAAAAAGGCAGAACGTGTGCTCAGTTGAATCTTTTAACTCTTAAGGGCAGAATTTATTGTGGAAGGTTTGTAGCCTGGAGCAAGACAGCAACATAAGAAAAGATTCTCTGCTGTAGGTCTTCACTTACTTGTCAGAGAAAAACAATTGGGAGAAATCCTAAAAGAACAGGGCCACATTCAAACCATCAACCCAAAGGCCCCAGAACCACTAAAATTAGCAGTTAAATCTAGAAGTTGCAAGTATATGATGATCTCTCCCATTCCAGAAACTTCAGAGCTTATAAACCATGGAAGGCCATGATTTCCAAAAATGGCTACAGCAACATCTCAGGTCTCACATGCTCTTCTAGAACCCTGTCACTCTCTATCAAGAAGTGGAATCTATTTTCCCTCCCCTTGAAACTGGGCACGACTCTGTGATTTAATGAACACAGTGAAGTGGAAGAGACACTGAGCAACTGAGCTGCGACATTAGTCTTCTCCGGTCCTTAAACTGGAATTTATTGGCTCCCCTGCTTGTAAGGGCTTCAGACTCAGGCTGGAATATCAGCATTGGTTTTCTGGGTCTCCATCATGCAGATGGCAGATCATGGGGCTTCTCAGCCTCCATAATATCCCCCTGTGTTTCTGTGTCTCTGTCTGTGTCTCTGTCTCTCTAAACATACAGAAAGAAATATTTACATCTCTTTTTGTTTCATTCTGTTTTGTTCTGTTTCCCTAAAGAACCTTGACTAATACAAACATTTACTGAGCAGTTACTACGTGTCAATCCAATGCTCTAAGCATGCTAGTGAATGGTCTCAGTTAATCTTAAACTCAGAGACAGGAACTATCTCCTCTTTCACACTTTACACATAAGAAAACAGACGAACAGAGATTAAGTCATTTACCAAGTTCACACAGCTAGTAAATGGTAGAGCAGGGATTCAAACAGACTGGTCTAGGTGCCACACCCCCTGGAATTTATTTAGGTGGCCTTTTACATCTCAAATCAGATACTCTCATCTTGGGAATAACAACGACAAACAGCTTGTGTCACAAAAAAATAGTTTTAAATTCAACTTTTTTATTTAAATGTGTTTGATTTTTTTCCATGAATGTTTTTTTTTTATTGCATCCTGGCCTGGACACCAGACCTAATTAATCATCTTTGGTCCTTCATTATTCTTTGTGGCAGCTACAAATCCCTTTCTAGAAAGAAAACCTTCAAGTCTTGCCCTAAGAGGAAGGCTGAGGAAGGAAAGGAGAGGTCTTGTTCCTGTTTAAATCAATTGTTTACTTAACCCTGTGGCTGAATTTTTTTTAAAAGGCTAAAGAGAGAATTAAATTGGTTCAATATAATGACTTAGAAGGGAAGAGGGCCAAAATCTGGCCAGTGCTCCAAATGTGCAGGAATGCATCCATCTTTCTTTTTCCAGATGTTTGGGTTTTTCTTTCATACTGTGTTAAAAGTAGCTATGAAGACGAGGGGAGGGAGAGGTGGAGGAATTAGGATGAAGAGTCGGGGGAGAGGAGGAAAAACGGAGGAGGAAGAGAAGGAAGCAGTTCCAGCCTCTTCCAGTTCTTTAGAGATGCTTGAGATAAGGCTCATGTTTGTTATACTTTGGAAAGAAGTATCAGATTTGGTACTCATCTGGTAGTCTCAGCTAAGGCAGTACTGAAATAGTTACAGTACACGGAAAATATTGAAAGATTTGCAAATTGGTCAGTTAATATCCAGTGCCCCTAGACTCCTGAGTGCTCCACCATCACACCTCCTATGAGCAAGATCTCCATTCCACCCAGCAATCAAAGGGTATCACCTTATACTGCACGGGGCTCCTGGGACCTGCTCCATTACCAAGGTGGCACTGACCCATCCTCTTGCCTACAGGTTGCTGAATATTTTGACTATCATTTCTGGATAGAAATCCCTACTTGGCAGCCTTGGAATCAGGCTGTCATCATCCCAAGCCTTCCTAGCTTTGCTCACCTCTCACCATCCCTGGCTGAGCATACAAGGGTCTGAGAACACCAGCCACCCCGGCAAGTCTGGATGTCACCAGTCAATTTGTCTTTGGTCACCCGCTCAAGACAAAGCTAGAGGGATGGTGCGCCATCTTGAAGCTCGCGATGGGAGGGATGGAGAAACAGAGAGCAGGGAATGGGGCAGGGTCTATAAATTTCTCAGGTAAGAAAAAAAACCAGAGACCTTCTAATTCACATAACAGAAATATACAGGACAACTCCCTGTTCCGGGAGCTGGACAGTTTACAATGATATCACACAGCTGGTAAAACTTTTGCATCCCTGATCTTACCTGATCTTCACGACAAATATCTTGGCAGGCAGGGCAAGGGTAATGATTCTCGTTTCACAGAGAAGGAAATTTAAGTCCAGAGAAGAGACGTGACTTGCTAAGGCCCTGGAGCTAAGTTCTGAACCGTGGCATGTAGATGCCAAGTCCATGATGCCTTGTTAGTAACCAGCAGAGACTCTTAGAAGTACCCAAGAAGAGTGATCAAGTTGAGTCTGAAATCACAAAGAATCCCTGGGTTTTTACAAGCGTGTTACTCATCTTGATTTTATTCTTCCCTCATCTTTCGTGTGTCCTTAATTAACAATAACCATGTGAGGACATCAGAGGACACACAACTGCCTACATTTTAAAATGAGGAAATGGGATCCCAATGACATTCAGCAATTGACAAGGTCACGTGCATAATGAGGAAACAGGTTCTGAGGCATTACATAATTTAGTCAGTCTTACAGGAGGAATTTGCCTTCCCAAATGCTCATGAACTTTGTAAGGAGGTGCCTGTTGAGCACTGAGGGAAGAGCGTGAGTTCTGGCTCTCTTCCTCAGAATCTGTGTGATCCAGAGCCAGTTACTAATTTGTTCCCTGAAACTCAGTTTCCTCATTTCTAAGATGCAGATGATATACCCCCTTCTCAAGAAGGTTACGAGGGTTAATATCAATAGCTAACACTTGTTGCATGTTTACTGCATGCGAGGCGCTATTCTACACCCTTTCCTTCCGTTATCTCACCAACTGCTCCGAACATCTCTATGAGACTGGGTACTACACAGAGTGGCCCCATTCTCCAGGTGAGAAATCTGAAGCCCAAAGCATTTAAAAGACGCATCCAACTTAGTAGCTGGAACAGCCAGTATTTGAAGTCAAGGTGTCTGACTCCACAGTCCATGCACACAACAGGAGCTCAATAAACAGTGACTGTTTCCTCATTATTAGGGCTGGTAGCTGAAGTGAACGTGGGATGAGCAAGTTACTGGAACTAACTCACAAAACAGCTTAAATTACCCACCTAAGAAGCATAATTAGGGAACAGGCAATGAATCCTTCATGGACACATAGGTAACGTAAGAATCAACAGGTTTTATATGATCTGATGGAAGCCTCAGAGAGGAAGAGGCCACCCACTCCACCTCCTAGTGCACACGGGGTCCCACACCATTTGGGGAGGGTTTGGAGCCCCCAGGCCTTTAGCCTCTTCCCCAGGCTTGGGTACAAGAATTATCTCAAGGAAGATAGTATGGGTTCTAGAAATATTCAGAAGACAGAAGAATCTGGTTGTTAAAGAACAAAGTATTTCTAATAAATAAACTGAGTGTTACAGGGGCACACCCAGGTATACACACACTCACTCACACACACACACACACACTTTTCACAATTTTTCTTTTATTTCTCTTACACATACTTTGCAAACATTCTCCTCAGCAACTGGCAAGCTGTTCTGCACCTTCCCACTCAGCTAAATATCAGTTTTCCCACCATCCCAATCCAGCCTCTTGTAATAGTTTCAGCTTCCAAGAGACAGCTTGACTCAAAATGCCATCCAGTCTTATGCCAGGGGGAGAACTAGCACTCGTCCAGCAGGAAGGGACAGAAAAGACAACAGCCAGAACCACTGTCCCAGGAGAACTCTAGGAACAGGAGCATCTGTAGGGCATTCCTGCCCGGAAGTGGGCCTGCAACCTCTGAAAATTACCAGCCTATCAGGGAGAATACCAGGGGGCAAAAATGATCTTCAGTTTTAGTCTCTGGCCTCAACCTACCTTAAAAGTTAAATGTGTGAGACAAATCAAGCATTTCGTGTTACTAATCTGCATCTTGTTTTGTTTTTTTTTTTTTTCTCACTTAATGGTACATCTTAAGTATCTCCCTTTGTACTAAATTTTGCTCATATTTTAGCAGGAAATGCTGGAAACCAAAGAGGGAAAGACCAAAAAATCTGAGAGCTCTCTGATTTTTTCCCCTTGGATTCAGTATCCTCTATTGCCTGTCAGTTTTGCCTATAATGTATTCATGATAATCCTATGGAAATGTCTGTGCTGTGGCCATGGAGGTGGATCGGTGACCAGGCTCGGCCAGTCGTAGCTTCTCATCACCTGCGCACAGAGGTTAGTTCAAGAGCTGAGCACGTGACCTGAGCCAGTCAGTCAGAATCCTTTCCCTGGATTTTCTAAACCAAATCTGGGATAGAGAAGTGATCCCTCTTATTCGGTTGCGATACTTTGAGGACATGAGCTGAGCTCTGCCTGGAGTCACAGTTCCAGTCCACTGAAGAGAGCTGGTCAGAGGAAATGGAAAGATAATTAAGCTGCGAGGGCAGCTTTTGCGGTGTTTCCTGGTTCTCTACTTCCTGGTTTCGTGAGCTAATAAACCGTTTTCTTGTTTGTTTGTTTGTTTGTTTGTTTTTTGTATGTGCCAGTCTGTTTCACTGGGTTTCTGTCTTTTGACTAAAATAGTGGCCAGGGTTTGAAAGGTGGTAGGACCAGTGAGAAGCTGATAAGCCAGCTATCTTCCCAAACCTTGTAACATTATGGTAGCCAAAGATTAACAAACTTCTAGAGTTTATATCTCATTTAGGACAACATGTTGCTAAGTTACCAAAAAAAAAAATTCTGTTAAAAATGGCTTAAATATAAAGGGAATTTATTGACCCAAGCAGCTGAGAAGTCCAGAAGTGGCTCTCATACAGACAGCAATGCTCGATCCAAGAGCTCAAACACTCTCCCCAACAGCTCAGACCCTCTGCATGTCTCCTCTCTACCCTCTGTGGTGTCAGCTTCATCCCTGGGCTCCATTCAGACAACCAAGAAAATCCTTGTAAGGCAGGCTGACTCCTGTCCCAATTGTGACACCTACAGCCATATATAATTGTAAAAACCATCTGAAAAGTTCAAGTGTGATGCAAATGGGAATTGTGGTTCCATTTTTCTAAAATGATTTCAAAATCATCTGTACGTGTGTGTAAGACAATAAGCATGAAAATGCATAAAAAGGTACATATCAGGCCATTAAAATTGTTTACATAATGTGGGGAAGTAGAGACAAGGAAAGGATGGTGAAAGATTTGGGGGAGTATTCTTCATAATAACAGTATTTATAGCACCTGTTAGTTTTATATGCTTTTCCAGTTTCTAGGGGCCACCCACAGTCTTTGGCTGGTGGACCCATTCTCTATTTGCAAAGCCAGCAATGACCCAGGAGAGTCCTTCTCAAATTACATCGCTTTGACACTGACTCTTCTGCCCCCGATTTCCACGTTGAAGGACCCTTGTGACTATATTTGGTAGTAACTGGGGTAATCTCCCCATTTTAAGGTCAGTTGATTAGCAAACTTAATTCTGCTACCTTCATTCCCCTTTGCCATGTAATGTATATTCGCAGGTTCTGGGGACTAGGAGTATGGACACCTTTGAGGGTCTGCCTACCACAAATTATAATCCCATTTATATAACTGTAGATGCATACACACACACACACACACACGTATATATATATGAAATGACAAATGGTAAATGGTCATCAAAATGACAGTGGTTATCACAGGCAGTAAAAGTCAGTTCTGTTTACTTTTTTTCCCCCCAAATTTTCTGTAGGGTCTTATCTTTTAAAGCATTTGTAAATCTACGTACAGAAAAAGCAACAAAGCTGGATTTGTTTGTGAAGATGATCAGTTTTAGGGTTGTGTGTGACCTGAACTCCCTCCAATATCAGAAGTACTGGGCCCTGGATGGAGAGGTCCAGCCTCAGGGGAACTCTGCACCTTCTGAATCGTCCCTACCAAACTTCTTTCTTCTGTACACAGTGGGAGACACTGAGCCAAGGCAATAGAAAGACTCCCAACTGCTCACAGTCCAGTCAGAGAGATGCAAAGCCAAGCAGAATCTGTAGACGGGTAGATGTGCAGAAACCTACTTTGCAGGGGTTCTGCATGGAGCTGGGGAGGGTAAGGAGAGAACAGAGGCAACTCTGAGGGTGTTAGAATATACATCCCAAAGGAAGTCACTTGCCCCTCCTCCCCTCACAGCCCACTCCAAAATTTCTACTCATTTCATCACCCTCCAGCTGTCACTTTCTATGTCCTCAGTCACCCTCACACACACCCCTTTCAACGTCTCCATTTCCTGGCCTCAGAGGGTCTGTACACCAGTTCTCCATGGGCATCCTTCCCCCTATTAATTCTTGATCTCTAGAACAATCTGTGACATCAACATTCTCCAAATTATGAGATATTTATTAGGTGTTCAGTGAAACATATGACTCTGAGAGCAAAATTTGGACAGAGCAAAAACAAAATTAAATTCATTTCTTTTTCTTTGCAGGGCACCCCAGAGCCCTCTGCATTCTAATGTGCACCACAGTGCTACAGTAAGGAGTAAATCCACCTAAATTTTGAATCATGTTATCAAAGGATATCTGGTGAAATGAGTCCTCCATATGTTGGAAACAGTATTAAAAAAAACAAAAACAAACCTCTGTATAATGGTAGGGCATGTTAAAAATCCAATCTTGGAGCCAGAAAGAGCCCTAGAGACCACCTAATCCAACTTTATTTTAAAGCTGAATAAAGGGACAGAGAGGGCAAGTGACTTGCCTGAAGTTAATGCCATTAAAGCTAGTTAATGGCAAACATGGGACTCTCTTTGAGGTGTCCCACCTTACTCGTTATTTCATACTCATGTTACTTCTACTACACACAGAAAGGAGGCACACGCCATATACCAGGTCTGCTGGAGATCACAAATTATCCCTGGATACTTTAAGCCTTATCTAAGTTGGTATGTTGGCCTTGTTACCTCTTGAAGATATTTCAGACATTAGGGCAAAGGTGACTTGGGTTGTTTTGGTTTATGACGGTTGTGAGACGACAGGCATGTAGAACTGCAATGCCTTTTAAAGGAGTCTTCACTCCACATTATACTTGGGACATGAATTTCATCTATGGCAATACAGAAGATGATTATTTAGGATTTTTTAAAAACTGCCTTATTGGGGTTTCACTGATGTACAACTAAACATAATTAATAAAATAAACATTTATAATTCGGGTAAGTTTTGATGTATGATTCACCCACTTCAAAATTGAAAATTCCACAATCAAAAGAGTAAGCATATCCATCACCCCCAAATATTTCCTCATGCTCCACTGTAATCCTGTCTTCTTGCCCTCCTGACCCCCCACCAGCAAACACTGATCTACCTTCTACCAGTAGAGGTAAGTTTGCAATTTCAGGAATTTTATATAAATGGAAGCATACAAGCTACTTTAGTTTTGGTTTGGCTTCTTTTGCTCAGCATAATTATTCTGAAATCTATCCACATTGTTGCTGGCATCAGCAGTTTACTCCTGTTTATTGCTAAGTAGTCTTCCATTGCATGTATATATAACAATTTGTTCATCCATTTGCCTGCTGATGAACTTTTGGGTTATTTCCAGTTTTGAGCTATTACAAATGAAGCTGCTATGAACATTCATGTGTAAAACCTTATATGGACACATACTTTCTTTTCCCTTGGGTAAAAACCTAGTAATAGAAAGATGGGATAATATGCTGAGTGCATGTTTAATATTTTAACATACCAAAATGTTTTTCTGAAGTAACTACTATTTCACATAACCAACAGGAGTTTGTGAGAGTTCCAGTTCCTCCACATCCTCACCAACACTTGGTAGGTTTACTCATTAATTTTAGTCATTGCAGTAAGTATTAGTGGTACATAATTATGGGTTTAATTTGCATTTCTTCAATGACTAATAATATTGAACATTTTTTCATGTGCTTACTTGCCATTTAAATATTTTCTTTGATGAAATGTCATTTCAAATATTTACCCATTTTTTAATTGAGTTGACTTTTTCTTATAATTGAATTATGAGAACCTTTTATGTATTCTGTACAAGTAGTTTATCAAATAATGCTTTGCAAATAGTTTCTACCAGTTTGTGCACTATCTTTTAATTCTCTTAGCAGTGTCTTTCAAAAAGCAGAAGTTTTTTTAATGTTGATGAAGTCAAATTTATCAAGTAGTAGTTTTCTTTTCTTATATTGCCTTTGTCTTATTTTTGGATCAGGGTAATACTGACACCAAAGAATGAGTAGGAAAGTATTTCCTCCTCTTCATTTTCTTAGAAGAGTTTATGTAGAATTGGCATTATTTGTTCCGTAAATGTTAGGTGGAATTCACCAGTGAAGCAATCTGGGTCTGGATAGGTTCTTTGTGGAAATATTTTTAATCAAAAATTCAATTTCTTAAATAGACTTAAGCTATGCAAGTTATCTATTTCTTCTTGAATGAGCTTTGGTAGTTTGTATCTTTCAAGAAGATTTGTCCAATGTATTTAACTTGTTCAATTTACAGGCATAAAGTTGTTCATATCCCCCTTACTAGTCTTTTAATATCTGTAGAATTTGTAATCATAGTACCCCAGTGGTTCCTGATATTGGTAATGTGTTTGTTCTCTCTTTTTTCATTAGTAGTTTGGCTACAGTTGATCAATTTTAATGATCTCAAAGAACCAGCTTGTATCTCGTTGACCTTCTTCTTTCTTCTTCTTTCTCTTCTTCTTCTTCCTTCTTCCTCCTCCTCCTCCTTCTCCTTCTTCCTTCTCCTTCTTTTTTTTTTTTATTTTACAGCTCATTGATTTTTGCTTTAATCTTTATGATTTCCTTTCTATACATAGTTTGGTTTTAGCTTGCTCTTCTTTTCCAAATTTTTCATGGAAGAAGCTGAATGCATTGATGTGAGACTTTTTTTTCTAAAACAGTCATCTGTTGCTGTAATATTTCTCCTAAATACTCTAGCAGCATTCCACAAATGCTGATATGCTATTTTCATTTTCATTCAGTTCAAAATACTTTTTAATTTCTCCTTTCAGCTTTTTCTTTGCCTCATCGATTATTTAGAAGAGTGTTCTTTAAATTTCTAAATATTTGAGGATTTTCTATATATCTTTCCATGATTGATTTCCAGTTTAATTTCACTGTGGTCGGAGAACATGCTTTGTATGACTTGAATTCTTTTAAATTTACTGAAACTTGTTTTATGGCCTATAATATGGCCTATCTTAATAAATGTTATGTGTATATTTGTAAAGCGTGTGCATTTTACAGCTGTTGGGTGGAGTATTTTATAAATGTAGGCTAAGACAAGATGATTGATAGGCTTCTTCAAGTCTACTACATTCTTGATGGCTTCTTGTCTGCTTGTCCTACCAATTATTGAGAAGAAGCTATTTCTCTTGGTGTAATTTTTTTTTCTCTTTGTAGTTCTATCAGTTTTTCTTCATGTATTTTATTTTTGATTTTTTTTTGGGGGGGGGAGGTAATTAGGTTTTTACTTATTTATTTATTTATAGTGGAGGTACTGGGGATTGAACCCAGGACCTTGTCCATGCTAAGCATGAGCTCTACCACTGAGCTATACCCTCCACCTCTTCATGTATTTTAAAGCTCTGTTACTAGGGGCTTTATTTATTTAGGATTGTTATGTCCTCTCAATAAATTGGATCCTTTATCATAATGAAATGATCTTTTTATCTCTGGTAAAACCACTTGCTCTGATTGCTACTTTGCCTGAGGCTAATACAGTCACTCAACTTATTTTGATTAGTGTTAGCATAATATAACTTTCCCAAACTTTCACCTTTAATCTATTTTTGTCTTTAAACTGCATTTCTTGTAGACAACCTCTAGTTGTTTTTTATTGAACCTGAAGATCTCTGACTTTTAAATAGGATGTTTAGAGCATTTAAATTTAATGTTATTATTGATATGGTTAGGCTGAAGTCTATCATCTTGCTGGTTATTTTATATCTGTCTCCTTTGTTATTTATTCTGTTTTACTTCTTTTTCTGTGTTATTTAGCATTAATTATTTTTATGGTTTCACTTTATCTTCTTTATTGGCTTATTAGCTTTAATTGTTTTCTTATTTAATTGGTTGATTTAGGTTTATAATATATAGTTGTAACTTATTAAAATCTAACTTCAAGTGATTTTATAACACTTTATGTATAAGACCTTACAATATGATACTTTATTTCTGTCCTTTCAGGCTATTTGCTATTTTCGTTATACATTTTAACTATACCTATGAAATAAGGCCCAGAATGCATTGATATTATCATTGTTTAAACAATCAATTTTCTTTTAGAGACATTTACTTAATGAGAAAAATGGTATACATGTACCCATGTAGTTACTATATCTGGTGTTCTTTATGCCTTTGTGTAGAAATTTCCATCTGGAATCATTTTCATTCTGTCTAAACGATTTCCTTTAACATTACTTTAACATTTTTTGTGGTGCAAGTGTTCTGGTGATGAGTTCTTTCTGCTTTTGTATATCTAAAAATGTCTTTGCTTCATTTTTAGCTTGAAAAATATTTTAACTAAGTATACAATTCTGGCTTTATAGGTTTTCTTTTCTTTTTTTCCCCTCCTTTCAGTATTTAGAGATATTCCACTTCCTTCATGATTAAATCATTTCTAATGAAAAAATATGCTGTCATCTATATCATTGTTTCTTTGTATGTAACCTGCTTTTCTTTCTCTACCTTCTTTTGGTACTGTATCCTTAGTTTGAAGCAATTTCATTATGGTGTGCTATAATGTAGTTTTCTGAATTTTTTTTGTGCTTGGGGTTAATTAAGGTTTATGATCTGTGGGTTTTATAGTTTTAATCAAAATTGGAAATTTTTCAGTCATTAATTCTTTTTAAAAATGTTCCCTCAACCTCTTTTAGGGACTTAAAGTACATGTATGTTAGGCTGCTTGTACTTTTCCTATAGCTCACTGATACTCTTTTTTTTTTTTTTTTAATCTTTTTTGCTGCATTTTATTTTGGATCATTTCTATGTATTCAAGTTCACTGGTATTTTCTTTTGCAATGTCTAATCTGGTATTAATCCCATCCAGTGTATTTTCATCTCAAACACTGTAGTCTTCATCTCTAAAGTTTGGGTTGGCTCTTTTTAAATATTTTCCATGACTCTAATGAACATGTTCAATCTTTCCTCTAGATTCGCAAACATATGAGACACAGTTATAATAATGTTTTAATATCTTTGTCTACTATTGTTAGCATCTGTTTTATTTCTTAAACAGTTTCAACTGATTAGCTGGTAATTTTGGTTGAATTCAAGACATTGTGAATTTTACATTCTCGGCCATTGGATATCTTTGAGCTAAAGATTCTTGAGCTTTGTTCTGGGATGCTGGGACTTAGAGAGAGTTTGATCCTTTTGGTCTTGGTTTTAAGTTTTGTTAGGTGAATTTACTGTAGGGTTAATTTTACCATGCTACTAGAGTAAAACCCTTTTGTGTATTATCCCTCATATCCAATTACGATACTAAGATCTTTCCACTCCAGCTGATGAGAACAAGCACTAATCCTTCCCCTCCATACATGAGTTCAGGGAATGTCCCTTTGTTAATTTCAGATGCTTCTTTCCTTGGTTTGGGGTAGTTTCCTCACATGTCAGCCCTAATCAGTACTCATCTGAATACCTGATGAGCACCATCTTCAGATCTATGAAGTTCTCTTACTGGGGAATTCTCTCTCTCCAGTATTCTGTCCTGTGAATCCCAGCTGCCTTGGTCTCCCCAGCCTCTCCATATCATCTCTTTGATTCACAGAGTCCACCAGGCACTGCCAGGGTTCCCTCTGTCCTGCAGGCTAGAAATTCCCTCAAGGCAGTAAGCTGGGGCAATTATAAGGCTTACCTCATTTTTTTTTTTATCTCATGTGGATCACTGTGTTTTGCTGCTTGGTGTCCAGTATCTTAAAAACTGTCGTTTTACAGTGTTTTTCTGTGTTGTTGTTGTTGTTTCAGGTGGAAGTGTGAACTGGGTCACTTTTACTCTACATTAAGTAAACACGTCAGTCCCTGATTACAATATTTTGATAAGGTTGTGCTTCCTCCATCTGTCACTAGCTTTGCTTCTGTTCACTCTTTAAAACTGGATATTTTCCATACATTTGTTCTTCACGCTCATCCTTTTCTCTCCGGGTGATCTCATCCCAAAGTTTCAAGTAAACCGCATGTTGATGCATCCCAAACTTCCATCATCATCTCAGTCCATTCACCTAATTCCTAGATCTAGCTACCTAATGGCTTACTGGTTATCTTTTTCTAGATGTCCCATAAGTTGCTTGAACTCAACATGTACAAAATAAATGGTGCCCCACTACATGTTTCTACCAACTCTTATTTAAATCTCCCTGCAGCATTCATCATATTGTTTACAGCTAGTTGTCTATAGGTCTCTCTTTCCTTAAACTGTTGGCAGAGATTTTCTTTTTTTTTTGTCATTGCTGTTTTCCAGCACCTAGCACAACTCTTGACAGTAAAGAGTGTCAATAAATATGCTGAATTAAGTTGAATCCCACACATAAGGGGATCTGTCAGCGGAAGGGAAGAGAAGAAGTTGAAGCTAAAAGCTATCCCACTGAACAGGGCCTGGTCCTTCTCTTTGAAAGAATGGATTGGGAAGCAGAGCCAGTCTGGAGTACTGGCTGCCTTTCCATCTCTGGTCACTGTGAAGGAGATACCTAGGATAAGCAAGGATGGAAAATTAAGTTGAAAGAATGGAAAGAAGCCAACTTTCTCCGCTCCAAAATGCTAAACATTGCCTCTTAGAACTGTGTCCAAATTAACTACTCATATTGCTCCCTTCTGTGCTGAAGTACTTACACCAAATTCATTATATATTGCTTTTTTAAGTGTTCTTGAGTCATTGTATATGAAAATGTTTTATCTCATCAATCATATTATAAATTCCAACTAGACGCAACAACACCTATTTTCTCAGTAGTCCTTGGGAGAATTCAGGAATAAGGACCATGCCTCAGGAATAGGGACCCTAACTCGTTTTTCCCCCTAGAGAAAGGTAATGGACAAAAATATCGATTGTACAAAAAAGGAGAGATGTAGAACTAGTATGGGGTCTGCAGCTCACATCTGGTCATTTTCACCACACATTCTGTATCCACGCTACAACCATGGTCCAATCATACTGAGAAGCTGGGCTATTTCACACTGGCAAGCCAACTTCAGCTTTGCCTAAAGCTTACTTGCCAGGGAAATCTTGGCATGGCTTCTCTGGATGCAGACTCCCTGGCATGTTTATCTGTCTTTGGGGAAAGTTCTCAGCATGCTCTGCCTCTGTTCAGACTGGCTGGGTGGAGTCAGACTTAACAGAGGATTTGGAGAGCAGGCCAGGCAGGTGTGAAGGCCTCTTCCAACAATCCAAATAATAGAAAGCCTTTTCAATCATCTTGTCTGATGCCCAGGTCTGGTTCCTTTCAGAGAGAGGGCTGGGATGGCTCAGCTCTCCAAATTACAAGCCCAATGTTAGAGAGAGTGTGAAGTAATTAGACCTGCCTTAGAAGACTATTGTTATAAAGAACAGTCCAACTTCTCAGCAACCGTACTTTACTCACATCCTGTTCTAATAAATTTTAATAAAAATTTCCAAACTGGAGATGGAAGGTCAAAAAAGGCTTAGAATAAAGATTAAAAATTATGTTTAATAAATTAAAACAACCATGGGATATCATTATGTGCCCAAATTGACAATTTTTAAACTGATAGTAGCCAGTGTTGGCAAAAATATGAAAAAACTGTAATTCTCATATACTCTTGGTTGAAATTTTTAAAGGGCGTATTTTGGGAGTATCTATCAAAATTTACTGTAACTATGCTTTTCAACCCAATAATTCCAGTTCTAGCTATTGGTTCTTGAGCATTATACTCACATGTGTACAGAGATGCACATTCAAAGATGAGTCAATTCAACATTGTTTTCAATGTTAAAAAGTTATGAGAAATCTAAATCCTTATTAGTAAGGGTAAGGGAAAATTATTCCACACATCCACATTATGAAATATTATACCACAACTCAAAATAATAAAAAGGCTCTTTGTATTATGACAATCTCTGATACTGTTAAGTGGCAAAAGCTATTACAAGACAAAATGGATAGATGATCATGTTCATGTGAAAAATATAAGAACCCTGGAACTCTGTGTCTATATATGAAAATATTTCCACAAGGCAGCACATTAAAATGTTTACAGTATTAATGCTGGGACTATGAGAAAATGGGTGGATAGGGAATAGTGAGAAAAAGGAATGGCAAAGAGAGTTTTAAATTCTATTTTATACTTGTTTTGAAATCTAATAAAAAGGAACATTAAGAAAAACTCCACTCCTATGTACATCATTTCTTGAAAATATGAGAGTTCAGATCTTTCTCAGAGAAGCACTTTTCAGTTCTGGCTATATAGAACTATTTGAGGAATTTAAAAAAAAAACTGTCTTAATTCAGGTTCTGTAGGAAGCAGAGCCTGAGGCAAGGATTAAAATGCTGACACTTAATTTGGGTGGTACAAGCATAGGACAGTGAAGGCGAAGAAATAAGAGAAGTTGGCAAAGAGCGTCGCAAAGTAATGCTGTGCAGTATTTCTTTGATGCCAGCCCTTCACAAAAGTACTGACCAGACAGAGCAGTTGCTCAACAGGACTTCCCCAGATATGCCAGGAGCAGACACATCGCAGAGCAGTCCACAGAAGACAGAAAGAGGGATCCCCTCTGTCTCTCACTTCTCAATTAGCCAAGGTTTGCCTCATGGTGAGCTGCCTCTCCTGCATCATCTAGCCCATGGCTACTCTAAAGAAATCATATTCCATGCCCTGAGGTGTGGCATTTTATTCAAATCCACATAAATAGAAGATTTGGAATAGCTGGAACTCAGCATGTGGGCCACGATATTACTGCCCCTTGGGGTTTTACCTTGAGTCCCAGTCAGGGCAGGGGAAGGGGGTGTTGAAAAGGTGGTGGTGGAGGAGGTGTGTTCAGCAAGAGTCTAGCAAAGATAAAAGTAGTGAAACATGGGCAGAGAGGCAAGAAGAGCCTCAGAAAGTTGGAGGAGGTTAAGATAAGCTAAGACGGTACACGAAGCTTATGTCTACTGTAATTCGAACCCTACTTGCGACTAATTAAATCAGAATGTCTGTGAACTAATATTATTTTAAAGCCTCCCTAGATTATTCGAATGTTCAGCCAGCAATGAGAACCACTGCTCTAAAACATCTATCAAAACAAACTACCTGGAGCAAATTTCATATCATGATGGCCTATTTTTTTTCCCTCTCAACTAAAAAAATTAAAATGATACTTAGAAGGGTATCTTAGAGAGTCATTGTGCTTCAGAAGCTTGAGTTATTTCAGAGTAGGTTCTGGAAGATGCAAACACTTCATGACCTTGACTTCATGTTAGAGAAAAGGCCACAGAAGTTCTTGATGAAAAACAATACATTTTTTCCATTAGGTTACATTTAAACAGTAATTTTGCAAAGGGTAGGGAGAAACAGCAGGTTCCCCATTTGGACTAAATAGGTTTTGTTTGAAAAAGAAATAATCAGTTTACTACCTTGAATTTGGAGAACCCATCCTTCCTCAAAACAAATAACATCACACTTTGTTTTCTCTACATAAATTGTGCTCTAACCATGTGTATCCAGTTGAAACTAAAACATGAAAAAAGTGATTTATTGGGCTTTTCCTAGACTGTATTTCCTGGTACAGATAGCTTTTGTTTTCACATTTGTACTCAATCTACTGCATGCTGGTTTGTATATGGATAAAGAGCAAGCAACTGCTCTGACAAGAAGTTAAATATTGCAGTCAAATGCAACTTTCTCAGATAACCTAATATTATTTGAATGCCTTTGTCCATAACTCCATTTCCCCACTCCCAGATGCTCCTTTGTCAGTTCAACAATTAGAACAAAAATTATCATGAGTGATGATGGACCTACCAAGAATATGATATATATGGAGAGATACATCACTTAGGTATATCGCTTCTGCTCACTGGCCACAGTTTCCCTATCTACAAACGGGGGAGTATGCCTTCATCATGTCTTCAGTCCTTCCAACTTTGATAATTTTAGATTTCTAAATTCTTAGACCACTTCCCATATGCATCTGTCAATATACTTGCTTGGCGGCGGATTCTGCCCACAAAATTTCCAAAGATTCAGTGGTCAAGAAAAATGATCTCCAAATGAAATAACTCGAATGTCTATTTAAAACAGGCCTGCATACTGGGTGCATTATACACTGCAAAACAATGTAGAAAGATGTAGAGCCCTCCTCTGGGAATTAACAATTCATTCTCTGTTATCAGCAGAGATAGAGGGGAAAGTGATAATGACAACAGAACCCAGATGTTGAGAAAATGTATGCCAAGTAAATATTTTTAGGGTATATATTATGGTTTGGGGATTTTGAAGATTATATTTGTTGATGATAATCATGAGCTGAATATGGATGAATTTTTTCAAATGACAAATAATACTGAGGACCCAGTTCTTTATGTCTAAAGCCTCTCCTTCAGTCTGTCTATACGTATCAGCCAAAAAGCTTATGATCTCAACTCACATTCATGGAATGTTAGGAGGCTTTTTTACAGAATGTGCATGTGAGGACCATGCAGTCCTGCAGTTTCTAGTTCACATCCTCCTAGGACCCTTTGTGTCTTCTTTTCAGTAATTTAAAAAATCACCGGTAAAATTATTAAATATCTATCATTCCCAGTGGGTTATGAGAATCACGGGAATAGAGGCAGAGGGTCTCATTTGCCTCTGACTTCTCTGCAAATAGCACACTGCCTAGTATGTAATGAACACTCATAGACATCTACTGCATCATTGTATGAACAAATGAATGAACAGATAATATCCACTTCCAGAAAAAGCTTTAATGTGGCTCACTGTAAAGTGTACACTCAACATTTTAAGAAGGACACTGGATGAAGAATCATGAAATGGTGGAGGAGGATATAATTTGACCAGAACCCTAGCCTAAAGCTACTTACCACTATTAAACACAAAATTTTAACTCTGGGATTTCTGGCAATTAAGTCATAAAAAGTAAGCGTCATTATGAGCATATAAAAGAAGCATACTGTTCTCTGCCTAAAGAAAAGAACATGAAATCAGGACTCTTTTTATAAGTATCTTGAGGAATACTGACCCACATAATGGAAACATCTTCACTCACTTCATCTGAACTCACAACACACCAGTTACTCGGGTATCCGACAGAAAGCCTGCCTTGACACACATTTTTCCCAGGTGAGTTGCGTTTGGCAAGCATTCCTTCAGCCTGTTAGGGCTCTGTTCAATGCAACTCGTTCTGCTCTACAGCACTTGGTTGGGAACATTCTCAAGGACACCGAAATCAAGTAAGTGCCTTTCTGATACAGAGAAATGAGAAACACCATTTTAGGGCTTTTGTGTCAAGGCAGAGGAAATTTTCAACATTTCTCTCAGCACATTATTGAAAATCAAATGTCCATTTCCAAATGTTTCACAAAACTATGAAGAGGCTCTTCTATAACTAGTATCACTCCAACGCTCAATAGCCCTAATGCCAAGATCTTCATTCAGAGTAGTTTAAACATCTGTGACTAAAATGGAACTCTGCTTTGAGGAATTGCTTAATACAGTTTAAGGTAGGTTCATGAATGGGAGAAAGCATGCCTATGTTTTAGCACAGTGCATGGTGGTCCAGAGGAAAACTTCAATATTATTGCTACATGTGTAATTTTACTCAGTCCTCTCAGTAACCATGGGACATGAAGATTATTTATTTCCATCCTACATATAAAGAAACTCAGACACACACAGATTAAGCAAATTGCCCAGGGTGACAGAACCAGTAGCGGCACATTAGGTACCTAAGCCCAACTATCTGAAACTACAAATTCCAAGCCCCTTTCACTACAATATTACTGCATCCAAGAAACACAAGGCCTATTGCTTTTGAAATCCCTGAGTACCTGGCACGAATAACTTGGAAGGGGAAAAATACTGCCCTTGACTATGAAGTGTAATTAATCCTTTAACAAATGACTAATTTCTTGAGCACATTTAGTAGCACTGGAAACCATGGAAGCTTCTCGTGATGTGCGCCATGCCTCCACTCAGTAGAGTCTATCGATACGTATCAGTATGGGTGATTTTTGTTGCAAGTAACATAAGTCCCAACTGAAAGCATCCTCAGTAATAAGGAGAGTATGGACTATCTCACAAAGTAAGATGCCCAGTGGTAGGTGACTACAGAGTTAGGGTTAGAGTTAACGCAGCATCTCAGCAAAACCTTCATGGTAGAGGCTCTGCCATCTTCAACATGGCTAATAAAATGTCCCTCACATTTAAAATAATACTTGCTGAAATGCCTATTATGTTCTAAATGTTTTACAAGCATTTTAACTTAGTTGATTCAACACTCCTGTAAGATACCATTGTACTGAGATAGATGCATGCCCTTCATGGGCATAAGATTTCTGCAACAATGTCAAATATCAAAGCAGACAAAATGACAACCAGTAACAGAGGGATGTTGTCTCCCATATACTCCTCTTCCTCCCAGAAGCCACTGAGCAGGCTTTCTCTAAGGTTCCATGCTCAAACCAATTGTTAGCAAGAGGAATGAAAATCATCAAACATATCTTAAATAAAACATGACTCACACAAGCTCCTCCGGAGTGGAGGCCCCCCCATTTCTTCAAGCACATGGCTACGAAGGGAGGAGGTAACACCCGAACAACAGCTGGACTCTGATGCTACAGCTAACTTCTTCATCTGCAGCTGGAAAGAAACATCCTTAGACACTTTCAGAGCTGATGGGTTTCTTAGGAAAGGTGGACATGCTGGAGATATTTAGCGTTCCTGTTCCTTGGTAGAGACCAGAAGAAATGTTATGCTTGAGCAATTGTAGAAGCACTAAAGAAAGCCAGGATTTGAGTTGAAACAAACAAAAAAGCATTGGCTCTTGCAGGACACAAAGTAAAGGTCTGAGTTTCCCAAGTACAGCATGACTTAAAGTAATACCATTCGGAGTTTACAGACATGGGGAAAGAAGCCCCAGTGTGACTGTAAAGAGTGCTGCAGAGCAGGAAACATTCCTGGTGGGCGACATCATGCTGTACTAGGTAGAATTTACTGCATATCCCTACCACCATGCCTCTAGCAATGGCTGAAGTCCTTCAAACTTCACTAAGATGCAAGTGTGTCTTTGTGTAGCAGCTAAAAACATGTGTGTCTTCAGATGTAGGTGTTATCTGTGTATATATGTGTGCATGTGTGCAGAAAGTTCCCCAAACTGAAGATGCCTTACTGTTATGGGCTGGACTGTATCCTCTCAAAATTCGTATGTTCAAACCCTAACCCCCCAGGACCTTAGAATGTGACTATATCTGGACATAGGCCTTTTAAAAGAGGCAATTTCGATAAAGCAAGGCCATATGAATGGGCTCTAATCCAACAGAATGAGGATCCTTGTAAGAAGAGGAGACTGGAACGCTGAAGCACAGACTGAGGAAAGACCTTGCGAAGAAGAGGGAGAAGACATCCATCTACAAGCCAAGGAGAGAAAATATATTCCTATTATTTAGGCCATTCAGTCCGTGGGATTCGTTATGGCGGCCCTCGCAAACTAACACCCCTACCAATTCGTACAAGATAAAAGCATATGTGAAATGCTTCGTACATGGAAAGCTGGCTTTTTACAAATGGCTGGCTCCTCCTTAATTCCTTCCTCCTGAATAGATTGCAGAATGAAAGATAACGTAGTTGACTAATAGCCTTCTGACAAGTTTAGCTATCTTAAGTGAATCAGATCAACTCTGCAGCCAATTGAGTATGTTGTACAAAAATTAATAATTTAAATAGCCCTAAAATGCAACCTAGACAATGGCTTTCCTCCTAAGCTCTGGCTCTCAAATGCATGAAAACATTTTGGTCACCAACATGAACATATGACTTACTCCCTCTTCCCCCAAATAAATCAGAAGATTTCAGGAGAGAGATGAGGGGTGAAGTGGGAGATTGTTTAACTTAATTATCCTGCAGAGAATATCTTAAAACTTGTCTTTAGCCTTTTTTGCTCTCCCTCACATTGTTTCTTAGTATCGACAACTTTGGAAGTCATCTCTCTCTTCTCCTTCCCTAACAGCATTCACGCTAAAGTTCACTCCCTCTGGATACCCCTAGGAAAGCCAAATTTCAAATTCCATCTCCCCTATTTATCAGCAAAGCCTCTCTTCTCTCAAAACCTGGATGCCAGATGATAATACCAAGGCCCTGAAACTCTGAAGTGAATTTATCACTGCATTTTTGCAACAAAGGCCAATGTTTCATTCTAAGAAGTTCTGATACCAGCTGTTGAAAGAATAAAATTATTTTCCAATCTTTATAAGAAAAAGAAAAGAAAAGAAAGCAAATAAAGAAAATGTGTTTGAATACAAGAATCTTAGATCCTCTGATTTGTATCGGAGAGGAGAAGCTGGCGTTTCGTACCCTGAATAACAGGATAAACTTACCAGCCTAGAAAACTCGAGTATGTAAAGTCACATAGCTCTGCCTGAGGAGGGTCAGCTAATCCCATTCCCAGAGACAGAAAAAAAAACAAAAAAACACTGCTGTTTTCCTTCTGAATTACCACTAACTTGCATTAAACACACACACACACACACACACTATATTTAGAAATGTGTTAGCCCTGACTTCTCAGCAGGGGTAAGTGCCTCAATTTCCTGCAAATCATTGTCAAGTGTCTAGACAGGACAAGTGGAGGCAAAGATAAGAGATCCTGAATTTCAACAGAGGGGCCTTCAAGCTAAACCCAACTCAGCTGTGCTTTTTCACTTGGCAACAAGCGATAACCCTGATAGCCATGTCTTCCATGTTGCCTTTGACGTCTGATAAGGAAGAGGAAAGTGGGAAACCATGATGAGCATTGATGATAAACACCCCTGGGCTGTGCTTTTTCCTTGGTCTTTTTCAGTTAACTACACCCCAGAGGAATCCCAAACCCTACAAGCCTATCTAATATTTGGAGAGGTTTATGAGCATGTGAAGGTACAGATTAAGATGAACAACACTTTAAAGGGTTTGTGACTTGTTTAGTGGTTTAAATTTAAATGTACCTCTAAGTCAATCAAACATGCTTTGTAGAAATTCCTCAAATCTCAGTACACTTTGTGAAAGAGGGTTTTACAGTCTCTTCGTCTTTAAGAACTGGGCAGGACCTCAGAGGTCAGCAGAATCCTTATACATACACATTAAATTCACGGTGGGAATACTTGAGATCAGTAGCAAAGTTTCTTCCCTTGGAAACATTCAGAGAATACCTTCCCTGAGGACCTAATTTCTGTCACAAGCCTTGAACATGTCATTTGCCGGATCCATTCACTCATATATCCATCAACCCCTTCTTCGGGTTCCTTATTGAATAGGGTAGAAACTGAGTGGGTGATAGTGGAGTCAGGTTGCCTAGTTCAGAACACTGTGATTCTACTACTCATTAGCTGTGTAAATCTGAGCAAGTTATGTAACTTCTTGTGCCTCAGTTTCCCTGTCTCTATAATGGGGATATTGACAAGACTTACCTCTCAGGATTGCTGTGAGGGTTAGAGAGTTACAGATGCAAAACACTTAAAATAGCACTTGACATATAGTAATGAGTTTTAATTATCACTACTAATGGTCAAACACTAGTCTAATCAGAAGAGGAAAAAATAGATAAAAGTAACTTTTCAGAGATGATGGTGAAGAAGAGAAATCCACCAACAACTTAAGAATTAAGAAATCAGACAACACAGTGGTACAGAGTTGGTTCCTAGCACTTGTCTAGATATAATTATAATAAGCTTCAACAGTAACTTATAAGACAGTGCTAACTTAGGTTAAACTTAGAACAAATAATGAAAGTTTGGTTTGAAGGATGGTATTAGTTCAAAGAAGAGAGAGGTCACTGTGGACTGAAGGGGCCAGACAAGATTTCATGGAGGAGACACGACCTGTCCTGAGCCTGGGCCCTGCTGGATGAGCAGGATATGGATGAGCAGATGGAGAAGGGGGTTACTGAGGGAACAGCATCAAAATCAGAGAGGTGGGAACTACTGTGACATAGGCAGCACTGTATCAGTTTTCAGTGGTCAGTCTAGGAAGCAGTCTTGCCATCATCCTTATTCTCTGCCTTATGGCTTAAAGGCAGACTTCTGTGCAAGCCTCAGCCTGCCTCTGGGTTGATCCTTTCCAGTAGATCTTACACAACCTCCACCACCTCAACCTGCTTTCAATACTACTGCCTTCCTGACTCAACCCTTTTCCTAAGCCCTCAGTGTCCACCTCACCCTCAAGCCCACCCCCAGTGATTTCAGGGTAGAACCAAGCTTCTAGCCTCAACACTCTCCACAATCTGACACTAAATGGCCTTTGGTAGTTTCTCTCAGCAGAGTTGATCCTTGAACAACACAGGTTTGAAATGCAAGGGTCTACTTAATACTCAGAACTTTTCAACAGTAAATACTCCAGCACTACACAATCTGGGGTTGGCTGAATATGAGGATGCAGACACAGAGGAACTGTGGATAGAGGAACCCCATATATGGAGGGCCAACTGCATGCTGAGTTTTGACTGCATAGAGAGGGCTGTCACCCCTAAGCCCTGAGCTGTGCAAGGATCAGCTGTATAACTTTCCCCTCCTTTTCCTCACAGTCCTTCCAGCTAGGCCTTTCCTTCATGCTTCTATCAACCTACACTCCAATATGAATTTACCTCCATTCTCTCCTTGACCATCTAAACATTATTATATTTGTGTTTAATTTATTTGTGAACTTTCTGGTTCTTTGCCAATTTTCTGAACTCTGTTTTTTGCTAACTTTCCAATTTCTTCACTAACTTCCTTAACACCCCATTTTCTCTCTTTTGTGCTCACAGAACACGTTTGTTCCACTCACCAAGCAAGTAAATCTGTAGTCTTCCTTCAGCTAGAATTTTATATTGTTGTTTCAATTGGAGGGAGGTTCGCTAATTTTTTAATTGAGATCTTGCTTTTCAACCTGGACACTAAGTTCCTCAAGATCAGGACTTTTATCTGATTCTTCTTGCAAGTACAGTAGTTGATTAATTACTAGGGATGACAGGAAACAGGAAGGTCAATTTACAAGACTAATTTAAACTACTCAAATAAGGGCAAGTAAAGCATACGAAAAAGGGTGGATTTCACAGTCACTAGGTTATAGATAAGTTTCCGTGGAAAAATAAACCATGAGATGTGGAGGGTTTTGTTATTGTTGTTTTGTTTTTGTTGTTGTCTTTGCTTTTGTTTTGAGACCCTGAGATTTGCACACAGAAAGTTACTGGTCTTGGGATCAACACCTCTAGGGCATGAGGAATAAAGGGAGGGATGAGGACTGGGCAGAGGAAGAAGTAAAAGAGGCTGAACGGTGCTGTAGCTGTAATAGGATCTTAAGTCAATCTCATGGGGAGCGCTGGAACTGGGACAGCCCTTAAATTGTCCCAGCTGAAGCAAAGGGGCCAGGTCTTTGTACCTCCACTTAGACGACTCCTTGAATGTGTACTGGACCTGGGGAAGGGTAATAACTTTGGGCAAGGCAACTGCTCTTGGCAATTCCTGGGGAAGGATACAGCTGTGAGCTGTCAGGAGCCAACACTCCATGGCTTGGTCCTAAAGGCGGAGTCTGGTGGTAAACTACAGCACCCCCCCCCCCCACTGTGTTGGGTAACATGACAGCATGAGCTGTTGGTGCTCTCATTTCAGCCTCTGTGCTTGACACTCGGCTCCAGGGGATTACTCTGTTGTCTGGCTGTTATGTCCTACATGCCTGACCTGACTTCAAGCATGCACATTGTAGATCAAAAATCTAGTCCTTCATAAGTCCTCACTTCCTTGCAGTTTCTTGCCCTACTTATCAGAAAGAAACAACCCAAAATTGTTTATTTACTGGACCAGCAACTAATCAGTGTCCTAGTCATCAGCACTTGCTCTGGAATTGGACAAGTAACTCTTCCATCAGATGTTTTCTGGAATCTCAAGTGAAGGGCCTCTCTGGAGAGTGAGCCCTCATTGGATCCATTCGAGCTGAAACTGACAGGATAGCCTTGAAGTTTCAGCCCTTCCCAGAAACACCAGCTGACCAAACACTTGGAAATGTCAAGAAGCCAACAGTAAGGTATAGCTTGTCTCAGCATGAGGAAAACTGACTTAGCAAAGGGTAACAAGGAGACAGTCTGCACTAATCTGCTGATTCACGACCACCTGGAAGAGCTGAGGGTTTTCAATCCGGTGGCCCTTCCCCCAGTCTATCACCCCTCACACTGCCACTCATCTTACACCTCTTGTTATTGATGATAATGATGGTGATGACATGAGAAATTTAATAAATACAGAAAAAAACCAAGAATAATGAAACAAACATTCAGATGTCGCCTTCCCAGAATTTACTGTTGTCAGTGTTTTGCTATATTTTCATCTGTTTTTTAAATTAAAAAATTATACATGTAATTCAAATGGCCTCTTTTGCTACTTTCCATAGTCAATCATGATTTTAATGTGCCTATTTCTAGTTCGTTTTAAATAATTTTAAATACATATGTTAGTATCCATGAAAATACAAACCATTATCATGTATGGTTTTAAAGTTGACATAAATGGTATACTATGTCCTAACATACTTTGCTTCTCTTCATTAATTCTTTTTGAGAATTTTTCATATTGATATACATAGATTTATTTCATTTTTAACTGCATATGATAGTTCATCAAAGACCCATACTACATTTTATTTATTCATCCTCCTACTGAAGGACACTGAAGTGGCTTCTGAGGTTCTCCTTTTTGTGCATTTTTTTTCCTGACTTCCTTGACAGCTCAGAATGAGTGAAATGTCTTCTTTTTTTAATTTTTTTCTGAGATTGACCAGGCCTCCAGGGAAGAATTCCTGCTGTATCTTTGTTCTTTGCCCCTCGTCCTCAACTCTGACAAATACCAGGTGCTGGTTTCTAGAATTCTCATTGTTTTCTGAGTTGGTTCTGCCAACATATTTCAATCCTAGCAAGACGTAAGGAACAAATTATAGAAGTGACGAATATGGGCAAAATGGATACAACTCACTGGGCCTCAAAATGAAATTGAAACTACTTCTGGAAATTTATCCCAAGAAAATAATTCAAAGAAGGAAAATAATCTATATACACAAAGATTTTTATTAAAAACCTATTTTTAATACGGAAAAATGAGAAATAACCAAAATGATCAACAATGGGGGGGGGGTCCTTATATAAACCATGGCATATCAACAGACTATTATTCATCCTTTTACCATGATGATTCTGAAAACTCTGTATTAGATGGGAATACATGAAATTGCTTTATTTGCTCAAAATGGTTGAATATCAGTACTTTCATGTGACCCAACCTAAGAGTAACAGAGAAAGACAGATGGTAGTATGACATTAGACAAAAATGTATAAGGCAAAATTACATCTGTAGTTTGTGAAAGTACACTTGCATTTGGGCAAGAACTTGAAAGAAGTACAACAAATTAAAAATGATTAGAATGAGGAAGGAGAGAGAGAACTAAAACTTATTAAAGTTACATACTCAGGACCTTATATACATTATTATTTTAATACACACACACACACACACACACACACACACACACACACACACAGGAAGCTTTGATTAGTCCCATCTATAGAAAGGGAAACTGTGGCTCAGAGTTATTAAGTAAGTTGTCGAGCAGCAAAAGTTGATAGAGTGGCAGAGCTAGAAGTAACTTGTATCCAGGCTTCTTTTTGCTCCCAAGACTGTGCTCCACCCATGTTCCTCTCTGGATGAAAGAACCATCCTTTCCTTAGCGTTCTTGTATTATTATTTGTGTAATTAATAGAAATTCAAATTAAAAATTCCCAAAGGGGGTGAGGATAAGGAAGACGGGTTATGAAACATCTCTCCCTGTTCCCATCGGATCCAGAGTGACAGGGCACCTACTAGCATGGCTCTTTGATTTTCCAAGCTTGCCCTTAGGGTTCCTGGTGCAGAACAGAGGCTGCTGGCAATAGGGTGACAGTCAACAGACAAAGCAGTAAGGGGATAAGCCGTGTACTGCCTAAGGCCGCTTGATCAAAGCGCTTGAACAAAGAGACCTCAACTTTTACATGATGCTACCAAGAGAGAGCTGAAAACTGTTTGCGGGTGTATGGATGTTCTCAGGGAGAAGCCTCCAAATTCCAGCCTGAATCAATGAACAGAGGGGTGCTGGGCTGGGAGCCAGGAATTCTGGGTACCCTGATACAGTTCTTGAGCCGATGTGTGCCCTTGGGCAAGTCACCGAGGTTCTCAGTTTTCTCATCTGCAACATGGAAGAGTTTGCCTCCTCCAGCATCACGTGTTTCTCTGGCTCTTTTTTCCTACCCAGAAAGAAGAGTCCTACAGTCTGCTGCTACCCGGAGAAATCACATGTCAGACGTCTGAGGGACGTGCTTATTCCTCCTGCCTTCACTCTTGCAGAAATGATTATGCTCATCTCTCCACCCACTAACATTGATCACCACCTCCCTCTCCAGTGAATTCTCAGGAAGGTCATGTCCTGGATCTAATGCACGGAGTTACTCTGCCACAGAGGTGAAGAACAGACTCCACCCACTCTCACTGCATCCCATCTGCCAGCAAGGGGGCCAAGCTGCACTTTGTGCTCCCGTTCTCAGGCAGAAAGCAAGTCAGGTCAGGCTGTGGATCTGCCTCCAGGGGAAAACATAGAGACGTAGCTCCCTCCTTACTGCTCTGTCTTGCCAGCTACTGGCTACAGCCCTCCAGGTAATTGACTGGCCAAATGTCAGCTGTGCCAGACCCGCTGCACCAAAGTTTAAACTTGCGGTATGGGGAAGAGGAAGGAGTGTGACAGCCCATTATGACACCAAGGTCAGTCTGTATATTCCAGCACAGCATTCCAGCAGCCCCAAATTTGGGGGTCCATGAGTTGATCCTGGAATTTGACCATCCTTAAGTTCCTTGTATCTGTTTGCCACTGGTTTAAAAAAAAAGTATAATTGGCCTCTGCAAACCTTAAATACAGAGCCAAAATATGGAAGAAATACCAGCCCAGGATCAAGTATAACCTTCTCATCAAACTGTCACTATAAGAATGAGAGAATGAAGGGGTCAAAAGAGAGATGGAAGAAAAGTGGGTGCCAGAAGTGAAGTAACTTAAGCTTTGAGAGAAACAGAGATGAGTTAAAAAAGAAGAATGCTAAGCTGACCTCCAGGATCTAAGGGGAGAGTGAGATACGGGTGTGTAAACCCAAGCCCCACCAGGGATGTGTTCTGGCTCCCAGGGCACCGACACACATGTAAACAGGGCAGAGGTAAGATCTGCAACTCTGTTTATGGACTGCACTGGGAAGTGGGGGAGCATGACGGGCAGGTGGACTGTCGCCTACCTGAGTACCTAAAATCAAATGCCACCATCACCACCTCCAAGACCCATGACCGTAGGCAAAGCTAAACCATTTGTACCCTCAGGTTTCCAAACAGCAGAGCCGATATCATAACAGCAACAACAGGATCATTGGGATTATTTAGTGAGATAATCCACAGAAAGTACCAGCACACCTAGTGCTCTGAAAGCACCAGGCTCTGCTCCCGTCACACTAGGCAGTAGATTCCAAGAGGGCAGGGGCCGCTGCTGCATTTGCCAATCCCTTAGGGATCCACTAACACAGTGTCTCAGAAAATACTTCTTGCTGTTGTTGACACTGTGGTATTGGAGAAGGGACTTGAAGAAACGCTAAGACCCTCTTCGTCCTCCCCAGACCACCTTCCTCCCTCATTTGAAGCCAGCTAAATACATTGCTGAGGGTGAGCAATGTATTTCCCATCTAAGGATTCCGTTTTTCCCTGCTGCCTCAGGAGCCATGGCTGTACAGGAAGATGGGAGCCAGCCTAAACCAAGCCATCTGGTCCCGGTCTGACTCCTGTTCCCCGAGACAGGGCCAGCGAGGCAGCCTGCTACACACTGCCTTATTTGATCAATATGATTTGATTTGATTCAGTTGATTTCATTTGATTGATTTTCAAATTCCTCTCTTATTTTCACTTCAAGTTCCCCAAAATTCAAAGGAAAGAGAACAACCATGTACCAGGAGGCAATCTTCAATGTCAGAATAAGTGTCCTTACTTGGTTGGGAATGGCAAAAGAAGGGGCCTCTAGTGGAGTAAAGACTAAAAAGAAGACATGCTTTTTCCAACTTAGATAACTTACTTTTAGAGAATAAAATTTAACCACTTTCTTATAGCCAGACTAAACAGTTGGCAATGAGGGTTTTTGGTCCTGGAATCCTGCCAATTAGAAGGAAAACTGAGTTTTATTCATGGTAGACCAGAGCTAGTAGACTAATCAAACTCGCAGTATTATTTAGGATCTGGGGCCTGGGTAGACTATGGGTGGATTCTTCACCATTCACCAATTCACTGTCGTGTGGCCCCTGAGCTGCCATGATCACACAGCGTCTTTGGTGGCCAGGCCCCGGGTGACCACCTGCAGGCTGGCGTAGCATCAGGAGCATCTTAGATGATTAACAGATGTTCAGCCAAGTTTAAACATTGAGGTTGTCTGTCTAGACAGCTAGTCAAACCTCTTCCCATGTCCCACGGGAGCCCTGCCCCGACTCTCTCTCCCTCCAGCTGTAGAGAAGACTGACATTTTGGAACTCTTAGAGAAATATACTTTCTAAACATGGAGACTTGAAGTGAGAAAATGGGAAAACTGAATGGGGACCTTAGGACCCCACCAGTGAAGGAACTTGTTCAAAGCCCTTTAGCCTGTGGCAGAAAAAGAACTTGGGCCTAGGTCTTCGTTTCCACCAGATGACTTGAACATTGAGAAATACCTTGCCTTTTCCCCACAATTAACAAAGTCTGTGAAAACAGGATTTATTAATCTATCTTCTGCATCTTCCAGTGTGCATTACAGACACTTAGAGGCTCCCACCCTTTAGAAGCCCACGTTTCTAAGATGCCAACAATCGTCCAGGAGGCAACTAGTTTCAAGCACATGAAAATAAACTCTGTTAGTCTGCGAGGGCTGCTTACCAAAGTACCATAAACTGGGTGGCTTAAAAAATAGAAACTTATCATCTCAAAGCTCTGGAGGCTAGAGGTTCAAAATCAAGGTGGTTAGCAGGGTAGGGTTAGTTCTCCCAAGGGCTGCGAGGGAAGGATCTGTTTCAGGCCTCTCTCCTTGTTTGTAGATGGCTGTCTCCTCTGTCTCTGCACATTGTGCCCCCTCCATCATGTCTGTCTCTGTGTCCAAATGTTTCCATTTTATAAAGACCTCAGTCATAATGGATTAGGACCTACACTAAGTGAAAAAAAAAATCTGTCTCCAAATAGGGTCACATTCTGAGGTACTAGGGGTTAAGACTTCAACATGTGAATTTGATGGGGAACACAAGTGAACCCACCACAAATTCTCTATCAGTGTTTCCCAAATTTCAACTATTTGCATATGTATTATTAAGATACTTTTGTTATTCATATAACATCTATATGATTACCCCCTTAATATTTAAAAATCGACTTGGCTTACCAAAATAAGATTTATTATAAAAGGTAACTTTATCTCTTATATAAGTAATAAACCAGTGCTTTTCTAATGCACATTACAACTATTATTAAAATCAGAAAGTCCTCATACTACCCACCATCATGTACCACCATTGGTAGGCACATTACACTTCAGGAAACACAAATCCAAATGGCTTGTGAGTGGGTGGGTTTGCACGTGTTCCATGTGAGACGAGGTTTCATGGGTGTTCACTGAATGAGGCAAGCCCCACTTAAAAGGCAGCAGAGGGATCCATGCCTCACCTTTCTTTTCTTTAGGAATTTGTTCAACTGCTGAAATGATTACTGTAGGAGAGCTACGGAATGATTCTGAAAAGATAAATTAAGGTGGGGCCAGGTAACTTCAACCCTGCAGCTCACTGGCTATATGGTTTCTGAGTGAGTTATTGAACCCTCTGCTGTGAAGGGCTTGGAGTGGAGTAAGCTGACTTTAAGGGTAGCAGTGGGGAAGCGCATCATCCCCGTAGTCCTCCCAGCTCAACATCTAGACATCAGACCACTGGAAAACTCTTCCATAACAGGAAAAGTAAACGTGGTCCTGGAGCCACTCCCACTCCCATGACAGATACAACCAATTTTCCGTTGGCCTCTTTACTACTGAGCCCTTAAGAACCTCAAAATTCTTCCTGGCACAGCATTCCAGGAAGCCGCTACCAACCACAGAGAGGAAACCAGGAGGCAGGCTCCCTGGTGCACACTGCTTTCCCTGGCCTCCACAGAGGGCCAATCCTGTAAGTGGCCTAGGAAAAGGTCTTCGCCACCCTGTTCTCCCATGCTTTCCACTCCCTTCTCACATCTGACTCCTTACCCTCCAGGACTCAGTTTAAATGCATGTCTCCAAGGTGACCTTCCCATAGAGACCTAAGCTCTCGAAATAAATGCCTAAATGCCTCCCATTAGTCTCTAGCTCAGATTTTTGTTTGATTCCTTCACATTAGTTACTATAATTATTATCTGCAGTAGGTACTTATTTTTTTTAATAGTCTTGCCCACTGGAATGTAAGTTCCTTGAAAGTAAGGGTGACATTGGTCTTGTTCATCATTCTATTACTAGCATACACTAGGCACTCAACAAATACTTCTTGAAAGAAAAATGGAAAGGAAACATGAAAGGGGGAAAAGGATAAAGCAAGGGACAGAAGGAGAAAAGAAAAGAAGAAAGGGAAGAAGAGGAGGGGAGAGGATGGGAGAGGAGAAAGCTTTCTGTTAGCCACTGACAATCTGCCACAATACAGAGTTGCTCAGTGATTGGTTCAAAGTTTATTTGGCAAGTGAGGTATTCCTCTGTGTGTGTCATATAGTGAAGCCATCTTTTCCTCTTCCCAGAATCTCGTCCCCAAAATAGGAATATTCCCTTCTCAAAAGTACTGGCGTTTGAGGGTGGTTGGGGGGAGACTTTTGCCCTCCTCTCTACCTCTTTCTGGTTCTCCCCTGCAAAAAGCAGCAATTTATCTGCTTGGTGAGGTGACCAGACTCTGGCATTGACTGTCTACCCGTCACTGCTGGGCAGGGAAATGACTTGAAGACCTGGGCCCATTCTCTGTGCCCCTCTCTGGGCCCTCTGGCCTCAGCAGGATGCAAGGACGGCACGTCCACCCGTGTGGCTGGCTGGACGAGTGTCTGCTGTGAAGACCCACGTTCTCCACGCTCATCCCAAGGTTCAGGCTTGCGGGTAAGGAACAGGGCGCTTGCTAGACACAGTCAAGTCACATTCTTCCACAGCTTTGCCAGTTATCATATGGATATTTTGAGCCCTGTCTAAATTGAATTCTCTATTTCTCGAAAGGCGTAGAAGTCAAAGGGGAGAAGAGTGAATTTAACTATCCTCTCAGAAAAACCAATATGTAAAGAGAAAGAACGATACTGCAGGATACCAGCTGGAATCCTCGCTGGAAGAACACGTAGGCCCTTTTGGCAAGCTAACAAGTGTTCCAGGACCACTCTTGGCATCATGCTTCCTCTTCACTCTCCCTGAGCTTGTGATGAGAGTCCTACAAAAGCTCGTAGCTCAGAAGCATCACAACAGACATGGAGGGAAAAGGCCCACAGAGCTGGGTGAGGTCATTTCAGAGGAAGCCTAGCTCACCACAGGATAGTTACGTGGATGAGCCCCGAGAAGACAGATGTCAGGCCCTCTCACAGCAGACATCACCATCAGATACTGAGGATTTTAACACAAAAGTGGAGTATTTCTGGAGTGGCTTGTTGCAGCAGTTTATGGGTTGTGGGGAAGCTGGTTTTGGTTGTCCGGAATTTGCAAACATTTTTAGGTATGGACACTATCTGTGTCTGCAGGATGCACAGAGCTGTTCATACAGAAGAGCTTCCTTTTATGGTTCCAGATGTGAGACTTTTTTTCAGATATGTAGAGAGAGACTGAGGACATTGCATAGAAAGAAGAAAATGATTTGCAAAAAAAGAGAGGCAGAGATTTGTTTTTCAAGGATCTGCATTAATTTGTGGCATTAGGTAGCCCATAAAAAAGGAAATTATGCCCCTCGGGAGCAGCTCAGTCCATGACCCATCTCACCCCTAAGCCTTGCCTTATTATCGCAGAAAATAGTGGATTCCCTGACCTCTTGTCTGTCTGGCACTAAAAGCCTGTTTCATTCTGTTGGAACTTTCCATGTACTGTTTAGGGCAGTCAGTCTCCCCGATTAGATTGTCAACTCTTTAACAAAAGGGAATTACGTTTACATCTTATACACTTTAGTGTATCACATCATCCAGCATCTTATCCTAGATACATTAGAAGCGAATTAGTTAATTTTTTTTTGACTGGTGTATTCCACATGCTGA
Source organism: Camelus ferus (assembly GCF_009834535.1). Classification (NCBI taxonomy): domain Eukaryota; kingdom Metazoa; phylum Chordata; class Mammalia; order Artiodactyla; family Camelidae; genus Camelus; species Camelus ferus. The sequence continues at coordinate 8,506,807 of NC_045717.1, read as the reverse complement.
AAAGAAGTTAAATTCATGAATTTTACATTTGCAGTGTGCCTGCCATAGGCCAGGAACTGTTCTGGGATTTGAAGCTGCCATGACATTGAAGTTGATGAGGATAACACTTACACCAATAGAACAAGGGTTATTATAGCTAATAGCCATTGGTGTTCACAGCATACCAGGCACCACCTCAAGTGCTTTACATATATTACCTCAATTAATCCTCACAGCAACTGTACAAGGTGGTTATTATTATTAAGCTTATTTCTCAGACAAAAACATGGAGGCACAGACAGAATAACTCTAGAAGGGTCCTTGCCCTCGAGTAGTTCACAGACTGGTGGGGAATCAGAACGCAACATGGCAATGACGAATATTCACAGTATTAATAACAGAGGTAATTTAAATACAGCTTTAAGTGAAAAATTGGAAGACCATACATAGTACAAAAGAGGACGTATCAGCTATATGAATTGGGTGGGTGTGTACGTGTGTAAGACAGAGAGAAGAATGTAATTTAAGTGTAATAAGGCATCTGAATTAGACAAACGAGTGCTCCCTTTCATCATAATTCAATGGGTGAGATCCAGCGGTGTTGATGAATGTGTAACAACTAGATTCCCAGGTGCAGCCCCTGAGGAATGTTGGTTGATATTTTCATTTACATTAATGAGCAAGATGAAAGTGAAATAAATAACAAGAATATATGTCAAAACTCCATTTGTCTGTAAAGGACACGAGTAACTTCTTTGTTGAGTCAGATAATAGTTTTTAGACTCTGGAAGAATATTCCATCAATTTTTTTCTGCTATTCACAACATAAAAAGATCACATACACAAAACACCCAAGTTAAATCTGTATTATTAATATTTTCCATATAACTTTCTTACATCTAGACCAGGGGTTAGCAAACTACAGCCCATGGTCATTAGCTGACTGCTTCCTCTGCTCCCCATCATTTATAAAGGATTATGAAGAAGAAGGAGAAGGAGGAAGAGGAAGAGGAGAAGAAGGAATAACTGGAGGGGGAAGGGAGGGAGGAGAAGAGAGAGGAGATGAATGAGGAGGAGAAAGAGGAAGAGAAGCAACAGTAACACAGACTGTATGTGCTTAGCAAAGACCTAAAATATTTACTATCTGGGTCTTTTTATTTTTAACACCTTTATTATGGTATGATTCCTGTATAGTAAACTACACATATTTCAGATGTACAATCTGATGAATTTTGACAGATGTATATATACACCAATGAAACCACCACCACAATCAAGATGGCTAACATTTCCATCACTCCCCAAGAGGTGTAAATTTCTTTATAGAGTCTGCCAACTCTCAGCCTGCTGTAACAGTCAACAAAACAATAAATCAAGCCTTGATGTAGCGTTGCTGATTTCTGTAGTGCAAATACACCCTCTGTGGCTGATTTCAATACAATGCAGAGTTGAGAGGAGACGTACAGTCAGGTACCATTATACAGTATTTCCATCACATGGAAATAATAGATATAAATAATCTCGAGAGCATAATCATAAGGTAAAGTAAAATAATTAGGAAGTGGTGAGTTTTGAGTATTTTTTATCTTAAAATATAATTTAATTTTATTGTAAATTTATAGAATTTTATTTTTTATAATGACTGTTTTTTAACAACTGCCTCACAAAATTCATGAAATTTTAACTGCTTCTTGCAAAACAAAACAAGGTGGCCCCAGCACACCACAGTGTGATCAAAGAAGCAGCTGGTTGCCCTCGATGTTAACATTGACACTATAATGACCCACGTATTCCTGTTAATTAGGCAGGTCTACCTGGTAGAACATGCTAATAATAACCTTTAAAAAGATGTTCATTACAGTCTTGTTTACAATTGTGAATATTTGTAAAAAATCTAAATATCCACTGGTAGAAGGACTAGACAAATTAAACAATGTGTATTTGTACTACGGAATATTTATATTATGGAATTCCTATTATGCCACAATGGTAACGCATTATCTAGCTTTACATGCATCAACATAAATTGATCTCAAAAATAAAATGCATGAAAAGGAAGTTTCAGAAAAATATGTACAGATGATGCATTTCATGTTGATTAAAAAACAAAGGACACAATTCATATATTGTCTAGCTATAACAAGTGTGGTAAAGATATCAAAACATAAAGGAGAAAGATGTCCCCCAAGTTGTGATATTAGTTGTCTCTAGGGGGAGGAAAACAAGAGAAAAGTGGGCTGGAATGGGTGAGCAAAAAGAGCTTAAACTTGATCTATTTCTAATATTTTGTTCCTTTTAAAAAAATTAAGCAAGTAGAACAAATGTTGGCAATTGTTAATATGTTATTGTAGGAATAAGGTGGCTGTTATATTATTATCTGATTAAAATTATACAAACATAATTAAATGAAAAATATCTCTAAATCCAATTTAGAAGACTTAGACCTCACTTTAGAACCTGGATTATCTGGTCAGCATCCAAAAGAATTCTTCTTCCATCCCATGAAATCTAAGCAAGATGAAGACACAAACATGTTCCCTGCTGCCAGAGCATGAAGTAGGACCTGTTTTCAACTGATGGCAGCCCACACACCGCAGATTCTTCACATACATGCCATCTTACTATAGTCAACGTGAAAATATTTTAAATTGAAATGTCTGGTTTTACAGGTTGGGTTCTGAGTAATGACTGCCGCCCACCCAGTCACAGTCCAAACTACAGCACTCACTCCCACATCCCATGACCAAGCTTGGCAGAAGAGCCTTGCCTTTCCTCCCACAGGATTCCTCTCCTTTGCTATGTCCAAGAAGGACAAAGCCAGTGGTGCCTGCTCATCGTGCTCCAAGATTCAGACCTGCTAGCTCTCACCTGAGAACTCACACGGAGGCTGGGGTCTCCCAGCCACTGCCAGAGAAATACTTGTTTGCCACAGAAGTCTCATACTCATTGGAGTCCTGGTCATTCTAGACATACGCACCTCGACGGGGTCACAGACTTGGGATGTCTCCATGCCCTCCTTGTTGTTGTGCCCAGAGCCCAGGCCAACATGCAAGGAAGTCCCAGCAGTGTGAAGAAACGTGGCCAGGGCTGAGTCTCCCGGCTGCTTCGGTGAAGTGACAGCTCTTGCAAACCACTGATGCAAAGTGACCGTGGTGTTCTAATTCGGGCCTATTTAGACTCATGTCCACCACCTGTGTCCTGAGGACTGTAGCCTGTCACCAAGACAGTGTGAACTGGGACAAAATTTAGTGTGTTTTTCGCCTCACAGACCCTTTTGACCACCAGACCCCTGGCGCCATCTCATTATACCACCAGAATGATTCTATTTCAGGGTATAATGGCACATCCCTGTCCCCACGAACTTGGCAAAGACCAACTCCAATCCATGGATGGATTTCAATGCCTTTGGGTGTCTAGGAAAAAGAATTTCAAATGCTTTCCTTCTTAAGGTGCTTAAGCTCCAAATGCAAATTTACCTATAGTTTTCTCTAAACCTCCAAACTCCAACAAGTGTTTCTGTAAAACAAATACTAAAATATTCAAAGATTTCAGCTTTAGGGTAAGGGCTTTACTTTCATTTTCTCTCATAGCAACTTAAGAAATGCATATTCATCATTAGGCCTATTTTGCAGAAAGAGGGAACAGAACACTGAGCGGTGAAGTCACTTTCCCAAAGCCACACTCTCAGTAAGTGGCAGAGGCAAGGCTCAAATTCAGAAGGGCTAATGTCCAATGCGAGCTGCCTCACACATCTTTTTGGTGCCATTCCTCTGCTTCTTCATTTCCTGCCTCTGCATCTGTTCTTAGTTGCACTGTTAAACCTCTAAGACATTTCCAGCGTCCCAACTCCAGCTGGAGGGAAAGTCTTTTTAATTTTTAAATTATTATTAAATAGCGGTTATACACAAAAGAATATATGAAACACATATGTAAGATACGAAGCATAAAAGTAAAGCTAGAACACTACTCCTTTCCAATCCTATGCCCCTCCTTTCCTCCACTCCCCGAAGTAGCCACTATGAGCGTTAGACTGATCATTCACTTTAAAAAAATGTTTTGTGTATGTGTTCCTAAACAATATATTGTTTCATTTTTCCTTTTTTATGAACTTTATATAAACGTATACCTGATGTCATCTTTTGTGATTTTTTTTCACCGTTATTATTGCTTCAACTGTGTAGATGGATGTTTGGCAAAGACTGACTGACCTGATAATATCAGGATTTGGAGCAAACTGAACTGTTTGCAGCAGTCTGAACTATTATAAGCACTTTGGGAAACAATTAGACATTATTTTGTAAGACTGAATAAATTCATTTACTACTCCCCAGCAGTTCCTCTACTATGCCAGTACACCAGACTCTTGCATACTTGCACCAGAAGACACAGGCAAGAATGTTCATAGCAGCATTGCTCCTAACAGCAAATACTGAAGTATATTTGACCTTGGGTATTATTCATACACTCTATTTCTAAACTAGACAACGTATTATTTGCTGTAGGAAAAAACATGAAAAAGTAGTTTTATCTGTGTCATTAATAGCAAAACAATTTGAATTAGTTCTAGGCGGAAGTATGACTTTTGCGATTGCATCATATATTTAGGCTAAACATTTTTAAAACGCTAATTTCTAACACTTAGAAATCAATAGGGTTGATGTCATTGTAATCTCATAGCAAGGTCCCTGCATTCATTTGCCATAGGTTGGAAGGAGTGGGAGACCGGATGGCAGAGGCAAACTGAGGAAAATTACAAAGCTTATAGGTCTCAGACGACTGGTCACCACCCTCTCCCAGCCCCAACCTACCTCCATCTACTGAGCATCAAACTTTATCTCCTGTGCAAAGAACCATGTTTGTTGTGTCTGAGAAACAATTAGATTACATTTTTTTTTGGCACTTATGACCTATTTAGAAGAATAGAAATCTTCACTTCTTGTTCAACTTTGAAGGGTCTCTTCCTTGGAAAAAGAACTGAAAGAAATTGGAGGTTTGACCTTTTACCCCAAATGATTATTTTGTAAACAGTAATTCATTTCAGATTCTTTAAAATGAGCCACATAAACCAAGAATTCCAAAATCAGCTGCTTCTTCGGAGTGACTACCCTGTGGTTAAAATGCAACACAGAGATACATACATGTGCAAATGTTTTAAGTATTAGAGTAGAAAAGATCTTCCAACTTGCAAAACAAAATGCAAAGCTCAGTTGCTAGTGAACACCTCGCTCTCAACCCTCCCCAATCCCAGCTTGCCCCAGCACTCACAGCAAGAATTCCCTGCATTCAATCCTGTAATTCCATACACACATACACAAAAAGTTAACTCTTAAGTGTCAGAGGTTAAGTGATCTGCCCATGATCTCTGGGGGAGTAGCAGGGTAGGGACCTAGACCGAATCCTGAGGAAAATCTTTGCTCCTAATCAGGCTGTTTCCTGCTTTTCCAGTAGTTTTCAGATACAGTTCTGTGAAAAAGAAATGGCTTTGTTTTTATTGTTTTTGTCTCCGCCAAAGTTCCTCAAAATGCTTTGAGAGACCCTCTTGATTTGACTTCCTGGGTGACACTGTTTGCATTTTCATCAAATGAAAAGGGGGGGGGGGGCTGACAGCTCACGCAATAGCCCCACCATGCCATATACAAGGGGAATACCAATTAACACCCTTAAGGCCAGTTTGATCTTCATTTGTCAATAGCTTCCTTCCTGATAATACTTCCTGCAGATCCTACAGGCAGCTGGCTGGGCTCCAAGTTCTACACAGTAAACATCACAAGCTTTTTGCAAACTTGGATCCCTCCACCTCCTGCCCTTTCTGTCCCCTTCCAAGTATAGATAGAGACTTGCAGCAGTCTTTTAAGTACTAACCACAGAGAGGTACTTGGGGGGGGGGCTCCATAAAAAATGGCAAGAGAATGCTTCTGGTCACTCTAAGGACTTCAGCATTTTGCAAGTAAATGAGAAATTCTCATTGTCCTGGAGAAGAAGACATTTACTGCCTACCCTCTAACTCAACACACACACACACACACACACACACACACACAAACTGCACCTACACAGTTCTTAAAGATGTTAAGTGGCAGAACCTAATACCTTTACTCAGGTTTGAGAAACACTACGTTGGAACAGAGTCTTTGTGGTTAAATAGGAAAGACAACATTTCCCAAAAGGCAAGGCTACACTGTCTTGGGAGATGAAACTAGTGCCTTAGGAATCTCCTGCAAGATTCAGAAAGATGCGCTGATGAAAGCAAATTGGTAATTTACCTCTCACGTATAATAATGAATATTCTTTGCATTCTGATACATTACGGTAAAGAAGTTTGTGAATTAAACAGCCTATTCCAGGAGGGCTATATGCATCACACATAGGGCAAAATAAAGGAAAGAGAAAGCTGAGTATCTCTAGTTCTTCAGAAGAGAAATAAGCCTGTAGCACAAAGATGCCCAAATGGCTCTAGAAACAAGCTGAGAAGCCTTCCATCTTGGGGGCTGCCCGGGGATATCTCAGCCCACACCCTGCATTACTCAGAATGCATTGCCTCAGCTCCAACAGCCTTATTTTCTCCTCGACGCTTTCAATGTGCTAGTGAATTAAGCAGAAGCAGAAGGGATTCAAAGCTGGTCCTTTGTGTGGATGAAAAAGGCTGGGGAGTGGATATCAAAATCAAAATGTAGAGATAGAAGTATGTTTTTAGGCTGCAGAGGAATATATTTGCAACTGCAGAAACATTTCTTCCAGGAACCTTCAAGAAAAATTCACTGCTTGAGACTTGAGCAGGAAGACTTGTTAGCACAGAATGGGTGCCTGCGTTATTCCTGGCAAGATCTCTGTGGACACATAGATTCATTCTCAGAGGAGGAATGTCTCCCACAGCTCCGGACTTAAAAATTATGTTGATAAACTCCTGGGAGACAGGAGACCCAACTCTCCTTCTCAGTACTCCAATTTCCACATTTGGAAGAAGGTGAAAATGGCTTCCTTACAGAACTTCTGTGACTAAATAATATAAGCATAAGTGACAGTGTTCCAAAAAGGGGGCCATGTAAACGGATCATTCATGAGCTAGAGCAGGAGTTTCGATCTCTGACTTTCCAGACACATGTCAGTCAACCAAGAGCAGCCTCCTGGTTGTGAAGAGTAGCACCTGCCCTTGAACAAGCAGCCAGGTAACAGGAGGGCAGGTCTGCTTTTACAGAACCTGCAGGAAGTGCCGTACATCATGCTGAGCATCTTTTACTCCCCATCTCGTTGCGTTACCGCAAAACTCCTGCGAGAATGCTTGTTACTATTCCTCCTTCATAGATGAGGAGACTGAGGCTCAGACTGGAGGAAATCTTGTCAGGTTAAGGGACCTGGTGGTGACTGTTCTTCCTGTGAGAAGCTACAAATACTAGGTGCTTACTTTCAACCTCTCTCCCAGCTAAAGTTTTCTTTTGTGCCCTAATTCTGGTCAGTAAGACCTACGGGGTATCCGCTGGGATTCTATGAAGGTTTCACTCTCTAATAAAAGGCATGCAAGAGGAATCATCTCACTTTTCCTCCCTACACAGCCTCATCTCTTCATGTGACCTCTGGAGTTGTTGCACCCATCCCATGGCCATGATGGCTCACAGTGACCAATTCACCAAGTGGGAAGAAAATTCCTGTGGGCCAGTCATGATGCCATAGCCTTGAGCCACTAAATTAACCAATAGGGCCAGGCAGCCTCTGCATATCTCCTCATGTTAAAAAAATGCCTTTGGCACTCTTTGGTATTTACCCAAAGGAGCTGAAAATTTATGTCCACATAGAAACCTACACACAGATGTTTATAGTGGTTTTATTCATAATTGTCAAAGCTCAGAAACAACCAAGATGTCCCTTAGTTAGTAAATGGATAAACAGTGGTACATTCAGACAATATAATATTATTCAGAGTTAAAAAGAAATGAGCTATCAAGCCATGAGAAGACATGGAGGAAACTTAAATGCATGTTACTAAGTGAAAGAAGCCAATCTGAAAAGGCTACACCGTGTATGATCCCAACTATATGACATTCTGGAAGAGACAAAACTATGGAGACAGTGAAACATCGATGGCAAGAGGTGGAGGTAGGGTGGAGGGATGAGCACGTGGAGTCCAGAGGACGTTTAGGACATTGAACATACTCTGTATGACACAACAATGGTGGATACATGTCACGATGCATTTGCCAAAACCCACAGAACATACAATGCTGAGATAGGATAAACCCTAACGTAAACTATGGACTTTGGGTGATAAAGATGTGTTAGTGTAGGTTCATGAACATAACAAACGTACCTGTCTGGGGGAATGTTGATGTGGGGGATGCCGTGCGTGGGGGGCTCTAGAGAAGAACCTTTCCTTGCCTCTTCTAGTTTCTGGTAGTTGCTGGCAATTCTTGACATCTTTGGTTGTGCCTGCGTGACTCCAGTTTCTGCCTCTGTTCTCACATAGCCATCTTCCCTCTGTGTCTTGTATCTTCACATGGCTATTTTCTTACAAGGACATGGATTTAGGGACCCTCTAATCCAGTATAAACTCATCCTAATTAATTATATCTGCAAAAACCCTATTGCCAAAGAAGGTCACATTCTGAGAGTCCAGGTAGACAAGAATTTTTAGGGGAATCCTATTGAACCCAATACAAATGATTTAGTCTTTTGCGGTAGTGTTGGGGGCTGAGAGGACCCCAGGGCTGGACTGAGACTTCCGTGGCTGGATTACCGGTCTGAATTAAGTGGTCAATGACATAGTGGAGCATGGATACAAAGCTATTCCTGGCCCTTCTTAAAGTTCAGGATGCTGGCACTTTCAAATGGGATACAGTGATCTCATCTTCTACAACTAACATTGAAACATGAAAAAAAGAAAGAAAGAGCCAAGTAAACATTAGCCAAAACAAAACTAGAGTAAAGGTAGAAGAAACAAATCCATATTTAAAGCCCACTATGTGTCAGATTCTTTGCCCGGTGTATCTGTGGTCTTCCCGGAGCAAGAGAAGTGCCAACTCTGCTGTATGTACTAAGTGAGAAGACAGGTCAGCAGCAGAGAGCATAGGACATGTGCCTGCTTGAATTCTGGCTCAAGCAAAGGACAGAGCAGACATTAATGGAGCAGGACTAGCTTGAATGGGACAAGGGCTAATGAGCAGGCAACAGTGCATTTAATATACTTAGGTTCTTTTCAAAGGAATCTTTTCCACACTAACCCGGACTCAAATTTTGGCTCTGACTCCCACTACTTTTGTATAAATGCCTTTGTCACTCTGTGTCTCAGTTTCCTAATCTATTCCTAACATGGGAATAGTATGAACCTCATAGGGTTGTTACAAGGATTAGGTCAGTTAATATTTGTAAAATACTTAGAATAGTATCTGGTACATATTTTTGTTAGATAAAATGGTGTGTGTGAAATAAAAAAGACATGGTAAGTTGTAGCATTAAGGAACTGTTTGTGGTATTACAATGAAACTTTCAAGAACTGTAATTTCTTGTTTATGCCACATTTATTTGTTTTTATCATGTAAGGTTTCTTTTCAGAATATTTTAGCCAGGCCTGTAACAACATTCTGTGTGTGTGTGTATCTATGTGTATGTGTGGTGGGGAGGCACCGGGCAGGTTTTAAGAAAGAGGAGTGCAGAACTAACAGGAATCAGTCAGCCCAGCAGATTTTTACATTTCCTTTCTCTGATAACTTTAGAAAACCCATCCACATACACACTCCATGTGGCTCTGTTGGGACTGTCAATCCCAGTGTTAGTGTACTCCTTGAAGTTTGCTACAGAAATGCCAAGAGAAAGGAGGTCTCTCTCTTAATTTGGATCCTAAATTATTAAGATAAGATTAGGAGGTTGCTAACTGTCACTTTTCTCACTGTGTGTAAAAAGCTTGTCTGAGAACATCTAGTGGGAACCAAAGCCAAGACATGAGAAAAAGAAAGAGGTCCTTAGTATCATTTGGTACCCTGGATCAGACTGTTCCTGAAGCCCTTCTTTGGGTATCCTAAAAGCATCATCCATTAATTTTTCTTTTATGCCTATGTCAATTTAAGCTCTGTTTCTGTCTCACGATACCAAAAGGAAACCATCTGATTCAACTGAATCATCCAGTGGAGACATTTTTCACTTCTAAATGGAGGCTGGGGTCCATAAAAGACCAAAGCCCAACCCAAGAATTACTGAGCCAAGGTTTACTCAATCTAGATAAAAATTCAGGTTTTGGTTTCTTCACAGGGGACCTCCTCAAACCCTCTGTTTCTCACAGAGTTTGTACTCACTCCTGGGCCACTATGGGGTTACTGCCTCATCAAGCAAGGGGGTCTCTATGCCAACACCAGCCCACTTGGAAGCACAGGAGGGGGCAACGGAGCAATCAGAGATCCAGTTGGCAGGCTTGAGGGAACCCTTCCTAGCCCCTGTACCTCATCAAACTTCGCAGTGTACTGAGCTGATTTATGAGGAAAGGTTATTAAAGCATGTAAGAGCTCCTGCTGGAGAGAAAATTATCTGTATAAACAAAGTGTTATTACGGGAATCAGGGAGGCCACATGCGGGAAAGGTCATTAAAACAAGGAAAAACTGGCATATCAATCTCTTCTAAATCACTGAACTCACATGAGAGAAGTTAAATATCTTTATATCTCACAGGTTTCTTTCTGATCATTAGTCCTTCCAGCTCAGAAGGGGACATTCTTAGATGCTAAACTGTTGAGCACTTTAAACTAGAGAGAATTTCTAAGACATGAGTTGTGAAGCTGGAGTTTTGAAGGAGGGCTCAATTAGAGGCTGCCTAATACAAAGCAGGCATCTGAGTCCCTAGAGTGTCATTGTCTCTCCTACAAATGAAAGGCTAATTTTTTGCCTTTGCTTCATTTGACAAGATTTGATATTTCCCACTCTTTCTCCTAACGAGGGAGAATGCACATCAGTCACATGGTGTACGGTGGTGCGCTTCACAAAAATGATTTTCAGGCTTAGGGTTAAGAAAACAAACCCCCTTAGTAGATTAGTTTGTATTACAAAGTTTTTTGAGCTAGGGCCACATTCCTCCCATGGAAGTCATATTAGTAAACAGTTGGTTCCATTAAGATGTTTTACTCAAGTTTGGTTCTCTGAGCCAGATTTCTTTGTTCTTAACGAGGGGTTCTGACAGCCCAGCTCAGACTACTCATCTATATTCTTCAAGCACATCAGCAATATAATGAGCCTTTGATCTCCCTTTTATTCATTCTTTGGAACTTTAATTCTGGAGTTTAAAGACAATAATGCTACATCTAAATGTTCTCAAAAGTTTTGTTTGTAATGTATAATTAGGTGTAATTAAGTGGAGGTGTAAAGATATTATGAGGGTATTTTAGCCAGGGGCACTAGCACTGCCTGAATTCTCGCCTTGGGTACGCCACTATTTTATTTTATAATTTTTCCAAGGGAGATATTAAACAAAGGCAAAATACAGGGGCTCTGACCCCAAATGCCAAAGTAGGATTCAAGCACGCTGGGCTCAAATCCATAAAGAGCTCCTGTAGCCAAGTGAGGCAGGTTTGAATGGACTAGAAGCAAGTAGAAAGGCTATTCTGTCTCAACAAAGCCCAACTGATTTGAGTGCTTATCTCTACAAAGTTTTCAGTGCCTAAGCCTGAACTAGGAATTCTTAGGATCTAATGGAAAAGAGAGATGGCTGGACTTTTCCTCAATGTAGCAGGACCCAGTCAGTGTACCACCCCAAAGAAAAGGAGATGGATTTTTAAGCTATGTAGTGACTCCACCCAAAGTGGCCAACTCCAGCCATAATTCCCCGTTTTGCAGGTGGAGGGAAGTGGCTGTAATGAAAAAGAGGAGTCAAAGAGCTCTTCTCCATTCTTAGGAACCAAAATGTGAAAATCTTTCATACAGCAGCATTGTATATAACGTATGTCTACTTAGAAGATCCATACTCAATTGCATTAGTGTTGTCTTTCATATAATGCTAGATATAATTAGTCAGCCAATATAATGAGTTTGAATTGACTTGTGACATGTACTAGATCCCCAGTTACACTCAAAGTCTTCCAAATCTATTTTAAAGCATTCATGCTGCGAACGTCTATTATTTTGCTCTCTGGAATCTTTTTATCTGTTATCTTCAGGTAACTCTCTCCCAGTTTCCCCCACTCTCAACCCATGTGCTTCCAGTGGAATTGATTCCAATCTTAACTTGAGAATAGAAGGAATGACCCAGACCTGGCCAAAGTCCTGCATTCTGATGGCATCAGCAATGCAATCAAAGATGAGCACATGGACTGACCTAATCCAATCAAAGTGGACCCCACAATGTTTTCTGGAAATGCTAGGATAAAGATGCCCACTCTCTTTCATTGGATTTCAATACAGAAGCATGCAGCTCCAAGAGCTGATTATAGTCATCTTTCAAGCATGAGAGGGGAGCCACCAAGAATGGAGACAACACCAAGGCAACATAACTGAGAAATGTATAGAGAAAAACTGAACTCTGGACACATCATTTGGGCTCTGGATCAAGACATCTCTGAAGCAGGTATGTGAATTTCTAAGGGCCAATAAATTCTTTTTCATGTTTAAGCCAGTTTGGATTGAACTTTTATTATCTTTTGTAGACTGTTTAAAATATCATAAATGATATACATGTGTACATTTCATAAAAATTACCCAGGATCAAATAACACTAAAAGATGAAGACAATTTTTTTAAGTCCACATACTATTAATAAAAATTAGATTTAAAATACTTGAGTACTTACCGTGAGCCCGTTACTGTTGTAACTTATTATATGTTTTAACTCTTTTAATCCTAACAATAAATCTATCAAATAAGTGTTATTATTTTTCTCCATTACACATGAAAAATGTGACATTAAGAGGTCACAGTTGTAAGGTGATGCTCAAATATTAACCTAGGCAAACTGAACCCAGAGCTTGTGTGCTATATTCTTACTTGCTAGGGCCTCCCAAAAAGATACTTTCAATGCTTACCACCTATAAGGAGGTCTGCTTGAGAGATCAGGGTCATTTTACGGTGTAAAGATCAAAAAGCGGCCTTAAGGTAAAAGCGTCTCAAATAAAGATATATCTTTAATCTGCAATATAACTGGAGCCCATGAACAATTTCCATGCTTAGAGAATGGCCTTGAGCATCAGTCTTTTCAGTCTTGGGCACAACCGATGTTCTGAGGTCTCTCTGTGAGATGGCCGGTGGGGCAGGGGTGGAAATAAGGATATGGGGCAATGGAATACAAAAACTAAGGTTTTGATTTCTAGTTGGCTTCGCATTCCAAAGGGTCCCCTCCTATAGCCGTGTGTTTCTGCAGGGCCAGGTGTGACAGTCAAAAGCAGTCAGATAGACTACTGGGGACCTGAGTAATCAATTCATGAGCAGCAGGCTCCCAATCCCTGTTACGAGCTGAACTGTGTCACCCCCACATTCATATGCTGAAGCTCTACCCCCTCCCCAATAGGTCAGAGAGTATTTGGAGACAGGACCTTTAAGAGGTTATGAGTTATAATGAAGCTGTTAGGGTGGGCTCGAATCCAATTCGATTAGTGTCTTTATAAGAAGAGGGATTAGGGACACACAGAGAGACAACAAGGACGTGCACACAGAGAAAAAGGGCCACGTGAGAGGACACAGCAAGGACAGCCACCTCTAAGCCAAGGAGAGAGGCCTTTAAAAAAAAACCAAACCTCTGACACCTTGATCTTGGACCTCTAGCCTCCAGAACTGTGGGAAAAAATCAATGTCTGTTGTTTAAGCCTCCCAGTGGGTGGTGTTTTGTTATGACAGCCCTAGCAAACTAAGACAGTCTCTGAGAGTTCAGGGCAAAAAAATGTATTTAGGGCCACCCCGTAGATGGCAGCTCTAAATCTACCTGGGTAGAGTTTATTAAAAGGTAGGCAAATGCCACGGTTCAGTGGGTCAGATACCCACATTAAAATCCTAGCTCTGCTACTAACTAGCTGTGTGACCTTGTGTGTACTTTTAACCACTCTGAGTCTTAGTTTCCTCATCTATGAGATCTCCTATCTCATCGATGTATTAAGGATTAAATTTAAAGAGATAATACATGAAAAACAGTGCAGTACCAAAACCACAGTAGGTACTCAATAAATGGAAGCCATCTGGTAACTGAGAGTTGATGGATGCTGCACACCTAGGGTTCACCCTAGTTAGAACCTATGGCTTCCAGCCTGACTCACTGCATAGCTCATGGCTGGCAGGCCCAAGTCTTCTGGACCTTTGCCTGCCTTGCTGGAGATTCACTTCCCTACTGGGTTGTGTTGGCAGGAACAGAAGTTCAAGGCCCACAGCTGAACAGGCTGAGAAGCCGGAGCTGAGATTTTTTCCCCATGCCTCCACACATAGATAGTAAATCTATCCAATAAGGTCATCTTAGAACAAAAAAGGACAGCACCAGGCATGGATTCCAGCATCCTGTTTAGCACCCCCTTCAAAGCACTCTGACCCTCTAAGACCTCCCTTGAATACTGGCGGGAGAAAGCTCTGGATGAGGAAATTCCAGGGATAGTATGCGAGGAAAGGGTCATCATTCTGATATGTGGGTGTCATTTGCCTGGAAAAACAGCCCTTGAATAATCAAAAACACACCAAAGAGCAAGTAGTAAATTAGGCCTACATATCCAAAATGCCCCCAGGCCACTGCTACAATGAAATTAAAGACTTTTTTTTAGTCAATCATCATTCTAAGAAAGGAATTTTACAAAAATGAAAGCTAGATTTTAATAATACTTCTTGAGATTCATGTTAGAGAGGAAATACCTTTTCTTAAGTTATTTCCATCAAGGATGACTTTGTTTTCTCTCTCTGCTGAAGAAATCCATTTACAACGCCAAACCATTAGAACAAGACCGATCCTGTTATGACAAATATCGTTGCCCCAGCCAATGGTCCACTCATCGCAAAATGTATTTAATAAACATTTCCAGAACCACCGAGAATGTAAAAACTATGAATGCTATTTCCTGTTGAAGGGTCTGGAGCAAGCATAATGGGAGAACCACACAGTGTGGGGTATCTCTGGTGTTGGAACTAGTGGAGTGTTTACTCAAAGCACCTCGAGGGAGTATGGCTGGAAATGCATAGAGGAGGAGGAACCAGAATCATGGAGAAGTCAAAACAGTCACCAGGAGAATGACTTCAGATGTTAAAATAGAAGGGTGAAGCAAAGACAGAAACTGGAAGGTAGGTTACAGTCTTAGAAGATATGAAACTAAAGCGAAGTAGGAGAGAAATGTGAAGTCAGAAGTGGGGCTGTGAACCTTGAATACTAGCTTTCTTTATGGGGTCGGATAAATAAAGAGTACAGAGCTGAGCATTCACTGAAATCTCTTTCCTGACACACATTTTGGGGAAAATCCAGTCTATGGAAGAAGACACAGTTATTAAATTATTGCATAAAACTATCAAAAAATTCTGACACGCTGAATTTCCATAAAAGTGAAGAAAATTTTTAGTATTTATGCCTACAGTAATATTTATTACCGCAAATTTTTAGTCTTGAAAATTGCAACTAACTGACAAATTTAAAAACACAGTCAGTATAAACCAGAGGTTGCAAATTGGCTATCTGTGGGCTGAGTCTAGTTGTGTTTGCCCTGCACAGCATTTTGACAAAATGAATGAGTAGTTTACTTGGTGGAGCTTCCATTCCCTAGTCGTACACCTTACATGTTCATTTGACGGTGGCAGCAGGGGGACTTCCACTCCAGGAGCTCTCTGATCTCTCCCCCTGATGGGTAGGAGGTCAGGTCTCACATTCATTGGTCCGCATTTCTTAACTGGGTAGAGTTATTCCATTAACAATCTGCGAGCACTACCATCCCTCTCTTTTTTCATGCTGTCTCCCCTGATAAGGCAGTTCTGCATACCCAAGGTTTCTTCTGAGCAGAGTGGTAATTAGAAAATACATTTGGTTACAGATCTCAGCCTTGTTCTTCAGTCAGCTTTATCAGTAATAATGTTGACATCTTGAACTTCAGCTGTCTTACTCCTGTATCATTTCTCAATTGGTAATGAACTCAAAAGGAGAAGAGAGACGGTGTTATTAACTGGTTCCCACAAACTCAGAGGTTGCCAACATATAAACATTGGGATATTTCATATATAGATTTAGTTTTCTGAGTTTTGTTGAAAAATGCAAGGTCTGGCAAGACTGGACCATATCCGCACATAGTATTCTTTGGCTGAAGCTGAATAATCAATGCCACCTTAAGACATTTAGTGGCATGAATGTTCCAATTTGCTACAATCCCCACCACTCTCTATCACTCATACTCAGGCATTTATGTTTGTAATTTCCTACTATAATCGTATAAATTTCCTTCTTTAGAACAGGAAATAACTTTTTCTAAGTTAGTAGAATCCTGATTATTGCATAGAATGATTCATAAAAATTTTGAAAAACACTGGTGCGGAAGATCCTGAATCTGTAAGTCTGGTCGTAAAGCTAAGTGTTGAGGCATTCTGTCTCCCAACCTAGAATATCTCCAGACCCCTGTTGTTTTACTTCACACACTTCCAGTGCAACACAGACCTAGACAGACAATCTTGTTTTCCTAATTTTAGATGAGACTGCACTTGCCAGCTCAGAAAAATCCTACTTAAGCCCTATAGCAAAGAAAACCTTCCATTTCTAGCTTCTATGCTGTGTCCAGACATTGCAGGGTTGTCTCTCTCTGGCAAAAGCAAAGTAGAGGATTGGGGAAATTACTGAACTACTTCAGGCAAAACACATGTCAAATGACCCAGGTAATTTGCAGAAGAGCCAATGTTTTCCTGAGTTAGAGTGTGTGGAGAATTGCTCCAAGCACCTGTATGGCTTAGGTCATAGAGACTCGCGGCTGTGTTTTCACAACTAAAATAACTATAGTTGAACCAGCCACGGAGGCCCATCTCGAAAACAGAATTTTGCTGTATCATTGAGGATCAAATCACCTTTAACACAATCAGTGGAGGGGACAGTAAAACATATTAATTTGATTGTCCTGAAGCAATTTAATCATGTTACAAAGATGCAACTAACATTATACCTATTGCCGATCTCATTCCATTAGATAGTAAAATGACTTGTCAGTCAACTAGTTGTCTAACCCAAATGATAGTAACAGCTGATTTGACATTTTTTTTTAAATTAACTGACTGCAACTTTGAAATTATTTTAGATACTCTCATGATCTAGGCACAGGCTAAGATTTAGCTCCACTAATCATTTTTTCCTTGTTTGGAACCTAGCATTATTCCTCTTCACATGTCCTGTGTGGATGACTTTTAGATAAAGCTAAATTCCTCCAGTGGCTTTCTCTCTGTGAGCTCTTGCCTACGTCTTTTCTGTCTGAAAATAAAGTCTCTTCTCACTTACTTTCTGAAAATCTTTGACATTGATTTTTTTTTTTGAAAGGTAAAGATGTTAGTGTTCCTTACCTGGAATCCTGGCCACCCTGATTATCATTCGCTTCAGAAAATAAATACAAAGTAAATATGACTCCAGATTTAAAGCCAGGAACTTGAACAAGCACTACACACTGGAGTGTTTGGCTTCATTTCTTGCTGTGAGTCAGAGCCAGGAGGTTCCCATTAAGGTGTATATGAATTGTATTACTCCACGAAGAAGTTTGTCTATAACGTAATGTTGTAAGGCTGCCAAGTTCTCCTAACAATCTCATGGACCAATATTCAAAACATATCAGTATCTCATTAGAGCCTTCGTTTGTAAAAAGCTTTACATTCTAGTGGGTAAGCTATAGTTACACAGATACTTTGTTTTAAGGTAAAGTAAAACCCGTTTTAAGTAAGTTTATTACTTCCATTGTATTAGTACCTCTCAGGTTGTCACATTCATCTGGAATGAGTTGCCTTAAAAAGAGGAAATAAATGCACAGAATTATGCATGGAGTGTGCTTTGATATAGTTCAAAGTAAAAGGAGGGGCATTTTCAGGGAAAATTTGTTCTACACCCCCATCACTGTTTAAAACCAGGGGAAAAAAAACCCTCAAACTAAGTCACTTGGCAGGACAAAAACTGTTCAAATAAGCTCATATCATGAGGGAAAAAAAGCAACAAATATTCTCTTTTCAGCTTCAAACCCCCCTTTTCCTCTTGCTCCTCTCCTTTAATCGAATCCCTGAAGAATCTTAGGCAAATGTATATATTGAAAAAGTGCTGAATCCCAAAAGATTCAGTAGTTGAAGAAAAGAGTTCACTGCTAATTCCCCTCCCACATCTCCCCCTTATTCTTCAAAAACCACTTCTTCAAATGATAACTTGTGAAGATGTCCCTCATCATTAGGTCATCTCTCACCCTAGTATGTCACCACCTTCAAAGATAAATGACCTGGTAAGAGGATGAAACGTATTGAGGTTCAAAAGCTCCCGGGGACTGATGGTCCCAGCACTATGGCTGGGAGATTTCTTTTCTTGTCTTTCTAAACCTGGTGTTCTGTGCTGAAAGGACAGTGATTATTTCATCAGCTCCAAAAGCGAGACATGAAGGATCGGGGCTGACAGAAATTGCAACCAGGGAATATAATCACGTGTTTTCTAGTGGGGGGGAAAAATCAGACAAACAAACTGAAAAAGAAACTCTGATAGCATAAAACAAAGAATTAACAGTGGTCTTTTAAACCTTTAAAGGGTGTATTATCGAGGGGTCTTCAGAAAGGAATCAGATGTTCTCCACTGTCACTGAGAAAAATAAGATAAAATGGCACTGAAATATATCAGGAAAAGAAAAGGTTACATATTAAGAAAAACTCCATGACTGAGCAAGCATCCTTGCCCTACAGGTCTTTAAAACTGAAATGGTAATAACAGTAGCCGTAATAGTTTCTTGCTCTAAGAAGGGGAGTGAATGAATCTCTAGCAGAATGTGTGCATCATCTGTTCACCCTCTGCTCTTCCTACCTATCTCATGACATCTGACTACGTTATAACAGGAGACAAAATGGCTCATCCCTGCATGTTGCTCCTGTCAAACATTGCCAAGTATCATCGCCCTGTTTTTATTTCTTCTATTTCTTCTATTAGTTTGCAAGCTCCTTAAGGGAAGAACAATTATCCTATTCAACTATGCACGATTATACTAAGGAGACGTATCATGAGAGGTTCAGGTTTCAAAGTCAACGTGAAAAGCAAACATCTTATACGGTCAAATCTTCCTTGGAAATCTCTTAGAAAGGGACAATACGAAGACGAGTTTTCATTAAGTTCAACATGGCCAGGTTTCCTCCGGTGTTGGAAAAGGTCAGTGTATCATTATGTTCTTTATTTGTATGAAGCTTTACATTCTACTGTCTTTTGATTGACCACCAGTTGGCTTGTGATGAGGGCCCATATTATATGATAAATATAAATATGAACGCTAGACTCTGATGAGTGTTACGAGATGTCTCAACCATGAGAAACACACAAAATCTGATACTGAATGAAGAAAGAGAGCATTCGTGTCTCTCACCTCATGCTCACTGTCATCTGGACACTGTCAGGAAAACAGAAGCCACGCTAGATGTTTCAGACAGAGGTGATCTAGCACAGGGGATCCGTTAGACAGGATTGGAAGGCTGAAAGGGGGGACTAGGTTGGTAAGGTAACCCTGCTATTAGTAGCCTGGGAAGCAGCTAACACTCTTAAGGCTGGGAGAGGAGAAGACAAGAAATGGTGCTACCAGAACCTGAGAGCTTGGGGAAAGTGTCTCCACAGAACGGATGGTCAGACTGCCAAAGTGCCAATGCTTAGCTGGTTCTGGACCTCTGAGGGGGATGACACATGATTGATATCTGGCATCTGATAGGAGCTCTAAGAGGAAGTGTGGCACAGGAGCCACTGGCACCTCTAAAGGGACCAGAGTAGAACTGACGCTAGAAATGACCGAGATATGCTGAAGGCTGGAATCCGACATGAATGCTACCAATGAAAGGAAGCTGACTAGAGATGAAAACAGGAGGAATATCCTTTCTGCTTTTCTGTCCACTTCTAATCCCCTGCCAAGGACTGTAGTCAGCAGAGCCTAACCAGAGGCCAGCCAGCCAAGAATTCTGGGAAATGTAGTGTGCATAGTTCTAGCTCCAGCGTCACAGAGCAGAATGTAAAACTTGGCCTTAAGGCTCACAGACAATAGGAAAAATTAATCGGAGGCACAAATTCATTGAGTAAAATAACAGGCAGAATTTTCTTTCATTTCCTTTTACCATAGTTGCATTCCAATAAGTTAAATACATGCATGATACAAATTCACTTTTTCTTGTAATCACATAGTTCATTAGCCCAATATCCTGCTTTTACCATGTGATTAATGTACATACTGAATGGATAAATGAATGTCTTTTTGTCTTTCTAGTGCTGAGGGGATTTTTTTCCCTAATTATTAGTCCTGTTTAACTGTCACTGACAAATGTGTCTAGAGAAAATTTATAGGAACCTAAGGGCACTGACACTGACACTGCAAATGTACCTACACAAACTGTTCAAATGGTTTATCTCCTTGGCTGTATCTCTTAACTCTCCACTTAGAATTCATTATCGAAAATCTCTACTGCAGCCACACTTGCACAGCTTAAGAGTGACATCCAGTGGTTTATAACTTAAACACATATTGCAATGCACCTGGAAATCTAATCAGCTCTCAATTACCAATGTAAAATAGAAAAGTGCACAATATATAAAACCATAAACAGAAAATGAAATGTAAAACCATTGGATTTACTCTGAGACAGTATAGACTTTCCTACCCAGTTGTTGAGATCTCATCCTCAGGTTTGCTTGCAGTTTTCCTTTCATGAGCATATGCCTGTCACAATTCTGGTGTTACCTGCTAAAGGTGTGAGCTGATGGCCAGAGAAGGAAACTGGGGACAGGAAGGATGGGGACTGGGAGTATTAAACACTGAGCAGTTCTAGACCTGACTCCCAAAGCCAGAAGTTCAATATTTGGGGCCCTCAGTGGTATGGAAAACTGAGCCCAGATTCAGGTTTGAATTAATATCGAAAGGTATCCAGTAGGTCAGTAGAGTCTGTCTGTACAGGGCTCCAGGCAGAAGCAATATTTAGGGTTGGGTGGGCTCTTCAGTTGTGGTCCCAGGGGATCAGGCTACTCAAGGAGGAGTCCCAGCCAGCAGTTGCTTTAGGGAGCCAGGGATCAGCAAAATGTCAGGGCAGCAACTGAACTGCCTCAAGATCAGAATGGTGCTCCATTCTTAGTGGCATACTGCAGGGAAGCTGAAGGTGACTTTTACTTGTGCTTGGAAAATCAATTTCATTCTAGTATAGACAATCTGAAAAAAAAAAAAACCCCACAGAAAATCCACATATGCTTTAAATTTTCCTCTTCCTTTCAGTGGAATGGTCAAAGAAACTAATAAGTCTATCATAAAATCTCACTTAAATAAAATGGGAATAGAAATCTTCTCATTTCTGTTTAGATGGATCCGAGCCTGAAAAATACTACCAATTCAGAATTCATAGTGATTTGAATATGTTCTCCTGCTTGAAGGAATTTGGCCCAGAGAAGCTCCTTCCTTATTTAATAATATTTTCTAGAGGCAACCTGACCAAAAAAATGTATTTACTTGTAAATATGCAGCAGTGAGTTCAAAGGAGATCTCAGTGGTAGCTGTAGTTAGAATTACTCAGACACCTCTTTGATACATCTTGATTTGGGAGCAGACACTAATAGTGAGTCATGAATATGATTAGTATAGCTCATAATGTCAATATATGGTAAGAGATTTATCATGACTTCCGTCCATGTAATCATATCCTACAGGGAGATGGGGATTTGATATTTTTATGACTATGGAGTGTAAAAGAAGTCTGTTCCCACAAAGCCAGTTTACCTATCACATCAAAAGGATAAGCAGAGTTACCCTCTTCTATGGAAACTTCCATACATTTTTAAAAAATATATGGAAACTACAAGGCAGAGCTATGAAAATTCATAGTTGTTTACAACCTCAAAATGGCCTTTTCCTCAGTGAGAATGCACTGTCATGATGATAAAGAGGATGATGATAATGATCTTACCTCTTACCAGGATACCTGCTCATTTCTGGGGAAAATGGGAGCTCTCAGCAATCCAATGGAAATAATTTCAAGTCCAGCCTCTTAATGATAAAGTTTTAATTATCAGAGAAAAGGACGGTGTCCTGAAACTTAAATCGAAAACTAGGGGATATACATCGTTCACCTTTTTCAATTAATCTGGTCTAACAATGGCTGGTTGGTCAAGAGATATAAGGTAGATATTTCAATGAAGATAGAAATTTATTTATTAGTTTTTATCTAGTGTTTTCCCCCCCCCCAGAATGCTTTTTCTAGAACATTAGGTTTTAATAGGAAACAGATTGCATGCTTCAAATCTAATAATCAATAGATGGAAGAATGTTCAATTACCCCCCTCTAGTTTATTGTCCATAGCAAGTTTTGCCTCTGTGGTTTGTTTATTTAACCTTGGGCATTCTCCTACCAAAAGAAAGAAGAAAATAAAAGACCACATGAGATGGAGTAAATCTGGGAAATGCTCCAGAACTGGAAATGCTTTTGTGGCTAACTTTGCTTGATGGCAGAGCTGGTGATAACAGAAAGCACTGTTTCCAGGAGACCCCCATTAGCTCAATCTCGGCTGAGGCTCACATCTGACTACAGCTCACTTTACTGCACAGCTCACCAGCAGACTCTCCCTTCAGGGAGGAAGACCTGTCCTCGTGGTCCCCCGGATCACACAGGTGGGGAAGAATTTCAAGGGAGAGTCTCACAACACTCTGGAAAGGAGTCAGAGTTATCTTTCAGGAACTGACTTTGACTCAGTGATAAAACTTTTGTATTTCTGCCTTCGTGAAGAAAGGTCCTTACTTAAACAGGCAATGGAGAGAGAAAATGAAAAAAAAAAATGCGTATCTGACTGAGTTGCATGGTGTACATAAAAATACAGGGAGGATTATAACTGAATTTTTGTTAAACACCTGATTTAGACTTTCCACCATCAGTTTATCTGAAGTACAAGGGACAAAATGCAATATCAAATATTTATTAACAGCTTAGTGAAGCATAGACTGTTTTGTGGTATAAGCACAAAGTTATTTATCAGGAAAGCAGAATACAAATCTACCAACAGACATAATCTATAAGCTCAAATTCTGTCTTCTCTGAAAACTATCACAGAATCAGGCCCTTATAAAAATGTCCTTCTTAGCTTATCCAGGTGGGGACCTCTCATGTAATTCTCATGTGAAAGAAGAGTTTATATTAAATATGATCCTGTATTCTTGATATCATATCCTCTGTGCACTCTATACACAACGGCACTCAGGTGTGAACCCTTGCTTGCATTTCCAGTAAACCAAGGCAAAGAAACCTACTTAGAAATTCCAGTTCTCTGGACCCTGTTAAGGCACTCATCTAAATGAGACACTTAACATAAATGTGTGACCTTGAACAAATGACATTTGTGCTGAGTGTTCAATACTGTTCAGAATGAATGCGTTATCACAGAGGAGAGAAAGGTAACAAGATTAGTAAGGAAAAGTTAAAAGGTGAATTAGAAAATATAGGGAAAAAAGAATATAGGGTTATGAGACTATGGAATTTAAAGACAGAAAAGATGTTTATATTTTTATGACCATAAGAACAAGCATGACCAAGAGCACTGTCAAAGTCCAACCAACAACAACAACAAAAAGACCTGAGAAGGTCCCAAAGACATGGAACTCTGGTCTCCACTCTCAATCCCCTGAGCAACTGGGGCTCTTCTGCATGCGGATCGCATCATTATGACACAAGTCAAATGTAAATGAAAAAAGCCAGAACTTGAGGCGGAGTAACAATGTGGACCAGGCACTTCCTCTTCGGAGACAGATAAGGGGAAGTTTTGGAGGGTCTGTGAAGCAAAGAATGAGATCATGGTATAAAAGGATAAATTGGGTTTCAGAGCTTAGATATTTGTCAAATCTTGAAGACTTACCTGTCATATCTTGCTGAATTTGGTCATGATCAAGGTCAATAATTAACCAAATGCAATGGTCTCTTCTTACCTAAACTATCACTCTATAAAATGCACAAGCATTTGATCTAGAGAGTATGTTTTAGGCCTCTATCTCACAGAAATAATTGCACATGCACACAAAGACATATAAACATGGATTTTCAATGCAATGTCATTTATAATCTAATATTGGAGCAATCTGAATGTCCATGAATAGGACAATACTAATTATAATAAAGTATGATATATTTATATTAGGAGCAAAGTGTAATGACTGGAACATGGTCTCCAAAACCAGACTACTTGCATTCACAGCTCCACTGTTTACCAGCTATATGACTTTAGCCAAATTTCCTAGCTTCTCAGTGACTCAATTTCCCCCAATGGTAAAAAGTAGATGAAAATTTCCATCTTTATACGGCTATTGTAAGAATTAAATGAGATACCACACTAGAGAACCAGAACATTGTCTGGCACATAGCAGGTACTCAATACATGTTAGTTGATTCTTACTTTGAATACCCAATTATGTAGCATTTTAAAAAAGAATGGAATCCAAAAGAACAAAGCTGGAAATAGCACACTCCCTAATATCAAATTACATTACAAAGCTTTGGAAATCAAAAGTGTATGGTACTATAAAACCAGAAATGAAAAAGGAGAACTTACAGCCAACATTACAGAAATGCAAAGGATCATAAGAGTCTACTCTGAGCAACTATACACCAATAAAATGCACAACGTAGAGGAAATGGACAAATTCTTAGAAAGGTACAATCTCCCAAAGCTGAACTAGGAAGAAACAGTACTAATTGGCAGTACTGAAATTGAATCAGTAATTTAAAAAAAAATCACAACAAACAAAAGTCCAGGACCAGAGGACTTCACAGGTGAATTCTACTGAACATTTAGAGAAGAGTTAACACTTATCCTTCTGAAACTACTCCAAAAAAATTGCAGAGGACAGTCTCTTGAATAATCGTGATGGGAAAACTGGACATGCAAAAGAATGAAACTAGACTGCAATATTACACTGTACACAAACATTAACTCAAAATGGATGAAAGACTTGAATGTAAGACCAGGAACCATAAAATTCCTAAAAGAATACATAGAGGTGGTAATCTCACTGACACTGGTCTTGTGATGTTTTTGTGGATCTAACTCCAAAGGTAAGGGAAACAAAAGCAAAAATAAAGGGGACTACTAAAAACTAAAAAGCTTCTGCACAATAAAAGAAACCATCATCAAAACGAAAAGGCAATCGATTGAATGGGAGAAGATATTTGCATGTCACATATCCAACAAGGGGTTAATAATCAAAATATATAAAGAACTCATACAACTCAACAACAACAACAAAAATCCAATTCAAAAATGGGCAGGCAATGTGAATAAATACTTTTCCAAAGAAGACACACAGATGGCGAACAGGCACATAGAAAGATTTTCACATCACTAATTATCAGGGAAAAGCAAATCAAAACCACAATGAGGTATCACCTCATACCTGTTAGAATGGCTATTATTGAAAAGGTAAGGAATAACAAATGTTGGAAAGGATATGGATAAAAGGGAACCCTCCTACCCTGGTGGAGGGACTGTATATTGGTGCAGCCATTATGGAAACAGTAAGGAGATTGCTCAAAACATTAAGACTAGAGCTATCATATGATCTAGCTGTTCCACTTCTGGACATTTACCCAGAGAACACAAAAAATGCCAAGTCAAAATGATATATGTATCCCAATGTTCAGTGCAGTATTATTTATAATAGCCAAGATATGGAAACAACCTAAGTGTCCATCAGTGGAAGAACAGATAAAGAAGATGTAGTGTACGTTTTCAATGGAATACTCAGCCATACATGAATGAAATCCTGCCATCTGTGACAACATGGACAAACCTTAAGGGTATTATGCTAAGTGAAATGTCAGAAGGAGAAATACAAATACCACATGATTTCACTCACCTGTGGAATATAAAAAAAAAAAACCTACAACAAAAAACCAAAGCAAACCAAAACAAAATAAAATAAAAGCAAACTCATGGATACAGAAAACAGATTAGCGGTTATCAGAGAGGAAGGAGGTCAGGGGGTGGGTGAAGTAGGTGAAAGGGGTCAAGTGCAAGGTGACGGACAGAAACCAGACTTATGGTAGTGATTACTCTGTATGTTGAGCTACACTTGAAATTTATACAATAAAAATTTACATAGTAAAAATAACAGACAAAAAAGAAATAGAAAGAACAGAATCTAGCTTTAGCTCCTGCCATAGCAAACTCTGCAAAGTACATTGTGAGGTGAATAAAAGGTTGCAGAACAATACGTAAAGGATGATCCTATTAATTTTTAAGTGTATATAGGCCAATGCACATCTCTATGTATATAAATGCATAGACGAAAGCATGAAAGGACCAGACAATAGCAACAAGCATCTCTAGAGAAGGAATCAGATTGGATGGAAGACGGAACTGAAAGGAGATCTTCACTTTCTTTGTCTATATTCTGCACTTGAGGAGTTGTTCTACAAACACAGATTTATATATTACTTATGTACTTTAAAAAATATATACTTTTGAAAATAGGATAAATTGGACAAATAATCAATGAGAATAGTGAAAACAATTCTGAACAAGCAAATGTCTGCAATGTTCTGAAAATCTGAGTTTCCTAGGAAAAGGGAAGCAGGACTTCTCAGTCTGTGGTCATGGATCTAACACAAGGGCAGGACTATGATAAGACAAGTGAGGTGGCTAGTGCAAAAAAAAAAAAAAAAGGAAAGAGGCATTCACTTTTTGGCCATGACTTGCACAACCCTTAGGCCTGGCCTTGGTCTAATATTACACTGGAAACATCCTCAAAGTCAAAGGGACTGCTTCTCAGCAGCCAGTACTACACAAAGCCAGTGTCTTAGACTACATAGTATAGACTTCTTTCCCTCTCCATCCTCATTTTAAACAAGAGAATAATAAATCGATTTTTTAAACCATTGATTTTTAACATCTGGAGTTTAAGTCTAATGTATCCCAGGTACAGTCTCGCAGAACGCAGGCTGAACAAAAGTCCCACCCTTCTTCCTAGCTATTCACTCTTCCCTTTGGGAATGTCCTCTTGACAAAAAAAATTAAAAATGGAGTTGTTTGAGAGGAGAGAGAAAGAGGGAGTTTTCATGAGTCTTTTTAAAAATTCCACTTTCATTTTAATTTTGTATTGAAGTATAGTTGATTTACAATACTGCACTAGTTTCAGGTGTACAGCAAAGTGATTCAGGTGTGTATATGTGTGTGTATCTGTATTCTTTTTTCTTTAAAAATTTTTTTTCTATATTCTTAAAAAATTTTTTCTATTATAGTTTATATAAGATATTGAATACAGTTCCCACTTTAAATGCTTAAGTACTAAGCTGCAGACTCTCAAATAGTTTAACAGGGAATTTACCCTTTTCCTTTGGCTAGTGTGGTATCAGTATAATCATTTATAAAGAAAACTGGGGATTGAAATGCAGTATGACAACTGGCCCAGAGTGAAATGAAATATCCCAAACAGGGTGGTATTTGCTTAGTTGCCTGACATGCCCCGGTATGGCCCTACCATTTGTTTATGGCAAGCATTCATTCTGACTGGTAACCACCCATGCTTCTTGTTTGTAAATAGTTTTGAATATCAGGCCCCAGGGAAAAACTGAGATTATGGCTCAATGAATAGTTTCATGGGCAGTCTAACCAGCTGAGCTAATATCTATAGATACTAAAAATGATAATTTAGTCCTCTTAACTACACAGTATCTTTGAATAATAGCTAATCATTAGACAGAAATGGTCCCTGAGTGTCATATATCAAACCTGATCATCTCCCCAAACGTGATATATTTTTCAAGTGCAGACCTTCATTACCCAAGGGAAATTGAGCCCAGATAAAGGCCACAAAAATTAAATCAACTCAAAATGGGACCAAAATTTCACAGTAAATTGTGATAGATAAATGTGATTGGGGATTTACCCTAAAAAATGAAATTTTAAAAACAAAATTGCTTCCATTTTTATTTTTATAACATAGAAAATTTAAATTGTAACTATCTTCTAATTATTAGGACAAAGAATGAATCACCTTCTTATTATGTTTAGAGACACAAAATTTCTCTAACAATTTTATGAGAGCCTAATACAATATCCTTTATTTCAAAGCTGATTATCTGAACAGTTTTTTTGTAAAAACTAGGGTATTTAACAATTTTTTCTAAAGGCATCTCTTAATCCCCTGATAGCCAAATCATTCCCTTTTGAAATATCACCATTTTTGTTCATTTTGGGGTCTGTCTTGTTTTGTTTTCTTTTGTTAACTGGTCTACTCACTGATCAGTGATCTAGGTAGGAATCAAG